>NC_133726.1:6412164-7612164 GCF_048934315.1 Petromyzon marinus
CTCACTCACCCACTCACTCACTCACCCACTCACTCACCCACTCACTCACTCACTCAATCACTCACCCACTCACTCACCCCCCTCAATCACGCTCCCACTCACCCACTCACTCACTCACCCACTCACCCACTCGCTCACCCACTCACTCACTCACTTGCCCCCTCAATCACGCACCCACTCACCCACTCACTCACCCACTCACTCACCCACTCACTCACTCAATCACTCACCCACTCACTCACCCACTTACTCAATCACTCACTCACTCACCCACTCACTCAATCACTCACTCACTCAATCACTCACACACTCACTCACCCACTCAATCACTCACCCACTCAATAATCCACTCACCCCCTCAATCCCGCACCCACTCAACCACGCACTCATACACTCACTCACCCCCTCCATCACGCACCCACTCACTCACTCACCCGCTCACTCACCCCCTCAATCACGCACCCACTCACTCACTCACCCACTCACTCACTCAACCGCTCACTCACCCCCTCAATCACACTAGAAAAAACCCCCAAAAACCGCTGAAAATTACTCGAGAACTAAGTAAACTATAATCATCATAATCATCATACTTTCATCTATAGGGCACCAATAATACAATGGACAAGTATCCAAGTGCAGTGTGTTTGCCTAGGGGACTGCCTTGTGGCAGCTGTCCCCGTGCGGAACAAGTCGACTGTGTTGGCGCATTGCAACGCGGCCTGAGTCTGCCAGACGCTGCAGGGAAGGAGGGGAAGGAGGGGAGAGGGGGTAGCGGGGATGATTGCGGTGCGTAATCTCAACCGTGGTGTAAGTAATTTGTCTTATTTCTGAAAGTGTACGCGGTCCCTGACGCCAGCACGCAATGGCTTACTCTTGAGACCTCCGTCTGTTGGGCGTGGGGTACATTTCGCGTCCGCCGTAGTGGTGCTATTACGACTACCACTACTACTACGATTAATACACCGCGCGCACAACACACGGACACACACGGTAGTATTAACCAGGGCTGCTTGCCGGATTCGAACCGCGAGCCTCTGGTATAGCAAAAAACACGAAGCGGCGACCGCGCTTGACTGCTCGGGATGAGGCTCCACGTGTCGGCACCACGGCGGCAAGGGGACTCCTGGCAGCTTCGCGTCGAGTTGATGGGCCGGGAGTAATGGGTTGAGTGCAGACTCCCCACTGTCTCTGTCTCTCTGTCTCTGCTTCTCTCTCTCTCTCTTTACCATCAGAGGAAACAAAAAGATGCTCGGTGTAGTCGGCACTTGGCTACGTTCATCATTTAGGTTTTTTTAATGCTTTGCTTTATGTAAACCCCCCTCCCCCCCCTCTTTTTACATGAAAGATTTCACGCTCTGTTCTCCTTACCCCTTCCCTCTCTGTCTACCCCCTCTCTCTACCCTCCTCTCTCTCTACCCCCTCTCTCTCTCTACCCCCTCTCTCTCTACCCCCTCTCTCTCTACCCCCTCTCTCTACCCTCCTCTCTCTCTACCCCCTCTCTCTCTACTCCCCATCTATCTCTACCCCCTCTCTCTACCCCTCTCTCTCTCTACCCCCTCTCTCTCTACCCCCTCTATCTCTACCCCCTCTCTCTACCCCCTCCCTCTCTCTCTACCCCCTCTCTCTCTACCCCTCTCTCTCTACCCCCTCTCTTTCTACCCCCCCTCTCTCTACCCCTCTCTCTACCCCCCTGTCTCTCTACCCCCTCTCTCTCTACCCCCCTCTCTCTCTACCCCTCTCTCTCTCTACCCCTCTCTCTCTAACCTGCCTTTCTCTACCCACCCCCCCTTTCTCTCTACCCCCTCTCTCCCTACTCCATGTCTATGTTCCCCCTATGTTTTCTATGTAATATTTGTAATATTCTTATTTATTTATATTTTGTAACTACGACAAGTGCTGCATCTGCACCCCGTCCTTCTCGCAGTCTTACGGCCTCCGACGGATAGCTCATCTCTGCATGCAGAGCTCTCTACCGTCATCTGCCACTGTCTCCCACCCTCTTTTTCCCTCTCTCTCAATCGCGCTCTCTCTCTCTCCCTCATTCTAACAAGCGCCATGACCTCGCCAACTTCGCCTGTGCTCAGGCGAAGTTGGCGGTGTACAGAACGAGGAAGAAGACGCTGCAAGGTGACACTGACGGCTGCTCTGTGCTGCTTCCAGTGTTCAGGGGCCTGCTCAAGGCGCGGCTCCGGTTGGAGCACGCCACGTACCACACACACGTGTCGGTGATGTGCAGCGCGTCTTCTTCGAACGCTGGGGAGCCGGACAAGTCCCTCTTTGTACCGGCGTGGACGGCACTCCACGTGTTCACCTTCTGAAGCGCTCGCTCGTCACCGTGGCGTGCGCGATGACCACCACCACCAACACCACGTGGCTTTTATTTCGTGTTGTGCGCGGTGCATTCAGCGCCACAGCGCGTGGATTTATCGCGTTTGTGTTATTTGTGGTTGCTGGTGACTTTGTGTGTTTCATATCGGAATTGCCTCCAGTGCTGTTGCCGCTGGCGGCAATAAAAGTTGTTTGAAAGTAAAAAAAAAGTTTCTGCTTCTCTCTCTCTGTTTCTCCCTCTCACTGTCTCTCACCCTCAATCTCTCTCTCTCTCAATCTCTCTCCCTCCCCCACCTCTCACTCTCCGTCTCTCTCCGTGAAAAGGACGCGCCAATTAAAGCGCGCGGCCGCCACACGCACGGCTCCTTTGGATAGAAGGGGGACTACCTCCTCCCATTCACCCTGACCCACCCCCCTCTCTCAACTCAGCCTGCAGCTGCACCCAATCGGCCACCACCACCACCACAATACCACAAAGAACATCGCCGCCCATCCATTCCCACCCCGGCAAGGGCCGCTCGCTCGCTCACGCACGCGCACAATGGAGCGGGATCAGGACATGCGGGGTCCCTATTGAGGGAAAGGCGTTTTATTAACTTGTAGGGGAATTGAGCAAGTAGGGCGGCTCTCTGGATGGGGGAGGGGCGGGGGGGCTTTGTGGGTTTTCCCCTCTGGTCACTGGGAAGCCCGAAGAGCGCTGCGTCGATTGTGAGAATTGGCGCAGCTCCACATTTTTTTCTTAGCTTTGTGTCTCTTTTTTTTGGCGTCTTTAAAAGTGAAAGCAAATCCATGATCTCGTCGTAGAGGCCCCCCCCCCCCTCACCTCCCCCCCCCTCCTCCTCCTCCTCCTCCTTGCTCACGACCACCACAATCACCACAATCACCACGACCACCACAAACACCACGACCACCACCACAATCACCACAATCACCACAATCACCACGACCACCACAATCACCACAATCATCACAATCACCACGACCACCACAATCACCACAATTACCACAATCACCACGACCACCACAATCACCACAATCATCACAATCACCACGACCACCACAATCACCACAATCACCACGACCACCACAATCACCACAATCACCACAATGACCACGACCACCACAATCACCACAATCACCACGACCACCACAATCACCACAATCACCACGACCACCACAATCACCACGATCACAACAACCACCACAATCACCACCACATTCACCACAATCACCACAACCACTACAATTACCACGACCACCACAATCACCACAATCACAACGACCACCACAATCACCACGACAAAGATTAATTGCCGTGGTAACGAGGGCTTAACCGTCTGCCTCTGAATGGGCAATCGGCCGGCATGGGTCATTCGTTTACATCGGTTGCATCTTGGAATGCTTTGTTAAACATCAAAAGCAAAGTGTACATTACGCACTCATCAGCCCTTTTAACGGGCGAGCGAGCGAGCGAGAGAGAGACTGGGATGACAGGGCACTCTTGGCCAACCCGTGGCACCAACCTGGGTCTGTTCCGCCGTGACCTCCCGCGAGCAGCGAGCTTAACGGCAACTTCACGTGGACTCAGAGTGCGTCGCGTGCTATGGAGTGCGCACAGAGCGAGACTCCGAGAGAGGGGAGGAGCGCACGTGGACAAGAACTATACACTAAACTATCTGGTTTTAACAGGTAAGGTCCAATATTATTGGGTCTTTCGGTAAAGTCACGTGGATAGGTTCAAAGGAAATAATAAAAAAAACTAAAACTACGACGTTTCGATCGCAACAAAAGCGGTCGTCTTCGGGAAAAGGGGGGGTTAGTTTTTTGTTTTTTTTGGTTATTTTCTTGGAACCTATCTGCGTGACTCTACCGAAAGACCCAAAGAATATGAATTCCTGCAGTCACGAAAGCTTTAAGTCGAGGTAAGGTCCCACCGAGATATTTATCCCGTTTTGCAGAAGCCACCTGGCCATCACAAATGATAGCTTCAACGAAGTGGCTCATCGCCGTGTGGACATGTAGAGCAGCCAGATGCTCCGAACGCGTGTTTGTTGATTCTAAACGTGGAGGGAAAAACCGGAGGACTCGGAACAAAATCCACGCGAACACGGGATGAGAGAGAGAGATAGAGAGACACGCAAACTCCAAATATACAGCAGCAGGCATCGTCAGGGTCGGGATCGAACCTCACGACCTCCTGTATACCAGGCGAGGTAGTTAACATCTCTTACCCACCGTGGTGATGATGATGATGAGAGAGAGAGAGAGAGACACGCAAACTCCAAATATACAGCAGCAGGCATCGTCAGGGTCGGGATCGAACCTCACGACCTCCTGTATACCAGGCGACGTAGTTAACATCTCTTACCCACCGTGGTGATGATGATGACGAGAGAGAGAGAGACACGCAAACTCCAAATATACAGCAGGCATCGTCGGGATCGAACCTCACGACCTCCTGTATACCAGGCGAGGTAGTTAACATCTCTTACCCACCGTGGTGATGATGATGATGAGAGAGAGAGACACGCAAACTCCAAATATACAGCAGCAGGCATCGTCAGGGTCGGGATCGAACCTCACGACCTCCTGTATACCAGGCGAGGTAGTTAACATCTCTTACCCATCGTGGTGATGATGATGATGAGAGAGAGAGAGACACACACAAACTCCAAATATACAGCAGGCATCGTCAGGGTCAGGATCGAACCTCACGACCTCCTGTATACCCGGCGAGGTAGTTAACATCTCTTACCCACCGTGGTGATGATGATGATGAGAGAGAGAGAGAGACACGCAAACTCCAAATATACAGCAGGCATCGTCAGGATCGTGATCGAACCTCACGACCTCCTGTATACCCGGCGAGGTAGTTAACATCTCTTACCCACCGTGGTGATGATGATGATGAGAGAGAGAGACACGCAAACTCCAAATATACAGCAGGCATCGTCAGGATCGTGATCGAACCCCATGACATCCTGTATACCCGGCGAGGTAGTTAACATCCCCTAGCCATCGTGATGATGATGAGAGAGAGAGACACGCAAACTCCAAATATACAGGAACATGCGTCAGGATCGTGATCGAACCCCATGACATCCTGTATACCAGGCGAGGTAGTTAACATCTCTGAGCCACCGTGGTGCCACCGGGTTAGAGAAGACACCCGGCATTTGACATCAGCATGCCTGTTCAGAAACAACATCGAATTAAATTTTGATTTAAAGCTTTCGTGACTGCAGTAATTCATATTCTTAGTTTTTTCGGTAAAGTCACGTTGAAGAGAAACAACAAAATAACAAAATATATATAAAACAATAAAAAATTCTCACGACGTTTCGACCATAACTCAAACGGTCATCATCAGGTGTGTCGGTTTGCATAAATTTATTTTGAAAACGGCATATTTATTTATATAAAAATAACGTTTGCGTCACGCGCAACGATGGCAGTTTGCCAGGACTAGTCCATCTATTTTTTTTTTTTGAAAAGAGGAGGGGGGAGACGAAATTTGTTTTTATGTATGCTGTCTGAAAGGCACTGTAAGCGTGAACAATCAATCAAGAACTGAAATGATTTATCAAATCTTTCCAATGATTGCTAAGATAGAATCCATCTTCTCGGTTGAAATTGTCTCTGTGTTTGTATATGTGGATAGCCTCATGAACGAATCTCTCATGGAAGCCAGATGGCTTACAAAGAACCTCCGTCTTGGAAAAGTCAATGGCATGTGAGCCTACTGAATTAGAACAATGATCTGCTACGGCCGAGGTGTTGGTCCTACCGTGTTTAAGGTCTGCTTTATGTTCACGAATGCGGTCCGAGATATGGCGTTTGGTTTCTCCAATGTAACTACTACCACAGAGGCAACTTAGTTTGTAGACACCAGGGTATTGTATGTCCGGAATCACATCTTTTACAGACGGAACCAGATCACGGATTTTATGTAATGTGTTGAAACGGACCTGGATCTTGTGTTTATTCAAGATTTTGGAGATCTTTTTTTTTTTTTTGCCTGCCTCTTCAGCTGCTACTATGTCGACCAAATGTAAGGAAAACCTGATTTCCAAATTTAACCTCCTCTTAAACAAAAGACCGGACCCACACACCAAAAAGTTAGACGTTAATAAAGTCGTAATTAATCGCAGTAACAGTTCTATTTCCGATGGTCTGAAATCCGTTTTAGCTAAAGGTCTAAACTTTGCAGTCACACCTAAACACATACCAGTTAATGATATAATTGCCCAAGTAGACGTTGCTCTCAGGGGCCTGGGTCACATCGCTGCAGACGTAGCAAGATCTGAAATCGCTGCAACCCTCAAAAACGCTAAGATGCCAGCTAGCAACCTCAGCAAAGATGAGCGTTTTGAATTATATAAATTAAAAAAGAGGAATGATATTGTAGTTCTCTCAGCTGACAAAGGCAATGCTACTGTTATCACGGATAAAATAGAATACAACAACAAAATTAAAGAATTACTCGACGATGGTAGTTATACAAAAATAAAAAGAGATCCCACCAACAGCCTCGTCACACAAACCAACAAAATAATTTCTGATTCAACCGCATTAATTGATCAATCTAAACAGTTTTTGTTGAAACCTTCTGCTGCCAGGCCACCAAGATTATACGGCTTACCAAAAATACATAAAGTTGATACACCTCTTCGTCCCATAGTCTCTACTATCAGCTCCCCCACCTACAAACTAGCTCGTTTTTTGTCTGAAATCCTGCGTCCTTTCACTGGAAAGACCACCTCTGCGGTACAAAATTCTACTCACCTGGTATCAACAATCAAGGGTATTTCCCTGTCCCCAGACGACCTGCTTGTCAGTTTTGATGTAGTTTCCTTATTCACCAAGGTTCCTGTACCTGACACCATTGCAATCATTGAAGACTTGGTTCATCAAGGACTAAACACTGAGGTACCCCCCTGGTGAGACACTGTTTAACCAATACATACTTCACTTGGAATGGAACTTTCTACAAACAAACTGAGGGCACCCCAATGGGCTCCCCCCTTTCTCCAGTTATAGCTAACATTTTCATGGAGAAATTTGAGACTGACGCCATCCAGACTGCCACTCTGCGCCCAACCTTATGGAAGAGGTACGTGGATGACACTTTTGTCATCTGGCCACATGGCCGGCCTGCTCTAGACAAATTCTTCGACCACATCAATTCCATACACCCAGCCATCAGATTTACCATGGAAGTCGAAATAGATGGCAAGATACCTTTTTTGGATGTCCTAATTAAAAAGAGACCTGATGGTTCAATGAGCCACTCTGTCTACAGGAAAGCTACCCATACGGATGCTTATCTGAAACCGGATTCCCACCACCATCCATCACAGAAGAATTCTCTCATCAAGACTCTGTATCATAGAGCCCAATGCATATCCGACCAGGAACACATAAGCAGTGAACTCAAGCACGTACACCAAGTTCTTAGGGCTAATGGTTACTCCGACTATACAATCCGCAAAGCTATCACTCAAACCATGAAGAAGAACCCTCTTGAGGAGCCTTTCAAAACCATCACTTTACCCTACATTGCTGGGATCACAAAAAAGATCTCCAAAATCTTGAATAAACACAAGATCCAGGTCCGTTTCAACACATTACATAAAATCCGTGATCTGGTTCCGTCTGTAAAAGATGTGATTCCGGACATACAATACCCTGGTGTCTACAAACTAAGTTGCCTCTGTGGTAGTAGTTACATTGGAGAAACCAAACGCCATATCTCGGACCGCATTCGTGAACATAAAGCAGACCTTAAACACGGTAGGACCAACACCTCGGCCGTAGCAGATCATTGTTCTAATTCAGTAGGCTCACATGCCATTGACTTTTCCAAGACGGAGGTTCTTTGTAAGCCATCTGGCTTCCATGAGAGATTCGTTCATGAGGCTATCCACATATACAAACACAGAGACAATTTCAACCGAGAAGATGGATTCTATCTTAGCAATCATTGGAAAGATTTGATAAATCATTTCAGTTCTTGATTGATTGTTCACGCTTACAGTGCCTTTCAGACAGCATACATAAAAACAAATTTCGTCTCCCCCCTCCTCTTTTAAAAAAAAAAATAGATGGACTAGTCCTGGCAAACTGCCATCGTTGCGCGTGACGCAAACGTTATTTTTATATAAATAAATATGCCGTTTTCAAAATAAATTTATGCAAACCGACACACCTGATGATGACCGTTTGAGTTATGGTCGAAACGTCGTGAGAATTTTTTATTGTTTTATATATATTTTGTTATTTTGTTGTTTCTCTTCAACGTGACTTTACCGAAAAAACTAAGAATATAACATCGAATTATTCAGTGATGTTGCTGCTGATGCTGCTGCTGCTACTACTACATCGGCATTGAGTGGCGCACAAGCATAAACAACAACAAAAGCAACAAAGATGAACACACTCGTTCCTTAATTTGTGCGGCAAGCACTTTGCGTGTAACGAGGGCGACCTTGTCACCCATCATCGGGCGCGTGCAGCGAATCAATTTGTATTTGAATTCGGGGGGGGGGGGGGTGGGGGTGGGGGAATAAATTGGTAAAGAGCGCAAAGTCGTGGCCTGGTGGTCCCTGTCAGTGGGATCCTGTGCGGGCTAGAGATTGGAAACACGTGGGTTGACAGTGAGAGGACAACACGAGCACCAGAGACTTGGACAAAAAAAAAACCTCACAAATTTGACAGATTTCGACCACAGCCACCTGTGGTCGAAATCCCTCTCGACCCCCGTCAGTGTAACGACACCAATGACCGGGTGCAGATCTTGTTTTCATTTTTCAGCTCGGCTGTGACTGCTTGCTAATGACTTGTTGCTGCTGCTGATGATGATGATGTTGATTCTATAGCTTTCGTGACTGCAGGGATTCATATTCTTGGTTCTTTCGGTAAAGTCCCGTAGAAGGGAAACAATCAAATATTGTTTTATATTTTTATTATTTGATTATTTCCCTTCTACGTGACTTTACCGAAAGAACCAAGAATATGATGTTGATTATGTTGATGTTGATGATGATAATGTTGATGATGATGATGTTGATGATGATGTTGATGAAACTGATAATGCTGATGATGTTGATGATGATGCTGATGATGTTGATGATGATGCTGATGATGTTGATGCTGGTGATGATGTTGATGATGTTGATGATGATGATGTTGATGATGATGCTGATGATGCTGATGTTGATGATAATGCTCGATTTAAAGCTTTCGTGACTGCAATGATTCATCTTCTTTGGTTCTTTCGGTAAAGTCATGTAGAATGAGAATAAAATAATAAATTGATAAAATGCTAATGTTGATGATGGTGATGATGTTAATGATGATGTTGATGCTGATGTTGATGATGATGCTGATGTTGATGATGTTGATGATGGTGATGATGTTGATGATGGTGATGATGTTAATGATGATGTTGATGCTGATGATGATGCTGATGATGCTGATGATGCTGATGATGGTGATTATGTTAATGATTATGTTGATGCTGATGTTGATGATGATGCTGATGTTGATGATGTTGATGATGGTGATGATGTTGATGATGGTGATGATGTTAATGATGATGTTGATGTTGATGCTGATGTTGATGATGATGCTGATGATGCTGATGTTGATGATGGTGATGATGTTAATAATGATGTTGATGATGATGTTGATGATGTTACTGATGATGTTGATGATGGTTCCACATCTGCCACCTATCGGCCCGCGGTGAGGTCATCGTCCCCACGTGATGAGCCCGCGCCCGCGAGCCGTCAATCCTCTTCAGCAATGAATGGATGGGTGGATTCTGTGTTGTATGCGTGTGTGTGGCTCTGTGTGTGTGTGTTTGATTTGAACCGCATGCCCAGCCACCGCATGCCGTTTTAGCTTTTGTTCGGCCGGATCGAGGAGGCTAAACGGGCGCGTCACGGGCTAGAGAAGAGATGGAGTGATGTGGTACAGGAGGACGTGGAGCTGAGTGGACTTGCCGATGATTGGTACCAGCGGTGTCAAGATCGGCCTCTGTGGAGGAGGCTCGTGAAGGATGCTACCGGGCAGTTGGAGGCAGTCACCCTCCAACAACAACGGAGGGCGGAGGAGCGACGCTCACAACAACGAGCGGAGCGCCGGGTGGCTAAAGCACAGCAGGTTGGCACAGTAGGGGCCACAGGTGGTGCATCAGCCAGTCATCTCAGTCAGTCGACCCGTGGCACCTGGGTCTGCCCCGTGACCTCCTGCCAGCGGGCGTTCGACACTTCACGTGTCCTCAAGGTGCACATGATCTGGCACAAGCGTCGTGGTGACGTCACCGCCACTTAGTGGCGAATGGCGGTTATTGTTGTTGTGTTTGATTTACGTTCTACGTGTGGGTTTTATCATGAATCAACCATCACGCGAGCTTCTCTCATCCTCACAGCAGCAGCGGATTTTTGGCGAACCGTCGACTAAAAACGATGCTTTCAGATGCTTTGCTGCGTCCGTCTGGAACGGCTCTCACTTCCCGTTATTAGGAAGCCACTGGGAGCTGCGGCTCTTCTATGTCATCGTCTAGCTTGACAAACTCATTTCTTCAGAAGGGCTTTTTGGGTGTTTAGTTTGCTGTACTTTCCCGCCCGGCACCTCCGATTTGCGCGGGTTAGCTACGTACGGCGCGAAAGACGTTGAACATACACAAAGATCCCCCGTATAGCCTTAACAGGCTGTAGGGGCAAGTGCTGTTAGCGAGCACCTATGAAGGCCGGCACGGCACACGAGGGGGTGGGTGGTCAACACCACTCCCGGCCGCCTTTGTCTCCCCAGTGGCGATGTTTACACATCGCACCAGGTACTCATTTGAGGCCCAGGGCCGGTTCAGAAAATCGTCACTGGTGTTGGCCGTGAGCGGGAATCGAACTTGGGTCTCCAGGTTCGTAGCGCAGCGTAGCGCTAACCGCTGCACCACCGCTCCCCACACATCCGCCCCAACCACCCCACCCCTCTAGCCCCGACAGACAGCTCGTTTACGGTCGGAGTGTGTGAAAATATTTCACTGGCGGTCGTCGTGCATATATTTATTTTATTATTTGTCTTTAAAAGCAATTGAACAAAACATCTGTTGGGTTTATTTACATTTTTTTGGAGGGGGTCGGCGGGGGGGGGGTGCCTACTCACAAACCCATAGACTCACACAGAGACCCATAGACTCACACAAAGAGCCAAAGACTCACACAGAGACCCATAGACTCACACAGAGACCCATGGACTCACACAGGGACCCATAGACTCACACAAAGAGCCAAAGACTCACACAGAGACCCATAGACTCACACAGAGACCCATGGACTCATACAGAGACCCACATACTCACACAGAGACCCATAAACTCGCATAGAGACCATAGACTCACACAGAGACCCATAGACTCACACAAAGACCCATAGACTCACACAGAGACCCATAGACTCACATAGAGACCCAAAGACTCACAAAGAGACCCATAGACTCACACAGAGACCCATAAACTCACAAAGATACCCATAGACTCACACAGAGACCCAAAGACTCACACAGAGACCCACAGACTCACAAAGAGACCCATAAACTCGCATAGAGACCATATACTCATAGAGACCCATAGACTCACACAGAGACCCATAGACTCACAAAGAGACCTATAAACTCGCATAGAGACCATAGACTCATAGAGACCCACATATTTACACAAAGACTTACAGACTCACACAGAGACCCATAGATTCACACATAGACCCATATACTCACGTAGAGACCCAACAACAACTGCTATTCGCTACGAAGTTGCGGTACCGTCACCAGACTGTGTGCACGCTAAGGCCACGTGAAATGTTGACTGCCCGCTGGCAGGAGATCACGGGACTGACCCAGGTGCCATGGGTTGACTGACTGAGATGACTGGCCGATGCACCAGTGCCAACTTGCTGTGTTTTAGCCACCCGGCACTCTGCTCACTGCTGTGAGCATCGCTCCTCTGCCCTCCGTTGTTGCTGGAGGGCGACAGCCTCCAACTGCCCAGTAGCAGTAGCGTCCTTCACGAGCCTCCTCCACAGAGGCCGATCTTGACACTCCTGGTGCCAGTCATCGGCAAGTCCACTCAGCTCCACATCCTCTTGTACCGCATCACTCCATCTCTTCTCTAGCCCGTGCCGTGCCCGTTTATCCCCCGTCTATCCGGCCGAACAAAAGTTGTTAAGGCATGCGGTGGCTGGGCATGCGGGCTACATGACCCAGCCAACGCACCCTTGCCTGCCGGAAAACCTCACCGATGGGACTTTGTCCAGATCTTTCAAGGATTTAGTGAACTCCTCACACAATGCAGCCTGGTTAAACCTATGGCGGCTTGTAAGCAGGCCAGCCTAAATGTTTCTAACTGACGAAGTTGTTCCATTAGGGGGGTGGGTCCACGTTTCGCACACATGGAGACGATGAGGGCATGACTGTGGCCGAGAAGACCTGAAGCTTTTTGTGGAGCGACAGATCAGGTAGCTTCCATACAGCGTTACACAGCTGGTGAAAAGATGATGCCGCTCGACTGATTCGGAGTGAGACCTCTGCTGTCAAACCGTAGCTGGTCACGAGAACACTGCCCAGGTATGGGAAACTCTCCACTTTCCCCACAACCTCCCCATTACCAATTGGAAGTGGAGGGGGTGGAGTGTTTGATGGCACGACACACTTAGGCAGGTGTTTAGTTTTGGTGGAGCTGATGGTAAGGCCCCAGCTCTTAGTAGCACGCTCTAGGATCAGCAGCAGCACCTCCAACTGCTCCTCTGAGTGTGCAGCAATCAGCAGATCATTAGCATACATACCATAGTTGACCAATAGGGAGCCATCCCTTCGGTACGGCCATCGAAGGCTTCACGAACTACGTGGTCGAAAAATATGTTAAATAATGTGGGAACTAGAGTTCATCCCTGTCGCACCCCAAGGTGAACAGGGAATGGCTCTGACTCAAGGCCACGTAGTTTTAATTGGGCCTGCCCACCATCATGAAGGTCCTTAATGATAATGAGCAGAGATTCAGGGACTTCGAAAGCACAAAGAACAACCCAGAGCCTAGGCCTTCTGATGGAATCATAGGCCTTGACCAGGTCAATAAAGCACAGATATTGGTCATTTGGGAATTCCCTACACCTCTGCTGTAGCAGGCGGACTGAAAAGATGGCATTTGTGCAGGACCGCCCTTTCCTGAAACCGCATTGGGGCTCCGCAAGCCTCTCCTCAGCGTGCCTGGCAAGGTGATGTTGAATAATCCTTGCCAGGACCTTTCCCGGCACACTGAGGAGTGATATGCTCCTGTAGTTGTTACAGTCTGTGCGGTCCCCCTTCTTAAAGAGGGGGATAACCTGGGCATCCGTCCAATCCTGCGGAACCCGTCCAGTGGTCCAGACAATTATTGTGATGTCATGTAGGGCAGTCTACAAACAAACGCCACTCTCCCTCAGCATTCGATTGGGAGATCACCTCTGTCCGGTGCTTTTCCTGGTCTCGGACTCTGGGTTGCTTTCTATACTTCCTCAACAGATGGCACTTCAGCCAGCCACTCCAATATTTGAGTCACTGCAGTCTTAGCACGGTCATACCCACTTTGCCCCTCGATGTTTTCCAGGTTGAGGGATTTCCCCTCCCCCAAGAACTCACAGAAATGCTCAGAAAATCTGCAAACCTGTTCCTGGGGGTTATAGATCGATTACCTTTTCCCCCCAATGATGATAATAGGTGTGGCGCTTCAAGTTACTCTTTTGATAGAGTTAAAGAGTGATTTGTGATCGCGGGCTGCTGAGGAGGACTCCATATTCTCAGCAACCCGCGACTACCACCCATCATTGCAGCGCTCTCCGAACTTCCGAGCGAAGGCTGCGGAAAGCCTCCTCATTCTCCGACGTGGGATGCTGTAGATGGTGTGAGTGGGCCTGTCGCTTTTTTTCAACCATCCTGAACACCTTCTCCGTCAGCCAGGATCTCTGGGGAGGTTTGGACCGTGTACACAAAGCAACCATTGCTGCTGCATGAGCCACAGTCCTAAACCTCGATTTCCTCTCAGCATCAGTAGGAGTGAGGGACGATGTCAACCCCAGCTGCAAGCGATGATGAAATTCTCGCTTGCAACTTTCATCAGCTGGCTGAGACCAGGCTACTCTGGGTTTGAATGGGCTCCCAGATGTACACCCACTACCGGAGTGGAAGAATTACAGGCGTAGATGACAAGTCGATGGTCAGTGGGCTGATCAGCTCCACGGTAGGTCCTGGTGTCAAGGACATGGGCCCGCATCTGCTGTCCTGTCAATATATAGATCAGCAGATGTTCTTGCTTGGACCCAATGTGGATCCATGATGCTGTGTGGATGCGCCGATACCGGAACAGCGTGTTGGTAATTACAAGCCAATGGGCTGCACAGAAGTCTATCAGCCTCCCACCGTTGTTATTGAACTGATCTGACCCATGCCTTCGCATCACTCCAGTCCAGGTGGCAACATCATGACCCACTCGGCAATTAAAGTCACCCAACAGGATGACTCTATCCCAAGGGGCCACTTTAGCTAGCACCTGTGACAGCAGATCATGAAAGGCATCTGACTCAACGGCCTTGCCTGCATCCCATCACTAAATCACCACCACCACCACCACTCCTTGCCTCTGGTCGAGGGGGAGGCGAGCCCACAGTAGCCTGGGGCTTACAGCTTCCCACACCTCACCACCACGCTCCCACGCCCCCTGCATTACTTTGTTCAGAAAAGCCACTCCTCGTTTGGCAGTCTTCTGCCCCGAGTAGAGGACTGTCCACCCCTCATGGTGGCAGGAGCCAGAGCCGGTCCACTGGACCTCCTGAATACCGCAGAGATCCAGGCGGTAGCGGTCCAGCTCCCGACAGACGAGTGACAGCCTCTCTTCCACAGAGACAGCATTCGAAAATTGCAGTTGGTCACTCGCAGTGGATTTTTGCCGTTTCTGGAGTTTTCAGTGTATTCATTAGGTATCGCCCTGTGAGCCATTCGGCTCTTGAGGGTAAGGATTCAGTCTCCTGGCTCCGCCAAATGGGGTTTGGCCAGGAGACGTCATAGACGCCTGTCGCCTCGGGGCCTCTGGCACGAGCTTACTTCGATATTTTTGCACGCAGTTTCGTGGCAGTTGAATGTGAAGGTGGAGGGGCAACCTCCTCGTTCCTTCTCCTCCCTCCTCCTCCATCCTCCTCGCACCCATGTGGCCGCTGTGGTGGCTACAAGCGCCATGAGGGGTGTAGCCGGTTGGAAGTGGAATTCCCCCTCCGTGGCATTGCTCAAATTCACCACAGCGTCACCGTCCGGCACCAGCGCGGAGGAAGTGGGTTGTTTTTTTGTCGGACACACACTCACACAAACGTGCACACACACACACGTGTACACACACACACGTGGACACATTCACGTGTACACACACACACACTTGCACACACACGTGCACACACACACGTGCACACACACACGTGCACACACACTCACGTGCACACACACACACGTGCACACTCACACACACGTGCACACACACTCACGTGCACACACACACGTGCACACACACGTGCACACACACACACGTGCATACACACACTCACGTGCACACACATACACACACACGTGCACACACACACGTGCAAACACACACGTGCACACACACGTGCAAACACACACGTGCACACACACACACACGTGCACACACACGTGCACACACACACGTGCACACAAGCCAAACGCAAGCGAACAGACAGCTGTTTTTAATTTTCCTTTCCAAATCAGCGGTTACTTAGGGGCTGATTTTAATTGTCTGGTTGACATGATGTGACTGGGTTTCCAGGGAGAAATGATAGAAAATACGTCCTGTAGCACTAACTCACCAGCACACTCACTCACACACTCACCCGTGTATTCACGCACTAACTCACCATCACACTCACTCACACACTCACCTGTGTACTCACGCACCCACTAACTCACCAGCACACTCACTCACTCACCCGTGTACTCACCCACTAACTCACCAGCACACTCACTCACCCACTCACCCGTGTACTCACGCACTAACTCACCAACACACTCAATCACGCACCCGTGTACTCACTCACCCACTAACTCACCAGCACACTCACTCACTCACCCGTGTACTCACTCACCCACTAACTCACCAGCACACTCACTAACCCGTGTACTCACGCACGCACTAACTCACCAGCACACTCACTCACTCACCCGTGTACTCACTCACCCACTAACTCACCAGCACACTCACTCACTCACCCGTGTACTCACTCACCCACTAACTCACCAGCACACTCACTCACCCGTGTACTCACGCACCCACTAACTCACCAGCACACTCACTTACTCACCGGTGTTCTCACGCACTAACCCACCAGCACACTCCCGCACCTCCGATTAAAACGATTGGCTACGTACGGTGCGAAAGAAGTTCAACGTACACACACACTCTCGCTCACTCACCCACGCACGCGCACTCAATCTCGCACTCACTCACTCACTCATCCACTCACGCACCCACTCACACACGCACCCACTCACACACGCACCCACTCACACACGCACCCATTCACACACGCACCCACTCACACACGCACCAACTCACAGACGCACCCACTCACACACGCACCCACTCACTCACGTACCCACTCACACACGCACCCACTCACACACGCACCCACTCACTCACGTACCCACTCACACACGCACCCACTCACACACGCACCCACTCACTCACGCACGCTTCGTGTGCATGTTCGCTCGCGGTGGGAGTCGGGGGGGTGCTGGAGGGGTGCACGCGCACGCACGCGCACGGACAGCACCAACAAATGCGGACTTCTTCATCCAAAGAGGACGGCGACGACTCTCGGCTAATTTGAGGGCCGCGCTGGCAAGCGGCACGAATTTCCAGCCGTGTGTTCGCTCCACAACCACGCAACGAGCACGGGTCCTGGGGTCCGAACCCGCGATGGGCGTCCAAGGGGGCGATGAGAGAGAGAGAGGAGATGAGAGAGAGAGAGAGAGGAGATGAGAGAGAGAGGAGAGAGATGAGAGAGATGAGAGCGAGAGCGAGATGAGAGAGAGATGAGAGAGAGGAGATGAGAGAGATGAGAGAGAGAGGAGATGAGAAGATGAGAGAGGAGATGAGAAAGATGACATCTTCTTGTTTCCTCTGATCGTAAAAAAGGGAGAGATGACAAAGAGAGGAGATGAGAGAGAGAGGAGAGAGATGAGAGCGAGAGAGGAGAGAGATGAGAGAGAGATGAGAGCGAGAGATGAGAGAGAAGAGCGAGAGATGAGAGAGAAGAGAGAGAGATGAGAGAGAAGAGTGAGATGAGAGAGAGGAGATAGATGAGAGAGACGAGAGAGATGAGAGAGATGACAGAAACGAGAGAGATGAGACGTCACACAAGAGGTTCTTAATGGAAGAAGAACCCTCCCCCCCCCGTTTAAAAGCCGCTAATCAGAGTGGAACGGGAGATCGCAAACACTGAGGCCCTCTGTGTGGTTGTGCCGCGTGGCGTTCACCGCCTTGGCCATGCTCGCATCTCGCGGTTTCTTTGGCGTTAGCGTGAGCGCCTCTTCTCTTTTTCTCTCTGGAGCACGCCACGTACCACACACACGTGCCGGTGATGTGCAGCGCGTCTTCTTCGCACACTGGGGAGCCGGACAAGCCCCTCTCTGTACCGGCGTGGACGGCACCCCCCACGTGTTCACCTTCTGAAGCGCTCGCTCGTCACCGTGGCGTGCGCGATGACCACCACCACCACGTGACTTTTATTTTGTGTTGCGCGCTGAATTTGGCGCTACAGCGCGTGGATGTATCGTGTTTGTTGTTATTTGTGTTGCTGGTGATTGTGGATTTCATATCGGAATCGCCTCCAGTGCTGTTGCTGCTGGCGGCAATAAAAGTGGTTTAAAGGTCAAAAGTCTCTCCCTCTCTCTCTCTCCACCGCCCGTTAAGAGCCACATGAGTGGCTCGAGAGCGCTGTCTTGCTTTTAGATCGGGGGCACTGAGCGAGAAGTGATGGTAGGGTGGGAGGGGTGGTGGTGGTCGTGGTGGTAACGACGAGGGTAGCTTCAAAAGGTGCAGACGACGAGAATGCCGAGATGAATGGCGCGGGCGAACGAGGATCTCGAACGGTAAGGGAGGCGGGGAAGGAGTAGGAGGAATTAATGAAAAAGGTTCAACATCGATGCATACACACGGAAGCTCGGACACCCCGGCGAGAGACGTCGAGAGACGAGGTGGAGGGGGTTAGGAGGAGGAAATGAGTTTAGCCACGAAAGGTGCAACTCGCACGTCGCAGATTCAAACTCTCTCGATGGGATCCGCCGCGACACAACCCGGCTCGTAAACGCGACTCCGATGCGGAGTCGTGAAAGGGAACAGCGACTCGGACAGCCAAGTTCACACACCCCCCACCCACCCCGCCCCCATCCCACCTCCACCCTACCCCCCTCCTCCATCACGACTAGAGAATTGTGCACGCCCGCAGCAGGTTGGCCGTGGTTTTTTTTTTGTTGCCAGACGTCCCGTAGAGTGGCGAGTTTGCAATAACCGAGCCTTGCCGCTGACGCTACCCCCACCCCACACGCTGTCATCCTGGCTGCGTCGCCACTCAAACGCAGGGGGCAAGGGTCGCCGTGGGCTTGCGCCGCGCCTCCACTTTCAAGTTCATTTCTCCGCGTGCGCTGGACTTCTTTCGCGCCGTACGTAGCCAACGGCGCTGAACTTCTTTCGGCATCGAACGTCGGCATCTGCAGACTGCGCCCTTCTTAGCGTATCTCGTTCCGGGGTGTGCGCGGGCCACGCCGTGGGTTGTGAGATTCCCTCCCGTTCGGAATTCGTGTATCCGAAAATGTGGATACTTTAAAAGTCTCGTCTTAAAAACACATCTTCTTAAGTCAGTTTATTTTATTCAGCTTCTCTGCCTCTCTTGGTCCTTCCCTATCGTTATTCTTACAAGGCGCCCTTGATACATTCATGGAAGGCACCTTACAATTAAATGTAAATTATGATCATTGTGGTCACGTGGCCAGTCGTGCTAATCGAGTGAGACGGCACGGGGCCCGCTTCGAGGATGAGTCTCATTTGCGAGAGTGACCTTTGCGCCAGGGTCAACGCAATGAGCACAGCGACAATATGCCAATATAATAAACAAACACAAGCAATTAAGAACCTTTAGAAAACCTACATGTCAAACACAGATCGGAGCAAAAAATTAGACGAAATTTAAATCGCAGCAATAAAAAATCTCCCAACAACAGATCGCTCACGGCCGCGAACAAATTGGCAGGACCCTGCTGAATCATGAGTCGTGAGACAGAGTTGAGGCCCTCCTGGCTAAACAAAGCGGAACAACAACAACAACAACGCATTTATTGATGTGTGCCGTGCGAGATCCCACGTGCATTGGCTGGAGGTGGGGGGGCGGGCAGAGCTAAGGAGAGCACGTGACGTTGGGGGGGGGGGGGGCTAGGGGAAGCACGTTAAGTTGGGGGGAGGGCTAGGGAGACCATGTTAAGTTGGGGGGGGGCTAGGGGGAGCACGTTAAGTTGGGGGGGGGGGCTAGGGAGTGCACGTTAAGTTGGGGTGGGGGGCAGAGCTAGGGAGATCACGTTAAGTTGGGGGGGGGGCAGAGCTAGGGAGATCACGTTAAGTTGGGGGGGGGGGGGGCTAGGGAGAATTCGTCTGGCTTGTGTCGGGTGGTGTTGGCGTGATCTCAACGATCGACAAGCATCTTGTGGTGGTCAAGGTATCATCACGTGGACGAAGGCGAAGATTCTCCTGTGAATGCCTCGCAGTGACATACTGCAGGGGCTACATTAAAACTCATTTTCTTCCAGATTGAAAACGAATTTCTTTTAGAACTCTACTGCTCGTTGTGTTTAGCTTGTTGCCCTTCCCACTGCCTCTACGGTTAGCACGGCTGGCTACGTACGGTGCGAAATCGGTTCGGCGTGCACAGAGAGACGGAGAGGGGACGACTCAGAGGTGCAACTCGGAGGACGCCTGTGGACATGGATGGAGCGAGTGCCGTTACGCACCGAGGCAGCCCCAGCGAAATCACGACGTTGTCTCTCCAAGGTCACTGGCTGCTGTCTGTCTCTGTGGCGTCCCGTTCCCACTCACCACCACCACCCCCCCAAGTGTCTAGCCGCGGGCGTCTCAACGGCCACACGGAGCGGGCAGGGCGCGGTCCCGCTCCGCGTGTTCCTGTCAATATCTCCCAGTCCCCGCGGTGTTCTTCTGGACTTGACACGTGTCTATATTTAAACAGTCACATCCGAAATACCCCCCCCTCTCCCCCAACTTAACGTGCTCCCCCTAGCCCCCCCCCAACTTAACGTGCTCCCCCTAGCTCGACTCCTCCTCCACTTAACGTGCCCTCCCTACCCCCCCCAACTTAACGTGATCTCCCTAGCTCTGCCCCCCACCCCAACTTAACGTGCTCCCCCTAGCCCCCCCAACTTAACGTGCTCCCCCTAGCCCCCCCAACTTAACGTGCTCCCCCTAGCCCCCCCCAACTTAACGTGCTCCCCCTAGCCCCCCCCCCCCAACTTAACGTGCTCCCCCTAGCCCCCCCCCCAACTTAACGTGCTCCCCCTAGCCCCCCCAACTTAACGTGCTCCCCCTAGCCCCCCCCCCAACTTAACGTGCTCCCCCTAGCCCCCCCCCCCCAACTTAACGTGCTCCCCCTAGCCCCCCCCCCACTTGACGTGCTCCCCCTAACTCGACTCCTCCCCCACTTAACGTGCTCTCCCTACCCCCCCCCCCCAACTTAACGTGATCTCCCTAGCTCTGCCCCCCACCCCAACTTAACGTGCTCCCCCTAGCCCCCCCAACTTAACGTGCTCCCCCTAGCCCCCCCAACTTAACGTGCTCCCCCTAGCCCCCCCCCCCAACTTAACGTGCTCCCCCTAGCCCCCCCCCAACTTAACGTGCTCCCCCTAGCCCCCCCCCAACTTAACGTGCTCCCCCTAGCCCCCCCAACTTAACGTGCTCCCCCTAGCCCCCCCCAACTTAACGTGCTCCTCCTAGCCCCCCCCCAACTTAACGTGCTCCCCCTAGCCCCCCCCCACTTGACGTGCTCCCCCTAACTCGACTCCTCCCCCACTTAACGTGCTCTCCCTACCCCCCCCCCCAACTTAACGTGATCTCCCTAGCTCTGCCCCCCACCCCAACTTAACGTGCTCCCCCTAGCCCCTCCCAACTTAACGTGCTCCCCCTAGCCCCCCCCCCCCAACTTAACGTGCTCCCACTAGCCCCCCCTAGCCCCCCCCCAACTTACCATGCCTTCCCTTGCCCCAGTTAAAGCTGTCCGCTTGTTTTTGTTTGTTTCAGCTCAAGTGGCCACCGGTGCGATGGGAGAGCAAAGTCGCCGTCAGGGGCGAGTTTGTTGTCGTCGTTCGGTCGACGAGATGGCACGAACGCCCTTCGGGGCCCCCTCGCGAGTCGGGGAGGAAGAGAGGCGAGGAAGAGAGTCGAGGAGGAAGAGTGGCGAGTCGGGGAGGAAGAGAGGAGAGTCGCGGAAGAGAGTCGAGGAGGAAGAGAGGCGAGTCGAGGAGGGAGGGAGGCGAGTCGAGGAAGAGAGTCGAAGAGGAAGAGAGGCGAGTCGAGGAGGGAGAGAGGCGAGGCTCCGCAATGCCGTCCACTCGAGTCTCGCGCACCGGGGCTAAGAGAAATGCCGCAGACGACACCGCCGATGCGCTCCTCGCAATTTTTCTCCATTGAGTTTGTTACACGGCAATGGAGCAATCAAAGACTCCCTTCCGCCCCACGCCGCCCTCCCACGGCAGACTGACGTCCACAGGTCGTCACTGTTGCAAAGCACACAAACATTCCCCCGTGTAGCCTTAACAGACTGCTGGGGCAAGCGATGTGAGCGAACATCTACGAAGGCCGGCACGGCACACGAGGGGGTGGGTGGCCAGCAACACGCCCGGCCGCCTTTGTCTCCCTCGTGGCGATAGCTACACACCGCACCAGGTGCTCATTTGAGGCCGAGTTAACCTAGGGGGGAGGAGGCTCAGGACCGGTTCAGATATTCGTCACTGGTGCTGGTGGCCGCGAGCGGGAGTCGAACTCGGCTGGCCGGGTTTTCGGGGCACAGCGCGCTCACCGCGACAACACCGTTACTCCTCCAACAACAACAACCACCACCATTCGTCACTAAGTGGCGGTGACGTCACCACGGCGCTTGTGCCAGGCTAGGTGCACGTTGTGGCCACGTGGAGTGTCGAACGCCCACTGGCAGGAGGTCACGGGGCAGAACCTGCCGGTGCCACGGGTCGACTGACTGAGATGACTGGCCGTGCACCACCTGTGCCCCCTACTGTGCCAACTTGTTGTGCTTTAGCCGCCCGGCGCTCCGCTCGTTGTTGTGAGCGTCGCTCCTCTGCCCTCCGTTGTTGTTGGAGGGCGACTGCCTCCAACTGCCGAGTAGCCTCCTCCACAGAGGCCGATCTTGACACCGCTGGTACCAGTCATCGGCAAGTCCACTCAGCTCCTCGTCCTCCTGTACCACATCACTCCATCTCTTCTCTAGCCCGTTTAGCCCCCTCTTTCCGGCCGAACAAAAGCTGTTTAGGCATGCGGTGGCTGGGCATGCGGGCTGCATGACCCAGCCACGCAGCCTTGCCTGCCCGTCCCCTGAGACCACCACCACACACACCACACGACACACACCACACGACATACATACCACACGACACACACCACACACACCACATGACACACACACCACACGACACACACCACACCACAACACACACACACACGACACACACACACGACACACAAACACACACACCACACACACACACACACACCACACACACACACACCACACACACACACACACACACACACACACACACACACACTACACACACACACACTACACACAGCACACAGCACACACCACACACACACACACACACACAGCACACACAGGCTCGCACCTGCTTCCAATCAGAGGTAGGCGACCCCATTTGTTTCCCAGGAGCAGAAGTAATCACTGCCATTCCCCTCCCGGCCAGCCCCGGGACACGTTCTTGGTTGTTTGTGTTTTTGCGCGTAACTCGCAGCGCGCAAGTCCCTTGGACGTCAGCTACCGTCTGTCCCTTCCAGCCAGTGAGCCAGACAGCAAATACTTTAATAAAAGATAGAACGGTAAAGTGATGAACAAAAACAAACTATATATCTCTCTTTCTATATATGTGCGTGTGCGTTTATGCATTGCATTGTTATTTTGCTTCTGTTTTGAGATTAATGCGTACGGCCGATTTGTAAATCCACTGCTGGACAAAGTCCTCCCCGTGTCGGTCATGGGGGTTTGCTTGACCATACTTCACCACGATGGTCAGTGCTCGTTGATAAAATGAGGGGGGGGGCGAGGACTGATGAGTGGGGGGCAGGACCGGTGCTGATCACCTCTGCCACTGATGTTATCCGTGGCCGGATATCGATTTCGTGTCGCCAGATTCCTAGCGCGACACCCTAACCGCTGCACCACTTATCCACCCCTGCCAGCATTGGTTTTTGTTTTCCAGTTTAAAAACAATGCTCTCCCATCTCGTGTTGTCATGTACGGGAGTTGCATGCCGATCGTTGATCGAATAATACATTTTCTCGGCCCGGCGGAGACAGCGGCCAGGGTTGGTGGATCACACACAGATGGTGTGAAACTCCCTTCCGTGCGCGTCGAGGGGAGTCCGTGCCCCTGACTCGCCAGGAGAAGGCAGTACAGCAAACGGGGACTCCGCCTGGTACATCTGTACGGGGGATGGACTGTCCCCCCTCCTGTTTCCTCCCACATCCAAGCACTCATCGGTTGGCCGATGCCACCTGCGTAGGACGGCAGAGCTCGGGCAATTGTTGCTGCTGCTGATGCTGTTTTTGCCTTTCTCGCGCGTCCGTGGGTTCCCTCCTCCTGGCGGTGTCCTCTGAGTCGTCCCCCACCCCCTCTCTCTCTCTGTCTCTCTACGAGAGCGAGCAGCGTTAAGATGTATGCGTCTTGAACCTCTTTCGCACCGTACACAGCCAATCGTGCCATTCGGAGGTGCGGTGGAAGGACAACAAACTAAAGACACAAAAAAAACAGTTCTAGAGAAATTATGATTTAAAAGTTACGTAGCTGCCAGTGGCTTCCGCATATCGGAAGGGAGAACGTTCCAGACGGCCGCAGAAGCGCACCTGAAAGCGCCGCGCGATGCGGTGACCACCGCCTTTGTTCGACGGCTGAGCCCAAAATCGAAGTTCGCACGATGATGGGTTTACGCTCATGAACGACGGTTGGGGATTTACCCCAAATTCAGATGACCACTACGAATACTATTAATATGATTCATTATGAATACCACCACGCTTGGCTCCGAATACTTTTTGCCCCGGCAAACAAAACGAAAAGCGAGCGCTCCGCCTGAGTGGTCGTGAGCAGCTGTGTGCAACGGGCTGCTCACGCGCGGCGTGCGCGCGCGCGCGCGTGTTAAGAGGAAGCGGAAGAGGAAATTGGGCTGGGTTATTAGCCGTGGCTTCTTGATTGGGTCACATTAGCCACAAATAACCTGAACGTTGCCATATTTTTGCATCCCGGCTAATTTTTGTTTGTTTTGTTGCAATCGTCTTGCGCGCCGTGACGAGTCGAGGAGTCGGTCGATAGCAGATACTGGCTATTGCGTCACATCCATCCCGTGTGTAACCACCAGCGTTACGACACACTGCAGGTCACAGCAACGCACTCATACATTCACTCACCGACTCACCCACTCACCACCTCACTCACCTCACTCATCACACACTCACCCACTTACCAACTCACTCACTCACCCACTCACTCACTCCACCCACTCACCAACTCGCTCACTCACTCACCCACTCACCAACCACTCACTTACCAACTCACTCACCCACTCATTCACTCACCCACTCACAAACTCACCCACTCACCAACTCACTCACTCACTCACCCACTTACCAAGTCACTCATCCACTTATTCACTCACTCACCCAGTCACTCACTCACTCACTCACTTACCAACTCACTCATTCACTCACCCACTCACCAACTCACCCACTCACTTATCAACTCACTCACCACATTGCAGGTCACGACACACTCACTTGCTCAACCACTCACCCACTCACTCACCCACTTATTAACCCACACTCTCAGCCACTCATTCACTCACCCATGCACTTAGAAGGTGATTTCATTCCCATCTATCGAAATTGAGCGCGGAAACCAAATTTAACGTGATGAGTTTCTTGCGCGCGTGTGTGTGTGTGTTGTGCGATCGTTTGCTGACCGGCCTGATCCCGTCAACTCTTTAGAAGAGAGAACTCGGTTTGAATCCAGTATCTGGGCAGTACTAGCTCCCAAGTCATCGACGCGACCGGCTCCTTTATCTTCCGAAGAATCTCATCTCAGTGTGGAATCAGGAAGCCGTCGGGGATACACGCCTTTGCCTACTTTGCAAACGGTTCGTTTCACGTTGCTCGCTCCTCATTGTATTTCCGCGATGCTTTCTGCGCCCTTTAAATCGGAAAATTTAATCAAAATCGCCGGATTTAAATCGGACTCCCTCCCCCCCCCCCCCCCCCCAAATCTCCCCCAACAGTGAACGCGACGTGATATAAAACACACACTCAAGTGTCGTTCTTGCTGGACCATCGCCGGGAGAGTTACCGTCGCAGTGACGGACGCGGTGATTAAAACAAATCGGACCCCCAGGCATTTTGTCTACGGGACATTTTGTGAACAAGGCATTTTGTAAACAAGGCATCTTGTAAATAAAGCATTTTGTAGACAAGGCATTCTGTAAACGAAACATTTCGTAAACAAGGCATTTTGAAAACAAATACAGCGGTCCAAAATTCTCAATTGGCCCCATTTGGGGCCGGGTTCCAAAACAAACAAATAAATAAAACAAATGGGGCTGGTGAGAAATCATCTTCGTGGCCGCCGAATTTCTGCGTGATTACTGCCAACTCAGAGAGTAACAAAGCAACGGAAGCGTACACATTGGAGGGAATCAAATATTTGAATAAACACATTTTTGTTGTGGTTGTTGTTATTGCTCTGATCACATTTGCAAATCCCCACCCCCACACAAAAAAAACAAAGATTCCCCCATATAGCCTTAACAGACTGTAGGGGCAAGTGCTGTTAGCGAGCACCTATGAAGGCCGGAACGGTACACGAGGGGGTGGGGGGCCAGCACCACGCCCGACCGCCTTTGTCTCCCCAGTGGCGATATTTACACACCGCACCAGGTACTCATTTTGAGGCTGAGTCGACCTAGGGGAGGCCCGGGGACCGGTTCAGATAATCGTCACTGGTGTTGGCCGTGAGCGGGAATCGAACCCGGGTCGCCAGGTCCATAGCGCAGCGCGCTAACCGCTACACTATCGCTCCCCCACACAGACAGACAGAGAAACCGGCTCACCAAGGCATTTCCCCCACGGACTGCAGCCGCTAGGGACAGTGCGGGCCCGAGACTGACGGGGCAGAGAGCTGCTGCACCAATGGATTTCGAGCCGAGTTGGGGAACGTCACAAACGGCCACGAAAAACCGCGCAGAACCCCAAACCCCAACCCCCCCCCCCGCCACCGAACGCTGCCAAAATAGACGGCTGTGTCTGTGGCCAGGCGCCCTATGTTTAAATGATCGAATTTCTTTAGAACGGATTTGTGTGCTTAGTTTGTTGTCCTGCCCGCTGCCCGTGCCTCCGAATGGCACGGTTGGCTACGTACGGTGCGAAAGAAGTTCTACATACATACATGCATACGTAGTAGAGACCTATGGACTTGCACAGAGACCCATAGACTCATCACACAGAGACCCATGGAATCACACACTGCATGGCGCGCTTTCATATGCGCTTCTGCGGCTGTCTGGAACGCTCTTCCGTCCGTTATTAGGAAGTCACTGGAGTTATGCACTTTTAAATCATCATCATCATCATCTAGATGACAAGCTAATTTCTTTAGAACTGATTTTTGTGTTTAGATTGTTGGCCTGTTTCCCCGCACCTTCGATTAGCGCGGGCTGCCTACGCATGGTGTGAAAGAAGTTCAACATACTGTAACACGCGTAGATTGTAACGCCGCTCGCTCTCGTAGAGAGACGGAGAGGAATGAGGGAGGGAGAGAGGACGACTCAGAAGCGCCGCGAGAAGGAGAAACCACATACGAGCGGGGAAAGCAGCAGCAGCAGCGTACGTGAAAGATGTTCAACAAACGCACACGCATTTGCAACGTGGTGGTAACGGTAGTTCGTGAATACGTACATTAGAGAAGTGCAACATACGTACTATAGAGTCATCTGCTGTTCCATCATGAAACGCACCAAAGTGTGTGGGGGGGGGGGGGGGGGAAGGCAATTTTGGTGATTACTACTTTCTACATGCACGTGATATTTAATTTAATGAAGATATGGCCCAGCCAGTCTGGCTCCTGTGGTCGAGAGGGCGGAGGGAGCCAGGGGTAATTGTGGAGCGGTGGGGTCTGGAATGCCCTCGCTAAGCCTCGCTGCCTCATCGTGTCGCTTCTGCCTGGGCAAAACTAAACGTAACAAAACACTTTTTATTTAACCAGGGTAGAGCCCACTGAGCTATTAGATGAATATATTTCTTCTGAGGCGACTAGGCCACATATGAAAACTTATCAAAGTGGCTTCCATCATCATCATCACCACCACCACCGCCACATGGGGATGTCTAGTAGCAACCAAATACAACTATACCCCGATGTAGGTCTCCCCCCGCTTCAGTCGTTTCTGAACTGCGTGGTCACTTTACCAATACCACGACCCGATTTGTGTTGCCTAACACCGCCCCCCCCACCCACACTTACGTCGCTGATAGCATCCTCACGTCCTTGCTCGTTATACGTCGCCTCTCAGCCTTCTATAAAGTTGATTTTATTTTTTTCACCAGGCAAGGCCCGCTGAGCTACGTAGTTCGTTTTCAGGAGCGACCTGGCCATCACAAGTGATAGCCCAAACCAAGTGTCTTAAATAGTCACGCGAATATTTGTAGCAGCCACACCCTCTGAACGCGCGTTGTTGATTCTCAATGTGGAGGGAAAAACCAGAGGACGCGGAGAAAAATCCAGAGCGAGACACGCGCACTCCTAATATACATGCGGCAGGCGTCAGGGTCGGGATCAAACCCACGACCTCCTGTACACCAGGCGAGGTAGTTAACATCTCCTAGCCACCGTAATGATGCTGAGAGAGAGAGACACGCAAAGTCCAAATATACAGCGGAAGCAGGCGTCAGGGTCGGGATCGAACCCATGACCTCCTGTATACCAGGCGAGGTAGTTAACATCTCCGAGCCACCGTGATGATGATGATGAGAGAGAGAGACACGCAAACTCCAAATATACAGCAGCAGGCGTCAGGGTCGGGATGGAACCCACGACCTCCTGTACACCAGGCGAGGTAGTTAACATCTCCTAGCCACCGTGATTATGATGAGAGAGACACACGCGAACTCCAAATATACAGCGGCAGGCGTCAGGGTCGTGATCGAACCCACGACCTCCTACATACCAGGCGAGGTAGTTAACATCTCCTAGCCACCGTGATGATGATGAGAGAGAGAGACACGCAAACTCCAAATATACAGCGGCAGCAGGCGTCAGGGTCGTGATCGAACCGACGACCTCCTGTACACCAGGCGAGGTAGTTAACATCTCCTAGCCACCGTGATGATGATATGAGAGAGAGAGAGAGAGACGCAAACTCCAAATATACAGCGGCAGGCGTCAGGGTCGTGATCGAACCCACGACCTCCTGCACACCAGGCGAGGTAGTTAACATCTCCTAGCCACCGTGATGATGATGAGAGAGAGACACGCAAACTCCAAATATACAGCGGCAGCAGGCGTCAGGGTCGGGATCGAACCCACGACCTCCTGTACACCAGGCGAGGTAGTTAACATCTCCTAGCCACCGACCCTGTAAATCGCTTTGATTCGACTCGGTTCGACATTCGTCGCCGCACCTTTGAGGAACGGATCCCCGACGTTAACTGAGGTTTGAGTGTCATCTGAAGGCGCGTTGATCCACACGACCGCCCACGGGGAGAGAGAGAGAGAGAGCGAGAGAGAAGACGCGCACTCCAAAACATCCGACACAATCTTGATTTGAAGCTTTCGTGACTGCAGGAATCCCATACTCTTTTGGTTCTTTCGGCAAAGTCCACGTAGGTAAATAAAAAAATAAATCACGACGTTTCGATCGCAACGCAAGCGGTCGTCCTTAGGCGTAAAAAAAAATATAATCCAGCAGTGGAACTGCTGAACCAGCCCGACACAAGGCCCGCATATCGTCAGTGTGAGCGATTGAAAAGCAACGCGACCACGCGCGCCGGGCGAGGGAGGTCACGTCCCCCTCGCCACCGGGGCAAGGCGCACGGGTGCAGCCACCCGCAGTGCTTCCCGGCTCCTCGTCCTCCTCGCTCCAGCGATGCTACCGAAGGATTGATTCTAACGTCGCCTTCTATGTTCACCGCGAATCGTTTTGCGGTCTAACAAGGCCCCCCACCCACCCACCCCCCGCCCCCCATCCCCCCGCATCGTACTGAAGTAATCTGGCTTGGGATGTATTTCCGGATAGTGAAATATATATTTTTTCGGGAGCGGTATTTTCTTCGTATTGTTTGTTGTCATAACTTTCTGACCCATCCGGTTTGTCCCTCCGCATTTAGAGCCAACATCACCACGCGTTTAGAGTGTATGTCCCCTGCCACAAGTGTCCACATGATGATAAGCCACTTCGTTGAGCTATCGTTCGTGGTGGCCAGGTCGCTTCTGACAAAGGAGCTTCATAGCAGCTCAGTGGGCCTTGCCTGGTGGAATAAAAAGTTAATAGTTAGATACTGGATATATGTGAAGAAGAGCTTCATAGCTCATCAAATCCCTCCACTCCAAATAAAGATTATGATTCTGACCCTGTCATCGTTTCACATTGCAGTTCCACTGATGAATCAAATAGGGCTCTTGAGGACGGGACACGTGGGGCATTAGCACACTCTGCCGATCCATCCCGTGGCTTTAAGAGAACATTCAAATTAACAACATGCACGCCGCTGACTTCGTGTTGGACGTGTCGAGAAAAATATCACACGTGGTGTGTCTGTGTGTATCAATACATGGGTATGGTGGTGGTCGTTTTGTCATCGCTGTGAGCTCCCGAGTTCGGAGGCCGAAACATCGTCCTCGAAGTGTCATCATGCCCCACCCACCCACCTACCCACCCACGTCCCTCTTTATCTTCCCCTTCGATTGCCCTTCCATTTCTCTTCCTCCATCTCCAAAATCCCCAAAAGTTATAAATCCTTGCCTCCCCCCGTGTCGTCCGTGAGTCGAGCAGCAAGGCAGCGCTCATTCAGTGATTTGCGAGGGTTTTTGCCAAGAACGAGAGTAGAGTAGGGGTCGTGGGGAGGAGGAGGGGGGGGGTTTGGAGGGTGGCACCGAGAGACTCGGGAAGGTGTCTGCGCTGGGCGGACAGCTGTGAGTGTAAGTTGGGGCTCCAATCCGTCTCTCCCAGGGACTAGGAATGCACCCACTGTGATAATTACTGGGTTTGCTCAGCGGCTATTTTTTGCCAGGGCAGGTATTATGTTACTAATCTTGCGGACTAGTGGGGGGCGACAGGGGGGGGGGGAGACTGTGACAGCTGGGCTTTGGGGTGGGGGGGCACGGGTGAGCAGGAGTAGCAGGAGGAGGTTGTTACGATTCCAAGAGATGGAGCAAGGTTCCCCCCCCCCCCCCCCATAAACTTCCTCTATCTCCGTGGGAACAAAACAAGAAAAATGTGTGAGAGGTAAAAATGAAAGAAATAAGCGACAAGATCGAGCCACCTCTCTCGAGGCGACACGCCGCTTCTGTCTCATCGACGTTCGCACTTTCAGAACCCAACGTGGAGGTTCCTCGCTCGCTCGCTCGCTCCTCGCCGCTGGTCGCGGACGGTTTTCCCCCAAGCTCGGGTTGGAAAAATCGTGGATTCACTCTGGTCTGTTGTTGTTGTTTCCTCAAATATTGTAACTCAATGTTAACCCACTTCCCAATGTGCCATCGACTTGCAAACTTGGTATACTTATGTCATACTGATCACAATACTATATTCTATCATTAAAAAAATATATTTTAAACAATCTTTATTATTACACGCTTTTATTTAATTCACTCTGTCTGTTGTTGTATCCTCAAAATCTTGTAACTCAATTGTAACCCACTTCCCAATGTGCCATCGACTTGCAAACTTGGTATACTTATGTCATACTGATGACAATACTATATTCTATCATTAAAAAAATATATTTTAAACAATCTTTATTATTACACGCTTTTATTTAATTCACTCTGTCTGTTGTTGTATCCTCAAATCTTGTAACTCAATTGTAACCCACTTCCCAATGTGCTATCGACTTGTAAACTTGGTATGCTTATGGCTTACTGAAGACAATACTATATTCTATCATTTAAAAAAATATATATTAAACCATCTTTATTATTACACGCTTTTATTTAATTCACTCTGTCTGTTGTTGTTGTTGTCGTATCCTCAAATCTTGTAACTCAATTGTAACCCACTTCCCAATGTGCTATCGACATGTAAACTTGGTATACTTATGGCTTACTGATGACAATACTATATTCTATCATTAAAAAGAAAAAAAAAGATTTTAAAACATGATTTTGTATATGTTATGTTTCGGCTTGGTCTAATTGTCCACGCTCAACTGACGTTGGCTGTAAATCACCACGGTCCCCCTTACGTTGTGGCGAGCTTCGGGGCCACTTCCTGGAGTCGTGGAGTTCTTCCATTACTAGCACGGTACATTTCATTAAAGCATGTTTAGAAAAAAGGTTTTTTTAAATATTACTTATTTGACCTTAAGATAGAGAAAGGCGTCTGCAGTGGAGGTGACCGTATTGGTTAGTAATATTATTTTTTTGCCGCTTGAAACTTAAAACCGAGACGCGAAGGGCATCTTGCCCACTGCCTTGCAACGGTGAATGTAAATGACATTCAGTTCGGCCGGGTTCGATCCCATTTCCCGACGCGGCAGCTGAAGCCGCGGTTCGGGCTTCTTGAAATGCCAAGAAGCCCGAACCTTGAAATGCCATCGACTCCTGGCAGCCGACCTCGCACCCAGCCGCGCAAACGAGAACACCGGAATTTGGTCGAGTCTGGTGGGGCAAAGCGTGGATACTCCCATCCCCTTCCCACGACGTCCGGTCGCTGCGCGGAAGAGTAGGCCAAATACGTCGCCAGACCGCCCTCTTCCAGTGTAACTCCGAGCGCGCCATGCCCCCTCGTTGACCGGAGGCTTAGGCAACAACGCACAGCTCACCCAACAACAATCACGGAGTCGCCTTACGTAGTCAAAGGAGGCTTGTTGACTTTGTTTTAAAAAACAAATCTCAGTTGATCTTCTCATTTACAGTGCAACGCCCAGTGTGTTATTTTCTTTAGCACTCGTTACATCATCAGCAGCGTGCGCCATGGTCTATCCACTGCTGGAGGAATGCATTCCCGCACTCCATGTTCATTTGACAAATATTTCACCGCCGGTTCGGAGTAGGAGGATGAGCGGTGGGCCCAAGACAACCGACCGGTTCACACACGCACACACTCACGTATCACTGAAGCCACTCCGTGGAGTGGGAATCGAACTCAGCTCGCCTGGTTTTGCAGCGTAGTGTGCTAACCACTGCGCCGCCGCTCCGTTTCTGGCAACATTTTACTTTTTCGTAATTTCAAACATAAAATTGCGACCGGCTGTGAAATCATTTCGAGCAGGCTGTGGCATTTTAGTATTGTATGGAGGATGTCTTGGTTTAATGAAGGTATCCGTCTAGCTTCAAATCAAGATTAGGTACTCTTTGGCTCTTTCGGTAAAGTCACGTAGGTATAAAATAAAATACATTTTAATCACGACGTTTCGGGCGCAATGCAAGCGCCCGTCTTCAGGTGAGAATCTCGGGTAGCCGCGATGTCTGCTGTGAGGAGCAGCGACGCCTGCCTGGCTTGTGAAGAGAAGCTGTTGTCAACAAGCGTTATGTAAGTCATTGAGAACAAAGGTAGCCGAAGTAGTGTTAATGAGGTTTTAGAGTGTAAAGGTGATAAATAGCGTGGCACGTTAAAGGAAATGAACTTGGATTAGCATGTTGGATTTATAGTGCGAAGTTGATGAGCTCCCGTAGCGCACAAGAGCTTCAGTATGGATTCTTGCAGTCACGAAAGCTTCAAATCAAGATTCAAGATTAGGTATTGCATTTGTTTATTGTTACCGGGTGAGGCCCACTGAGCCGTACAGTTCTTTTTTTTTCAGAAGCGACCTGGCCGTCAAAAATGACAGCTCTACGAAGTGGCCGCTCATCGTCACGTGGACGTTTATAGCAGCGGCAAACACTCTAAGCGCGTGGTGATGTTGTTGCCCAATGCGGAGGGCGATAAACCGGCGGACCCGGAGACAATGCGCAACTCATGATATCCATAATAGAAGTTTGTTTGGGTTAGATCGCGTAAATATATAAATGTGTCGTTAAACCCGCTACCACCCGACACAGCCAACTAGTAAGGGTTGTCACGTAAACAGAACGTGGCCAATTCGTCACTAGTACAGCACCAGTGTATGGTGTAGTAGTGTATAGTGTAGTGTATAGTAGTGTATAGTTTAGTGTATAGTAGTGTATAGTAGTGTATAGTGTAGTGTATAGTAGTGTATAGTATACTAGTACAGCACTACACCGCTGTGTGTTGGAGAGCCAAGCCACGACATTTACAATCTGATTACGACGTTTCGCCAGTAATTACAACCAGCATCGTCAGGCGGAAAGGCAAATTTTGTGGAGAAGTCATCTTCCTCTTTCGTTCCTTAAATCGAGGCGTAGATGTGGTGACAACTCTTGTGCGAAGTGGAGGGTGGGGGGGGTTTAATAAATCAACGTAATGCGAGCACCATTGATCTTGTCCTTCCTGTCCATTGTGCGTGAACTAAAATAGCAATGGCCATGACGCCACACATCGACCGCACGAATGACAAGCGACGACCAACAAAGTTTCTGCGTGGCGCCTTAACATCTTTAACATCAGTTTAGCACGTGAGCCTTTGCGACCAAAATCGTCCATAATAGAGGGGTTTTTTCGTGTTTTTTTTGGGGGGTGGGGTTAGATCCCGTAAATATCCGTTGAATTCCCAGAAAGGTTAAGGCACACCTATTCTTATATTGAACCAAACAACAAAGCAAGCTAACCCCCCCCCTCCCCCCACGAACCGATTTCGACACAGTGTGTTCTCATCAGCAGCAGCAGCAGCAGGAGCGGGCTCGCTCCAGCCACTGCTGCTACTTGACGCTCGTGAACTTGCTCGCCGATTTTACCGGCGAGGACCTCTCCCTCTTTACGCTACGGGGGTGCATTTAAACATTTTTGAGACTCCTACTGCTGTTATGGAGTGACTCATGCTGCCAGCTATGGCTGCAAAGTTTGGTCGTACATGTTACGTGTATCGTTTATTGTTAAATTTGAATCACAGTTCCTATGATCACCGTTACATTGTTTTTATAGCTTTGTTTTGGTGATTTCCAAAACGTTTTGGTTTAGCCACGTTTGTTAGTTGCAGTAAAGAGTTAGATTGATAACTTTAATCTAAATTGTCTTATGGTTGTTATTGTTTGACTTGCATCCCACTGGGATTTTTTGCACACAGCGTTGATATACGGTGCTTTTTCTGGAAGACTTTGCTGTTTTTTTCCTGGATTTTTCTGTTTGCGCGTAGTCACTTTAAGATGTTTCCTTGTTCATGTTTTTGTTTGTTGCGGTTGCACCCGATTCAAGATCCGCATGGCTCACAGGGCTATACCAAATAAATTAACTGAACTGAGAGGGAGGGGGGGGTGCCCTCGTTCAACACATAAGTATACTGTGACACTCAACTCAACATCAACTCTTCAATGGGATGCTTCTCAGGGTTTGTTTGCAAAGCCTGGTAGCAGCGTGCCCGTGAGCTTACACACTTAAGCCATGTGCAGGCTCACGCGCGTGCATGTGAAGAAGTCATGAAGCAGGGCCATCGCCTGAAACGCTGCCTATTGCATATCCCCCCCCCCCCACGGTTATTACGGAGTGGGTGTATTCGTTCGTTCGTTCTTCTACCTCCTCCTCCTCCTACACCTCCTCCTCCTCTTCCACCTCCTCCTCCTCCCCTTCCACCTCCTCCACGCCGTCTCGAGAGGGCAGCTGGTTGCCCGGAATCCTAGGAATTCGACTCCTTTCCGCCGCTGCTGGCCGGCCTCGTCACGCCCGGCCAAGTTCCGTTCATTTGCGTCACATCCTCGGCTATAAATGTTAAACAAGCGATTATGCACTACCGAGTAAATAAATAAACTCGACTGGAAATGCGACAATTAGCACTTAAACGGCGGGGTTTTTGTTGTTATTGTTGTTGTTGTGTGCGTCGCTTCTGCCCGCCTGCGAGAGATGTGGGTATTGTTAAATGCGCGCGCGTGTTTTTAGTTCGCTGCGCGTTTGTGTCCCCAAGTTATTTTTTTTCTGGATCAATGCCGGTTTACTGTGACCGGATGGCGCTGTGCGAGACGTGAGCGCCTTTTACGATCCTGCTCGAGAAGGGAAATGGTGGCGATGTTAGTCAGCCCACCAGCAACAACAACACCGCCACCACCACCATAACCACCACCATCACCCCCACCACCATCACCACCACCAACAATGCCACCACCACCACCATCACCCCCACCACCATCACCAACAAAGCCACCACCCCCACCACCACCATCACCACCGCCAACAAAGCCACCACCACCATCACCACCATCACCACCACCACCATCACCACCACCACCATCACCACCATCACCACCACCAACAACGCCACCACCACCACCACCATCACCACCACCATCACCACCATGACCACCATCACCACCACCATCACCACCACCACCAACAACGCCGCCACCTACACCACCATCACCACCATCACCACCACCACCATCACCACCATCATCACCACCATCACCACCACCACCACCACCAACACCATCACCACCATCATCACCACCACCACCATTACCACCACCATCACCACCATCATCACCACCACCATCACCACCATCACCACCATCACCACCACCACCACCATCACCACCACCAACGTGGTCGTCTTCGTCGTCAACCCTTCCAGGGGCCCGACAACAAGGACCTCTTTGTGCAAAGGACACACGTAGCCGTATGCTACGGAGACAGACAATCATGGCCTGGCCACGCGAATGTGGAATTTCCACCGAAGGCCCAACGTAGATGAACAATACCGCTACTGCGTGGGGTTAAATAAAGATTTATCCGGGATGAAAAAAAAATATATAAACAAAAATCATGCTGATGTCGTCACGGTTGTAGGTTTTCCGACGAAGGCGATCTCGAGTCGCGCCACCTGCGTTCCGCTCGGGAATCATAGTCCGACGTTTCGCTCCGCGCGCTCGGAGCCACGCTCTGTCCGTGAGGCCGAAAACGCATCGGCCAGGAGATACGCAGCACCGCGCACTCTAGCGCACTCTAGCAGAGGAGACTCGCTGCGACCTGCCCCTCTTGAGCAAACATTGTCCCTCCGATTTGAAGTTTTCGTGACTGTAAGGATTCATACTCTTTGGGTTTTTTCGGTAAAGTCACGTAGGTAACAAAAAATAAAATGAATTAAATCACGACGTTTCGGGCGTTTGTGCTTTCGCTAAGTTGCCCCGACCTGAAGGAGGACGCTTGTGTTGCGCCCGAAACGTCGTGATTTAATTCATTTTAATGTTTTTAACCTACGTGACTTTACCGAACAAAAACAAAGAGTATGTCCCTCCGATTAGCACGCAAATCCACGACATGTACAATCTGAGTACGACGTTTCGTCAGTAATTACAACCGGCATTATCAGGCGGACAGCAGACAGATTTGTGTGGAAATCCTCCTCCCGTATCGTTCCTTAAACAGAGGCGCGGATGTGATGGCGTCACTTGTGAGCACTTCACGTGCGAAGTAGGGGGGGGGGAGGGGGGGAGAAATTACTGCACACAAACGACAATGCGTATCCATTGCCTCTCCTTTGTGTGCTGTTTGTCTCCCTGCTGCGGGAACCGAGCCGAGCCGTGCCGAGCCGAGCCGTGCCGAGCCGTGCCGAGCCGTGCCGAGCCGTGCCGAGCCGTGCCATGCCGTGCCGTGCCGAGCCGTGCCGAGCCGTGCCGAGCCGTGACGTGCCGAGCCGTGCCATGCCGAGCCGTGCCGAGCCGTGCCGAGCCGTGCCGTGCCGAGCCGTGCCGAGCCGTGCCAAGCCGAGCCGTGCCGAGCCGTGCCATGCCGAGCCGTGCCGTGCCGAGCCGTGCCGAGCCGTGCCGAGCCGTGCCGAGCCGAGCCGCTCGTCGACGGCTGCGCGTGACGTCGTTGTCGTTCCCGGCGTCACCCTTGCCCCCGACGGTCCTGTCGCGAGGCTACACGGGGCATATTTGTCTTCGCCTTTGTCGCGGAGTGGCGACTTTTAACGCGTCGTTGTCACGACCTCGGTGAGCGCGGTTGGCAACGTATGGTGCGAAAAAAAAGGTTCCACACGCGTACGTGCCACGGCCCTGGCCCTGCTTGGCCCCGTGCTAGATGCAGACGGGGAGGGAGGGGAGGGAGGGAGGGGAGGGAGGGAGGGGAGGAAGGGAGGGGAGGGAGGGAGGGGATGGAGAGGAGGGAGGGAGAGGGGAGGGAGGGAGGGGAGGAAGGGAGGGGAGGGAGGGAGGGGAAGGAGAGGAGGGAGGGAGAGGGGAGGGAGGGAGGGGAAGGAGAGGAGGGAGGGAGAGGTGAGGGAGGGAGGGGAAGGAGAGGAGGGAGGGAGAGGGGAGGGAGGGGAAGGAGAGGAGGGAGGGAGGGAGAGGGGAGGGGAGGGAGGGAGGGGAAGGAGAGGAGGGAGGGGGGAGGGAGGGAAGGAGGGGAAGGAGAGGAGGGAGGGAGGGGGGAGGGAGGCCCTCCAGCAGCCGGCCCGCGTCCTCCGCCAAGAACGCCGGGGCCCACTAAGGCCTCCGGTTACGTCTTCCCAATTCCGCGGAACGACGTGGGAATTGAGCGTCGTTAGCCGCGATAATTTACGTCGGCCCAGCGCGGGGCCAGCTGCAGCACTTCCCATGTGACCCCCGTGGATTAGCAAAACACAAGTCCCGCGCACATGGGAGAGAGGGAGGGTTGTGTGGGGGGGGACGAGAGGGGGACAGATTTCGGGCTCGGGACATTGGACTGGGCGTCTCCCTCCTCCTCCTTCCCCCCACAAGGCTGCACCTGCCCCGCGGGCGCTAACGGAGCCGTGCGATCTGACGCCACGTGGAGTCGCGTCGGTGCAGCGGCGCTGCACTTGGCGTTGAAGAAGCGTTCGACGGTGATTTGGTGGAGGCTGCCGCCGCTGCTGCTGGCTTGGCAGACACCAGCGCAGCTGACAACAACAGCGGCAGCGGCAGCAACACACTTCAACGCAGTCGACAATAGCAACAATGTGTGGCCTCAAAAGGGGGGTAGGGGGGTGGAACTTATAATGCGGTGACGTTTCGGGCGAAGGTCCTTCTTCATAGCACACGGAAGTGCACATGGAAGCGCTGCGATGAAGGGCCATTGCCCGAAACGTCCGCCTATTTGAACGTACGTCCCCCTTTTAAGGCCACACACACACAGTGTCTATCATCCCTACTGTGCCGTCGACTTGAATAAAGTTCAACACAGCAACGCACCGCTTAGCAACTCTCGGTTACAAATCAATCCCTGCTGCTGCCACACAGCCGCGGAGATGTCAATCCCCTGGCTGGTGCGAGTTAAACCCCGCGGGTGTCCAGAAACCTCCCCCACCAACACGTGGAGGCCGTGGGTTCGATCACGACCCTGACGCCTGCTGCTGCTGCTGTATATTTGGAGTTTGCGTGTCTCTCTCTCTAACCATCATCACGGTAGCTAGGAGATGTTAACTACATCGCCTGGTATGCAGGAGGTCGTGGGTTCGATCCCGACCCTGATGCCTGCTGTATGTTTGAAGTTTGCGTGTCTCTCTCACATCGTCACAATGGCTAGGAGATGTTAACTACCTCGCCTGGTATGCAGGAGGTCGTGGGATCGATCATGACCCTGACGCCTGTTGCTGTATATTTGGAGTTTGTGTGTCTCTCTCGCATCATCATCACGATGGCTAGGAGATGTTAACTACATCGCCTAGTATGCAGGAGGTCGTGGGTTTGATCACGACCCTTTTCACTCCCATCGTGTTCCTGTATTGTTTGTCGCGGTAACGTTCTGACCCCGTGGCCCCTACTGGACATCGGTGAACTGAGACCTTTCTAGCCCATGGGATTCCTCCGGTACAAATAAGTGTTCTGATGATTCTGAGATGGGTAGATATATTGGATCACGTGCGGGGCGAGGGGGGAGGGGTGATCCTAATTGGGCCTCACAATGGGACCGGCACCAACGCCGCAGCTTCCCATATCCCAAGAAATGCGCCCGTATCGCCGTGTGACGATGGCACCCAAACGCTTGTTCAGGCTGTAAGGGGGGGATCGTCCCATCTTTGTCTTTGGTGCTGGTGGTGTTGGTTGGTGGTAGTGGTGTGCAATGGTGGTGGTGGTGATGATGGTGGTGGTGTAGCGGTCAGCGCGCTGCACTACGAACCCGGCCAACCGGGTTCGATTCTCGCTCACTGCCAACACCCAGTGACGATTATCTAAACCGGTCCCGGGCCTCCCCTAGGTCGACTCAGTCTCCAATAAGTATCTGGTGCGGTGTGCAAACATCATAACTGGGGAGACAAAGGCGGTCGGGCGTGGTGCTGGCCACCCACCCCCTCGTGCACCGTTCCGGCCTTAAAAGGTTCTGGCTAACAGCACTTCCCTTAACAGTCTGTTAAGGCTATACGGGGGATCTTTGTCTTTGCCGTTGGTGGCGGTCGTGGTGATGGTGGTATTGAAGATGGTGGTGGTTACTGGTGCTGATGGTGAGCGATGGTTGTGCTGGTGGTGGTGGTGCTGCTGGTGATGGTGGTGCCGTTGAATGTGCCGGTGTTGGCGGTGGTGCTGGTGATGCTGGTGATGGTGGTGATGGTGGTGATGCTGGTGATGCTGATGCTGGTGATGGTGGTGATGCTGGTGCTGGTGGTGGTGCTAGTGATGCTGGTGATGGTGGTGATGCTTTTGATGGTGGTGATGGTGGTGATGCTTTTGATGGTGGTGATGGTGGTGGTGCTGGTGATGCTGGTGATGGTGGTGATGCTGGTAATGCTGGTGCTGGTGGTGGTGCTGGTGATGCTGGTGCTGGTGGTGGTGCTGGTGATGCTGGTGATGGTGGTGATGGTGGTGATGCTGGTGCTGGTGGTGGTCCTGGTGATGGTGGTGATGGTGGTGATGCTGGCGATGCTGGTGGTCGTGCTGGGCAGGACAACCATTCGTGATGCTCCAACGAGCATAGTCACAGCAGCACCGCTAAGTGCTGCTGTGACTACTGTTTCTGCTGTCGCTGCTGCTGTAGCTGCTGCTGTAGCTGTTGCTGCTGCTGTTGCTGCTACTGCTGCTGTTGCTGCTGTCGCTGCTGCTGCAGCTGCTGTTGCTGCTGCTGTTGCTGCTGCTGTAGCTGCTGCTGTTTCCGCTGTAGCTGCTGCTGGAGCTGTTGCTGCTGCTGCTACTGCTGCTGTTGCTGCTGCTGTAGCTGTTGCTGCTGCTGCTTCTGCTGCTGCTGTAGCTGATGTTGCTGCTGCTGCTGTTGCTGCTGCTGTAGCTGCTGCTGTAGCTGTTCCTGCTTTGTCTGCTGCAGCTGCTGCTGCTGTAGCTGCTGCTGTAGCTGCTGCTGCTGTAGCTGCTGCTGTAGCTGCTGCTGTTCGTCACGCGTCAGGCATTCTCCGGCAACTGGCGTGCGAGGGTTGCTCGCTGCGCGCCGATCCGCGAGTATCTGCCAAGCGCTGAAACAGCACGGATCATAAGCACTCCACGCCGTCCCCAACTCTCTCGCCAGCTACACAAACAGCGAGCGAGCGAGCGAGCTCGTTGCCCCGGGGTTTTCGTGCGCGGAGTGATTCAAAGTTCATCCTTTTCTCCGAAGTTTTGTTGTTGTTGTATTTTTTTTTGCTTCCCACAATCTTTGTTTTGTCACGCGGTGGATTTGGTTTGGCTGCCCGGCAGTTGCGTTGTGTGTTGTGTATGTGTGTGTATGTGTGTATCTATGTGTGTATGTGTGTGTATGTGTGTGTGTATGTGTCTTTGTGTGTGTCTTTGTGTGTGTATGTGTGTGTATGTGTGTATGTATGTGTGTGTATGTGTGTATGTGTGTGTATGTGTGTGTGTATGTGTGTGTATATGTGTGTATGTGTGTGTATGTGTGTATGTGTGTGTATGTGTGTATGTGTGTGTATGTGTGTATGTGTGTGTGTATGCGTGTGTGTGTGTTTATGTATGTGTGTGTATGTGTGTATGTGTGTTTGTGTGTGTATGCGTGTGTGTGTATGTGTGTGTGTGTATGTATGTGTGTGTATGTGTGTATGTGTGTGTATGTGCGTGTATGTATGTATGTGTGTATGTGTGTTTATGTATGTATGTGTGTTTATGTGTGTATGTGTGTGTATGTGTGTATATGTGTGTGTGTATGTGTGTGTATGTGTGTGTATGTATGTGTGTGTATGTGTGTGTATGTGTGTATGTGTGTGTATGTGTGTATGTGTGTGTGTATGTGCGTGTGTGTATGTGTATGTATGTGTGTGTATGTGTGTATGTGTGTGTATGTGCGTGTATGTATGTATGTGTGTATGTGTGTTTATGTATGTGTGTGTGTATGTGTGTGTGTGTATGTATGTGTGTGTATGTGTGTTTGTGTGTGTATGCGCGTGTATGTATGTGTGTGTGTATGTGTGTTTATGTATGTATGTGTGTATGTGTGTTTATGTGTGTATGTGTGTTTATGTGTGTATGTGTGTGTATGTGTGTATGTGGGTATATGTGTGTGTGTATGTGTGTGTATGTATGTATGTGTGTATGTGTGTGTATGTGTGTATGTGTGTGCATGTGTGTACGTGTGTGTGTATGTGTGTGTGTGTATGTGTGTGGGGAGCGATAGTGTAGCGGTTAGCGCGCTGCGCTATGAACCTGGCGACCCGGGTTCGATTCCCGCTCACGGCCATCACCAGTGACGATTATCCGAACCGGTCCTGGGCCTCCCCTAGGTCGACTCAGCCTCAAATGAGTACCTGGTGCGGTGTGCAAACATTGCCACTGGGGAGACAAAGGCGGTCGGGCGTGGTGCTGGCCACCCACCCCCTCGTGTACCGTTCCGGCCTTCATAGGTGCTCGCTAACAGCACTTGCCCCTACAGTCTGTTAAGGCTATACGGGGGATCTTTGTCTTTGTCTTTGTGTGTACATATGTCTGGCAAAACAAGCCCCTACCTCCTCGCGGTGCCGGACGTGCAAACTCTGTCGTGGACAGTGCTGTGGGGGAGGGCCAATTCCGATTGGCCTCTCCCCTCATGGCGTCCGTGACCACCACAGTGGCTAAACGGGGGCTCTGGACGGGTGCGAGGGGCTGGTAACCCCTCCACCAAAAAATTACCACGAAACCACGAATTAAACATGTAACTAATAAGCTTGTGCCGGAGGCCCTGGGGGGACAGGCGTCTATGACGTCTCCTGGCCAAACGCCAATTGGCAGAGCCAGGAGATTGAATCTCTACCCTCGGGGCTCCTCCAGAAACAACGAAAAGCCACTTCGTGTGGCCACGTGGAATGTTCGAACGCTCACTGCAGAGGAGAGGCTGCCACTCCTCTGTCGGGAGCTGGACCGGTACCGCCTGGATCTCTGTGGCATTCAGGAGGTCCAGTGGACCGGTTCCGGCTCCTGCCACCATGAGGGGTGGACAGTCCTCTACTCGGGGCAGCAGACTGCCAAACAACAGGGTGTGGCTCTTCTTTTGAACAAAAGAATGAAGGGGGAGTGGGAGCGTGGCGGTGAGGTGTGGGAAGCTGTAAGCCCCAGGCTACTTTGGGCTCGCCTTCCCATCAACCGGAGGCGAGGAGTGGTGGTCGTGGTTACTTATGCCCCCACCGAAGACGAACATCCGTGGAGGGATGCAGGCAAAGCCGATGAGTCAGATGCCTTCTATGACCTCCTTTCACAGGTGCTGGCTAAAGTGGCCCCTCGGGATAGAGTCATCTTGTTGGGTGACTTCAATGCCCGAGTTGGTCATGATGCTGGCACCTGGTCTGGAGTGATTGGAGGGCATGGGCCAGATCAGCTCAATAACAACGATAGGAGGCTGCTAGATTTTTGTGCAGCCCATGGGCTTGTAATTACAAACACGCTGTTCCTGCATCGGTGCATCTACACAACATCATGGATGCATGCCGGGTCCAAGCAAGAACATCTGCTGGACTACATAGTGACGGACCAGCGGATGCGAGCCCATGTCCGTGATACCAGGACCTACCGTGGAGCTGATCTGCCCTCTGACCATCGACTAGTCATCTGTAAGATGCGCCTGCCATTTTTCTACTCTGGTGGTGGGTGTACACCCACGACCCCATTCGAACCTAAAGTGGCCTGGTCTCAGTGAGCTGATGAAAGTTGCAAGCGAGAATTTCATTATCGCTTGTGGCTGGGGTTGGCATCGTCCCCCACTCCTCCTAATGTCGAGGGTAAATGGGCGAAATATAAGACTGTGACTCAAGCAGCTGCAATGGCTGCGTTGGGTACGCGGTCCAGACCTCCCCAGAGACCCTGGCTAACAGATGAGGTGTTCAGGATAGTTGAGAAAAAGCGACAGGCCCACTGTCAACGGCTACAGAATCCCACGTCAGAGAATGAGGAGGCTTACCGCAGCTTTCGCTCGGAGGTTCGGAGAGCCGTGAGGCGCTGCAAGGATGGGTGGTGGTCGCGGGTTGCTGAGGAGATGGAGTCTGCCTCAGTGGCCCGCGATCACAAATGCCTATTTAACTCCATCAAAAAGTAACCTGCAGCGCCACACCTATTACCATCATTATGGGAAAAACGGTGATCCAATCTCCGACCCCCAGGTTTGCAGATTTGCTGAGCATTTCTGTGAGGTCCTGGGGGAGGGGATATCCCTCAGCCATGAAAACATCGTGGCACAAAGTTGGGATGACCCTGCTGAGGCTGCAGTGCCTCAAATATTGGAAGAAGTCACCCCTTGTGAGTGGCTGGCTGAGGTGCCATCTTTTGAGGAAGTACTGAAGGCGATCCAGAGTCTGAGACCAGGAAAGGCACCGGTCAGAGATGATCCCCCAAGCAAAATGCTGAGGGAGGGTGGCGTTTGTGCACAGACTGCCCTCAGTGTGCCGGGAAAGGTCCTGGCAAGGATTATTCAACATCACCTTGCCAGGCACGCTGAGGAAAGGCTTGCGGAGCCCCAATGCGGTTTCAGGAAAGGGCGGTCCAGCACAGATGCCATATTTTCTGTCCGTCTGCTACAGCAGAGGTGTAGGGAATTCCAACAAGACCTACATCTCTGCTTTATTGACCTGGTCAAGGCCTATGATACCATCAGTATGCCTGGGCTCTGGGTTGTTCTTCGTGCTTTTGGAGTCCCTGACCCTCTGCTCACGATCATTAAGGACCTTCATGATGGTGAGTGGGCCCGGGTAAAACTACGTGGCCGGGAGTCAGAGCCATTCCCTGTACACCTTGGGGTGCGACAGGGATGTCCTCTGGCTCCCACATTATTTAACATCCATTTTGACCACGTAGTTCGTGAAGCCTTCAATAGCTGTACCGGCGGAATCTCCACTTGGTACAGATATAATGGGAGGCTGATCGATGCCCGGGTACGGTCAAGGGATGGCTCCCTATTGCTCAACCACGTTATGTATGTCGATGATTTGATAATAGCTGCTCATTCAGAGGAGGAGTTGGAAACGCTGCTTGCTGAGACTGGAGCGTGCCACTAAGAGGTGGGGCCTTACCATCAGCCCCACCAAAACTAAGCACCTGCCTGGGTATTTTGTACCATCGGACACTCCACCCCCACAACTCCCAATCGGTGATGGGGCAGTTGTGGAGAGAGTGGAGAGTTTCCCATACCTGGGCAGTGTGCTTATGACCGGCTCCAGCTTAACAACAGAGGTCTCACTCCGAATCAGTCGAGCGGCAATATCTTTTCATTGGTTGCGTAACTCTGTGTGGAAGCTATCTGGTCTGTCGCTCCGCACTAAGCTTCAGGTCTTCTCGGCCACAGTCATTCCCTCCCTTCTCTACGCTTGCGAAACGTGGACCCCCCTGATGGAATATCTTCGCCGGTTAGAAACATTTAGGCTAGCCTACCTACGATCCATCCTGGGTTTTACCAGGCTGGATTGTGTGAGGAGCTCACAAATACTTGATAGATCTGGACAAGGTCCCATCGGTGGGCTCCTCCGGCAGGAGAGGCTGCGTTGGCTGGGTCATGTAGCCCGCATGCCCAGCCACCGCATTCCAAAACAGCTTTTGTTCGGCCGGATCGAGGGGGCTAAACGGGCGCAGCACGGGCTAGAGAAGAGATGGAGTGATGTGGTACAGGAGGACGTGGAGCTGAGTGGACTTGCCGATGACTGGTACCAGCGGTGTCAAGATCGGCCTCTGTGGAGGAGGCTCGTGAAGGATGCTACTGGGCAGTTGGAGGCAGTCGCCCTCCAACAACAACGGAGGGTGGAGGAGCGACGCTCACAACAACGAGCGGAGCGCCGGGTGGCTAAAGCACAGCAGGTTGGCACAGTAGGGGGCACAGGTGGTGCATCAGCAAGTCATCTCAGTCAGTCGACCCGTGGCACCTGGTTCTGCCCCGTGACCTCCTGCCAGCGGGCGTTCGACACTTCACGTGGCCTCAAGGTGCACATGGCCTGGCACAAGCGTCGTGGTGACGTCACCGCCACTTAGTGGCGAATTGCGGTTGTTGTTGTGTGCTTATGTGTTACGGTAAGTCCTCGCTTAACGCCCTTTTGCGCAACGCGTTTTCGCCAAAGGACGGTAATTCCATTTGGGAACGCTTTTCGCGCAGCTCGGAACGCGCTCCGTTATAACACGAAACACGCGCGCTGTTATAACGCGGAACCTGCTCCGTTATAACGCGGAACCTGCTCCGTTATGACGCTGGTTTCTGAGCGGTCGATGACGAACGACTTTCTTGAGCTGCGCGGCCGAGCGGCGCGGCGATAGAGCACGCGGGACGAGGAAGTGACGCTGCGTCCGCTCGTTCTTTGTCTCGCCGTGGGGGACGACTCCAGGCCGGTCTTGTCGCGGAAACGCGACCCAATGACTCAGCGAGCCCTCGCTTGACGCGATTTTCGCTTAACGCGTTTTTCGCTTAACGCTGCACGAGGAACTTGACTGCATTGCTACCGCGCGTCACAATGAGTCAGTCGGCGTGTGGTGGGGTAAAGCGTGGATACTCCTACCTCTTCCAAGAAGTCTGGTCCAGTGTGGAAGAGTAGGCCAAATACCTTCTATCGGGGCTCTCTAGAGCCGCACCCCCTCTACCCCCTCTAGCGGAGGCCCTTCCGCCAGCAGTGACGTGAAGAAGCAATCGCAGGGCCGCGCCTTCAGCTGCGAGCCAGCCTCTCCCACGCGGGGGTCGGTGGATCACACGGAGACGTCAGCGTCGACCGTCGCTTCACCTGGACCACGTCGCGAACGACCTCACGTGAAGGGGCGAACGAGCGTCCATTCAGCCCGTCGGGACCTTCTGAACGCCATCCTTCATGGGGGGGGGGGGGTGGACAATGGCCACGATCCACCTCCCACCGTTTACGCGACGCGCGTCACCCGACGTTGAATTTCTTTCGCACCGTACGTAGCCGACCGAGCTAATCGGAGGTGCCAGCATGTACGTGTGTATGTTGAACTTCTTTCGCACCGTACGTAGCCGACCGAGCTAATCGGAGGTGCCAGCATGTACGTGTGTATGTTGAACTTCTTTCGCACCGTACGTAGCAGAGCGAGCTAATCGGAGATGTTTCAAGAAATATGCATAGCGTACATGCCTGTTGTTTTTTGTTTTTGTTTGTTGTAGTTTGTTGTTGTGTTATTATTTATTGCCTGCGGAGAGACGGATACGTGGGAACGTGCGGTAGCCACGCGATCAGCGCGGTTGGCTGCGTACGGCGCGAAAGAAGTTCAACACACGTGCGTACACATCGCGTACACTGTTACCATTGTTGACTCTGCCGTCTGAACGTCCGCAGCCGTTGGACTCTTGCGGTCTCTCCGTGGCGAAACGAAAGGCAAAACCGCAGAGAGCACGAGGAATGCAACGATAAGAAAGAGGGAGGAGGAGGTGGGAGGTGGAGAGGAGGAGGAGAGGATGAGGAGAGGATGAGGAGGAGGAGAGGAGGAGGAGGAGAGGATGAGGAGGGTAGGAAGAGAGGAGAGTGGAAGAGGAGAGGATGAGGAGGGTAGGAAGAGAGGAGAGAAGAGGAGGAGGAGAGGAGGAGGAGAGGGGAGGAGGAGGAGAGGAGGAGGAGAGGAGGAGGAGGAGAAGAGGAGGAGAGGAGGAGGAGGGGAGGAGGAGGAGAGGAGGGGGGAGGAGGAGGAGAGGAGGAGGAGGAGAGGAGGAGGAGAGGAGGAGGGGAGGAGGAGGAGAGGAGGAGGAGGAGAGGAGGAGGGGAGGAGGAGAGGAGGAGGGGAGGTGGAGGCCCATTAGAGTGGAGCTTGTGACTCGCAAGACGTCAGCCTCCGCATTAGAGAACAAAACTCTAAATTAGAGGAAACGCGGCCGGGGGTGGTGGTAGTGGGGGGGGGGGATCTCAAGGGACCCCCCCCTCGAGCCAGCCCCCTCACCCCTACCCCCCCAATCCTCCCCAAATAAGCCAGCTTTCACAAAGGCGCCCCGAGTCTCAACTTGAATTCACGCTGCGAATGGCACAGGAAGCGGTGCAATTTGTGTTTCACCGGAGGTCGGTGCGGTGCTGTGAGCGAGCGAGCGAGCGAGCGTCGGCCACGTGCGATTTTCCTTTGTTGGCAACGCAAGTCCTTGCCTCCGTGGCGAATGTGTTCAGCAGCCGCGTGCCCAAATGTCGAGGTCTGTTGGTAGCCACGACGAGAGGGCTTCAAGGAGCGAGCGAGCGAGCAAAAGGCAGCCGAGGCTGATGCTGGCCACCCACCCACGTGCGCCACTCCGGCCTCCATAGGTGCGCACTCTTCAACTAGCACTTGCCCCAAAAGTATGTTAAGGCTACACGGGGGATCTTTGTCTTTGGTTGTGTATACACGTGGTATGCACGCGTATGGGGAGCGGTGTGTGTACTTACCGCTCCCCATACGCGCACTTGCGCTACAAACCCGGCAAGTCGGAGTTCGAGTTCGGGGTAGCTATCGATTATGCAGGCAGTGCAACTGCGCCAGGCAACCACGGGCTCGAGGGCCCCAGGCATCGGGCTACGAAGAGGGGGAGCGGCGGGGGTCTGGGTGAGGGGGTGGAAAATTGTGGGGAGCGGTGGTGCAGCGGTTAGCGCTACGCTGCGCTACGCTGCGCTACGAACCTGGCGACCCGGGTTCAATTCCCGCTCACGGCCAACAACGGCGACGATTATCTGAACCGGTCCTGGGCCTCCTCTAGGTCGACTCAGCCTCAAATGAGTACTTGGTGCGATGTGTAAACATCGCGATTGGGGATACAAAGGCGGTCGGGCGTGGTGTTGGCCACCCGCCCCCTCGTATGCTCTTCCGGCCTTTATAGGTGCTCGCTAACAGCACTTGCCCCTACTGTCTGTCAAGGCTATACGGGGGATGTTTGTCTTTGTGGTAGATTGGACAGAGGGCCAAATTTCATTTATTTGCTACCAGAGCCCATGCCACTCATTATGGGTGACTTAGACCCCTGCCTCCACTTGGTCGCTCCTACGGGTTAATTTATTAACCCTGTTGCAGCGTGGCGTCTGCACTCTGTCTGTGCTGCGAGAATTCAGATAATTCCATGGCTCCGTCTACTCGGCCAAACGTCTCCTCCTCCTCCCTCCTCCCCCCTCCTCCTCCTCATTCTCCCTCCTCCGCAGATGATTCGGAGCGAGAGTTTTTGGGCAGATAACGAGCGGCCTTGGATGGCTGGGGCACGTCTGGAAGGTCCTTGGATGTCCGTCGTTGTCTGTACAGACAGCACGTGCACATACATACCCGTGAGTGCGTATGTACATGTTTACGCATGCACGTATGTTGAACTTATTTAGCGCCGTACGTAGCCAAACCGTGCTAATCGGAATTTGCGTGGGACAGGACAACATGCTGCGCACAAAAAGCAGTCCTAAAGAATTAAGTTTGTCAATCTAGATGATTTAAAAGTGCTCCGGCTCCTAGTGCCTTCCTAATAGCGGAAGGAAGAGCGTTCCAGACGGCCACAGAAGCGCATTTGAAAGCGCGCGATGCAGCGGCCGTCTTTACCAGCGGAGCTACCTATCGAATGCGCAGGCGGTGCAACTGCGCCGGGCCTACGGACCGGAAGGGCCCAGACACCAGGCGGTAGTCGCGACGCACGTGGCCTGTAATCCAGCACCCTGGAGGTGAGGGCTGGTGGATTACCGCACAGATGTTTTGAGAAACTCCCTTTCCCGTGAGCGTCGAGGAGGGAGCTGCACCCTGGCTAGCCATAGAGAAGGCAGCACAGCAAATGTGTGGAATAATATCATTGTCCGTGAGTTCTCTACGGGTGCTTCGGTCTTATCACACACGTCGAAACTCTCATATGATGTGCAGCGTGCTTCAACAAAATGAGAATTTGCAACAATACCACGTGACATGCGCTGCTGCCTCCAGGGCTCTGGAGACCGCGTGGAGATGATTCCAGGCCACGCGTTGACAACGATGGCGAACAAGTGGAGACTCTTTGACTTTTTAAAGCTATTAACATTTACATTGTTATCATGTTACAGTATATTATTCCTTATTTTCCCATTAAAAACGGAGCGAGCGAGTGACTGAGTGAGCGAGTGACCGAGCGAGTGACTAACGGAGCAAGCGAGGGACTTAGCTAGCGAATGACCGAGCGAGTGACTAACGGAGCAAGCGAGTGACTGAGCGAGCGAGTGACCGAGCGAGTGACTAACGGAACAAGCGAGTTACTGAGCGAGTGACAAAACGAAGCAAGCGAGTGACTTGGCTAGCGAATGACCGAGCGAGCGACTGACGGAGCAAGCCAGTGACTGAGCGAGTGACTAATGGAGCAAGCGAGTGACTTAGCTAGCGGGGGGGGGGGGGGGGGCGGGAGGGGGGGCGAGTGACTGAGTGGGTGAGTCACCGGGAAGTGGGGGGCGGGAGGGGGGGGCGAGTGACTGAGTGGGAGAGTCACCTGGGGGGGGGGGGTGGCGAGTGACCGAGCGAGCGAGCGAGTGGCTGATCGAGCGACTGACTGAGCGTGTGGGAGGTACAGGGTCAGCGTCGAGCGCTGGGAGGGTGTTCGTGGTGATGGTGGTGGTGATGGGGGAGGGAGTTGAGCACAGAGCGAGTCGGGGTGAGTGTTTGGTGAGGTCACGGGGGGTCATGTAATGCCAGGCTTTGCTTCTACGGGTCTCAACTCTCCCCCAACACCTCCCACCCACCCCCCCCACTATACTCCCACTCCATTCATCACCCTGATCCCCCATCAGAGAACGCGCGTCAGCTCGGAACAAAGGGATGCGCGCACATCGCCACAGGGCCGCGCGAGCGTGAGTTGAGTGTGTGGCTGTCCTCCGAGCGTCATCGGCTCACTCCTTTAGCTACGGTGCAAGCGTCTCCAGTCGCGCCCGCGTGTTGCGTGGCCTATGGTGGGGGTAGCGAGTCCCAACACCCCTCACCACACCCCCAAGGGAGCTTCGCGGCTCGAATCCAGCGGCCGCCCGGGTTATTATTTGCGGTTGTGCATTCACCGTCGAGTGAAAACACATACATAAACGAAAGATATACGAGCATATGTATTCATATATATCGGAATATGTATGCACAGTACGCTTCAATATGGACGTTAAAGATCCCCCCCCCCCTGACGTCATTCGCGATGTTTAATCCCAACACATTTCGCGGTGTAGTTTTTGTTGTTGTTGTTGTATTATTTGGAGAAAATATAAAAATACGAAAATTTGGACCGCGAGGCGGGGACATTAGCGGCACGCTCCTGTGAACGGTACCACCCGGTGGCGGCTTTGGAACACTCCGCCGTGGAACCCACGCGCTGCGTGCTGACGGATAAAGAAACCCACCGTGATGGTAATCGGGGCGGGGGGGGGAAGGGAGGGGGGGGGGGCGCTGCCTTCAGAGCGCCAAGGTGGCGAACGTCAGCACGACCTGACGTCGCCAGCCAGAGCCGAACTTTTGAACACTCTCAGCATCGAGCAAAGTGGCAACCGTTCCGAGGGCAGATTGAAGATCGTTGTTTCGTTTTTTTTTCCTGATTACATTCTGTACATCTTGTATATGTTTGTTTGTCAAGGCGCCTCCATCAAGGCCACAACCATTATTCGCTCCAACTCTCTGGAGTCTACAACTATGAGTTATTAAGAAGAGGCATTGCCCGAAACGTCGCCTATTTAAAAAAAAAAACAATATTGTTGTTTTGATTTAAAGCTTTCGTGATTGCAGTAATTCATATTCTTAGTTTTTTCGGTAAAGTCACGTTGAAGAGAAACAACAAAATAACAAACCGACACACCTGATGATGACCGTTTGAGTTATGGTCGAAACGTCGTGAGAATTTTTGTATTGTTTTATATATATTTTGTTATTTTGTTGTTTCTCTTCAACGTGACTTTACCGGAAAAAACTAAGAATATAATATTGTTGTTATTACGTGTGCTTGTGCACCGCTGCCAACGCAGCATTACCGATTAGTTTGTTCAAGTTTTGTAGTTGTTGTTGTTGAAGGTCCAGGGTCTGCGTGTGCCCTATGCCACCAAACTGGGAACCTCGCCAATCGAGGAGATTTCACCAGAAAAGCGCCACGCAGTTGCCACAGTGACCGCCGCTGTCGCCGCGACTGTTGCCATCTCTGACCGCTATGATCGCTGTGATCGCAGTGATTGTTGTGATCGCTGTGATCGCTGTGATTGTTGTGATCTCCGACCGCTATGATCGCTGTGATCGCTGTGATCACTGTTACTGTTGTGATCTCCGACCGCTATGATCGCTGTGACTGATGTGATCACTGTGATTGTTGTGATTACTGACCGCTATGATTGCTGTGATCGCTGTGATCACTGTTACTGTTGTGATCTCTGACCGCTATGATCGCTGTGATCTCCTCCTGCAATCTCCTCCTGCAATCTCCTCCTGCAATCTCCTCCTGCAATCTCCGCGATCTCCTCCTGCAATCTCCGCAATCTCCTCTTGCATCTCCGCGATATCTCCTCTACAATCTCCGCGATCTCCTCCTGCAATCTCCTCCTGCAATCTCCTCCTGCAATCTCCGCAATCTCCTCCTGCAATCTCCGCAATCTCCTCCTGCAATCTCCGCAATCTCCTCCTGCAATCTCCTCCTGCAATCTGCCGCGAGTCGCTTTGCCATGATGTCTCTCATCTCGTTAAGTCGTCGTAAGATTAAAACAAAAAAATATTTCCCGCGGGGGGGCGGGGGGGGGCTGCAGGCGGGGGGGGGCCTGCAGGCGGGGGGGCGGGACGGGGGGCTGCAGGCGGGGGGGCTGCAGGCGGGGGGGGGGGCTGCAGGCGGGGGGGGGGCTGCAGGCGGGGGGGGGGGCGGGTCCCGCCTGCAGCTCGGAGAGTCCCCTGAGCGGAAATGCCCGGCCAGCGATGTCGTCACAATGTTTAATTACGCTGCATGGCTCTCTGTTGGGGGGGGGGGGGGTCCTGGACACGTGATGGAACCCTCCCCACCCCCCCCGTTTCAAAAGCTAAGGACCCCCCCCCCCCCCCCCACAATGCAACCACCTCCCGTGTAAAGCTTCAGGGAGGAGTTGTCTCTCTAGTGCGTGAGCTTCATCGCTGTTTGTGCGCCCTTCAAGCCCGCTCACGATGCCGGCTTCTTGATGAACGGAATATTGAGATCGGTTCGAAATTAATTACGGGACCCGAGTCCCGCTTCCATCCCCCCCCACCGCCTCTCCCGCTTTGGGCTCAATCAAAATCGCGTACATTACTCACCAATCCACTCACTCACCTATCCACTCACTCACCAATCCACTCACTCACCAATCCACTCACTCACCAATCCACTCACTCACCAATCCACTCACTCACCAATCCACTCACTCACCAATCCACTCACTCACCTATCCACTCACTCACCAATCCACTCACTCACCTATCCACTCACTCACCTATCCACTCAATCACCAATCCACTCACTCACCCATCCACTCACCAATCCACTCACTCACCAATCCACTCACTCACCAATCCACTCACTCACCAATCCACTCACCAATCCACTCACCAATCCACTCACTCACCTATCCACTCACTCATCAATCCACTCACTCACCTATCCACTCACTCACCAATCCACTCACCAATCCACTCACTCACCAATCCACTCACTCACCAATCCACTCACTCACCAATCCACTCATCAATCCACTCACTCACCAATCCACTCACTCACCAATCCACTCACTCACCTATCCACTCACTCACCAATCCACTCACTCACCTATCCACTCACTCACCAATCCACTCACTCACCTATCCACTCACTCACCTATCCACTCACTCACCAATCCACTCACTCACCTATCCACTCACTCACCTATCCATTCACTAACCAATCCACTCACTCACCAATCCACTCACTCACCAATCCACTCACTCACCTATCCACTCACTCACCTATCCACTCAATCACCAATCCACTCACTCACCTATCCACTCACTCACCTATCCACTCACTGACCAATCCACTCACCTATCCACTAATATGCTCACTGACCAATCCACTCACTCACCAATCCACTAACATGCTCACTCACCAATCCACTCACTCACCAATCCACTAACACGCTCACTCACCAATCTACTCACTCACCTATCCACTACCACCCTTACTCACCAATCCACTCACTCACCCATTCACCAATCCACTCATTCACCAATCCACTCATTCACCAATCCACTCACCAGCCTTTACATCCTCCAACTCACTCACCACCGCCGGTTATCTGAATGCCACAACGCTGGCGTTGAGGACGCCCGTCCGGTTGGATTCGTTTCTCGGAGTAATGAACATTTACTTTTTGTTGTTTGTTTATGAAATATACATCTCATTCTTCAACTCGAGCTTTGTTTCTACGGCTTATTATTTATTCCTTTTGTTCCACTTGCTTATTACGATGTTTCTCTTTAACCGCTCTCCCCCTCTCCCCAAGCCTTAACTGCAACCATCTGCTTCTCCCGTGAACAATTTACGACTTCTGTTCCACGTGAACGGCTCGGCCACGGGCTCTGCACTCCATCAATTTGCCAGGCGAGTTAACAATTGCTCAGTGTAACTGTGCGATACAGAACGCAGACTCGGCTCTGTGTGTGTCTCTGTGTGTGTGTGTGCTCCGTAGGGGAGCGGCGGTGTAGCGGTTAGCGCGCTGCGCTACAGAACCTGTCACGCCCGGGTTCGATTCCCGCTCACTAGACAACACACTTGGCGATTATTTGAATCGGTCCTGGACCTCCCCTAGGTCGACTCAGCCTCAAATGAGCACCTGGTGCGGTGCGTAAAAAAAAACATCGCCTACTGGGGGAGACAAAGGCGGTCGGGCGTGATGTCGGCCACCCACCCCCTCGTGTGCCGTGCCGGCCTTCATAGGTTCTCGCAAACAGCACTTGCCCCCAACGGTCTGTTAAGGCTACACGGGGGATCTTTGCCTTTGTGTGAATGGGGTCGTGGATTCGATCCCGAGCCCTGACTCGATGTATCGAGTTTGCGTGTCTCTCTCCGAGGTATCCCCACTCGACATTGAGAACGCTTGGAGCGGTTTGGCTGCTACACATGTCCACGTGATGATGATGATGATGTTGTTAAGCCCACTTCGTTGAGCTGTCATTTGTGATGGCCAGGTCGCTTCTGAAGATTAAGTAGTTTCATAAAAAAAAATCCCTATCGAAAGACAGACACGCACGCACGCACGGAGATGCAGAATGAAGACTACGTTACGAACACGTGGGCTATGCATGTATTTTAAACTTCTTTCGCGCCGTACGTAGCCAACTGTGATGATCGCAGGTGCTGAGTGTTGAGTCTATGGTGCAGTGTTGAGTCTATGGGCAGTGTTGAGCCTATGGGTAGTGTTGAGTCTATGGGTAGTGTTGAGTCTATGGGCAGTGTTGAGTCTATGGGCAGTGTTGAGTCTATGGGCAGTGTTGAGTCTGTGGGCAGTATATGTACATACGTTGAACTTCTTTCACACCGTACGTAGCCAAGAGTGGATAGGTGAGTGAGTGGATTGGTGAGTAAACACAAAAAGCACTTCTACAGAAATGAGTTTTCAATCTAGATTTAGAAGTGTCGATTGATATTGCAGCTTCTGTGATCCCAATTGATTACTTTGAAGGTGCTTTTTTAGCATTGGGGTATTTTGGCCACTACCCGTTCCACTGTTGTATATTTGTTGGGGTTTAACCTCAATTTAAAAGTGCACAGCTCCAGTGGCTTCCTAAGAGTTCCATGACAAGTCTTTGGCTCGGCACCGTTGGGAGGCAGTGAGGGTTAGTGGATGAAATACAAAGATCCCCCGTATAGCCGTAGCAGACTGTTGGGGCAAGTGCTGTTATCGAGCACCTATGAAGGCCGGCACGGCACACGAGGGGGTGGGTGGCCAGCACCACGCCCGACCGCCTTCGTCTCCCCATGGCGATGTTTACTACACACCGCACCAGATACTCATTTGAGGCTGAGTCGACCAAGGGGGAGGAGACCCAGGCCCGATGCAGATATAATCGTCACCGGCGTTGGTGGCCGTGAGTGGGAATGTAGTAACTACATTATCAGTGGCGTAGTAACTACATTATCAGTGGCGTAGTAACTACATTATCAGTGGTGTAGTAACTACATTATCAGTGGTGTAGTGACTACATTATCAGTGACGTAGTAACTACATTATCAGTGGCGTAGTAACTACATTATCAGTGGCGTAGTAACTACATTATCAGTGATGTAGTGACTACATTATCAGTGGTGTAGTAACTACATTATCAGTGGCGTAGTAACTACATTATCAGTGGTGTAGTGACTACATTATCAGTGGTGTAGTAACTGCATTATCAGTGGTGTAGTAACTACATAATCAGTGGTGTAGTGACTACATTATCAGTGACGTAGTAACTGCATTATCAGTGGTGTAGTAACTACATTATCAGTGGTGTAGTAACTACATTATCAGTGGTGTAGTGACTACATTATCAGTGGTGTAGTAACTACCTTATCAGTGGTGTAGTAACTACATTATCAGTGGCGTAGTAACTACATTATCAGTGGCGTAGTAACTACATTATCAGTGGTGCAGTGACTACATTATCAGTGGTGTAGTAACTGCATTATCAGTGGTGTAGTAACTACATTATCAGTGGTGTAGTGACTACATTATCAGTGACGTAGTAACTACATTATCAGTGGCGTAGTAACTACATTATCAGTGGCGTAGTAACTACATTATCAGTGGTGTAGTGACTACATTATCAGTGGTGTAGTAACTACATTATCAGTGGCGTAGTAACTACATTATCAGTGGCGTAGTAACTACATTATCAGTGGTGTAGTAACTACATTTCAGTGGTGTAGTAACTACATTATCAGTGGTGTAGTAACTGCATTATCAGTGGTGTAGTGACTACATTATCAGTGGCGTAGTAACTACATTATCAGTGGCGTAGTAACTACATTATCAGTGGCGTAGTAACTACATTATCAGTGGCGTAGTGACTACATTATCAGTGGCGTAGTGACTACATTATCAGTGGTGTAGTGACTACATTATCAGTGGCGTAGTAACTACATTATCAGTGACGTAGTAACTACATTATCAGTGGCGTAGTAACTACATTATCAGTGGCGTAGTAACTACATTATCAGTGTCGTAGTGACTACATTATCAGTGGTGTAGTAACTACATTATCAGTGGTGTAGTAACTACATTATCAGTGGCGTAGTAACTACATTATCAGTGACGTAGTAACTACATTATCAGTGGCGTAGTGACGACATTATCAGTGGTGTAGTAACTACATTATCAGCGGTGTAGTAACTACATTATCAGTGGTGTAGTGACTACATTATCAGTGGCGTAGTGACTACATTATCAGTGGCGTAGTGACTACATTATCAGTGGTGTAGTGACTAGATTATCAGTGGGGTAGTAACTACATTATCAGTGGTGTAGTAACTACATTATCAGTGGTGTAGTGACTGCATTATCAGTGGTGTAGTGACTACATTATCAGTGTCGTAGTAACTACATTATCAGTGGTGTAGTAACTACATTATCACTGGTGTAGTAACTACATTATCAGTGGTGTAGTGACTACATTATGAGTGACGTAGTAACTACATTATCAGTGGCGTAGTGACTACATTATCAGTGGCGTAGTAACTGCATTATCAGTGGCGTAGTAACTACATTATCAGTGGTGTAGTAACTACACTATCAGTGGTGTAGTAACTACATTATCAGTGGTGTAGTAACTACATTAATAGTGGCGTAGTGACTACATTATCAGTGGCGTAGTGACTACATTATCAGTGGCGTAGTAAACTACATTATTAGTGGTGTAGTAACTACATTATCAGTGGTGTAGTAACTACATTATCAGTGGTGTAGTGACTACATTATCAGTGGTGTAGTAACTACATTATCAGTCGTGTAGTAACTACATTATCAGTGGCGTAGTGACTACATTATCAGTGGTGTAGTAACTACATTATCAGTGGTGTAGTAACTACATTATCAGTGGTGTGGTGACTACATTATCAGTGGTGTAGTAACTACATTATCAGTGGTGTAGTAACTACATTATCAGTGGCGTAGTAACTATATTATCAATGCCGTAGTGACTACATTATCAGTGGTGTAGTGACTACATTATCAGTGGCGTAGCGACTACATTATCAGTGGTGTAGTAAATACATTATCAGTGGTGTAGTAGCTACATTATCAATGGCGTAGCAACTACATTATCAGTGGTGTGGTGACTACATTATCAGTGGTGTAGTAACTACATTATCAGTGGTGTAGTAACTACATTATCAGTGGCGTAGTAACTATATTATCAATGGCGTAGTGACTACATTATCAGTGGTGTAGTAACTACATTATCAGTGACGTAGTAACTACATTATCAGTGGTGTAGTAACTACATTATCAGTGGTGTAGTAAATACATTATCAGTGGCGTAGTAACTACATTATCAGTGGCGTAGTAACTAAATTATCAGTGGTGTAGTAGCTACATTATCAGTGGCGTAGCAACTACATTATCAGTGGTGTAGTAACTACATTATCATTGGCGTAGTAACTACATTATCAGTGGTGTAGTAACTACATTATCAGTGGTGTAGTAACTACATTATCAGTGGTGTAGTAACTACATTATCAGTGGTGTAGTGACTACATTATCAGTGGTGTAGTGACTAGATTATCAGTGGGGTAGTAACTACATTATCAGTGGTGTAGTAACTACATTATCAGTGGTGTAGTAACTACATTATCAGTGGTGTAGTGACTACATTATCAGTGACGTAGTAACTACATTATCAGTGGCGTAGTGACTACATTATCAGTGGCGTAGTAACTGCATTATCAGTGGTGTAGTAACTACATTATCAGTGGTGTAGTAACTACATTATCAGTGGCGTAGTAACTACATTATCAGTGGTGTAGTAACTACACTATCAGTGGTGTAGTAACTACATTATCAGTGGCGTAGTAACTACATTATCAGTGGTGTAGTGACTACATTATCAGTGGTGTAGTAACTACATTATCAGTGACGTAGTAACTACATTATCAGTGGTGTAGTAACTGCATTATCAGTGGTGTAGTGACTACATTATCAGTGGTGTAGTAACTACATTATCAGTGGCGTAGTAACTACATTATCAGTGGTGTAGTAACTGCATTATCAGTGGTGTAGTGACTACATTATCAGTGGCGTAGTGACTACATTATCAGTGGCGTAGTAACTACATTATCAGTGGCGTAGTAACTAAATTATCAGTGGTGTAGTAGCTACATTATCAGTGGCGTAGCAACTACATTATCAGTGGTGTAGTAACTACATTATCAGTGGCGTAGTAACTACATTATCAGTGGTGTAGTAACTACATTATCAGTGGGGTAGCAACTACATTATCAGTGGTGTAGTAACTACATTATCAGTGGTGTAGTAACTACATTATCAGTGGTGTAGTAACTACATTATCAGTGGTGTAGTAACTACATTATCAGTGGTGTAGTAACCACATTATCAGTGGTGTAGTAGCTACATTATTATTATTTCCCTTCTACGTGACTTCACCGAAAGAACCCAAAAATATGAATCTCTGCAGTCACGAAAGCTTTAAAACGAAATTCCACCGCACCAGGTTACTGATTTGAGGCTGAGTCGACCTAGGAGAGGCCCAGGACCGCGCTCACGCAAAGAAAAAGATCCCCCGTATAGCCTGTAACAGACTGTCGGGGCAAGTGCTGTTAACGGCACACGAGGGGGTGGGTCGCCAGCACCACGCCCGGCCACTTTTGTCTCCCCAGTGGCGATGTTTAACACACCGCACCGGGTACTCATTTGAGGCTGAGTCGACCTAGGCGAGGCCCAAGGACCGGTTCAGATAATCGTCACCGGGTGTTGGCCGTGAGCGGGAATCCAACCCGGGTGGCCGGGTCCGTAGCGCAGCGTAGCGCTAACCGCTGCACCACCGCTCCCCACGCGCACCGCCGCCTTACAGAAACCGCTTCCGTTCTCGGCGGCCGCGCGTTTTTTGTTGTTGTTCTTCCTTTCGCTCTCTCCGCGCTGTTTAACCGCTTGGAGAGCGAAGATCGGAAAGCGGACTCTGTGGGAAACAAGAGGAGACGCAGAGCCGTCTCGCAATGGCTTTTGTGGGGAAGCGGAGGGGTGTGGTGGTGGATCGGGTTGGGCGGTGACAACTTGAGGTGCGGCGGGGAGCGAAGGGAGATTTGTTGGAGAGTTTGGGGTGGGTGGGTGGGGAAGTGCCCGTGGTTGTAGAGACACCGGGGCTGTCTGTGCCCGGTGGCAGGGGACACACCGCGCGTCCGTCCGCACGGATTCGCATCACTACATTCGAGGCCTCCTCCACCACGACTACCACCACCATCGCCACCATCATCACCACCCCACCGACACCGCCACCACCACCATCCTACTGTTACCACCACCACTCCACCACAACCACCACCCCACCACCATCATCACCACCCCACCGACACCCCATCGCCACCGCCACCACCACCACCATCCCACTGTTACCACGACCACTCCACCACAACCACCACCACCCCACCACCATCACCACCGACACCAACTACCACCATCCCACTGTTACCACCACCAACTCCACCACAACCACCACCCCACCACCATCATCACCCCCACCGACACCAACTCCACCACCCCACCACTCCACCACCGACACCCCACTGCCATCACCACCACCACCACTACCACTCCACCATCACCACCACACCGCCAACTGCCCTGGGTGTATATAAGCTCAGGCAGGGGGACCCCACTGCCTCTGCAGGGCTCTGGTTTCTTCAGCCGAGGCTTTGAAGCCCTTTCCGCAAATAAAGAGAGAAGGTGGGCTGGGGTAGGGCCGGGGTGGGTGGGTGGGGGGTTAGGAATAAGAAGAGGGAGAGAGAGACAGAGAGAAAAAAAACGATGGAGAAACAGAAGCTGCTGCTGCTTCCACTGCGATAGCGGAGACGGTCGCACGAGACTCTTCTGCCGCTCACTCTAAACTATGAACCAACAAAAGCTTATCGGGTAAAGGCCCACCGCGATGACAGGATCGGAATCGTAATCTTTATTTAGACTGGAGGGATTTGATGAGCTTTGAAGCTCTTTTTCACAAATGTCCGGTAACTAACTATCAATTTTTCATTCTACCAGGCAAGGCCCACTGAGCTGCTATGAAGCTCCTTTGTCAGAAGCGACCTGACCACCACGAATGTTTGCCCAACGAAGTGGCTTATCATCACGTGGACATTTATAGCAGCAGCAGCAGCTAAATAATATTCCCGTGTACAGCATTGGCACTGCTCACAATACCGGCACTGTTCAGAACGGTTTCTTAATTCCTATTCGATGTTGTCCCCGCCGACGGCAAAGCACAGTGTATGTATCTGTGTTGAACTTCTTTCGCACCATACGCAGCCAACTGTGCTAATCGGAGTCGCGGGTGGGAGGACCACAAACTAAATGCAAAAAAAGCAGTTCTCAATTCTTTTTTTTCCAATCTAGTTGATTTAAAAGTGCATCGTTCCGGTGGCTTCCTAATATCGGAAGGAAGAGAGCGTTCCAGACGGACGCAGAAGCGCGTCTGAAAGCGCCGCGCGACGACGCCTTTGTTCGACGGCTGAGCCAAAAGCCGCCACCGCCGCCGCCGCTGCAAACCATCACGTGATGATGGTTTGTGGATCCTTGACGAGATCAACAGCGAGGTTATTGTTGGCGGTTCACTCGCGGCAACCACCACTTTGTGAGCCAACGTTGGGCCGCCGGTACTGCTGCTGGGGTCCGCCGCCGGTCATCAAATCCGTGTTAACGACGACCACCGGTGACAGTTGTGTGCTTGTAGATTTGAAGTTGTACGTGACTTTACCGAAAGAACCAAAAAGTATAGTTGTGTCCTTGTTCACCGCTGCCCGTGTAGGACACGATTGCGTTCATATCTACAGGCGAGCAATTTTTCGTATCCGACACGGCAGATGCGTTCCTGAATATTTGCCGCGCTAAGCGAGGAATTGCTCTACCGCGCAGTAGATGCAGCATGGGTAGCGTTAATAAATGCAAACTATGCGCATTGGAATCGCGTTTGCTCTCTAAAATCAACCTCTGCAGTCATCCCATCGAGGGACAAAGCACTGAGACGATGGTACGCCAATGCTTACTAAATCATTCCGTGTACTGTATCATACCGCTCAAGAAACTAGTCAGTTCTTGACCACTCAGAAACCGCGTTATTACGGGCGCATTCCACGTGATAACGGACGTGCGCCGCGTTATAACGGGCGCTTTCCGCGCTATAACGGACGCGTCTCGCGTTATAACGAGCACGCACCGCGTTATAACGGGCGCGTTCCACGTTATAACGAGCGCGCACCACGCTATAACGGGGGCGTTCCGTGTTATAACGGGCGCGTTCCACGTTATAACGAGCGCACACCACGTTATAACGAGCACGCACCGCGTTATAACGGGCGCGTTCCACGTTATAACGGGCGCACACCACGCTATAACGGGGGCGTTCCGTGTTATAACGGGCGCGTTATAACGAGCGCACACCACGCTATAACAGGGGCGTTCCGTGTTATAACGGGCGCGTTCCGTGTTATAACGGGCGCGTTCCACATTGCGCGAAGTGTATCCTAATGGAGGGACTGCGTTCTAGCGAGAACACGTCGTGTGAACAGGCTCTGAGCAACGACTTACCGACCGTATGAATATATATTTATATATTTGTATAAGTTCACGCAACTTTGTTGTTTGTCAAGTTCCTCGTCTCTGGGTGTTGCGATGCGCCGCGCCCTGTGGTGTGTCTCGCGTTCTCTCACGGTGACAATGTCCACTGTTTGCTTGAGTCAAACGGTCGCAAAGGCGATTTCTTTGCTCGAACGATACGCTACGTTGAACGCAGTGGCGCTCAACCCCCGCTCACGGCCCCGAGCCAGTGGTGGAAGTTCCACATGCCTATGGCGTGGGCGAGTCGACAGCGCGTTAACTCGCGCCTGTTAAAAGTACGATAGTGCTGTTGGTTGCTGGACGCTTGACGGTTTGGGCATTTGGGCTTGTGCTCAGAAAACGTGTGAAAATATTTATGAAACAAAAATATTCAGTTATCGCCATTATCAGTGGCAGCAGAATCAGCAGCAGCAGCAGCATCAGCAGCAGCAGCATCATCATCAGTCGCTAGGGTCTCGTTGCATCAGCATCGCCAGGATTGGTGGATCGCACACACAAAAGTGATTAAACCGCAGCCCGTCAGGGCAATGGGGCACAACACACGTGGACTCCCATCTGTTCCATCTGCACGGGGATAGGACGCGTGGGTCTTTGTCCCGGTGCTCTGTCGTCCCTCCCGCCACACGCAAGCAATGGCCAATAACAACTTGATATGGAGAGGACCGCAGAGCTTGGTGGGGGGGGGAGGGGGGGGTGTCGCCATCCCACCACGTGGCTGCTGCTGCCTTCCCCGCTCGTCTGTGGTTCCTCTCCCTCTCTCTCTCTTTTTATTTTACGATCAGAGGAAACAAGAAGATGCTCGGTGTAGTCGCCACTTTGCGTCGTTCATCATTGCGTTTTTAAAAGTTTTTTTAATGCTTTGCTTTATGTGCCTCCCGCCCCTTTTTAAATGAAAGATTTCACAAAAGATGTCACGCTCTGCTCTCTTCCTTCTTACCCCTTCCCTATCTCTCTACCTCTTCTCTCCCTACTCTATGTTTTCCTTCTCTCTCTCTCCTCTCTCTTTTTGTTCTTCTCTCTCTCTCTTCCTTTCTCTTCTTCCTCCTCTTAGAGAGCGAGGAGGCGACGCTGTGCTGTGGCACCGCATTACAAGTTGAACTTCATCGTTATTGTTATTATTATTACTGTGATCCCAGCGCTGCGGCACCCAAACGCGAGTTAAACAAATGTCAGAATTGCGTTTAACTCCTTCCAGCTGTGCCTATTCCAGGATCCGATTTCGATGTCGCAGCTGCCGAGATATAACCCCCCCCCCCCCCAAAAAAAAAACCCTGACCTGGGGCACCTTCGTGCAAGGCGCGGCATTGTCCCTGCAGCGCCAGTTTGGGACTGCGTGCAACAAAACCCAGCCTCCATTTTCGTGTCTCCAAAAAGTGTTGTTTTGCTTGCGAGCAGGGGAGAAGCGTGTTTCGTTGGGTTCGTGGGGAAATTGAACCACCGCCCCCCCCCCCTCCATCGCCCACCCCCCACCCCCACACAATAAAGAAAACAAGCCACAGAGCGAACCGATCTGGCAATGCGTTCCACGTGGGAACGGAGCCTAGCCATTCCAACCCGCGTCCGGTTCTGTGATTAACGTGACCTCAATTAACCCCTCCAGCCCCCACCCCCGCTCCTTCCCCGCCTCCCCCCCTCTTACCTGCTGCCTGCCTGCCGCGTGTGCGACTCGCTCGGCAGTGCCGGGTTATTAGAGCCGCCAGCGTCGGCAGTGAGCCCCCGACACAAGGGTACAGCCCCCATCCCCCCTCCCCGACGTTCGATCAACGTCGGCATGTGGTGGGAACCGCTGGGACGACGCGAGATGTTCACTCCCTCGCCCGGTGTACAGGAGGGCCGTGGGTTCGATCCCGGACCCTGACGCCTGTTGTATGTTTGGAGTTTGCACGCGTGCGCGTGTGCCTGCGTCTCTCTCGTAGCGCAGCGCGGTGGCGTAGCGGTGCACTATAAACCCGGCGACCCGGGTTCGATTCCCGCTCACGGCCAACACCAGTGGCGATTATCTGAAACGGTCCTGGGCCTCGCTTAGGTCGACTCAGCCTCAAGTGAGTACCTGGTGCGGTGTGTAAGCATCGCCACTAGGGAGACAAAGGCGGCCGGGCGTGGTGCTGGCCACCCACTCCCTCGTGTGCCGTGCCGGCCTTCATAGGTGCTCGCTAACAGCACTTGCCCCTACAGTCTGTTACAGGCTATACGGGGGATCTTTGTTTTTTTTTTTTGGCTCTCTCTCTCCCCGTGGTCGCGTGGATTTTTTCCCCGGCCCTCCGGGTTTTTTCCCCCGACACATTTAGAATCAACGTCGCGCGTTTAGAGCATTTGGCTGCTATAAATTTCCACACGGTGATAAGCCACTTCTCTGAGCTATCATTTGTGGCCAGGTCGCTTCGTGAAAACGAGCTGTACAGCTCAATGGGCCTTACCTGGTAACATGAAAAAAATAGCAGTTATCAAAGTAGTACTGTATTTAGTGAACGTTCGCTCAACATTGAGCCAACGTTTGGTTGGGCCAACAGCAAACATTAACGCTACGCTTGCTCCATTTGCGACGGTGAGATTGCTCACGAAGCGATTCATCTGAAGGGCAGCAGCGTTTAACACGTAAGGGGGGCTTTCGCGACCAATATCATCCATGATAGAGGTTACTTGTGATTAGATCGCCTAAATATACAAATGTGTCGTTAAACCCGCCACCACCAGACACAGCCATTTAGTAAGGCTTGTCACGTAAGCAGAACGTGCCGATTGGTTACCAGTACAGCACACCGGATCTGGCTGCCGCCTGATGATGCTGGTTGTAATTACTGGCGAAACGTCGTACTCTCGAATGGTAAATGCTGCGGATTTTCTCACCAACACACAGCCGGTGTGCTGCACTCGTAACGGGTTGGCCACATCCTGTTTACTTGACACAACAAAACGAATTGGCTGTGTCGGGTGGTGGCGGGTTTTAACGACACATTTATATATCTACGCCATCTGATCCCCCCCAAAAAGATCCTGTATTATGTATTATGGCAGTAGCGTTTGTTTGACAGGCTGCGGGCCTGTTGACGAGAGCCAGTAAAGTTAAAACCGGACAGGGCTTTCATTCCCCTGCTCCGCTCCCCACGCACAAAAAATACCCAAAATTGCTGCTGCAAAACGTTTATTTCCGAAGGCCGCTTTGGGTTATGAAAGAGCCCATCTCCTCCATTGTTTATTTTGGCCAAACGCATTCAGAAGGAAATGGTCGCGTCTATCATTAGCGCTGTGATCTTTCAATTAACCGTCGTGCCCGCCGCTGCGCTGATGCTATCCAAATTAGGCGCGCTGCTTATCCACGTGTCCGAGTACGTATGAAAAATAAGAATAGGGTTTACCCTCTCTGGCGATAACACCGAGGGATCAAGTTTCTGCATTAACCACACACGGCGCTGGTGAAGAACGTGCAAACAAAACACGCTCCGATAATATTTAGCATTGTCTTTGAAAACCGATTGGCCTGCCCGTGAGACAGCCTTCTCTATGGCCTTGTCTCACCGGTGTGAGACCAGAGAAAGTCAAAAGAAGAACAGTACAAAGCCGATGCACGCATCAGAGCAATGGTACCGTGTGCACGTTGAACTTCTTTCGCACCGTACGTAGCCAACCGTGCTAATCGGAGGTGCGTGGGGGGGGGGGGGGGCGCTAGAACAATAAACTAATACACAACAAAAATCAGTTCGAAAGAAATGAGTTCATCTGGCTGGCGCTGCTGCTTGGTTGGACTCGATGATTATAGGCAAAGGAAATTTGTGTTTTTTTAAATTCCATACAAGAGAACCGCTTTATATTTTTAAACAACGCGATCTGCGATCTTTGACTCCATACCAGGCAGAGCTGGAGAGCGAAGGACCCATCGGTGTTATTCAATTTTCGGTCTTCTCCACGTGTTGGCCTTTATAGGTTGAGACTCGCTCACGGCACTTGCCCCAAGAGTCTGTTAGAGGCTATACGGGGGATCTTTGGTGTGCGCGCGCGTTTGCAGCGTGGGAATGTGTGGGGAGCGGTGGTGTAGCGGTGAGCGCGCTGTGCTACGAACCCGGCAACCCGAGTTCGATTCCCGCTCATGGGCGACGCCAGCGACGATTATCTGAACTGGCCCTGGGCCTGCCCTAGGTCGACTCAGCCTCAAATGAGTAACTGATGCGGTGTGTAAAACATTCAACACACTGGGGAGACAAAGGCCGGCCGGTCACGTGGTGTCGGCCACCCACCTCGTCGTGTGTCGTGCCATTGGGCGTCCTTCATAAATGCTCACTAACAGCACTTGTCCCAACAGCTCATATAGGCTACACGGGGAATTTTTGTCTTTATCTGTGTGTGTGTGTGTGGAGGGGTGGCGGGGGGCAGGGGGTGTGTTACATTGATGTGTAGCCGACACAATGGGAGTTCATTAAAATCGCGTGGCTGTGGTGTAGGGGGCGCCCTCCCATTATACCAGTCACTTAATCCGCCCATTGGAGAGGGGGGCAGGCGGCAGAGGAGACACAGAGAGAGAGAGAGAGTGAGGGGGATGGGTGGGATGGATGGGATGGATGGCAAGAACCATCACCCTGGTGAGGTCTCCTCCTCCGCGTTCATCAGCCGCAGACTGGAACGCCCCAACGCAACCACCCACACCGCCACCAAACGGGCGAGGAGGGCATGGGAGAATGCTCGACCGAGCTGAGTGTGCAGGCGGTGCAACTGCACCCAAGGGTCCACCCAGACGCGATGGGCTGTTGGAAGGAGGTGCTGTGGTGGTTCTGCTGCTGGCGGTGACGCGGTTGGCTACGTACGGTGCGAAAGAAGTTCAGCATGCATGCATACATACATACGTGGGGTGGGGTGGAATGTATTAATGGTTGAGTTTAAAACAATGAGTCATCAGTGGGATTTATGAATATTTATTCGCAAAGATTATTATAATAGGCGACGTTTCGGTCAATGGCCCTTCTTTATAGCACATTCGTTTACGTTTATAATGCTTGTATTTGCTTTGCCACTGTTTACACAGTGTTACATTTACCTGCTATGAAGAAGTGGAGATTTTAACTAGGCGTGGATATTTTAATTAGGCGTGGAGATTTTAATGAGGCGTGGAAGCTTTCAATTGAGACTTTGTCAGAGCGGGCATTGCAGACAGATCCCGCATTGCACAATCACGTATTTGGACATCTGTGAAAAAGAGCTTTATAGCTCATCGGATTCCTCTAGGAAAAATTAAGATCCTGATTTTGTATTCATCTTCTCATTCTCTCGGGCGGTTGGGCCGTGGGAGGGGGGGGGGGCAGTCGGGAGGGGGGTGGGGTTCAGCAACATAGAATGATAATAATTGTCAACGTTTAACACTGCCCTTGCTCGCTACGATACGGAGCGATGGGACAACTCAGAGGCGCCAGGAGGAGAAGGAACCGCGGACGAGCGGGGAAGCAGCAGCAGCATTAGCCAGGGCGCTGAGCCGGCGTTACCAACAATTGCCCAAGTTCTGCAATCCCTCTATTTCGGTGGTTCTTAACTTTAACTGCAGCCTTGCACCCCCTTTGGTCCTCAGACTTACATAGAGACCAACATATTCACATAGAGACCCAAAGACTCACACAGAGACGCATAGACGACTCGCATAGAGACCCATAAACTCACACAGAGACGCATAGACGACTCACATAGAGACCCATAAACTCACACAGAGACGCATAGACGACTCACATAGAGACCCATAAGCTAACACAGAGACGCATAGACTCACATAGAGACCCATAAACTCACACAGAGACGCATAGACGACTCACATAGAGACCCATAAACTCACACAGAGACGCATAGACGACTCACATAGAGACCCAAAGACTCACACAGAGACGCATAGACGACTCACATAGAGACCCATAAACTCACACAGAGACGCATAGACTCCTCACATAGAGACCCATAAACTCACACAGAGACGCATAGACTCCCATAGAGACCCATAAACTCACACAGAGACGCATAGACTCCTCACACAGAGACCCATAAACTCACACAGAGACGCATAGACTCCCATAGAGACCCATAAACTCACACAGAGACGCATCGACTCACATAGAGACCCGTAGATTCACACAGAGACGCATAGACTCAAGTCAGCGAACGATGGAGAGCGGGCAGTGGTATCACCTCGTGGGTTGAGATACAGACTCGCACAAGGGTGGCAGGAATTGATTTATCCCCGAGAGCTGGTGTTTATTGTGTTGGACTTTATCACAGGATTCTGCACAGTGTTGATGATAATAGACCCGAGCTGACTGAGACACGTTCCAGTGTTTGTCCGTGCAGAAGGTTGTAATCCTCGGCGCCCCCACCACTACCACCAGCGGCACCACACAATGAACACTCGCTAACTTATAGTACCCATGGTGGTGGCTCTGCTTATTTTTTGCTCTGATTTATGTTTGATTTCTAACTCTTCTCATTTAGATTTCGTTGTTTTTTTTTACCCTGATTGCTATTGGGTTGTAACTGCTCTCATTTATATTTCGTTGTTTTTTTACTCTGATTGCTATTTGCTTGGTTTGGCTATAATTGCTATTTCCTGCGAATGTTCTTAGAAGGTAATCATTTTGGTTACTCGTGCACACGGGACTCTCGTGAGTTCCCACGCGGTTAAACAAAACCGACTTGAACGCATTCTGTTGAGACAACATCGCCAGGTCTGGGCCCTCCCTGACTCGGCATAAGAACTGGGTGCTCAGCATGTCGGGCCCGGGCAATGTCAACTCTCAGGCCCCCGGGTGCCAGGCGATGTTAACTCTCAGGCCCCAGGGTGCCGGGCGATGTTAACTCTCAGGCCCCAGGGTGCTGGGCGATGTTAACTCTCAGGCCCCCGGGTGCCAGGCGATGTTAACTCTCAGGCCCCCGGGTGCCAGGCGATGTTAACTCTCAGGCCCCCGGGTGCCAGGCGATGTTAACTCTCAGGCCCCCGGGTGGCGGGCGATGTTAACTCTCAGGCCCCAGGGTGCCAGGCGATGTTAACTCTCAGGCCCCCAGGTGCCGGGCGATGTTAACTCTCAGGCCCCAGGGTGCCGGGCGATGTTAACTCTCAGGCCCCCGGGTGCCAGGCGATGTTAACTCTCAGGCCCCCGGGTGGCGGGCGATGTTAACTCTCAGGCCCCAGGGTGCCAGGCGATGTTAACTCTCAGGCCCCTGGGTGCTGGGCGATGTCAACTCTCAGGCCCCGGGTGCCGGGCGATGTTAACTCTCAGGCCCCGGGTGCCAGGCGATGTTAACTCTCAGGCCCCAGGGTGCTGGACGATGTTAACTCTCAGGCCCCCGGGTGCCAGGCGATGTTAACTCTCAGGCCCCCGGGTGCCAGGCGATGTTAACTCTCAGGCCCCCAGGTGCCGGGCGATGTAAACTCTCAGGCCCCCGGGTGGCGGGCGATGTTAACTCTCAGGCCCCCGGGTGGCGGGCGATGTTAACTCGGGGGCAGCCGATGTTGGCGGTGGGTGATTCAGGGCCGTCTAAACCCGCGTGGCGCCAGCCAAGAGCCCGTTGAATGGAGCGACTGTGCACGAGGCGAGCCCCTCCGCAGGATGTCGGAGCCGCAGGAAAAGACTCCCTGGGATTGTTTACCGGACGGAGTCGGAACGTGCGCGCCCGTGGTGACCCCCCCCCCCCCATGATAAAATATCCGCACATTTTGATTGCCAAGAATTCTTAGACCAATAACACTGTCAAAAAAAATAAGGGGAGGGGGGGTAAAAGCGCAGCCCGTGCAATTGCTTTGCTAACAACGCTGTTGGTGGAAGGGGAATCCTTTTCAAGAGGGCGATTTTGGCGTCACTCTTTCCATGCTAGCCAGACGTCTTGGCACGTAAGGTGGGGGAGTAGCCACCGAGAGAAGTGCGCGACTGTTAAGATGAACGCCCCCCCCCCCCCGCAACAAAAAAACACCATGGAGGGCCTCATAAAGCGGTGAGCGGAAACTTTCCGATCGATCCCGCTATGAGCAAATGAAGGCGTCGTCGGTGATTAATAAGATGTGGAGGAGGACACTTGCCCTGCTGCCTTCTCCTGGAACCCTCGGGAATAAAAGGAAGTTTTGTTTTGTTGGCAACATCGTCTGCGTTTGTGTGCGCTCGTGCGGTGATCTACCAACCCTCGCTGATGCCTCGACACACAGCGTGCTGGATGATGCAGCCACGTAGCCAGCCCTGCGTTTGTAGCCACCACCACGCTAACACCACCAACCACCACCACCAACCACGACCACCACCACCAATCACGACCACCACCAACCACGACCACCACCAACCACGACCACCACCACCAACCACCACCACCAACCACGACTACCACCACCACCAACCACTACCACCACTACCACCAACCACCACCACCACCACCACCAACCACCACCACCACCAACCACCACCACCACCACCAACCACCACCACCACCAACCACGACTACCACCACCAACCACGACTACCACCACCACCAACCACCACCACCACCAACCACGACCACCACCACCAGCCACAACCACCACCAACCACCACCACCACCACCAACCACGACTACCACCACCAACCACTAACAACACCACCAACCACGACCACCACCACCAATCACGACTACCACCACCACCAACCACCACCACCACCACCAACCACGACTACCACCACCACCAACCACGACTACCACCACCAACCACCACCAACACCACCAACCACGACCACCAGCACCAACCACGACCACCACCACCAACCACGACTACCACCACCACCAACCACCACCAACCACGACTACCACCACCAACCACCACCAACACCACCAACCACGACCACCAGCACCAACCACGACCACCACCACCACCGACCACGACCACCACCAACCACGACCACCACAACCAACCACGACCACCACAATCAACCGCGACCACCAACCACGACCACCAACACCACCACCACCAACCACGACCACCACCACCAACCACCACCAACCACGACCACCACCACCAACCAACATCACCACTACTAACCACGACCACTACCACCAACCACCAACCGCGACCACCACCACCACCACCACCAACCAACACCACCACCACCACCACCAACCACCACCACGAACCACGACCACCACTACGATGTCGACCGAGCGGCCACAAGCCCAGAAGTGCCACCGGTCGCACCTTGCGGACGAGGACCGGGTCGATGAAAACCGACACGGCCACAAAAATCATGACAATAATCAGTGAGGGTGTTCCGTCGCTTTTTGCCTCTTATTGTTGTTGTATAGTTAAACGCGACACGTGCGTTCGTTCCATTTACACCGCGGCCGCTACTCCACCCCCTCCTCCTCCTCCACCTCCTCCACCCCCTTGAAATCCCCTTGTGATTCACGCCTCCCGAGGCCAGGGGTACCCGACTAATCTCCGTGCAGGAAACAAGATGCTTCTTTTCGCACGCCTAATTAGGCCCTTTCTGAAGCCGTGGCCGGGCCCAGGAGGGTGAATGGCCGAGGGGGCTCACGCGTCCACCACCACCCTCACCCCACATTCATCACGGCCCCCCCCCCCCTAACACGACACATATCCAACGAGGAGATCTCTCTGTCTCTCTCGCCCCCCTCTCTTCCTGCCGCAGGCTTAGGGGCCGTACATAAATGACGTCACGCACCTAGGGGGGGGGGGGTCAGATTTTTGTGACGATGTGTGACGAGGGGGGGGGGGCGTTTGAGAAATGTGACGTCACATCAAAATGCACAACTTTAAATAAATATAGAATTGTTATGACAACACTCCTACGACATCAGAGTGCAGCGCCACATTAAATACACACTACAATGACAATAGTTTAAAGCGATTTGAAGCATGTTTTTTTTTCAAAATGGAAATGTTTTTTTGGGGGAGGGGGGGGCGGAGTTTTGTGACGTCATATTTGAGGGGGGGGGTCTGACTTTTTGTGACGCCGTGTAACGAGGGGGGGGGTCAAATCGTCCAAAGTCGCGTGACGTCATTTATGGACGGCCCCTTAGAAAGACGAAGATACCGCCTGCCACTGCTGCTGTCGTGATAATTATTTGAGGTGCGCGCGCGTGTGTGAGGGGGGGGGGAGGAGCGGTGGCGCAGTGGTTAGCGTGGCTGCCCTACGAACCCAGCGACGCGGCGTTCGATTCCCGCTCACGGTCACCAACAGCACGGACGATTATCTGAACCGGTCCCGGGGCCTCCCCCGAGGTCAACTCAAACGAGTACCCGGTGCGGTGTGTAAACATCGCCGCGGGGGGAGACAAAGGCGGCCGGGCGTGGTGTTGGCTACCCACCTTCCCGTGTGCCTTGTCGGCCTTCATAGGTGCTAGGTGCTCGCTAACAGCACTTGCCCAAACAGTCTGTTGAAGGCTCTATGGGGGGTATTTGTTTTAAGTTTGTATGACGTCGTGCGTGGGGAGTGGTAGCAAATCGAACCCGGCAGAGACCCGAGTTCGATTCCCCCACGAGCCGACGATTATCTGAAACCGGTTTGTGAGCCCTAGGTTGACTCAGCCTCAAATTATCAACCTGGGTGCGGTGTTTCAAACATCGCCAGTGGGGAGACAGAGGTGGTGTTGGCCACCCTACCCCCTTGCCCCCCCCGCCCCCAGACTGCTCAGGCTACACGGGGGAGCTTTGTGACCTGCAGTGTCTGGGAGATCGACTCCTCAACACGGGTGGAGGGAATGAACGAGTGGAGTTCACTTGAACGGTGACCATGGCGGTAGCGATAGAAGCGACCACTCATCAAGTCACCAAGTCACTCATCAAATCACCAAGTCACGTGCTCACACAGTCACTCAATAGCACGGTCACTCACTCGGTTCCTCACCTATTCGCTCACCTACCCAGCAACACACTCACTCACCTATCCACTCACTCACTGACCAACCTATCCACTCATTCGCCTATCCACTGACCTATCCAGGAACACACCAATCCACTCACTCGCCTATCAACAACTCGAAACAAAGGCCCCCCGTAAAGGCTTTAACGTATTATTGGGGCAAGTGCTGTTAGCGAGCACCCATGAAGGGCACGACGACAGACGAGGTGGTGGGTGGTCAATACCACGCCGGGCCGCCTTTGTCTTCCCAGTGGCGACGTTTATACACCGCGCCAGGTACTCACTGTTAAGGCTGAGTCGACCTAGGGGAGGCCCGGTCCTGGGTCTCTCCTAGGTCGACACGGCCGATGTGGTGTGTAGTGGCGGGGGTGGGGGGTCTTTGTCTTTGCGTTACGCGCGCTCAAAATCCACTTGGGGCTTGCGGGAGCGAGCGGAACGCGAATGCTTCAAGGACCTCCTCTCTCTGACTCCCCACTGGTTTACCAGCCTGGGTGAGCAATCCCGGCACGGGTGAGCAATCCCAGCCCGGGTGAGCAATCCCAGCCCGGGTGAGCCATCCCCGCCCGGGTGAGTAATCCCAGCACGGGTGAGCAATCCCAGCCCGGGTGAGCAATCCGAGCACGGGTGAGCAATCCCAGCCTGGGTGAGCAACCCACCCTCGACAATGCTTCCCCGCCACCCTATTGGCTGGAGTTGCGCTCCTCCTCTCTCACCCCCCCCCCACATGCACCACCCCCCTCCGCTCACTCTCCCTCCCTTCCCATCCTTGGCTCTCCCTCGACCGCAACACTCCTCACACCACCCCCTGTCGCTGATGCCTGACGCTGCTGGGGGTGGCCGCCGCCGCCGCCGCCGCTGCTGCTGCAGTCACCTCGCGCTGTCTCCGTTCCCTATTGCCGGGACTACAGCCCTGCTCCTCCCCCTCCCCAACACCACCACCACCGTTCCACGACGTCTATCACCGCGCGAGTCCGCGGCCAATAGCCGACATCGGAGACTCCCCCCCACCTACCTCGCTGCGGATGAGTGCGCGAGGCGCCCGTTGGGCAGCCCAAGTTTCAGTTCGCCGCGGGCACGCTGAAGTTGCAACAGCGGCGAGCGAGACGAGAAGACCTCGAGACGCGGCCTCGAGGTGCGACCCAGCCTGGCACAAGCGCAGCGGTGACCTCACTGTCGCTGCGTGGCTAAACGGCGAATTGCTTGCTGCTGTTTGCGTTGCGCGGAGGATAGCGGCAAAGTTGCGTGTTGCTTGACAATCCCCCCCCCCACACACCCGTTGCTGCTGTGGCAAGAGTCGTTGCTTGAGACTGGGACCAGGGAGTGGAACTTTTGTCGGAGGCGGGGAGAGGAACGCGGCTGCGTGCGCCGAGACGGAAGAGGCCACAGGCGCCTGGGAATTTACAAAACCCGTGTCTGCCCAGGACGTCCGGAGTTGGTTGTGCCCGCGACGTTGAAGGTTCGGCACTCGGGACATCATCATCAGCAGCATCATCATCATCAGGGGTGGCGGTATCAGGGGCATCATCATCATCAGAAGCGGCATCATCAGCGGTATAATAATCGGTAGCTGAAACATTACCTGTAACGGAGAAGTGCAAGCAGCATCAGTGTCAGCTAGCAGTAGCAGCATCATCATCAGCAGCAGCAGCAATAGAAGCATCGTCTGCCACAGAGTAGCATCATCCATATACCTCAAATTTCTTCTTCATCATCATCACCAACACCACTGTCAACAGTAGCAGAAACATCATCGCCAAGTCCACCACTATCACCACCACCACCACCGCTAGCAACAGTAGCCGAAACATCACCATCATCAGCAACATCATCATCCACCTACTCTACCAACATCACCGTCATCATCAACATCACCTACCAACTCCTTCTGCAATAACGTCAGCAGCAGCAGCAGCACCACCACCACCATCACCGACAGAGCATCGCGTGGGACAGGCAGAGTCTCAAGACCGTCATGGGGCGTCTAAGGACGGCGGCGCTGCTATCGTCTCGCCGCCTGCTACCGTCACAGCCGCTGCTGCCGCTGCTGCCGCTGCTGCTACTGCTGCTGACGACGCGCGGAGTACCGAGACCCGCGGCCGCGTTCGGGGTCGCCGTGGGTCTGGCGGCGGGCGACGGCGGCGATGACGACGAAGACGAGAGGCGATGCGAGCCCATCCGCATCTCCATGTGCCACCACCTGGGCTACAACGTGACCCGCATGCCCAACCTGCTGGGCAACGAGCTGCAGCTGGACGCCGAGCTGCAGCTGCAAACCTTCACGCCGCTCATCCAGTACGGGTGCTCGCAGCAGCTGCAGGTAGGTGGAGATGTTGACTACCTCGCCTGGTGTACGGGAGGTTCGTGGGTTCGATCCCGACCCTGACGCCTGCTGCTGGATATTTTGAGTTTGCGGTGTCTCTCTCTCGTCATCATCACGGTGGCTAGGAGATGTTGACTACCTCGCCTGGTATGCAGGAGGTCGCGGGTCCAAACCCGACCCTGACGCCTGCTGCTGTTTATTTGGAGTTTGCGTGTCTCTCTCTCATCATCACGGTAGCTAGGAGATGTTGACTACCTCGCCTGGTATACAGGAGGTCGTGGGTTCGATCCCGACCCTGACGCCTGCTGCTGTATATTTGGAGTTTGCGGTGTCTCTCTCTCATCATCATCACGGTGGCTAGGAGATGTTAACTACCTCGCCTGGTATACAGGAGGTTTGTGGGTTCGATCCCGACCCTGACGCCTGCTGCTGTATGTATGGAGTTTGCGTGTTTCTCTCTCTCATCATCATCACGGTGGCTAGGAGACGTTAACTACCTCGCCTGGTATACAGGAGGTCGTGGGTTCGATCCCGACCCTGACGCCTGCTGCTGTATATTTTGAGTTTGCGGTGTCTCTCTCTCATCATCATCATCACGGTGGCTAGGAGATGTTAATTACCTCGCCTGGTATACAGGAGGTTCGTGGGTTCGATCCCGACCCTGACGCCTGCTGCTGTATATTTGGAGTTTGCGTGTCTCTCTCTCTCTGATCAACATCACGGTGGCTATGAGATGTTAACTACCTCGCCTGGTCTACAGGAGGTTCGTGGGTTCGATCCCGACCCTGACGCCTGCTGCTGTATTTTTGGAGTTTGCGTGTCTCTCTCTCTGATCAACATCACGGTGGCTATGAGATGTTAACTACCTCGCCTGGTATACAGGAGGTTCGTGGGTTCGATCCCGACCCTGACGCCTGCTGCTGTATATTTGGAGTTTGCGTGTCTCTCTCTCTGATCAACATCACGGTGGCTAGGAGATGTTGACTACCTCGCCTGGTATACAGGAGGTTCGTGGGTTCGATCCCGACCCTGACGATGCCTGCTGCTGTATATTTGGAGTTTGCGTGTCTCTCTCTCTCTGCCCGCGATCGCGTGGATTTTTTTCTCCGGGTCCTCCCGTTTTTTTCCCTATACCACATTTAGAATCTGGCGTTGAGAGTTGTTTGGCTGCTGTGAATGTCCACGCGATAAGCCCACTTCGTTGGGCTATCATTTGTGGCCAGACCGCTTCTGAAGAAGAGCTACGTAGCTCAGTGGGCTTTAACAGGTAGAATAGAAAGTTAAATTTAGATTGATGGTGGAAGTGGTGGTGGTAATGATGGGTGGTGGTTATCGTGTGGGAGCGGTGGTGCAGCGGTTAGCGCGCGGCACTACGAACCCAACGACCCGAGTTCCGAGTTCCCGCTCACGGCCAACACCAGTGACGATTATCTGAACCGGTCCTGGGTTTCGCCTAGGTCGACTCAGCCTCAAATGAGTACTTCGTGGGGGTGTGTAAGCGTCGTTAGTGGGGAGACAGAGACGATCGAGCGTGGAGCTGGCCACCCATCCCCTCGTGTGCCGTCCATGCCTTCATAGGTGGTGATGGTGATGATGGTCGTGGTGATGATGATGGTGGCAGTGACCATGATGACAATGACCATGGTGGGAACGGTGGTGATGGTGATGATGGTCGTGGTGATGATGATGGTGATGGTGGTGCTAATGATGATGATGGTAGTAACCGTGATGGTAGTTATGGTGATGCTTATGGTAACGGTGGTGATTGGGATGATGGTCATGGTGGTGGTAACGATAATAGTGGTTGTTGTTGTGGTGGTGGTAATGATGATGGTGGTGGTGATGGCGGCTGTGGTGATGATGATGATGGTACTATTGATGGTGAGAATGATGGTGGTGTGGTTATGATGGTGCTGATGGTGGTGATGATAGTGATGATGGTGATGATGGTACTCGTGATGACTGTGATGGTGATGATGGGCATGACCGTGATGATACAGTAGAAATACACATTCGTGAAACTGTGTAATATACAGGGCGATCCATATATAGATACCCCACCAACACGACAGGGAAGCGTCACAGATACAACGACAATTTAACTTCAAAGCCTACACGCGTCCCACCAATCTCAATAGACATGGCACCTTGTAAACACTCCACCCGCGGAAACATTCGTGCCGTCGCCTTCGCAATAGCAATCGTTGGTTGGGAAGAAATGAAGAGGTGCATTAGAAATTAGTGGGGTATCCGTACGTGGATTACCCTGAAAGTTTCTACGTATATATATACACACGTAGGTGTGTATGCATGCGGAGTGGTGGCGCAATGGTTAGCGCACTGGTGCTCTGAGCCCAGCGTTCCGAGTTATCGCCGGCCACGGCTAACATCAGTGGCGACTTATATAGGCAATCTGAATCGGTCCTAGTACGTTGAAGCCGTCTTGCCCAGCGTTGTGAATGTGTGTTTCATCCAGCAGTGGGTTGAAACTGAATATTAATGCGTGCGTTACAGCCGGGAATCGGTGTCGGTGTGGTGTGGGACCGCTGCGTTCCGAACACCTGCGTCCCGAGTTCGATTCCCGTTCATCAATTTGCGAGTGACTCTTGCCAGTTTCTGAACCGGGCGCGGGCCTCTCCACATTCAACTGAGCCTCAAATCAGTGTCTCGTGCTATGTGTAAACATCAGTGCTGGAGGACATAAAAGGCGACCGGGGCAGTTTTTTTTTCTTGCTCGTCATATCAAAGTCCCCCTTCGTTTGCCGTGCCGGCCTTAATAGGTGCTCGCTAACAGAACTTGCCCCGAAAGTTTGTTAAGGCTACAACGGGAGAGCTTTGTCTTTGCGAGTCTAATGGGAGAATTGGGGGGGGGGGGGGCTAAATGGAATCTTTGGTGGTTGGTGTACTAGGGGGGTGGGGGGGTTGTGACTTAAACCGTGAAATTCCACGGGTATTTTCCAGCAAACAAAACAACACGCTTCACGGCTCGGTTGCGTTTCACTCGCTCCGCGCGCCTGAGTTCGAGTCCCACCCCCCGCCACCGCCACCGCCAAGCATGGGAGACCGCGTCTGAGTGACATCTGAACTTTGCCCCCGCTCCGAGACTGTGGAGCTGAACGTCGTCACCACGACGTGGTGGTGAAGCGTGGCCAGACAACCTCCTTGACCGACAATGGCGTGGGTTGGGAGCAGGGCCTTCACCCGTGCACGTGCGATGAGCACGGTTGGCTACGTACGGTGCGAGAGAAGTTCAACACACGTACTGCCAATAGACGAACACTACCCAGAGACTCAACACTGCCCATAGACTCAACACTACCCATAGACTCAACACTACCCATAGACTCAACACTGCCCATAGACTCAACACTGCCCACAGACTCAACACTGCCCACAGACTCAACACTGCCCACAGACTCAACACTGCCCACAGACTCAACACTGCCCACAGACTCAACACTGCCCACAGACTCAACACTGCCCATAGACTCAACACTGCCCATAGACTCAACACCACTCATAGACTAACACTACCCAGAGACTCAACACTGCCCATAGACTAACACTGCCCATAGACTAACACTACCCAGAGACTCAACACTGCCCATAGACTCAACACTACCCATAGACTAACACTACCCAGAGACTCAACACTGCCCATAGACTCAACACTACCCATAGACTAACACTACCCAGAGACTCAACACTGCCCATAGACTAACACTACCCATAGACTAACACTACCCATAGACTCAACACTACCCATAGACTAACACTACCCATAGACTCAACACTACCCACAGACTAACACTGCCCATAGACTAACACTACCCATAGACTCAACACTACCCATAGACTATCACTACCCATAGACTAACACTACCCATAGACTAACAATACACATAGACTCAACACTGCCCATAGACTAACACTACCCATAGACTCAACACTACCCATAGACTAACACTACCCATAGACTAACACTACCCAGAGACTCAACACTGCACCTCCTATAGCACGGTTGGCTACGTACGGTGCGAAAGAAGTTCAACACACGTACTGCCAATAGACTCACACTACCCATAGACTCAACACTACCCATAGATTTAACATTGCACCTCCGATTAGCACGGTTGGCTACGTACGGTGCGAAAGAAGTTTAACATACATACAGCAGTGGATTGGCAAAGGGCTATTGTGTTGTTATTATCATTACATTCAGCCCTGTTTGCTTTGCAACGTAATATAAATGAGATTTTTCACGTCTGTGATCTTCTCCCAATCCTCCTGGACGCGGAGCATTCAGAGTACAGTGATCGGCTATTTCGTGCAGTAATACATTTCCCTCGATAATCCTGCATGGTCATATTTGTTCGTGGTCACTAGGATCCAAAGAATGTTCTACAGAAGGAATTGCATTGATTGGAGCGCAGGTTATAAAGTTTGAGCAATTGTGTATGTATGTCGGACATCTTTCGCCACCGTACGTAGCCAATCTTGCTAATCGGAGTCGTCATTACATTTTTTTAATGTATTCTTTACTCCTACCCCTTCAGTGTCGCTATCTATAATTGTTATTATTATTAATAATAATAAATGTCTTCCGAGCTTCTTCCTGCACCCTGTCAACTCAATTCAATGTTTGGGGTGCAGAGGAGCCCAGCCATCAGCCAGCCAGGAACCTCGAGGCATAGATATTTTTTTTTAATAGTACTGTACTGTAGTATGATGCAATGTCATTTAAAAAATAGTGTCTCAAGTGTGACGCGATGCATCGGTCGAGGTCATGCATACGGGAGTGAGTGAATGGGCACGAGCGGCGGAACGGGTAATTGTGATGTCGAGGAGACAAATTGGTGACCTTTATGGGCAGATTGATTCTATTTAGACCACGGGGAGTCACTCTGCTCTCTCTCTCTCTCAGACACGGGAGAGAGCCGAGTCTGAAGTATAAAGGGGGAGTGTGGAGACGAGACATTGTGAGACAATTCTAATAATGTATAGCCCTTTGTCAGGCCACTGCTGGATGGAGGCCTCCCTACTCTGTATACCACGGTGGCGAGATGTTAACTACCTCGCCTGGTATACAGGAGGTCGTGGGTTCGATCCCGACCGTGACGCCTGCTGCTGCATATTTGGAGTTTGCGTGTCTCTCTCATCATCATCACGGTGGCTAGGAGATGTTAACTACCTCGCCTGGTATACAGGAGGTCGTGGGTTCGAGCCCGACCCTGACGCCTGCTGCTGTATATTTGGAGTTTGCGTGTCTCTCTCATCATCATCACGGTGGCTAGGAGATGTTAACTACCTCGCCTGGTATACAGGAGGTCGTGGGTTCGATCCCGACCCTGACGCCTGCTGCTGTATATTTTGAGTTTGCGGTGTCTCTCTCTCATCATCATCACCGCTTCTGAAAAGGAGCTACACAGCTCAGCGGGCATCACCTGTCAAAATAAACATAGGCCGTGTCGGCCGTGGGTGGTTGGGTGGGGAGGAGTCGGGGGGGGGGGGAAATGTGTTGACCATACTTCACGCTGTTCAATGCGGGTTAGTGAATGGGGGCCGGTATAAGACGACTCACGCGCCACTGATGTTAGTCGTGGCAGGGGGTGGAGAGGGGGGGGCAAATAGAACTCAGAAGATCATGCTGGGTTCAGAGCACAACGCTGCGAATAGCCACTTGCGCCACGGACGATGCTGGCACGTGGGGGATGGGAGGGGGGCTACGTACGGTGCGAAATAAGTTCAACGAACATACAGAATCCGCGCCACGCACCGGAGCGACGAGAAAGAGAGAGAGCGAGAGACTTTTGACTTTTAAACAACTTTTATTGCCGCCAGCAGCAACAGCACTGAAGGCGATTCCGATATGAAATACACAAAGTCACCAGCAACACAAGTAAAGAAACGCTATAAATCCGCGCGCTGTGGCGCTAAATGCACCGCGCACAACACGAAAGAAAAGTCACGTGGTGGTGGTGGTGGTGTTCATCGCGCACGCCACGGTGACGAGCGAGCGCTTCAGAAGGTGAACACGTGGGGTGCCGTCCACGCTGGTACAGAGAGGGGCTTGTCCGGCTCACCAGCGTTCGAAGAAGACGCGCTGCACATCACCGACACGTGTGTGTGGTACGTGGCGTGCTCCAGCCGGAGCCGCGCCTTAAGCAGGCCCCTGAACACTGCAAGCAGCACAGAGCAGCCGTCAGTGTCACCTTGCAGCATCTTTTACCTCGTTCTGTACACCGCCAACTTCGCCTGAGCACAGGCGAAGTTGGCGAGGTCATGGCGCTTGTTAGCCAGGTAAGGCACCACCCCATATACGAAGCTGCTGTTGTAGAAGGGCACCCCCAGTTTCCTGAAGATGTCCCCCAAGAGGCGGAACATTGTTTTTAGCCGCTGGCAGCGTAAGTACCGGTGGAGCAGATCCTCCCTGGCACCGCAGCAAATGCACCAAGTCTGTTACCCCTGGCGAGATTCGGCTGAGCCACACGGCCGATGGCAAACGTGCAGTGTGCCAACCTCCACTGGAGGTCACCGCAGCGTTTGGCTACGGGAGACTCGTAGGGAGAGAGAGAGGGAGGGAGGGAGAGAGAGAGAGGGGGAGCAAGAGAAGCTGCAAGGTCGGACTGCGCAGTGGGTTTGGTCGACGAGGAAGGAGTCGCCACGGAGCCCGACTTAGCCTCGGCTATTTCCAGGCCACGCGGGCTGCCGAGCGGTGCTTCGTGAGCGGGCACCGCGCAGCAGCGGCAGCAGCGGGTATATCTAGCAATGACCACGACAGTCAAAAGTAGTGCCAGGTAATTTCCGGCAGGAATAAGCATCGATGAATCGTTGCTCCGTATAATCGCTTGTATGTGCATGTGTTTTTTTGACAGCCCTGCAGAGCTCCTGGTGGAAATTCCACATTCCTAAGGCGGGCGTAGGGGCGGGGGGGGATTCTATCTATAATGGGACTGTTGACTTCTGCAATAAAGTGATACTAATTTTACCGGCTGCCGGAGGGCTGATTGGCTGAGTAAACGACCATGAACCCCTCCCCAAGACCAGGGTTAGACCTCGCAACATTTTGATTGGTCGCGAACCGCTCGCTCTAACCACCGGCCCACGTGGATCATCAACAAAACATCGCCACCGCCGTCACAAACAGAACCTGCGCCATCCTCATCACTGTCATCATCATTATCATCACTGTCATCATCACTGTCATCATCATCATCATCCTAGTCCAATGTTGATGATGTTAACATACTTATCGTCATTATCACTGCTAAATATATCATTGCAACCACGGCGCTGGTAATCACTGTCGACATTCATCATCACGATCGCGATCCATCATCGTGGCTATAATCGTCGTGCGCGATTAACCCTGTGATGATCATCATCATCATGGTCGAGTCTAATATCATCATCATCATCCTATATTAATTCTATCATCATCAGCATCGCCGTCTTCATCACGTTGTACCGTTTAACCGCTCTTCACCGAACACACAAAGTCAACGGCGCATTCATCGTCAGCACTGCACGTCGCGTCTTCTCGCGCACCGCAGCCAACGCAGCTCGAGTAGCGGCGGCGGCGGCGGCGGCACCAGCCGAGTCATTCGTCAACACTCAAATCAATTGTCGACGCCGCCGCTGCTGAGTCCACCAAACTCATTGCATTCATTGGCGACGGTCCATTGCCAGAAACGTCGTCGGATGCGCGCGCGGTGTTATCATCGAACGTGCTGAGTCGCGGCGGTGCGCTATCAAAACAGATTTGTGTGTAACCAGCGGTCGGCGTCGATTCACGCTGGTGCGTTATCGCGTTCATCATCGGCACCGCCCACCACCACCTCCATCATCATCATCATCGGTCTTTCTTATCACCTTCATCACCACCACTGTCGCGGTCGTCACGACTGGTTTGGTTGTTATCAGCCCCCATTATCGCGACAGAGCAATCTCAGAGCGCCGAGTAATCAAAAGCGCGCTCGGTAGTGCAGCGGCTGAGACTAAAAAGCGCGTTGAATGCCTCTCGCCTACCGCTACCGTGGGGCGGGGGGGGGGGGGGGGTATCTGGCAATGCCATACGGACAAACTCACCCTAACGCTCACCCCTACGCTCGCTGGCCATCCCACCCATCCTCGCGTGGCCGTGCCGACCTTCATAGGCACTTGCCACTCGCTAACAGCACTTGCCCCGATAGAGCGTTAAAGGCCGTAGGGGGGGTGGGGGGGATCGTTGGCTTTGGTACTCCTAACGTGTGCTGTTTAAACCGGGCAAATATTTGAGAGACTGTATATATATAGGCGCTTCGTTTGTATCATCAATTTTATTTTCGCACGCGTGCTGGACATTTTTGAACGTGTACAAACGCGCGCGTTTGTGCACGTGGGGAGCGGTGGTGTAGCGATGAGCATCGCTGCGCCACGAACCTCGACCCACCCGAGTTCGATTCCCGCTCACGACCGAACAGCAGTGGCAGCAACAACATGGAACCGGTCCTAGGCTTCCCTCTAGGTCGACTCAGCCTCAAACGAGTACCCGGTTTGCGGGTTACGGAAACCTCGGCACCGGGGAGTCAACAGGCGTGGCGTTGTTCCACACGACCCCCCTCGTGCACCATGCTGGCGAACCTTCACAGGTTGCTACTCGCGAGCAGCAACTCGCCCGCGGCGGTCTGTCGAGATCATCGCGGGCGACCTTTGCGAGAATCCGCAGTTGCTGCGCGAATAATGTGGCAAGCATTTGGCTCCGCGCGAGGCCCCACTCGCGTGTTGCTGACAGTTTGAAAGACGTCGTGAACTCCCGACGCGCCTCGCTCTCCAATCCACGTGCTTCCCTTCCTGGACGCCCGTCGGTGGCAATTATTCCAAGCACGCGCGCCCGTCACTGCAAGCCCCACCAACCCCTAGATTTGAAGTTTCCGTGACTGGAAGGATCTATATTCTTTGGTTCTTTCGGTACGTAGGTAAAAAATAAAATAAACAATAAAAAGAAAAATGAAAACAATTCTTTAGTTTTGATTTAAAGCTTTCGTGACTGCAGGGATTCATATTCTCGGTTGTTTCGGTAATTATTTAGTTGTTTTCATTTTAGCTGTTTTCATTTTTCTTTTCTTTTTATTTATTTTTTATTTTATTTTTTACCTACGTGACTTTTACCGAAAGAACCAAAGAATATACCCACCGACACCCCCCCCCCCATCTCCCCGTGGTTCGTGGTGCACTTTTCCCTTCTCCGTTCGTTCCACTGCTCACCTTGTGGCGTCGTTCTCTGGTCTGACACTGGTGGTGAGACTAAGCGACGAAGAAGGCCGCCGTCTCTGCTGCTGTAGACCAAACAGTTTCAAAGACAACGAACGTTGAAAATTACCAGAGCGTGATTTTGTTTGCATTTTCACCGCAAGTACCGTGCGTGGTTAATGCAGGAACTTGATTCCTTGCAAGACGTACCTATTCTGCGTTTGAACATCTTAACACCAAACTGCTTTTATCGCCAGAATGGGATTAAACTTATTCTTAATTTTCGTACGTTCCACCTTTGTTTGTTCAAGACTGCGGGGGGTGATTTTTTTTCCGAACCACGTGGCAGGCACACACAAAGCAAGGGTGGCACTGAAATTTGATTCATAAACGCGTTCTCCATTCGGCACATCGGTACCTTGAGAACTATTTATCAAAGCGACGGAACACACACACCGTCAACAACACCGTGGCCTTAAGAGGAATTGCACTTAGGGGCCGTCCATAAATAATGTGGCGCTGCACTCTGATGTTGCAGGGGAAAACATTCATTAAAGTCTATTTAATTAAGTAGAACGTGTTGTGTATATTTATTTAAAGTTGCGCATTTTGTTGCGACGTCACATTTCTCAACCCCCCCCCCCCCCACCCTCTTCGTCACACATCGTCACAAATGTCTGACCCCCCCCCCCCCCAGGTGCGTGACGTCATTTATGGACGGTCCCATATATTTGCCGACGTTTTGGGTGATGGTTCGTCTGTGTCGCCCATCACATGCTGTGTACATGTTAGTTTTTCCTTTAAGGCAACAACACACAATTGACGGATGTGTTGAATTTCCATGTCGGTATCGGGGATGAACGCTGACTTCCCCATCGTTAACGGTGGCTATGAGATGTTAACTACCTCGCCTGGTATACAGGAGGTCGTGGGTTCGATCCCGACTCTTGATGCCCGATCTATATTTGGAGTTTGCGTGTCTCTCTCTCTCGCTCTCTCCCCCGTTTAGAATCAACATCACTCGTTTACAGTATTTGGCTGCTTTACATTTATGCGCGATAAGTCAACTTCGTTGAGTTATCATCTGTGGCCAGGTCGCTTCTGACAAAGAGCTACATAGCTCAGTGGGGCCTTGCCTGGTAAAATAACAAAACAATTGTTTAGTTTCAATAGTTTTTATTTTAAATGAGCAAGGAGTGGACACGTGAGCCCGCCATCGACACGTGCCCAGTTCGCCGATTGCACACTTGCCTCGATCGATGACTAAACAAAGGTACAGGTAAAGGCGCAGCCATGAAACTGCCGTGCTCAGGCCACTGCAGACGGCAACGCATCCACTCCTGGGAGCTCCAGAGAGCTCCGTCACGTGGGAACTTGCCTTACTATTAGAAGTATTTAAATATGTTTTTACATACCTAATTTTGTGCTTAGTCCAGCGGTTCTTAGCCTGGGGTGCAGGCAGCCACGACGGGCGCGAGACACGGCCAGACATTTTTTTAGGAGGTAAATAATCGAAAATACAAATTGAGCACGGGCTCGTGAGTGCAACTTACTTTGTTTCATCAACCCCTTTGTATTCATCAACATTATACAACACACTTAACCATTGAGACGCAGAGGTGCAAGGCTGCAGAAAAAGGTGAAGAACCACCGGTTCAGTTTTGTTGTCCTTACACCTCCCCCCCCCCCCGCGCACCTCCGATGAGCACGGTCACAAAATTCGTACGGTGCGATGGAAGTTCAACGTTGCATACGTACGCACGTGAGTTTTCGTGAACGCGTTTTACTCCGCCCGTGGGGCAACTACAAAGCCAGCGTTTCATGAGCGCTAATGCCCGCGCCCTGCTGGCGGCTAAGTTGCACCGTGGTCACAGTTCGCGCGAGTGCGATTGCCTTGCGCGATTGGTGTGGAAGCCCAGAAGGTTGTTAGGTGGAGGTGGCGGTGGTGGTTGTGCGGTGCTGTGGCGCAGAAGTTTGGGCATTGCATCGCCGGCGGCCTGGCGACTTGAGGTTTGATTCTTTGGTTCTATTCGGTTAAAGTCACGTAGGTAAAAAAAAAAAAAAATCAACAAAAAATAAAATGAATAAAAATGAAAATAAAAAATCACGACGTTTCGGCCACAACACAAGTGGCCTTCATCAGGTGAAGGGAACGAAAAGTCGTGATTTTTTTATTTGAATTTTTTATTTTCATTTTTATTTATTTTATTTTTTGTTGTTTTATTTTTTTACCGACGTGACTTTACCGAATAGAACCAAAGAGTATGGATCCTTGCAGTCACGAAAGCTTCAAATCTAGAAAGGTTTTATTCTCCCCATTCATAAGTGGGTCGCTAACGGCACTTGCCCCAAAACGTCTGGTAAAGCTGTAAGGGGGGGGGGGGGGGAATATCTGTCTTGTCTTGTGTCGAATATTGTGAAAGCCCAGATGTTAGGCAGGGGTGGCGTTTAGCGCAATTGCAACCACGAGCCCGGCGACTTGAGGTTTGATTTCCCAACGACGGATTTAACTTTAACCAGCGTGGAGAAGTATGGCCATATAAGCCTCCACCTCCGCCACGGCCCGCATTGCGCAGGGAGGCCCTCATCCAGCAGTGGATAGACGAACGTGCTAATCAAGAGGTCATTCAGTTATTAACCTTTGTCAAAGCTGCTGCGGCAACTTGGCTATTTAAGAAGTCCCGTGTTGAGACAATTGCGTGTGAACGTGTCACTGTTTGGCTGTGTCTACCGTATTCTTTCGGATTATAAGACGCACTGCACCCTGTCCCCTCACCTCACCACGATGTATTGTCAAGCAACAGTTGGGAGTGCGTCTTATAAGCCAGTAGGAGTGTGTGCGTGTCTGTGTGTCCCGTACCAGATTTGCATAACTTTATTTGGGCCAATTCGTTGGGATGCGTCTTTATTTCTGAGGCGTTTCGTAATCAAGAGAATATGGTAATCGGAGTTGTTGCTAGGTTAACGCGATAATCCTCATCATCACTGTCTCCATTATCATCATCATCGAGGCTATTATCATCATCCTGTATTAATCCTATCATCGCCGTCATCGTATTATGCATGTTGAACTTCTTTCGCACCGTACGTAGCCGACCGCGCGAATCGGAGGACAACAAACGCAACATTTCGATTTAAAAGTGCACAGTTCCAGTGGATTCCTAATATCGGAAGGAAGAGCGTTCCAGACGGCCGCAGCAGCGCATCTGAAAGCGCCATGCGATGCGGTGCGGTGACCACCGCCTTTGCTCGAAACCAATTCAAACCACTCGGTGTTGGCTGCGCTTGTGGGCCACTGCCAACTCGGCAGTAGCTGCAGCAGCAGCAGCAGCAGCACCAATGCCACCACCAGATCATGTATCAACACTCAAATGAATTGGTGATGATGCTGCAGCGTTGCCAGTGGTGCAGGAGGAATTTAGTAAGGAATCACACTCTTAACAACACAGAACTCCAGACCAGGGCATTGCATTAATATCTACAGTCTCCAAGATAAACATTTCCGTGGGTCTTATGAAATGCATTCAATTACGCACGGATTGAGGATGCAGCGGGTGAGACAGACGCATGTGTTCATATTCGTGAGCGGAGTAATTTCCCCTGGCTCCTAACTGCCATCCTAGAGAAAGCCAAGCCTCTAAGAGCTCAATGAGACTGCTGGCCACCCTTGCAACTGAGATACACACAATGTGAGTGCGTTTTTTTTTAAATACAAATCTCGATGTTTAAATCAGCTCGAGCCTCTTGTAAACCACGTGACTTCCGTGTGCCCCCCCCCACCTACTTTGCACTCCTCCCCTTTATTCCGTCACCGCCCACTTTGAGAACAGAAGCTGCTGATCTTCTGTGCAGCAGCGTTTAGGTCCTCCTCCTCCCTACCTCCCTCCCCCTCCCTCCCTTCCTCCCTCCCTCGCTCCTCCCTCCTCCTCCTGCTCCTCCTCCTCTTCCTCCTCCTCCTCCTCCTCCTCCTCCTCAAAGAAGTAGAATTGTTTTTGAAAGTAAAAAAACAAGTCAGGCACATATTTAGTTTACAGTGATGGTAATTCGACGTTCGTGTGACAGGGGAATGTCAGTCCGCCGGGATATCACAACCGATTTGCGAATGCTGCTGCATTTCTCCAGGATAAATGAACGCGCTGATTCTGAGGTCTGACGTGAGAGTCGGCGTCAAGAGTCGCCACTTCACCACCGACGGAGCCCACGGGTTGAGATCGAGACGACTCGAGGCAGGAAGCCACCTCCACGAAGTCTCGCAGAGGGGACCCCTCAAACACGTGGGGGGGGGGGCGGAGGCAGGGGTGGGGGAGGGGCACTCACATAATGAGGCCCATGCAGCATTCCCACGACGCTTAGACAATAGGCCGTAGCCGTGCTTGGGCCGTTCCTAGACGGCTCGGGAGAATCTTTGTCCGCAACCCGAGACTCCTCGGGCTCGGGATCTTCCCTCCTTCGTCCCCCCCTCTCCACCCCGCCCCTTCACCCCTTCCTCCCCACCTCTGTGCCACGAGAGGCAGAGAGAAGCGATTGTATTTGGTTTCGTTAACTGGCAGTGAAGTAGTTGGGTGGACAGAGCGATGATCTCACGTACAAAGACAAAGATTCCCCGTATAACCTTAACAGACTGTAGGGGCAAGTGCTGTGAGTGAGCACCTGTGAAGGCCGGCACGGCACACGAGGGGGTGGGTGGCCAGCACCACGCCTGGCCGTCTTTTGCCTCCCGTAGTGGCGATGTTTACTACACACCGCACCAGGTGCTCATTTGAGGCTGAGTCGACCTAGGAGGAGGCCCAGGACCGGTTCAGATAATGGCCACCGGTGTGGACCCCGTGAGCGAGAATCGAACTCTGGTGTCCGGCTTCGTAGGCGCGGCGGCGCGCTAAGGGGCCGTCCATAAATGACGTCACGCACCTAGGGGGGGAGGGGGTGGGGTAAGACATTTGTGACGATGTGTGACAAGGGAGGGGGTGAGAAATGTGACGTCACATAAAAATGCGCAACTTTAAATAAATGTAGACAACACGTTCTACTTAATTAAATATACTTTTTAATAAATGTTCTCTCCTACAGCATCAGAGTGCAGCGCCACATTAAATACGCACTACAATAATTTAAAGCGATTTGAAGCATGTTTTTTTGGGGGGGGGGGCAGAGCTTTGTGACGTCATATTTGAGGGGGGGTGTGACTTTTTGTGACGCCGTGTGACGAAGGTGGGGGGGGGGGGTCAAAAATTGTCAAAAATCGCGTTACGTCATTTATGGACAGCCCCTAACCGCTACACCGCCGCTCAGACACTCTGACACGCACACGCGCGCGCGCGCACGGAGATAGAACACTTGATTCCTCCTGGCCCAACTTGCCCTGCTGTGTTCGTCTGCAAGCGGCCGACGAGGTAGGCGCTCGTTGGGACGCACTCGTTAACAGCAGGGGGCTGGCCTCGGCTGTTTTGTCTCAAGAGGCTGGGGAGGCTGGGGAGGCGGGGAGGTGAAGGCGCCTGTGGTTTGTTACGAGACGCGAAGAGTCGGCAGCGAGAGACCCAGCCGTGATAGCATCTCACCGGCCGTGGAGCGTCATTCCAGACTCGTACACGAGACACCTTCCAAACGAGCGTCAGTTATCCTACTTGTCGTCGTGTGGCTCGCTGGTGTAGGCGCAAGGTCAACGACTACAATTTCACATTCAGGCGGGTTCAAGCCCAGGTAAGGCCATAATTATCATATATATTGGGGGACACACATTCCCCCCAATATGCAAATATGCTCAAAATCTCACCCCCCCCCCCCAATATATTGCTATAAAATAAATTTCTGTTTATATGAACTGCGGTTATGCATCCCTAATCTCTGCCATTACATACAATGAAACAAGAAAAGGTAAAAAAGAAAAAAAAACAGAGCAATGTAAATACAATACACTATTAGACATTACTGCAAATAATCAATAAAAAGTCCATCCCATGTGTTAGTGATTTATTTCTGGGGGAGGGGGGGATCCCCAGACCCCCTGTTGACTCCATGGCTACGGCCTTGAGTCCAGGTAACCACGTCAGGGGTACGCGGAGTAGCGCCATTGCCGCGATGTCCTGCTTCGTATATCTGTGGGTCGGGGCATTGCGTCGCTTAAACGTGGCACGGCCTCGGTTCTGGATGACCACAGTCGCACCGCCACTGCAGGGGAGTTTTCCATTTACCATTTGTGCATCATCATCATCATCAAAGAGTATGGATTCCTGCAGTCACGAAAGCTTAAAATCAAGTTCATCATCATCATCAGGTATCCGCGTCTGCTGCTGCTGCAGTGATTTGTGCGGTGGATGCGGTGTAGAGGTGGGGACCACGAGCAGCTTCGTGTAAGATCAACCCAGGGGGATCTTCTGCGTTGGGTCGTTCACGGCGTCAATTACCCGGTAGCGATGCTCACGACATGATGATGATGATGAGCGCTGCGTGGTGGTGGTAGTTGCACGGATGCGCGCGCCGATAAAACCGCGTGGTTGTGGATGATCTCGACGTAAGTGATTAGCGGTGCCGTTGTGTGGAATGATCAATATCAGAATCAGAATATTTATTGAAACTGGAGGAATCCGATAAGATAAGAAGCTCTATTTCATAGATGTCCAATTACGAAGTTAATATAAGCAGACAACATCGTATCGGTCTCTGCACGTGACAAATACCGTATTTCTTAAACACAGACTAATGCATCTATATACTGGAGGAATCCGATGAGCTATGAAGTTCTTTTTTCACAGATGCCAATGTACGGGGCTCAGCAGTTCCACCGCTGGATGATATTTTTTTCCGCCTGAGGACGACCGCTTGCGTTGCGATCGAAACGTGGTGATGTATTTTGTTTTATTTTAATCTACCCTACGTGACTTTACCGAAAGAACCAAAGAGTATGGGGATTCCTGCAGTCACGAAAGCTTCAAATCAAGAGCGAGTCAGAAAGTGGCACGCATCCCCTACGGCCAGCCGCACGGACTTCTGGGAGTGCGTAATTTCGGCAGCATTGGTTCAAGACATGCACTAACAAAAAGTCCGGACCGGTTTTCTCATCATCAGCAGCAGCAGCAGCAGCGGCAGAGTCAGGCTCGCTTGAATCAATGCTGGTGAAGTGCAAGGAGCGACGGTTTCAACAGATTTTCTGGGACGCGACTGTGGCTAGGAGATGTTAACTATCTCGCCTGGTATACAGGAGGTCGTGGGTTTGATCCCAACCCTGACGCCTGTTGTATATTTGGAGTTTGCGTGTCTCTCTCTTATCATCATCATGGTGGCTAGGAGATGTTAACAACTTCGCCTGGTACACAGGAGATCGTGGGTTTGATACCGACCCTGACGCCTACTGTATATTTGGAGTTTGTGTGTGTCTCTCTCTTATCATCATCACGGTGGCTAAGAGATGTTAACTACCTCGCCTGGTATACAGGAGGTCGTGGGTTTGATCCCAACCCTGACGCCTGTTGTATATTTGGAGTTTGCGTGTCTCTCTCTTACAGTGGTGAGATGTTAATTACCTCGCCTGGTATACGGGAGGTCGTGGGTTTGATGCCAACCTTGACGACGCCTGCTGCTGTATATTTGGAGTTTGCGTGTCTCTCTCTCTCTCCCGGTGGTCGCGTGGGTTTTTTTTATTCCGGGTTTTCCCCTCCACATTTTATCATTTAACATCACCCCGTTTAGAGTTATTTGGCTGCTACACATTTCCACGTGAACATAGGGTCAACTGTGTCAAGCCGTAATTTCTCATTGCCAGGTCGCTTCTGAAGAAGTGCTACATCGCAGCTCAGTGAGCTTTACACCTAGTAAAAAAAACATAAATAAAACCGATTTAAATATTTAAAAAAAAAATCGATGGCGTGGCACGGACCAACTTTGACGCGTGACTGCCACCGACAGCCCCTCCCCCCGCCCCGCGCCCCGCCCCCACTCCAGACCCCGCCCCCAGCGCGCGCGCGCGTGCAGCAGGTTAGCGCTACGCTGCGCGATGGACCTGGCCGCCCGGGTTCGATTCCCGCTCACGGCCAACACCGGTGACGATTATCTGAACCGGTCCCGGGCCTCCACCTAGGTCGACTCGGCCTCAAATGAGTACCCGGTGCGGTGTGTAAACATCGCCACTGGGGAGACAAAGGCGGTCGGGCGTGGTGCTGGCCACCCACATCCTTGTGTGCCGTTCCGGCCTTCATAGGTGCTCGCTAACAGCACTTGCCCCTACAGTCTGTTAAGGCTATACGGGGGATCTTTGTGTTTGTACAACTGGGAGCGGTGGCGCAACGGTTAGCGCGCTGCGCTGCGAACCCCCGGGCGAGCCGAGTTCAATTCACGCTCGCGGGCCCAGCGACATTTGGCAAATAGTTCAACCGGTCCTGGGCCTCCCCTAGGTCGACTCAGCCTCAAAGGAGAACCTGGAGGAATCTGATGAGCCATGAAGCTCTTTTTCACCGACGTCCACTCGGGGCGAGTCAGAAAGTTACATGCATACGTGCGTACGCCGGGCACTTCTACATTTCACATTTCCGCCGCTGAACATACACGAATGTGCTTTGTTATCGCGAGAGCAACAACAACAACAACAACGACAACGTGGTCGTGGCTGTCGCTAATTGAGAACGTTGCGTGCTCGTGTGCTCCGCCAGTTCTTCCTGTGCTCCGTCTTCGTGCCCATGTGCACCGAGAAGGTGGACATCCCCATCGGGCCGTGCGGCAGCATGTGCCTGGGCGTGAAGACGCGCTGCGAGCCCGTGCTCAACGAGTTCGGCTTCTCGTGGCCTGACAGCCTCAACTGCAGCCGCTTCCCGCCGCAGAACGACCACAACCACATGTGCATGGAGGGCCCCGGCGAGCAGGAGGGCGGCGCCGGCGCCGGCGGCGGCAGCGGCGGCGTTGGCAAAGCGGACGACGGGCGGAAGAAGTTAACGTCGCTCGTCGGCGGCGGCGCCGGCGGCGGCGGCGGTGTCGGCGGAGGAGACGAGCCGGACGCCCGGCACGACGACGCCGGCGGTGGCGGCGGCGGCGGCGGCGGCGGCGCCGTCGTCGCCGCCGTCGCCCCGAGCCCGGAGTGCCGGGACATGGGCCCCAACTGGGAGCAGTACGTGTGGGTGCGGCGCGCCGGGCGCTGCGCCCTGCGCTGCGGCTACGACAAGGGCCTCTACGGCCGCCCCACCAAGGAGTTCACCGACCGCTGGATGGCCGTGTGGGCCGGCCTCTGCTTCGTGTCGACCGCCTTCACCGTGCTCACGTTCATGATCGACTCGTCGCGCTTCTCCTACCCGGAGCGGCCCATCATCTTCCTCAGCTGGTGCTACAATGTCTACAGCGTGGCCTACGTGGTGCGCCTGGCCGTCGGCCGTGAGCAGCTCGCCTGCGACCTGGAAGACGCCGCGCCGGAGCCGTTCCTCATCCAGGAGGGCCTCAAGAACACGGGCTGCGCCATCGTCTTCCTCTTCCTCTACTTCTTCGGCATGGCGAGCTCCATCTGGTGGGTGGTGCTCACGCTCACGTGGTTCCTGTCGGCGGGCCTCAAGTGGGGCCACGAGGCCATCGAGCAGCACAGCTCATACTTCCACATCGCCGCGTGGGCCGTGCCGGCGCTCAAGACCATCGTCATCCTCATCATGCGCCAGGTGGACGCCGACGAGCTCACGGGCCTTTGCTACGTGGGCAACCAGAGCCTGGACGCGCTCACGGGCTTTGTGGTGGCGCCCCTCTTCACCTACCTCGTCGTGGGCACGCTCTTCATCGCCGCGGGCCTCGTGGCGCTCTTCCGCATCCGCTCGAACCTGCAGAAGGGCGGCGCCAAGACGGACAAGCTGGAGAGGCTCATGGTGAAGATCGGCGTCTTCTCGGTGCTCTACACCGTGCCGGCGACGTGCGTCATCGCCTGCTACTTCTACCAGATCTCCAACTGGGACCCGGCGAGGCGCGGCGCGCCCGGCGAGCCGAGCGCCGTCGCCGTCGAGATGGTGCGCATCTTCATGTCGCTGCTCGTGGGCATCACCTCGGGCATGTGGATCTGGTCGGCGAAGACGCTCGGCTCGTGGAGGAGGTGCTCCGGCAGGCTGGTGGGGGGCGCCCGCACCAAGAACGACGCCAGGGGCTGCGTCGTCGTGGCGGCCGCGGCCGCGGCGTCCGGCGCCGTCGGGTGGCTCAAGCCGGGCCAGGGGAACGAGACCGCCGTGTGACGTCGGAGGGGGGGGGGGCCGCTCGGACCGCGGAGTCGCCGCACCCACCACCCACCACCCACCACCGCCCCCCCCCCCAGCCCTCGCTGCCACCGCCACCGAGGGGCCGTCGCCCCCACTCTGCACCGTTAGCGCCGGGGGTTTGAAGCCTGCCGAGGGTGGCCGGCGTGGCTCTCGGCGTGCTTGCCGCTTGCTGCTGGGAGTCTAATCAAGTAAACTTTAAGGCTGTATATTTTTTGTTATTTTACCGCTGAGCTATGTGGCTCTTTTTCAGAAGCGACCTTGCCAAAAATGATAGCTCAGCGACGTGACTTGTCGCAGCCAAAATACTCTCAGCGCGTGACGTTGATTCTGAATGTGGACAGAGCGACGCGCAAACTCCAAATACACAACAGGCGTCGGGGTCGTGATCGATCCCACGACCTCCTGCATAGCAGGCGAAGTAGTTAACATCTCCTAGTGGAGGGGAACAACGTTTCACAGTCGGTGCGTCGCATCAACAACAACAACAACAATCAACAACAAAGCAACAACTTCCCAGGACGTGCGTGCGTTTTTTTGTTGTTTTACTTTACTCCTGCAGATAAAGTTTGACGTGATGAAGAGCGAGCGTGCCGCGCTGGCGCTGACCCGCCGGAGCCGGCGCCACGGCCGGCGTCGTCGTCGCTGGGACGCTAACCGGGGGAGCCACGGCTCGCTGAAACGAACGATAGCCGACAGAGTATTCCACCACAGTGGCGTTCTTCATTGCAAGGGCCGCGGGGCACCGACGGCCCCTGGTGGCCTTTGGCGCGAGCCCCTGACGTGTGCGCCCCACCACCACCACCACCACCACCCTCGAACACAAATGGTGAAAACACCCCCCATCATCATCATCATCATCGTGCTGCTGTCCAAACCCCCCCTCCCCGCAATGATTTTAAATGTGTGGCAGCTCTCTTCACGCTGATGACGTCTTATCAGCGACAGTGCCCCCCCCCACTCTGAAGAGACCACTGCGGGACCCTCTCTCCCGTAAAGGAGTCGTCCACCGAACTTTCCCCGGAGGAATAAACTCGGTTTCGACGTGCTATTCTTCATTTTATTGACGAACGCGAAGCCTGGCCGACGTGGCTGGCGAAGCGTGCGTTTCGTGATTTTTCTTTTTCACGTCGCTGGACAACAAAAGATAGATATATATATAAAAAAAAATAAAAAAATTCACAAAACATCGAAAGTGACCGCGAGAATCGAAACCCCCGCGGCGGCCGCCGGGCGCCGCGGCCGCCACGGTTTGTGGAGAGCACCTCCCCGTGAGGACGTTACGAGCGCCCTCCCGCGCGGTTATCGACGCCAGAGGCGGCAAATCCCTTCGCGTGGCTGCGATGCCCACCGCCTGCAGCACCAGCGAGCGCCTTCGCGTCAACACTGCGCTTCTCTGCGGGGCCGTAGTATAAAGAGCGTCGGCTTGGGGGAGCCGCCGTCGTCCGGCAGTGGATTGACCACGGCTGCTGATGATGGTGACGGTCATGATGATGTTGATGGTGGTGAGATTTTGTGTGTGTGTGTTTAGTTTGTTGTCCTTGACCGCGCGCCCCCCACACCTCCAATTAGTACGGTTGGCTATGTACGGTGCGAAAGAAATTCCAACACACTTACATAACGTACACAAAACACACAGCAGTGCCTTAGCCTGAGTCTTCCCGTTTGTCTCTGTGCCTTATCGCAAGTCCCTTGATCGCCACCATCCCCACCCTTCTCTGCCCTCCTCGCCCTTTATCTCGAATTCAATCGGCTCAAGTCTCCCGTGAATCACGTGACTCCAAGCGGGCCTCCACCCAATCTCGATACCTCATCCATGCATCTCGGTCTCTCTCTCCGAATCGGCTCAAGCCTCCCGTGAATCACGTGACTCCTGCGTGGCCACTCCCACTCTGAATCCCTCTCCCTGGCTACCGACGCCCGCTATGAAAACAGACGCCGCTCCTCCGTGCAACTCACTCCCTGCCTTACTGCCTCCCTTCTCTCCCCCCCCCACCTCCCTCTATTTGCTCCCTTCTCATCATCATCATCATCCCTGACATCTACATTAGATCCGTGACTCTATTCTCCTTCCCGCGGTGTGCCACAGGTACGCAGTTTCACTTTCACAAGTGACCCCTCCCTTCATCCTCCTCCAACAACCCCCAATCCTCATTCCTTTCCTCCCGTTCCCTTGCCTTGCATCATCCTCTCCTTCAATCGACTCAGACGCTCGTTAGATGTCTTCAATCCACCCATTATCTTTCCTTCACTATTGCTCCTCCGTCGTTGATGCCATTAGACATTTTTTGCTTTCCGTTTGTCCTCTCCTCTGGGGCTATCGTTCTCTGATTCTTCCTCTTTGTCCACATCTCAAATGATATTGGTCGCGATCCATAGAGAGCTTCAAAACTAAAAGTGCCTTACCCAGAATACACCCACTGACCGACCGACGTGCCTAATGCCAGCGTAGTGCCTAAATAAAATAAGGTGACGTTATACCTATATACCTATGTTTGTGGAACTTTTTTTTTTCCGCACACTGCCTAGCAAACCGTGCTCATTGGAGGTGCGGCCGAAGGACAACAGACTAAACACAAAAAGCAGTTCTTTAAATCGGGATTTTAAACGTGCCATAGTTCCCAGCGAGTTCCTAATAGCGGAAGGGAAGAGCGGTCCAGACGGCCGCGGAAGCGCATCTGGTAAAGCGCTGCGATGATGACGATGCGTTGACCACCGCCTTTGTTCGACGGCCACCCAAAAGCCACCGCTCCTGCTGCTGCTGCTGCTGCGAGGATGGCCGGAGTTCACGCGGTGATGGTTTATACATCCTATGGTTTAAACCTGATGGTTTACATCTTGCTGCGATTCTTTTTCAGCTTTAGACACAAGGAGACCGTGTGTTTCGTAATTCAAGAACAGATGTGATGGCACATTTTTTTTGTCTTTTTCTCAAATTGGTGATTTCCATCGTCGTCCATGACGGACGGTGTTTTTTTTTTGGTTGGGTTAGATCGCGTAAATATAAATGTGTCGTCGTTAAACCCACCACCACCCGACGCAGACCAATAAGTGAGGTTTGTCACGTGAACAAAACGTGTCAATTCGTTACTAGTTCAACACACCGGTTGCGTGTTGGAGAGTAAACCCGCAACAACATTTACAAGTCGAGTGGCATGACGTTTCACCGGAAACAAGCAGCCTCATCAGGCGACACAACCAGAGCTGGAAATTACATCCAGCATCTTCGGGAAATTACATCCAGCATCTTCGGGAAATTACATCCAGCATCTTCGGGAAATTACATCCAGCATCTTCGGGAAATTACATCCAGCATCTTCGGGAAATTACATCCAGCATCTTCGGGAAATTACATCCAGCATCTTCGGGAAATTACATCCAGCATCTTCGGGAAATTACATCCAGCATCTTCGGGAAATCACATCCAGCATCTTCGTGAAATTACATCCAGCATCTTCAGGGCGATTCTAGCAAGTCACCCGAAGATGCTGGATGTAATTTCCAGCGAAACGTCGTACTCAAAAAATGTAAATGTTGTGGATTCACTCTTCAACACATCGGTGGGCTAAAGTAGTGAACTATTTTGTCTTTTGTCAACGTGACACATTTTTTTACTGATTGGCCGTGTCGGGTGGTGGAGGGTTTCGACACATTTATAAATAACGCGATCTAACCCCAAACATCTATATTATTAATCATACTGGTCGCGACAGCCGACGTGTTAAGCAACCGCAGCTGTGGAGAAATCCTCCTGCATTTGTCGGTCTTAAAGAGAGCGGATGAATGTGATGTCGTCATTTGTGCGCCAATCGGTTGTGAAGAACAGAGAAGAGGTGTGGGTGATGGGGGATTAATGTCGTCACTTAAATGACAATCAATATGTATTATCGGTGTGGGTTATTCACGGTTAATCAGCACACAATAATGCACCGCTGATTAACTTCCATCGTCGACATCGGTGAAATTAGCCACCGGACGTCACGTCCGCGCTCCTTCGCGAGCCACGCACGTGTCACAGCAACTTTCGTCCCAGGCCAGGGTGAGGGACTGATGAGGCCGCGAATCGGGAAGAACAGTGACCTGGGTCACCCAATTTTTTTTTTCAAATAACAAAAAACGGTCAAACAAACAAACAAACGAACAAAAAACCGAACATCCAAAGTGAGGTTCGCCATCGAAGCAGGCAGCAATCGGAGCCGCAGAACGGCCGCGCCACGCGACACTTTGCAAGCGAATCAACGCATCGTAGTAAATTGATCACGGGATGATTACACGAATAAAGGAACTTAACCTATATATATATTTTTTTTATTTTACCAAGTAAGGCCCCACTGAGCTGTTCAGCTCTTTTTTTCAGAAGCGACCTGGGGGTCACAAATGATGGCTCAACTCACGGGCTTATCATCACGTGGACATTCAGAGCAGCCAAACGCTCCAAAACGCGTGACGTTGATGCTGAAATGCGGAGGGAAAAACCGGAGGACCCGGAGACGAAAAAATCCACGGGGAGAGAGAGAGAGAGAGACACGCAAACTCCCAAGTACACAGCAGGCGTCAGGGCCGGGATCGAACCCACGACCTCCTGCACACCAGACGAAGGTGGTTAACATCTCCCAGCCACCGTGGCGCAATGTTCACCCGAAACACGTGTAAGGTGGTGACCGCTGTCCTCGCGGATGGCGGCAGCAGCGTGGTTCAGGAGCTCGATGCTCACGTTGACGTCTGCTGCTGGCCACGAGGGAAGGGGCTTCAGGATGGAGAGAGAGAGAGAGTCTGTGCTATGTAGGTGTTCCTACACGGTGTTAGGGGCGCAGACCACGGTGGGTTTAACCGTCGAGCCGATCGTCCAAAGCGATTGCGGGCGACGCCACGGCAGACAGCCGCGCGCAGGAGGCACTGGGCACGCAATCGATCGCGTTTGGAACGCTAAGGGGACGAAAGCAACAACAACAACAACAAGGCGTTGTTGTTGGAAATCATGAAATATATATTAATTTATCTGAATGTTTATTGTGTAAGAAAAAGAAACCGCCAAACCCCGAAACAAACGTACACGCAGGCAAACAAGCGGCACGCATTGTTCATATTGTACAGATTATGTTGTTGGTGGGACTGTTGTTGTTGTTGTGACTGTTGTTGTTGTGACTGTTGTCATTCATCGTGCGTCGAGATTTTCGTGGCCGTGCGCACGCCGCGTTGCCGTGAGGTCCGACGTTTCGCTCACCCCCTCCCCCTCACGTACAGTGAGGGAAAAAAAGTATTTGATCCCCTGCTGATTTTGTACGTTTGCCCACTGACAAAGAAATTATCAGTCCATAATTTTAATGGTAGGTTTATTTGAACAGAGAGAGACAGAATAACAACAAATAAATCCAGAAAAACTCATGTCAAAAATTTGATAAATTGATTTGCATTTAATGAGGGATATAAGTATTGACCCCCCTCTCAATCAGAAAGAGTTCTGGCTCTCAAGTGTTTTTTTTTTATACAGGTAACGAGCTGAGATTAGGAGCACACTCTTAAAGGGAGTGCTCCTAATCTCAGCTTGTTACCTGTATAAAATACACCTGTCCACAGAAGCAATCAATCAGATTCCAAACTCTCCACCATGGCCAAGACCAAAGAGCTCTCCAAGGATGTCAGGGACAAGAGTGTAGACCTACACAAGGCTGGAATGGGCTACAAGACCATTGCCAAGCAGCTTTGTGAGAAGGTGACAACAGTTGGTGCGATTATTCGCAAATGGAAGAAAGACAAAATAACTGTCAATCTCCCTCGGCCTGGGGCTCCATGCAAGATCTCACCTCGTGGAGTTGCAATGATCATGAGAACGGTGAGGAATCAGCCCAGGGCTACACGGGAAGATCTTGTCAATGATCTCAAGGCAGCTGGGACCATAGTCACCAAGAAAGCAATTGGTAACACACTGTGCCGTGAAGGACTGAAATCCTGCAGCGCCTGCAAGGTCCCCCTGCTCAAGAAAGCACATATACATGCCCGTCTGAAGTTTGCGAATGAACATCTGAATGATTCAGAGGACAACTGGGTGAAAGTGTTGTGGTCAGATGAGACCAAAATGGAGCTCTTTGGCATCAACTCAACTCGCCGTGTTTGGAGGAGGAGGAATGCTGCCTATGACCCCAAGAACACCATCTCCACCGTCAAACATGGAGGTGGAAACATGCTTTTGGGGTGTTTTTCTGCTAAGGGGACAGGACAACTTCACCGCATCAAAGGGACGATGGACGGGGCCATGTACCGTCAAATCATGGGTGAGAACCTCCTTCCCTCAACCAGGGCATTGAAAATGGGTCGTGGATGGGTATTCCAGCATGACAATGACCCACAACACACGGCCAAGGCAACAAAGGAGTGGCTCAAGAAGAAGCACATTAAGGTCCTGGAGTGGCCTAGCCAGTCTCCAGACCTTAATCCCATAGAAAATCTCTGGAGGGAGCTGAAGGTTCGAGTTGCCAAACGTCAGCCTCGAAACGTTAATGACTTGGAGAATATCTGCAAAGAGGAGTGGGACAAAATCCCTCCTGAAATGTGTGCAAACCTGGTGGCCAACTACAAGAAACGTCTGACCTCTGTCATTGCCAACAAGGGTTTTGCCACCAAGTACTAAGTCATGTTTTGCAGAGGGGTCAAATACTTATTTCCCTCATTAAAATGCAAATCAATTCATACAATTTTTGACATGCGTTTTTTCTGGATTTTGTTGTTATTCTGTCTCTCACTGTTCAAATAAACCTACCATTAAAATTATAGACTGATCATTTCTTTGTCAGTGGGCAAACGTACAAAATCAGCAGGGGATCAAATACTTTTTTCCCTCACTGTAGCTGGGAGCTGCTTTTGGATTTTTAAGGAACTGTTGCAGACGACGTTCGACGCGAAACGTCGGGCAATGTTGCAATGTTGCCCGACGACAACAATAATAAAGGGACTCCCTCACCGCCCCGAACGCACGTTGGAGAAGCCGAACTCCCTCGGTCATTATTTTTTATTTTATTTTGTGTAATCGTCGGAGCGATGAGGATCTTTCCTCGTTCATCTATTCTCGTCCGCTTTGTAAATTTGTGGGGGGGGGGGGGGGGGGGGGTTGGAGGGCGGTCACCGGGGGGGGGGTGGGGAGGGTCACCAGGGGGGGGTGGGGAGGGTCACCGTGGGGGGGGGGTTTGCGGAAGGTCACCGGGGGGTCGTGGGGAGGGTCATCGGGGGGTGGGGAGGGTCACGGGGGGTGGGTCACCGTGGGGGGTTGGGGAGGGTCACCGTGGGGGTGGGGGGTGGGGAGGGTCACCGGGGGGGGGGTGGGGAGGGTCACCGGGGGGTGGGGAGGGTCACCGGGGGACACGCGCGTGCCGTGGGTTCCGCCTCCTTGACGTCCGCGTCGCCCCCTCGACTGAGCAGTGCCGAGCGAGCGGCGATGCCCCAGCCGCCTCTTCTCTTCCATGTCGGAGGCGTGGCGCGGTTGGCGCCTGGCCCTGGCGTCAAGAGCCAAACACGGCCGCCCCTCGTCACCTTTCTCCCGCTTACTCCCCCGCCCCTGCTTCTTCCCGCGTGCCGAGTCCTTCTTATTCCCCTCTTCATAGTGGCCCGGCACGTGGGCAGCTTCGGTGCAGTTGCACCGCCTGCGCGCTCGACGGGCGGACGTCGCCCACCGCCGTAGAATCGTCGCGCCGCGCGCGAGCTGGGCGCCGACTTCCATCGGTTCCTCCACCCCCCCCCCCTCTGCACCCCCCGAGGTGACCATCGAGAACCGATCCGGTGTTGCGCGCCCAGCGGTTAGCTCCGTTCGTAGCGTGCGTCTCCTCCTCCTCCCTCCTCCTCCTCCAGCCCGGTGTTTTCATCATCACCACCCCCACGTGCCGCCGCGCGTTCAGAACGGACGCGCCGGCGTCGCCCAAAAAGGTGGCCGAGTGGATCGTTGCGGAGGGGAGCGCGAACGCCGCACGCGGAATGCGTCATCGCGGCATGCACGCGGTGGCCGGAGGCGCCGCGAGGTGCTTTTTGTTGTTGTTGTTGTTGCGAACTTAACAAAAAAACGCCGACAAAGGTAACAACGCGGACGCTAAAAATCGCCGCGCTCGATTTGGGCAATCTCGAGAGCGGCGTTCCGGGCGTCCCCATCGCGATGCCGGCTGAGAGAGGGGCTCGAGGGGCTGTCGACGGACGAGAGTTCGGTGGCCACCCGCGCTCAGCCCCACCTTGACGCAGAAGTTGACTCGCGCACCGAGGTCTTGCGCCGGTATTGCTGTGGTGTCGAACCCGCCACGTGGCAGGTTGCGGGGTTTCAATGAGAGACCCCCTGGCGCTGGCTGAGAAATGTCGTCCCCGGGGTTTGGTCTGTAGAGTGAGAGGTGGTGACCTTCCCTTCGACGATGTAGATTTATTGTGCCCCCCCCCCACTTTAATTCACTCTAACTAGAATAAAACACAATGTCATTGTTGTTGACCTAAAATCCCAATGGTGGATCCGTCGGTGGGTCCTTCTGTGGATCCTTCGGTGGGTCCTTTGGTGGGTCCTGCGGTGGGTCCTTCGGTGGATCATTCGATGGATCTTTCGGTGGATCATTCGGTGGATCCTTCGGTGGATCCTTTGGTGGGTCCTTCGGTGGGTCCTTCGGTGGATCATTCGGTGGATCCTTCAGTGGGTCCTGCGGTTGGTCAGTGGGGCCACAATTCCCCGTGGAAGGTGGTCTGCGCAGAGCTATTTGCAGATACCGCGATTATTTTCACCAAACGGTATATTTTCTACTGCCCAATGATGCGAACGTATTTATATCTCATTTGCGTGATTCAATAAAAAAAATCAAACTCAGTCGTTTTCATGACTATTTATTTCCTTCAATCATTTTCTTCACTCACCTTTTTTTCCTTCAACATTTTCTTCACTCACCTTTTTTTCCTTCACGATTTTTTTTAATTCACTTTTTTTCCTTCTTCAATAAATGTTCTCACCTCCACACGTGACACCCCTGGCGACCCAGACGTGCTTTTATTTCTGTTGCCTTTTGTTTGAGACACAATTACGCAGCACTTTCAGAGATAGTTCTGGTGACAGTTTGATGCGTGGAGATGCGCGATAACGTGGTGAGGGTTAACAGAGATTGATGGGCGCCACGGTGGCGAGGAAATGTGAACTACCTCGCCTCGTATACAGGAGGTCACGGATTCGATTCCGAGCGTGGCGCCTGCTGTATATTTGGAGTCTGCGTGTTCTCCCCCGTGGTTGCATGGATTTTTCTGCCAGGTCTTCCGGGTTTTCCCCTTTTAAATTTGGAAACACGCGTTTATATTACTTGGCTGCTCTGAATTTCCACGTGATGAGCCCACTTCGTGAAGCTATCACTTGTGGCCAGGTTCTGAAAAAGAACTACCTAGCTCAGTGGGGCCTTACCTGGTAAAATAAAAAATGTTGTTTTAAAGAGTTTTAGTTCTGTTGCTGTTGCAGCCGCTGCTGTCGTTGCTGCTGCTAACTCTTGCCGATTAGAAATAAGGAGTTAACGGCGGCCGGGCGTAGTGCTCGCTAACCCACCACCCCCTCGTGCGCCCTGCCGGCCTTCATTGGTGCTACTCGCTACCAGCACTTGCCCCGAACAGTCTGTTAAAGACTACGCGGGTGATCTTTGGCTTTGTAATCGCCTGACCAAAGGCAGCACACAGTATTGCGTGAGGCAGTTTGGTGGTTATGGTGGTGGAGGCGGTGGTGGCAATGGTGGTGGCCACATATCCCGGCCTTCATAGGTGCCACTCGCTAACAGCACTCGCCCCAACAGTCACTTAAAGACTTCACGGGTGAGCTTTGTAACCACCTTGACCATAGGCAGCACACAGCCTCGCGTGGGGTAGTTTGGTGGGTATGGTGGCGGTGGTGGCACTGGTGGTGGCCACACACATCCCGGCCTTCGTAGGTGCCACTCGCTACCAGCACTCGCCCCAACGATACGTGGCAGGCTATACGGGTGATCTTTTTTTCTTCTTTGATCAGAAGGAATGCGTTGGTCGTGAGCTCATGCATTCCTCGTGTGTGCGTGCGCGCGCGCGCGCGCCTGTTTACGTATCAATTACACACAGCATAACACGCGAACATTGATCATTTTTACAGAAGGCATTTTATTCTTTATTCCTAACTTGCAACGTATCTCATCGGCGGTTGGGTTACGAGTTGAAGCCCCCCACTGACACACATCCCCCCCCCGTTTCCTTTCCACCGCCACTACTCCTCACCTTTAAACTTACCATCGTTCAAGAGTTAAAGCTTTTCACGTTGACTTTTTGTGTGTGTGTGTGTGTGACCAGGTGAGAAAGGGTGGTGCAGCGGTTAGCGCTCCGAAACCGACGTGCCAAGTTCTATTCCCGATCACGTTCGACACGAGTGGCGATTATCTGAACCGGTCCAGGGCCTCCCTTATATTGACGATAAAACATAGCTTATAGTTTAAGTTTGTGTCCAATTCTGGAAACTGCAAGGCACGTGTAGGTGGGGTGGTGTGTGTGGTGAGTGGGTGTCTGTGTTGTTTCTGCCAACACCAGTGACGATTATTCGAATCGTTCCTGGGTCTCCCCTACGTTGACTCAGCCTTAAATGAGTACCCTGTGCGGTGTGTATACATCGCCACGAGGGAGACAAAGGCGGCTGGGCGTGGTTCCGGCCACCACCCCCCCCCCCGACCTCGTGTGCCGTTCCGGCCTTCATAGGTGCTGCTCTGTAACAGCACTTGCCCCAACAGTCTGTTTAAAGATAGACGTCGCGAAATAGAAACATTGATGACACCAAGAAAGAAAGCAGGCCCGGGCAATGGAAGCGTCGTCAAATCGGAGCAAAAAAGAACGGCATCGTTACACGAGAGATCTAAAATATTCCACAGATATATATTTAAAAAATATCTGTTTCACGTTCTGCTTCACGCGGGGCTGTGTTCGTACGATTTCGGGCAACGTGCTTTTTTTTTTCGACGCAAAATTCGCCACCATGCGGTTTGCCACACATGGATCGCAATGCTTCGCCGATCCCGTCAAGGAGGATAAATCATCATCATCATCACGCCAACTCCGATTCAAGGAGCATGAACCACCTTCACACGAATCGCAGCAGCAGCAGCAGCGGCGGCGGATTTTGGCTCAGCCTTCGAACAAAGGCGGTGGTCACTGCATCGTTATCGCGCGGCGCTTTCAGATGCTGCTCCTGCGGCCGTCTGGAAAGCTCTTTCCTTCCGATATTAGGAAGCCACTGGGAGTTGTGCACTTTTAAATCATCATCATCATCATCTAGATTGACAAACTCACTCCTTTACAACTGATTTTTGGATTTAGTTTGTTGGCCTTACTCCCCGGCACCTCCAATTATCACGGTTGGCTACGCACGGTGCGAAAGAAGTTTAACGTACGCACCAAAACCCCCGCCATTCGCCACTAAGTGACGGTGACGACACCACGGCGCCTGTGCCAGGCTGGGTGCACTTTGAGGCTACCACGTGGAGTTGTCGAAGGCTCGCCGACGGGAGGAGGTCACGGGACAGACCCGGCAGGTGCCACGGGTTGGCTGACTGAGATGACTGTCAGATGCAGCCAGCTGTACCCCCTACTGTGCCAAAAAAAACAAAGACAAAGATCCCCCGTATAGCCTTAACATACTGTTGGGGCAAGTGCTGTTAGCGAGCACCTACGAAGGCCGGCACGGCACACGAGGGGGTGGGTGTCCAGCACCACGCCCGGCCGCCTTTGTCTCCCAAGTGGCGATGTTTACACATCTGACCAGGTACTCATTTGAGGCGTACCACCAGGGCGGTCACCATCGCGTACCACGTCTGTGTGCGCCCTTTTATATATTTTTTAAAAATCGATAAACGATGACTGCAAGTGTCCGCGGTCAGATTATTTTCGGGCGATAGACATCGATCGGCTTGGTGGTGGGGGGCGGGTAGGTGGTGGTTGGTGGGGGGGGGGGTAGGTGGTGGCGGGGGGGGGTAGGTGATGGTGGGGGGATAGGTGATGGCGGGGGGTAGGTGATGGCGGGGGGTAGGTGATGGTGGGGGGGGGGGGGGTGAGGTTGGTAGGGGGAGGCCGTTGGCAATGCCGGATCTCTTCACAGATACTTTGTGCGAGTCTTGCTCCCGCGAGCCAGACGCCCTCCTACCTCGCCACTGCAGGGTTCGAGCTGGCGGCGCCTCTCGCACTCGCCACGTGGGGGGCGGGGGGGGGGGCTCACGGAGGCAGAAGGCGATCGACGCGAGCGATTTCACGCAACGCTATGCGTTTAGCGAGCGGCAGCAGCGAAAAAAACCACACACACACATACACACACATACACACAGCACCACCATCACCGCCGCTACTAAAAACCGGCGGAGCTTAACAAAATGTAGCTGTCACTTGTGATCTGTAATGCACTGTTAGGACGTGACCCCCTTGACCCTCCCCCACCCCCCCGTTTGCTGGCAGGGCATCGCGCGTACGCGAAGAGCTGCCCGTGGCTGACCCCTTCGCAGCCGTCGGAGAAGCCGCTGCTGTTGTTTTTGGAAGGAAGAGAGAGAGAGAGTGGAGGAGGGAGAGAGAGAGACGGGATAAGAAAAGTAGCAAGACATTGGTTGCTTCTACCGAAACATTTGAAGGGATTAAGCGGTTGAAGCGCTGATAGAAGGCGACAAACATCGCTTGCCTTGCTGTTTAATGCCGCAGCCCGAAACTCATTATTATGATTTCGTTTAAAAAAATCTTCATAAAGTGTGTGTCTGTGTGTGTGGGGAGACCGGGCGTGGCGTTGGCCTCCCACCCCCTCGTGTGCCGTGCCGGTAGCCTTCATAGGTGCTGCTCGCTAACAGCACTTGCCCCTACAGTCTGTTAAAGGCCACACGGGGGATCTTTGTCTTTGTGTTGTGTTTTGTTGTTGTTGTTGTTGTTGAGATTTGCAGCGCATGAAAACTCGTGGCGGATTCAAAGGGGTGGCAATGAGGGGAGGGGGAAAGGGGGGTCACCCCCCCCCCCCCACCCCACCTCGTCCCCATGAAACCCCAAATATTGTTATTCTATTGATATTCAGCAGATACAAAAAAACTCCATTGAACGTTTTTTAATTATTATTTTTCCATGTATGGGTCGGGGGGGAGGGGCCTCTCCCCCTACCTTCCCCCCCACTCACCATGAAATCTCCTCGGCCTTTAATCGCTGTTATTTCCATTGTCCCAGTTGCAATGATTATTTTATTTTTAAATGTATCCGTACCGGATAATTCACAAGATAATAAATACTTGCAGTCAGTGGACACGCAGCCATGTAACAAAAACTAAACAAAAGTATATAGATCCCCTAATCTGACCGATGATCTGGTTTGTGTGATCTTAAAACAGTGTGCTCATCTCATCATCTTGCGGGGACGAAGAAGAGATGTAAAATATATCGGTAGATATGAATGTAAAATATATCGGTAGATATGAATGTAAAATATATCGGTAGATATAAATGTTAAATATATCGGTAGATATAAATGTTAAATATATCGGTAGATATAAATGTTAAATATATCGGTAGATATGTATGTAAAATATATCGGTAGATATAAATGTTAAATATATCGGTAGATATAAATGTTAAATATATTGGTAGATATGTATGTAAAATATATCGGTATAATATGTAGAATATATCGGTAGATATATTGAAGTCTGCTTCAATTCCATCCTAGGATGGAATGCGCATTCCACATTAGAATGTAATATTATTAACTACCTCGCCTGGTATACAGGAGGTTGTAGATTCCATTCCCGACGCTGACGTCTGCTGTTTGCGGTGTCTCTCTCTCTCTCTCTCCGTGGTTGCAAGGATCACACAATTAGAGTATGTGGCTGCTATACATTTCCACGTGATGATGATCAGCCACTTCGTTGAGCTGTCATTTGTGATGGCCGGGTCCCTTAAGAAAAATAGAGCAAATGCAGCCCAGTGGGACCTTATCTAGTAAAAATAAAAAAATAAAAGCTTTAGTTATTATAGAGTCAACTTCGTTCGTCAGCGCCCCCCCCTCCCTCCGCTTGACCCAGCGCCGTTGTCGGGGTCGCGGTCTCCGCTGTTGTGAGCCAATTCATTTTGCACCTCCAATCATGTTGAAAGAAGTTCAACATACAAAACAAAGACAAAAATCCCCCCGTATCGCCTGTATCGACTGTTGGGGCGAGTGCTGTTAGCGAGCAGTACCTATGAAGGCCGGCACGGCTACACGAGGGGGTGGGGTGGCCGGGTTCGTAGCGGGGCGCATTGCTGACCGCTACACCACGTGGGGTAGAAGTTCTGCACACACACACACATTCCTGGTTTCCCGTTCAACTCTCGTTCTCTCTAATTTTACGTGCCTCCTCTTTTGTTTCCACGGCTTTGGGTGCCCGTGCGCCAAAGGGAATGCAACCAAAAAAAAACAACGCCAACGGATTCAAGGCCCGCGTGGAGTGAAAGACGAAACAACACCCAAAAAATCCTCCTCCACACGGTCCTTTAATTTGAACTCCTGCCCGCGACCTCGCGGCGAGACGCTAGCAGTGGAGCAGCTAGAGATGAGTGGAGCTGCTCATGATGTTGTTGTTTTCCATCGGGGAGGGAGGGGTGGGAGTCGCTCCCTCTCCGTCATTCATGACGGAGTATTCAGCATTATTATTACAGTAACAAACACACACATATACGAGACGCCAAACGAGAAAATAATGAATCCACAACAAGCCCGTGTTAGTCAAATGAATAATGTTCAAATCTGCACTACAGATAATGGTTCCCAGGCAGCCAGAGTAAAAACACAGTTGACAAGAACAAATACGCAGCACGTTCCTCATTAATAACGGACACTGTGTGGCCTTAAAAAGGAAAATACGATCGGCAAACGTTTCGTGCAGTGAGCCTTCTTCAGCGCAGCACATAGATACCAAGCAAAATAAAGAGTCCAGAGAGACAGAGTGAATAATATTGAGTTAGAGTCTGCACTTGATAGCCTTATGAGGATTGCATTAGAACAATGTTTTGTGATGACCGGTTTGCTTATTTAGTCGATAGCAGGGAGGCCCCTGGGCGATGAGATCGCCCCAGCGGGAGCAAAGATTCACGGTTCGTATGCAGCCATGATCAATACTCCGACGTGGCGTGTAACAATTATCATGACGTTGTTCAATACTCCGACGCGGTGTGTAACAAGCATTCTGACACTAATCAATACTGCGGAGTGTAGCAATCATCCTAACGCTGATCAATACTGCGATGTTTAACAATCATCCTGACACTGATCAATATCGCGGTGTGTAGCAATCATCATGACGTTGATCAATACCGCGGTGTGTAACAATCATCATGACGTTGATCAATACCGCGGTGTGCAACAATAATGCTGACGTTGATCAATACCGCGGTGTGTAACAATCAACCTGACGTTGATCAATACCGCGGTATGTAACAATCATCATGACGTTGATCAATACCGCGGTGTGTAACAATCATCATGACGTTGATCAATACCGCGGTGTGTAACAATCATCATGACGTTGATCAATACCGCGGTATGTAACAATCATCATGACGTTGATCAATTCCGCGGTGTGTAACAATCAACCTGAGAGAGTACGCGCCGTTTGCTCTCCGAGTGGACGTCAAAGATCCCGTGACGCAATTCGCAAGAGCGGCACATTGCGTGCCCGCGCCAGGGTTCCAAATTTGCCAGGTTAAAATATTTGCACCGCAAATTACCCAATTTGGGATGACACACACACACATAGAGCAGCAGCAGCCATCGCCCCATACTGGCAGACTCAAGTCCTCAGGTCACTCTGCGAGACTCATCCTGGTTCCTTGAGTTCTCACCATCTGGAACAAACAAAATCAATTGGACATCACTCCCTCACTCGTCTCATCTCACTCAATCAGTGACGCGAACGATGACGACTGCGGAGGAGAACAATCAGCAGCAGCAGCAGCAGGTTCAGTAGCTACAGCAGCTACAACAGCTACAGCAGTTTCAGAAAGATAGTTTCAGTAGCTACATCTACAGCAGCTTCATTAGCTACAAGAGCTATAGCAGCTCCAGCAGCTACGGCAGCAGCTTCGGTAGCTACAGTAACGGCAGCTTTAGTAGCTTCATCAGCTACAGCAGCTTCAGTATCTACAGCAGCTGCAGCAGCTACAACAGAGATTAGGGACGCCACAGATGTTAGCTACCTCGCATGCTATGCAGGAGAGCGTGGGTTCAATCCCGACGCCCGTTGTATATTTGGAGTTTGCGCGTCTCTCTACACGTGGCCGCGTGTCTCTCTACACGTGGCCGCGTGTCTCTCTACACGTGGCCGCGTGTCTGTCTACACGTGGTCGCGCGTCTCTCTACACGTGGTCGCGCGTCTGTCTACACGTGGTCGCGCGTCTCTCTACACGTGGTCGCGCGTCTGTCTACACGTGGTCGCGCGTCTGTCTACACGTGGTCGCGTGTCTGTCTACACGTGGTCGCGTGTCTCTCTACACGCGGTCGCGTGTCTGTCTACATGTGGCCGCGCGTCTCTCTACACGTAGTCGCGCGTCTCTCTACACGTGGCTGCGTGTCTCTCTACACGCGACCACGTGTCTCTCTACACGCGACCACGTGTCTCTCTACACGTGGCCGCGTGTCTCTCTACACGCGACCACGTGTCTCTCTACACGTGGTCGCGTGGCTTTTTCTCCGGATCCTCCGTTTTTTTCCCCCTGCCATATTTAGAAAAATCGTCACCGTTAATTTAATGATGGTGTACGCGGTGATTGGGGAAGCCACGGCGGAGAGATGTTAGCTGCCTCGCCAGGTATGCAGGAGGGCGTAGGTTCAATCCCGACGCCTGGTGAATATTTGAAGTTTCCACGTCTCTCTCCCCGTGGTCGCGTGGCCTTTTTCTCTCCGGGTCCTCCGGTTTTTCCCTTCAACCTTTAAATAAAAAAGAATGCTCTCCGAGTATGTGGCTGCGATACATTCCCACGCGATGACGATTAGCCCACTTCGTTGAGCTATCATTTGTGATAGCCAGTTCGCTTCTGGGAAAAAAAAGAGCTACACGCAGCAGTTCAGTTGGGGGCCTTACCTGGTAAAATAGTTTTTTTTAACGTAAAAGTTTTGGTCCACAATGCGGTAAACGCCACCCTCTGAAGCTGCCGCTGGTAAGCGACTCTCAAGTTCGTGGGGCAACAACCGTCAGCCATCGAGAAGTGCTCGCGTACACGCGCACGGAATGTTTATCCCCTGAGAGGTCCCGGGGATCACACGCTAATATCAACCGCCTCCTCTAATTGCTGAGTCTGCATCGCCGCGTGCAGGTTTGGGCCGTGCCCGACGCGTCTGACGTGGGTTACGCCTAGGCCTCGGCAAGGTAAGTTAAAAGGTAAAAACAACGAGCCTACCTTTACCCTACCTTTTACCTTACCACAATACAATCACTCTACCCTACCTTTTACCCTTCAGCAGGTAAGGTAAAAGGTAAAAACAACGAGCCTACCTTTACCCTACCTTTTAGCTTACCACAATACAATCACTCTACTCTACCTTTTACCCTTCAGCAGGTAAGGTAAAAACAACGAGCCTACCTTTACCCTACCTTTTACCTTACCACAATACAATCACTCTACCCTACCTTTTACCCTTCAGCAGGTAAGGTAAAAGGTAAAAACAACGAGCCTACCTTTACCCTACCTTTTACCTTACCACAATACAATCACTCTACCCTACCTTTTACCCTTCAGCAGGTAAGGTAAAAGGTAAAAACAACGAGCCTACCTTTACCCTACCTTTTACCTTACCACAATACAATCACTCTACCCTACCTTTTACCCTTCAGCAGGTAAGATAAAACGTTTAAAGCAACGAGCCTACCTTTACCCTACCTTTTACCCTTACCCTATACAAATTACCCGATTACAGGGTAATTACTGGGTTACTACACATGAACAAGGTTAATAACAGGTAAATGCTAGGTAGAGTGCTTTATTCATATAAAATACTCTCGATTATTCCAATTTTACACGCTTTCTTTTAACTCTGTTGTTGTATCCTCAAATATTGTAACTCAATTGTAACCCACTTCCCAATGTGGTATCGACTGCAAACTTGGTATGCTTATGTCATACTGATGACAATACTATATTCTATCATAAAAAAACATATATATTTTTTTAAACATTATTTTTTAAATGTTATGTTTCGGCCTGAGTCTAATTGTCCACGGTCAACTGACGTTGGCTGTAATTGCCCACGGTCCCCTTACGCTGTGGCAAACTTCGGGGCCACTTCCTGGAGTCGTGGAGTTCTGCCATTACTCGTACGTTACATTTCATTAAAGCATGTTTCTAAAAAAAGTATTTTTTATATGTTACTTATTAAATTGAGGCCACGGACTGCGCCAAGGAGCTTTTAGCGGTAAACAAGGCACCGTATTTACCGGGTAATACTTCTCGCTACCTTCCCCCTACCGGGTAATTCTTCCGAGCTACCTTTACCCTACCCTTTACCTTACCCCTTGGCATGTCGACACCTTTACCCTTTAACCCGGTAAAAAGGGTAAATTACCTTACCTTGCGAGGCCTAGTTACGCTGCACGTGCGAACCAGTCAGTGTATGTGTGTGTGTGGGGAGCGGTGGTGTAGCGGTTAGCGCGCTGCGCTACGAACCTGGCGACCTCGGGTTCCATTCCCGCTCACGGCCAATACCGGCGACGATCATCTGAACCGGTCCTGGGCCTCCCCTAGGTCGACTCGGCCTCAAATTAGTACCTTGTCCAGTACCTTAGTGCAGTGTAGCCGTTAGTGGGCCGTGCTACGAACGCGGCGAGGCCAAGTTCGATTCCTAGCACACCTACACTGCCCCTCCCCCCAAACCGCCACCCGCCTGACCACAGATGTCAATTCAGTGTACACACGGATCCGAATGAAAAATAAGAATAGGTTTTCCCCTTTTCTGGCAACAAACAGGTGTTCTTGGTTCTTTCGGTAAAGTCACGTAGAAGGGAAACAAAATAATAAAAATATAAAACAATACAATTCTCGCGACGTTTCGACTGCAACACAAGCAATCATCATCAGGTGTGAAAACCACAGCAAGAAAATGTTCTCACGTCGTGAGAATTTAATTGTTTTATATTTTCATTATTTTATTGTTTCCCTTCTACGTGACTTTACCGAAAGAACCAAGAATACAGGTGTTAAGATGTTCGACCACCAAATAAGTAGACGTTGTTGTTGATGTTGTTGTAGCAAGGAATCAAGTCTGCGTTGACCGCAGGTACTACTTTGTGGCAAAAAAAATGCCACAGTTTGCGTATGTGATACTGGCACACTAAAACAACCATGCCACAGGTGTGTGTGTGATACTGGCACACCAACACAACCATGCCACTGGTGTGTGTGATGCTGGCACACTAAAACAACCATGCCACAGGTGTGTGTGTGTGATACTGGCACACCAACACAACCATGCCACAAGTGTGTGTGATACTGGCACACCAACACAACCATACCACAGGTGTGTGTGTGTGTGATACTGGCACACCAAGAGAACCATGCCACAGGTGTGTGTGTGATACTGGCACACCAACACAACCATGCCACTGGTGTGTGTGATACTGGCACACTAAAACAACCATGCCACAGGTGTGTGTGTGATACTGGCACACCAACACAACCATGCCACAGGTGTGTGTGTGTGTGATACTGGCACACCAACACAACCATGCCACTGGTGTGTGTGTGATACTGGCACACCATAACAACCATGCCACAGGTGTGTGTGTGTGATACTGGCACACCAACACAACCATGCCACTGGTGTGTGTGATACTGGCACACCATAACAACCATGCCACAGGTGTGTGTGTGTTATACTGGCACACCAACACAACCATGCCACTGGTGTGTGTGATACTGGCACACTAAAACAACCATGCCACAGGTGTGTGTGTGTGATACTGGCACACCATAACAACCATGCCACTGGTGTGTGTGTGTGTGATACTGGCACACCAACACAACCATGCCACAGGTGTGTGTGTGTGTGTGATACTGGCACACCAACACAACCATGCCACAGGTGTGTGTGTGATACTGGCACACCAAGACACCCATGCCACAGGTGCGTGTGTGATACTGGCACACCAACACAACCATGCCACTGGTGTGTGTGTGATACTGGCACATCAATACTACCATGCCACAGGTGTGTGTGTGTGTGATACTGTCACACCAACACAACCATGCCACAGGTGTGTGTGTGTGTGTGATACTGGCACACCATAACAACCATGCCACAGGTGTGTGTGTGTGATACTGGCACACCATAACAACCATGCCACAGGTGTGTGTGATACTGGCACACCATAACAACCATGCCACTGGTGTGTGTGATACTGGCACACCAAGACAACTATTCCACAGGTGTGTGTGTGATACTGGCACACCAATACAACCATGCCACAGGTGTGTGTGTGATACTGGCACACCAAGACAACCATGCCACAGGTGTGTGTGTGTGATACTGGCACACCAAGACAACCATGCCACAGGTGTGTGTGTGTGATACTGGCACACCAACACAACCATGCCACAGGTGTGTGTGTGTGATACTGGCACACCAAGACACCCATGCCACTGGTGTGTGTGTGATACTGGCACACCAAGACACCCATGCCACAGGTATGTGTGTGATACTGGCACACCAAGACTACCATGCCACTGGTGTGTGTGTGTGTGATACTGGCACACCATAAAAAAGAAACGGTCCCATAGATATCCACACACATTCTGTGGCGGCGGCAGCAGCAGCAGCAGCGCGTTGCGAGCAGCAGCAGCAGCTCGCTCACCAGATCAGCGTTTGTCAAAGCACGATCGCAAAGTTTGGGGGGGCCCGCAGGGAGCGGACGGACGGACGGACGGATTAGCGCCGGAGAGAGAGAGAGAGATCGTCTCAACTGTGCTCTCTCATTAGCCGACAAAGAGAGGAAGGGAGAGACGGGGTGGGGGGGGGGGAAGCGAGAAATTGATTCCGAGACTCTAGCAAACAATGCCTCGAGCACAAACGCCGGAGCGTCGCGGTGAACGGGAGCTGCCTCACACCGAGAGGGCCCTTAAAAGCGTCCCGCGAGGGTTCGAGCACGGGACCAGCTCCACCAGGGTCAGGCCTGGCCGATCACTCAAGGGCATTATTAACGGGTTTCACACGCAGGAGGCTTTCGCGACCAATATCATCCATGGTACAGGGTTTTTTTTTTCTTTTCGGGTTAGATCGCGTAAATGTATACACGTATCGTTAAACCCGCCACCAGCCGACGCAGCCAATTGGTAAGGTTGTGTGTGTCACGTAGACAGAACGTGCCAATTCGCTACTGGTACAGCACGCCGGTGCGTTGGAGAGCAAATGTTGGAGAGTGTTGGAGAGATTTTAAAAGTTGTGGCTTAGCTCTCCAACACACAACCGGTGTTGCTGTACTAGTAACGAATTGGCCACGTTCTGTTTACGTGACAAACCTTACTGCTTGTATCGGGTGGTGGCGGGTTTAACGACACATTGATATATTTACGCTATCTAACCCAAAACAAATCCCCTGTATTATGCATTGTTAACGCTCAAAGACAAAGACCAAGATCTCCCGTATAGCCTTCACAGAGTGCTGTGGGGGCAAGCGCTATTAGCAAGTAGCAGCACCTGTGAAGGTCTGGATGGCACACGAGGTGGTGGGTAGCCAGCACCACGGCGCCCGGCCGCCTTTGTCTCCCGAGTGGTGATGTTTACACACCGCACCAGGTACTCATTTTGAGCAACATCGTTGTTGTTGCTGATATTAATTTGCATCCCAGCATCATGAGAGGTGGCGGGGTATTGATCATGGTTGATGATGATCGTGGGCTTAAAACTGCTGAACACCCACCCACCCACTAGCCCTACCACCCAGTCACCCACCCAGTCACCCACTAATTCACCTATCCAGCCACCGACTAACCCATCCACCTAGCCACCCACTAACCCACCCACCCAGCGACCCACCCAGTCACCTACTAACCCACCTAGCCAGCCACCCACTAACCCACCCACCAACCATAAACACCCACCCAGCCACCCAGCCAGCCACCCAGTCACCCACTAATCCATCGACCCTGCCACCCGCTAACCTACCCAGCCATCCACCCACCCACCCAACCACCCACCGAGCCACCCACCCACCCACTAACCCACCCAGCCAGCCACCCACTAACCCACCCACCAACCCAACCACCCACCTAGCCATGCGCGTCTCAGCCAGGAAGGGACGCACACGCGCACACACAAAGACAAAGATCTCCCGTGTAGCCTTAACATAATATTGGGCCAAGTGCACTGCGCTACGAACCCCGGCGAGCCGAGTTCGATTCCCGCTCACGGCCAACATTGGTGACCATTATCTGAACCGGTACTGGGCCTCCCGTAGGTCGACTCAACCTCAAATGAGTAGCTGCCTGCGGTGTACAAACCCCAGCACTGAGGACGTGTTTCTGGCCACACCAGCCCCTCGTGTGTTGTGCCGTGGTGCAAATCGGTGCTCGCGAACAGCACTCGCCCCAACAGCTTGCTGTGAAGTCCACAAGGGTGGGGGGGAATGTTGGGAGGGGGGAGGGTCGTGGTGGTGGTGGGGTGGGAGATATCTTAGTCTTTTTGTGTGTTTGGAAAAAACACTTCGTCACAATGTATCATTCTAGGCGCCCGCGTGCCCGCATGCGCTGGCAATGCCGAAGGTCAAGAATGTTCAGCTTGGGGAGAGCATCGACCGTGACCGCGTTTTAGAATTTGAGCACGGGCGGGCGAGCGTTTTATAGCCGGGTCTCCGGTGCAGGTCGGCTCGGCGCCAGATAAGAACGCGAAAAACAAAACTGACTGCGATAACGCGGGGAGATTGATTTTAGTTTATGGCGCAGCGGCGCGCTCCTGTACAAACACCGAGCTTGTCACAGAGCGAATCTCAACAACAACACAACACCAACAACAACACGACGTGTGTGAAAGGGGCACCCCCAACCACCCCCCCCAGTGGCAGCTGTCCCTGTGCGGCACAAGGTGGTTCTCAGCACATGGCCCTGCGATATGGAAATTAGTCGTGCAAGTAAGGTGAGAAATAAAATGAAATTACTTTTTTTAACGCGTCCCATGAGCCACAACCGCCTTTTGGCGCTGGCTCAATGCAAGGCAGCTCTGGACCGGCTTCGACATCCAATGCCTCATCGGCAGAGTTGAGGCTCGCTCGAACCGACGCTGGCGAACTGCCCGGATGTTTGTAGGCCAGTGCGCTGGCGATCGGAAGGTTCTGAATTCAAATCCTGGTAGAGGGTTGGACTCAGCCCATCATCCCTGAATTCAAATCCTGGAAGAGGGTTGAACTCAGCCCATCATCCCTGAATTCAAATCCTGGAAGAGGGTTGGGCTCAGCCCATCATCCCTAAATTTAAATCCTGGTAGAGGGTTGGACTCAGCCCATCATCCCTGAATCCAAATCCTGGTAGAGGGTTGGACTCATCCCATCATCCCTGAATCCAAATCCTGGTAGAGGGTTGGACTCAGCCCATCATCCCTGAATTTAAATCCTGGTAGAGGGTTGGACTCAGCCCATCATCCCTGAATCCAAATCCTGGTAGAGGGTTGGGCTCATCCCATCATCCCTGAATTCAAATCCTGGTAGAGGGTTGGACTCAGCCCATCATCCCTGAATCCAAATCCTGGTAGAGGGTTGGACTCATCCCTGAATTCAAATCCTGGTAGAGGGTTGGACTCAGCCCATCATCCCTGAATCCAAATCCTGGTAGAGGGTTGAACTCAGCCCATCATCCCTGAATTCAAATCCTGGAAGAGGGTTGAACTCAGCCCATCATCCCTGAATTCAAATCCTGGAAGAGGGCTGGGCTCAGCCCATCATCCCTGAATCCAAATCCTGGTAGAGGGTTGAACTCAACCCATCATCCCTGAATTCAAATCCTGGAAGAGGGTTGAACTCAGCCCATCATCCCTGAATTCAAATCCTGGAAGAGGGCTGGGCTCAGCCCATCATCCCTGAATTAAAATCCTGGTAGAGGGTTGGACTCAGCCCATCATCCCTGAATCCAAATCCTGGTAGAGGGTTGGACTCATCCCATCATCCCTGAATTCAAATCCTGGTAGAGGGTTGGGCTCATCCCATCATCCCTGAATTCAAATCCTGGTAGAGGGTTGGACTCAGCCCATCATCCCTGACTTCAAATCCTGGTAGAGGGTTGGACTCAGCCCATCATCCCTGAATTAAAATCCTGGTAGAGGGTTGGACTCAGCCCATCATCCCTGAATTCAAATCCTGGTAGAGGGTTGGACTCAGCCCATCATCCCTCCGTGGGTAGATAAAATATATTACCGATTCTGGTGGGTGCAGGGGGGGCGGAAGTTAACAGCGCTAGGCCTATGGATAGACCGGCCCCCGCCATAGGAATGTAGAATTTTCACAAAAATAGTTTTTTGTACGGGTGGGCAGGAGGCGTCGGGGGGGGGGGGGGGGAGGTGTAAACGGGTGAATGAGCGGCCGCGTCATCGCCAGGAAATCGCTTTGACTTCTTGACTCGAGCCGTGATGGGAGCGATGCCAAGCGCAGTCGTCCGCCCAGGCGTTCCCGTCTCTTCAGGAATCCGGTGGGCAGTCGATTATCCCTGTGACGTCCCCGCCTAAACTCACCCCTCTCCACCCCCCTCCCTCCCACACCACCCCGGCTCCTTCATTGCCTGCATAATCCATCCGTCACACTCGTAAGCCAGTCTGAGAGCGGCTTAACAATTGCCTTAACATGATGATGAGTGTGTGTGTGGTTTCAGCCTTTGCAGCGGGATTCGCGTACAAATTATAAACTCATATCACCCCCTCCGCCTCCCCCCCCCCCTTTAGATAGGAGTTGCAAACACACACACAACCAGCAATATATCTTCGATCCCACCATGCGGTAGTCTTGTTGTTGTTGTTTTTGTTCTGATTGCTATTTGCTTAGTCGCTGTTTACTTTTGTCTTTGTTTATTTTCTTGCGTTTGTCAATTTTTGTTTGGTGACCCAGGTGACGCTTGCCAAGCGAGACTCTATCGCTCGTCCCTTTTGAGTCCTCCCTCACCTGACTAACCAAAACAACCTTGAGCTCACTTACCCACTCATCGTGTCGCTCAATAATTCACCCACCATCTCACCCACCCACCCACTCGCTCGCTCACCCACCCACCATCTCACCTACCCAACCACTTGCTCACCCACCCACCCACTCGCACACTCACCCACCCGCTCGCTCACTCACCCACCCACCATCTAACCCACCCATCCACTCGCTCACTCACCCACCCACCATTTTACCCACCCGCTCGCTCATCCACCCACCCACCATCTCACCCACCCACTCGCTCACTCAACTACCCACTCGCTCACTCACCCACCCACCATTTCACTCACCGACCCACCCGCTCGCTCACTCACCCACCCACTCGCTCACTCACCCACCCACTCGCTCACTCATCCACCCACCATCTCACCCACCCAACCACCTGCTCACTCAGCCACTCATGCACCCACTCGATCACTCACTCACTCACCCACCCACTCGCTCACTCACCCACCCACCATCTAACCCACCCACCCACTCGCTCACTCACCCACCCACCCATTGGTTTGGCAGCGGTGGATTAACAGCGGTGGTTTGGCAGTGGACTAAGCGAATGGCTAAGATGAAATCTGCAGACCAAGACTCGGATTAAAATCCCCCTGGTTATCATAGACTAGACTGAGACTATGACCAACATAAAATAGTAATGCCGGCTACTTTTCATTCTACTCTTGTGCACGATGACATGTGTGTACGTATGTTGCACTTCTTTCGCACCGTACGTAGCTAGCCGTGCTGATCAGAGGTGCGGGGGAGGGACAATAAATACGTGCAGGAGCTCGATGCCAATGTCGAGTTCTTGTTGCTGCTGCTGCTGGCCACGACGAGAGGGCTTCAGGAGAAGTTGAAGTGGCACAGACCACAGCGGGTTTACTGAGCGGGTCGTAGTTCGGGTTGCATGGCCACAATCACACTGTGGCCCTGTCTATCACGAATCTCTACGCATACGTACACTGTATGGGTCTCTACGTATCTCTATGAGTTACTATGGGTCTCTATGCATCTCTATCTCCTTCTTGCGTATGATGCCAATGCGTTCAGGAGCTAGATGCCAAATGTTGAGGGCCCTGCTGCTGGTCGCCACGACGAGAGGGCTTTAGCAGAGAGAGCGAGAGAGAGTTCGTGTCGTTTTGCTACTCCTCCTCCTGCTCCGCTGAAGAAGAGCGGAGACCACAGTGGCTTTACTATCGGGTCCGCCGACTACATGGCACACCGCTTGAGATAATTCAGCCTGGGCTGGTGGGGGCTGGGCGATTGAGGGTTGGTGGGGGAGGGAGAGGGCACGCCGTGAATGCTTTGGCGCCGGGAATGTTGGGGGGGGGGGGGGGTAGGGCCTGGCACGTGCCTGAATGTCCCTCCTCCACCTCCCCCATCTCCTCACCTCTTCTCGCCATGGTGTCAGCTGCCTCCTTTATTTATCGATGGTTTGACCCGGGCAGGACATTAACTCGAAGTCCCGCTGCTATGAGGTCCTTGCAGGATATTGATCACGCTGCTGTAACTCGGTGGACGTTTCACTTTGGGCGGCTGTATTTGGCCGCCGCTATAAATGTCCACGTGGCGATGGTGCCACTTTTGTTGAGCTATCGTTTGTGGTCGCCGGGTCGCTTGGGAAAAAAAAAGAGCTCTAGAGCTGAGTGAGACTTTGCCTGGTGAAATAATGAAAAGAGTTGAATAGTTTTCGTCTTTATAGAGTCGACTTCGTTGGGGTAGTGTTCATCCACCCCCCTGCACGACCCAGCGCCGTTGTCTGGGTTGTGGTCTCTGCTGTTCTGAGACAATTTACTTCGCACCTCCGCTCCACCGTACGTACGTTTCGATGGGATCGTACTGAACGGGGGGGGGGGGAGGGGGGCATACACACACCTAGTTAGGGACACGAAATTATTAAACGTTTAACACACTTCAATCATGAAATATTAAACGCTATCACTGCTGTTACATAGTTTTTATAGCTTTATTTTGTTGATTTCTAAAACATATGGTTAAGCCATGTTCCTTTGCGGAAGTGCGGAGTTGGCCTGATAACTTTAATCTAAATTGTCTGATGGTTGTTATTGCTTGACTTGCATCACACTGGGATTTTTGCACACAGCGTTGTCATACGGTGTTTTTTTTTTCTGGAAGATTTGCTGATTTATCCCAGGATGTTTCTGTTGCACGTCGTCGCTTTAAGATGTTCTCTGTTCATATTTTGTTTGTTGCGGTTGCACCCGACTCAAGAACCGCATGGCTCACAGGGCTATACCTAATAAATGAAACTTGAAAACTTGAAAACTTGCTAAAGGAACAGTGGTTCATAACCTTTACTGTTGCCTTGCACCCCATTGGTTCTCAACCTTAAAATTAAAAAAGTATAATCTTAATAAATACGGAAGTTTTGATGAAACAAAGTAGTTAGTATGTACGTGCCCCGCGCTGAATTAGTTTTTCGATGATTTGATTTCCTGAAAGAAAAAAAAATCTGCCCGTGTCTCGCTATCCCCCAGGGGGTAGGCGTGCTCCCCATGCACGGCATGAACCACCGCGCAGCGCGGATCGAGTGAACGATGCGATCCGAGTTTGTTGAGCGGCGTGCGGCACTCCGGCCGAACTCTCATCTCTCAAGTGGACGAGAGGAACAGCTTGGGGGGGGGGGGGGGGGCGCCAACCGTTTCAAACGGACGATCTGAATACAGAAGAAGGGGGACTGGCAGACAGGGGAGATGGCTGATAATATTAGCCGCGCGTCTCTCCACGTCAAAAAAATAAACGCAAGGGATTTCTACTCATTGATTTTTTCGGTAAAGTCACGTATGTAGAAATACAATACAATTATATTAAAACAAAAAAACAATCACGACGTTTCGATCACAACGCAAGCGATCTTCATCAGGTGTCAAGAACAAATCACGGAGGTAAATACAACAAAAAGATGAGAGACGAGAATTCAACAAACCTGAAAAAAACATTACGTGAAGCACATCCAGTCAGGCCAACAACACAGTTAGACACTTCCTGGCGGACCACGAATTTCAGAAGAGTGTTAAATTTCGTGTTCAACCTTTGGATTGCACATACCAGCATAGATAGAATGAAAAATACGAGGTACACGGTCAGTAGAAATATATATATACAAGTCCCGCAAGAGGTAAGGAGGGAGGAAAGACGGACAGGGAGGCAGAGAGAAAGAGGGGGGGGGATGAACAGAAGCTTAAATAGGAAATACGGTTGGAGGGGGGGAGACGCATCCCATCAACCACACGGCATCGTCAGCGCGTGCTTTGCGCGTGTGGTGTGGTGCAGGGAGCGGTGGCACAGCGGTTAGCACAGCCGCGCTCTGAACCCGGTAACCCGAGTTCGATTCGCGCCCACGGCCACTGACAGCAGTGACGATTATCTGAAACGGTTCCGGGCCTCCCCTAGGTCGACTCAGCTTCGAACGAGAACCTGGCGCGGTGTGTAAACATCGCCACTCGGGAGACAAAGGCGGTCGGATGTGGTGCTGGCCACCCAGCCCCCTCGTGTGCCGTGCCGGCCTTCATAGGAGCTGCTCGCTAGCAGCACTTGCCCCAAGCGTCTGTCACAGGCTACACGGGGCACCTTTGTCTTTTTTCGATTTAAAGCTTTCGTGACTGCAGGGATTCATCTTTTGGGTTCTTTCGGTAAAGTCACGTAGAATGGGAAGAAAATAATAAAAGTAATAATAACAGAATAAAATTCTCACGATGTTTCGACCACAACACAAGTAGCCTTCCTCAGGTGAATAAACCTTTGTCTTTGTTCCGTGTTTACGATTTCTCGGCGCAAAAAATGCCTCGCGCCGTGTTTGATCAGATGGGGCTATTTGTTAAACGCTGCACGCCTGCCCCCACCATCACCCCGCCCACCATCCCCCCCCACCATCACCCCCCCCACCCACGCCCTCGCCTCACCTCGCGCACGCAATGACCTCTCTGTTGGGGGCATGGGACAACACTCATCGGGGGTGCGGGCAGCCTGAGCCCTGACAGAGGCCAGGGGTTGAGAGAGGTGGCACTGACGAATGGTGGCAGCTGATTAGATGGATGAGGAGTCTCCGTGGCCAACACCCACACCACCCACCGCCACTACCACCAGCAACCACCACCACCCACCACCACCACCCACCAGCACCACCTACCAGCACCACCACCATCCACCGCCACCGTCCACCAGCACCACCACCACCCACCAGCACCACTACCACCACCCACCAGCACCACCACTACCACCCTCCACCACCACCACCCACCAGCAGCACCACCACCCATCACCACCCCTCACCAGCACCACCACAACCACCCTCCACCACCACCACCACCACCACCCACCGCCGCCACTCTCCCAGGAACAATAACTCCGGTCTCGACCACCGCCTTAACTGCCCCATCACGAAAGCGGCGGCGAATGTTCCACCTCGCTCCCTCGTTGGGACACTGGAAGTTCAGAGGTCGCCGGTTATATTCAATCTGCCAGCGCGGCAGTTAAAAGTTGAAACAAGAGTGCAGGCTGGTTTCTTAAATCAAAACTTCACTCCCCCCCCCTCCCATCGCGCCCATCACCGCCTCTGTACAGCCAGCAGTGTGCGGTGGGGTAAAGTGTGGGTACTCAAATATGTTTAACTTCCAAGACGTCTGGCCAGTGTGCGAGGGCAAGGCCACATAGCCTCTCGAGAGGGGCCTCTCCAGAAAACCCTCTTGGGCGGAATCCGTTCCGCCAGCAGAGGCTGCGTGTAAGCCGTTTGCAGGGCTGCGCCTCTATCTATTTAACACGCGCTGGGTCTGGTCTGTCCGTCAGAGACCGGCCTTGAGTTCAGAGGTCAAATACCAGCACGCGGTCGCTATTGAGAGGCACTTTGACATGATATATACAAAAAACCCCCCCTCTGAGCGGGCAGACGAGTGAATTAATTCAGGCGTTTAATAATCCAACGTGAGAGCCCAATTGCCAATCCACTGCTGGATAAATACCCCCACCACCACCACCCCAACCAACCCATCCCCACTCGCCCGTGCCATGTTCAGTTACGGGGGTGGGTTGGCCATACTTCACTGGTTCAACACAAGCATTAATTGTCTCATCATCAACAAGAGTCGGGCTTCGGCTGGAACCAACGCGGGTGAGCTGCCAGATGTTTGGAGGCAAGCACCACCACCACCCCCCGCCGCTCTTTTCTCGGTGTTCACTCTGGTTCCGAGTTCGACACAAAGCTCCGTAATGCACGACGACTAAGAAGTCACTTTCAATCTGAAACCGTAGCCGAGTGAGGGAACGGCTCTGCGGGTTCTGGCCCGAGACTCGTGGGGCGCTTTGTTTATTTTTCATTAGCGCGAACTGGTGCCGGAGCTGGGTGCAGGGAGGGAGGATGTAAGGGAGGGGTGGGTGGGTGGCTGGGTGGGTCGCTGGGTGAGTGGGTGGCTGGGTAAGTGGGTGGCTGGGTGAGTGGGTGGGTAGGTGGGTGGCTGGGTGAGTGGGTGGCTGGGTGGGTGGCTGGGTGGGTGGAGGGCAGGGGTCTGGTAACGGGGTGAGTGGGTGGCTGGGTGAGTGGGTGGCTGGGTGGGTGGCTGGGTGGCTGGGTGGGTGGAGGGCAGGGGAGGCGTCTGGTAACGGTCGAGGGTGGGGGAGGGGACCCACCACCCCCCTCGCCCCTCCCCCCTATGCCAACTGAAATAACTCCTAAAGGGTCACCGGTGATTGCGACGGGGCGATTGCGATACGATCTGCATCTCTTTCTCTCCCTGACTTGTGGCCGCTCACAAACGACAACGGACCCGTGTCCCGCCAGCGTTCTCTTCATCACAAGGCCCCTCGTGGCCTTTAGTGCGGGGGCCCCTGAAACCACCCCCCGATCATGATCATCATCATCATCGTGCTGCTGTCAATCCCCACTCCCCTCTGAAAATGAGTGAACGTCCCTGCTGTGCCGAGTCGAAGACAGAGCGCAGCTGAGTGTACAATCCCCGTGAGCGGGCCTCCGCTACTCCTAAGTCTTGTCTCAAATGATGCAAATGCCATTGAACTAAAGTAGGAGCCATATCTGTTTTAAATGAGGGGGGGTATGGGGGGAATCATCGCCCATAGCGTTTGGCGGTGCACGCCGGCGGCTGCTTCGAGCGGGCCTGCTGACGAGGCCCCATGTGGTCGACTGATGGCGCGGAGAGTCGTGCTCGTGTCGTAGACGATACTGCCGCCGCGGTTGTGGTCTTCCCGTAGCAGCCGAGGGTCCTTGTGGCTCAACGGGGCCGGCAAGTAGGTGGTAACGAGACTTGATTCGAAGCTTTCGTGACTGCAGGAATTACTCTTTGTTTTTTTTTCGGTAAAGTCACGTATGAATAAGAAATAATAAAATAACATAATAGCGTACGACGTTTCGGTTGCAACACAAGCGGCCATCATCAGGTACAGAATAGCTAAATTTACGAGAGAGAGGAAACACGTAACCCCATATGTATATACAGACACCCAAGTAGGGGGAACTAACACAGATACAACAGGGGACACAGAGAGGGAACCACACCAAACAAACAGGATTTCTCTCTCTGTGTCCCCTGTTGTATCTGTGTTAGTTCTCCCCTACTTGGGTGTCTGTATATACATCTGGGGTTACGTGTTTCCTCTCTCTCGTAAATTTAGCACTTCTGTACCTGACGATGGCCGCTTGTGTTGCAACCGAAACGTCGTACGCTATTATGTTATTTTACTATTTCTTATTTGTACGTGACTTTACCGAAAAAAACAAAAGAGTAGGTGGTAACGCTTTCATTGCGTGGGGGACGGTGTGGGGTGGGGGTGGACACATGTGTGAGGCACACGACGATGGCACATCCCATAAAACTCTGTCGCGATCCCTACGCGCTCTCCATCGCGCTCACTCGCCGCTGACGTTGGCCGGGGAATCGAACTCAGGCCACCAGGTTGTAAGAGTGTGGGTGCGCCGACACGGTGCTATGGTAAAGTTTGCCGGGTAGATGCTCACCTGTCCAAGATGAATGCAAGGGTGCAATAATCCCAGCATCCGCCAAGCGGATGCATGAAGCAGCAAAGCAGCCAAACTCCCACTGTTGTGCTGCACCTCCGCGGTGGACGAGTTCACCAGCCCGGCACTGAGAGGCGTCGGTGGTGAAGTATGGACAAAAAAGCTCCCCACAACGACCCGCATGCCGCGCGTGGTTAGGGGGGTTGGGGGAGCGAGGCCCAAACCCCCCCCCCCCTCTCTATCTCATCCAACAGTGGACTGACAGATCCAGCAGTGGATACAAAACACGTGCCCGGCGTCAACGGGCTGTCTGCCTGTCTCTACGCAGGGCTACCCCGCCACGTGTTGTCTGATTGGAAACAATGGCGCTGCCCTGGCAAGTGTCACGACGCGCATTATCATAATAATAATGATCCTTATTCTTATTTGAATAGGCAGAATTTTGATTTAAAGCTTTCGTGACTGCAGTAATTCATATTCTTAGCTCTTTCGGTAAAGTCACGTTGTTTCATATATATTTTATTATTTTATTGTTTCCCTTCAACGTGACTTTACCGAAAGAGCTAAGAATATGAAGAGGCAGACTTAAAAAAGAAAATATACGCAAAGTCTACCGGCGATGGGTGGGTGGAGGGTAAGGGAGGGGTGAGTGGGATTCCTTAAGGCGAATTGCCTCGGTGCATACTTTCGTAAGGGATTTAAGATACATTTAATATTTATACTTAATGTACGTAATGTAAATTGGCATTGCCTAATCCGAACGATGGCACGTGCATGGAGGGGGGGGGGGACGCACGCGCTGTTTTTTTTTATTCCACACGCTCTCACAAGTGTTTAACTTCTGTGTGTGTGTGTCTTTCTCTCTCTCTCTGTCGAGCTGAAGGATTTCTTGGCGAGCCCACAGCCCCTCCTCTGACTCACCCTCCCCCCTCCCACGCGCCACAGCGCTGCATCGAGTCACGCATGGGCCCACTCGCCGCGTTTGTTCCATCCGCCGTGTCGCATGGATCACATCTCAGATAAATTACATTGCCTTTCAAGCGCCGTGGAAATTGTCGTTTTCGGTTTGTGTGCGCGTCTGTGTGATCTGGCGGGGAGCGGCAGTGTAGCGATTAGCACACTGCGCCTACGAACCCTACGATCCGAGTTCGATTCCCGTTCACGGCCATCACCGGGGACGAATATCTGAACCGGTCCTGAGCTTCCCCTAGGTCGACTCAGCCATAAAATGAGTACCTTGTACGGTGTGTAAACACCACCACGAGGAAGACAAAGGCGGCCCTGCGTGGTGCTGGCAATCTCACCCCCTCGTGTGCCGTGCCGGCCTTCATAGGTACTCGCTGACAATTCCTTGCCCCAACAGCCTGTTAAAGCTATGCGGGGAATCTTTGTCTTTGTGTGATTTGGTCGCCCTTGTTAACACTGAGATGCGCAGATCAATGGGCCTAATCACGACCAGCTGAAATAAATCAGTCTGAGACTCATCCTGATAAAAACAACAATGATTGTTTAGTACATTTGGTATTCGTGCCAGGAAGGCACTGAGTCTCAGAGGGGTGGCGATGTTGCCGCTTGGAGTCCAAATTTAGTGATCGTTCTCCTCGAGATCACGTCAAACATCGTCGGAACATTGAGGACGACAGTGTAAATAATCTCAGCGTAGCGAATTTTTTTTTGCTTCGTCACATTTGCAAACAAACAGATATAAAAACACCCCAAACCCATTCACTTTGTGAGGCAGTCATAGTCGACCAACAGAAACAGCGATAAGTCATCATCCCCTCACCACCCAACCCCCCCCCCCCCTTGATCATTGGTAAATCAGCCGTGATTTTAGACGCAGACGGAGCGAGCCGAGAGCGAGAAAAACTCGAGCCGAGAGCCGGAGCCACACACGCGCGCGCACGCTCACGCACGCACGCGCGCGTGTGTGGCTCCGGCTCTCGGCTCGAGTTTTGCTCGCTCTCGGCTCGCTCCGTCTAAAATCACGGCGGATTTACCAATGATCGAGGGGGGTTGCGAGGGGGTGAGGGGAGGATGACTTATCGCTGTTTCTGTTGGTCGACGCGCGCGCGCGTGTGTGTGTGTGCGTGTGCCGCTCACAATGCTTCGCACCCCCGAGGTCTGGAAATTAAATCGGTGCAGCATCCTGCACAAAAAAATAATATTTACGCCTCTCCCTGGAACCATGGAAGAGGGGAGCCGATGCGTGGAGTTAGCCATGGGTTATGTTTTTTTTCTTCCCCTCTCTCTCTCCCCCTTTTCCACAGACTGTCAGGCAGAGGGCCAGCTCGAAACAGCACCCCCACCACCACCAGCACCACCGCCTGTTCATCTCCCAGGGGTAGACGTAGCTATATCGGACCCAACAATTTGTAACTTTTTGTGCTTGAGAAAATGGGATTTAAATTACACGCAGATATTGGGCGGCCCGCCACGTCGCCAGAGTGTGTTGCGGTAAACGGTCGCGTTGAAGAGAATATTGCTGCGGGGATGGTGGGGGTGGTGGTTTAGAGTTATTTTTTTTTTAAGAATTAAGGATATTATTACTATTGTGTATTTGTGTGTGTGTGTTATATTCCAAAGCCAATTTGACGTCTTATTTTCACACGTGGTGCTGAGTAGAATGGTCGGGCAGATGTTTATTCCATTGAATGTAACAATTTTTAAAGCCATCTTTTTTTAAAGATTCAGAATGTGTGTGTGTGGGGGGGGGGGGGGCGTAGGAGGAGGGATGGGGGGAGCGCGGTTAATACAAATGAATTAAATAAATAATAAAACATGTTAAACTTTCCAATCGCTGTGTAAATGCACAACGCGGGGCTCAGCCCTTTGTTTTGTTCTGCTCCCATGCACGGGAATCGCCCCTGTTCCCGGAATAGAGTTCAGCGGCTAGAGGTCAACCTTGGCGCATAGCGGCGGACGCACCGAATGGCCTACACCGTTTCGAATGACGTCGGGAGCCCTGCGGGACTCGGGTGAGACCCCATTTAGCTTTCCACTGCGAAGCAGGATTACTCCATTTTTGTTTGTTCGTTGTTGTTGTTGTTGTGTGAAGCTAATACGGCGCACACCGCCGCAGTTATGACCAGGGCCTGCTTGCCTGTGATTAGAACCGCGAAACCCTCTGCAGCAGGCGGCCAACGCGCTACCACCGCGCGACTCGGCAGGTTGCGAGTTCAATTCCTGGTTAGTGGGTTGACTCCCCCGTATAGCTTTAACATACTATTGGGGCAAGTGCTGTTAGCGAGCATCGATGAAGGCCGGCACGGCACACGAGGGGGTGGGTGGCCAGCACCACGCCCGGACGCCTTTGTCTCCAAAGTGGCGATGTTTACAGACCACACTAGGAACTCATTTGAAGCTAAGGCGACCTAGGGGAGGCCCAGGACCGTTTCAAATAATCGTCACCGGTGTTGGCCGTGAGCGGGAATCAAACTCGGGTCGCCGGGTTCGTAGCGCATTGTAGCGCTAACCGCTGCACCACCGCTCTCCACTACACACGCGCACAGACACACGGACGCGGCACCCTCAGTCACCTCGCAAGTGGCTCAGCGTGCTCAAGGTAGAGACACGGCGTTGCAAGGTCGACAACATTTCCCTCCAGTGCCCGATCGGTGCTGCTAAGCTTGCTTTGCGGCGGTGAACGCATATCGTTTGCGGCCCGTTTATAAGTGGTTCGATTCCCGTGGCCGTGAGCCGGAGGAAATGAAGCCTTTAGTGTGTATTCCCCTCCCCGACTTTAAACAATCAGCGCCAGGGCTTGACTTGAGCCCAGCATCCTCCGCGAAGCCACACAAAGCGACCCTCACAGCTTTCCACGCAGCAATAAATTAGAAATAATTGCCGCCGCGTCTGGGAGCTAAAGAATTCACGTAAAAAAAATATTCACGGATTTTATTTCTCCCTACCCCCCCCGTCTCCATTCCTGTTTATTTTTGTTTCCGCTCGTGGTCGAAAGCGGGACTAGGAATATAGTTCGCTCAGAGCAGGGCTCGGAAATCGAAATAACAAGAAAAAAACATTTTTTGGGGAATTCGGTAAAAAACCCCCCCTCAATATTTCAAGATCCGCAATGCATGTGAACACACACACACACACATTAGGGCACGAATTAGTCGATGAAGAGCCGCACGTGGCTCCGGAGCCGCAGGTTGAAAACCCTGACGTCGAGAGAGAGACCACATTTCTGGGGGAAGCTCAACGGTGAGCTGGCAGCCCGCTTCTTCCTTGAGCCACGTCCACTATTACACAGCCACGCCCACTCCACCACTAGCCCCCACTCAACGGTGATTGGCTGTATATGAAGTTAGCATCACCCACTACTCGTTTAGCTCCACCCACTGCTAATTTAGCCCACCCAATGCTTATTTAGCCCCACCCACCGCTTATTTAGCCACACCCACTACTCACCCAAAACTAATTTAGCCCCACCCACTACTCCTTGAGCCCAGCCCACTTGCAACATAACCACGCCCACTACTTCAGATAGCCCCGCGCACTATTCTGCTAGCCCCACCCACTACTCAGGGAGCTCCAACCTCTGCCCGCATCATTTAGTGGGCACGATGCCAGACATTTTTAGGCGGTGACAACGTCCTGATGTTTCTAAATGCTTCGGAACACCAGGGGCACCTTTGTTGAAACCACGGGGGCTGTCCCAGGCACACCAAGACGTTTGGTATCTTTAAGGTCCCTGTCTGCAGGAACTGCTGAAAGATAGAGTCAACGTGGGCTGCATAGGCCGAGTGAGACGATGACTCGGCTTGGTTGGGCGACTCTAGGTTCACGTTGAGACAAACTCACACCCCATTTCCACGTCCGAGCCGATCCAGGTTAGTGGGCCCTCGCGGTTAGGGGTGGGTTTTCCCCACCGTCGATTTGCTGAGCCGATCCAAAACCGAACCGTCATACGCTGGTTCTCACGGGACATCTGAATCGAAATGTGAACGGACGTGACATCAGCCAGTACGTCAGGGGTGGGGAACGTCCGGCCCGCGGGCCGTATGAGGTCCGCGACATCATTTGGTGTGGTCCTGCAAAGGCAACCGCAGGCGGGACTCGAAATTCAATAAATCTAGGAGCAAACCTGGAAAAGCAGTTGCGAGTAGCAACATCATCAATAGCCAGCTAACATCACCACACGCCTCGCCAAAGAGAAGCAAATTCCAGCCATCGCATTAGGGGTGAGTTAATTAAATGTTTTGACCAAATATAACGGGCTAATTTTTAAGTTGATAATTTTGTATGGCCCGCGAATGATGTTATAAACATCCAAATGGCCCTTGGCAGAAAAAAAAGGTTCCCCACCCCTGCAGTACGGCGTCACGGCGTCACGTCCACGCGTCTCCACTCGTCCATCTCCACTGCGTGCGACGTCGGCGGCACGGCTCGGCTTCTGCAGTGGAAAAAAAAGAACCGACCTGATGCCTCTTTAGCACCGGCTCCGGGCTGGCTCGGCCAGATGTCACTCTATAAAGTGAGGCTGTCCCAGGCTAGCGTCAGACCCCTGAGCTGTGCTTTACAAAAGGCAGTGCCGAGCTCAGCAGTTTCACCCCTCCCCCCACCGCCCTCCAGTCAACACGGGCCCTGGACACTAAATGTAAACAAGAAAGAGAGGAACACATCCATCATCTGTGAGCGAGGTGAAGGTTGGGGGGGGGGGGGGCTAAGGGTGGCCGTAAGGATTACTCCTTGTCAGTGCATGGAGGAGTGGGAGTACGGTTACCACAGTGAGATATTGATGCGAATAGCTCACGGCTGCGTTGTTGCTTTGTCCACGGTGGCGAGATGTTTACTACCTCGCCTGGTATGCAAGATGTTCGTGGGATCGATTCAGACCCTAACGCTTGTATATTTGGAGTTTGCGTGTCTCTCTCTTTTTTGTTTTGTTTACGATCACAGGAAACAAGAAGATGCTCGGTGTAGTCGGCACTTTGCTTCGTTCATCATTTCGTTTTTCTTGGATTTTTTTAATGCTTTGCTTTATGTGCCACCCTCCCCCCCCCCCCCCCCCCGTGTCTCTCTCTTCGTGGTAGCGTGGATGTTTCTCCGGGTCCTTCGGTTCTTTCCTCCACATTCAGAATCAACGCCACGCGTTTAGAGTATTTGGCTGCTATACATTTCCACGTGATAAGCCACTTCGTTGAGCTATCATTCGTGGCCAGGTCGCTTCTTAACAAGAGCTATAGAGCTCAGTGGGCCTTATCCGGTAAAATGAAAAATAGTTCAGTTGAGATTTTTAGCTTAAATCTCACTCCCAGCTGACGTTGGCGCCTCGTCACAATATATAAGGTGGCCTCGATAATCGATGGTAAATCACTACCCTCCACTGATGCTCAGATTTCGAAAGCGCCTCTCTTCTCGCCGTCTTCCCAACAGAACATTGCGGTCGCGACGTGGATCCCGTAACCCACACACACGCACAGAGACTGTGAACGAGACGTCCAGTTGAGGTTGGTGGCAGACGTTGTTAGAGGAGAATTCGATATAAAATTGCCGCGTTGTTTTTGCGCACTCCCACCCCCACCCCACCCCCCGTGGAAATTCATGGAAGGGGGCGGCGGGGGTTTCGTCGTTCATCGTGAGCACCATCGCTGTACGGTCGTGAAATGTTGTGATATAAAATATTGTACCCACATTCCTGGACCCAGCCATTCGAGTTGGGTTACGCGGTGGGGCTGGGGGAGCCCCAGCCGAACGCTGTCGCCGTGGTTGCTAGACCGTCTCGCGGTGGTGCGCTAACCGCTGTGCCACCGCTCCACAACCCCCCTCCGTGTATGTCGGGCTACAGTCGCCACACGACGTGGTGCCACCCAGCGTTTTGTCGCCAGCGCTCGCCAGCTCTGTGGTTAGACGCGCCGGGGAGGAAGGAGAGAAGGGGTGGGGGGAGCAGATAATTAACAATCACCCTGCCCAGCGCCAGGCCAGGCACCCCCTGAGAATCCACGCTGGGAGTTTTTGTGACCCTCCGCGAGAAGGGAGGGGTCGAGGAGGGGGAGGCGGAGAAGGACCCCCCTCCCCCCCCCCCCTTCTGTGTTTACGTTCCTGTTTTTTGAAGGAAACCCGAGTCTCTGTATCCTGCCCTCAACCCCAGTTTGTTTTACAATAAAAATACCTTCGCCTGTTTTTTCTGCACCTTCTCCCTCCTCCTCCTATCTTTGTGTTTAGTTTCGGGGGGTGGGGGGGAAGGAGATGGAAGATGGGGGGGGAGTGGAAGTTCCTCTGACTCGCTCTATGGCACACACAGGATTATTGTTTGTGCAGGGTATGGCCAGTGTTGACCACCACTTGTGCCCGTGCCCTGACCGTCCCAACACGCACCGATTCGCCGCGCTCACTCGCTCAATAAAGTCACGTAGGTATAATGTAAATCACGACGTTACGGGCGCAACACAAGCGTCCGTCATCAGGTGGGAAAGCGTGGCCTGCTGCTGATGCAGACTGCACCTGATGACGGACGCTCGTGTTGCGCCCGAAACGTCGTGATTTATTTTATTTTCTACCCACGTGCTGACTTTACCGAACGAACCAAAGAGCATGGATTCCTGCAGTCACGAAAGCTTCAAATCAAGATTGAACCACCTCCTTGTCACTCTTCTATCGCTGCTGCTGCTGCTACTGCTACCACTGTTCTTCATCCGTTGATTCTTCCAGCGTGTGTTGATAACTCGGTCTGCGTCAGACGCTGACTGTTTGGGTCTCATACACCGCACTCCGCAGGTCACAACCAAGCACACGTCACTCACTCACTCACAACCAAGCACACGTCACTCACAACCAAGTACACGTCACTCACTCACTCACAACCAAGCACACGTCACTCACTCACTCACAGGTCACAACCAAGCACACGTCACTCACTCACTCACAATCAAGCACACGTCACTCACTCACTCACAACCAAGCACACGTCACTCACTCACTCACAACCAAGCACACGTCACTCACTCACAACCAAGCACACGTCACTCACTCACTCACAACCAAGCACACGTCACTCACTCACTCACAACCAAGCACACGTCACTCACTCACTCACAACCAAGCACACGTCAATCACTCACAACCAAGTACACGTCACTCACTCACTCACAACCAAGCACACGTCACTCACTCACTCACAGGTCACAACCAAGCACACGTCACTCACTCACTCACAATCAAGCACACGTCACTCACTCACTCACAACCAAGCACACGTCACTCACTCACAACCAAGGACACGTCACTCACTCACTCACAACCAAGCACACGTCACTCACTCACTCACAACCAAGCACACGTCACTCACTCACTCACAACCAAGCACACGTCACTCACTCACTCACAACCAAGCACACGTCACTCACTCACAACCAAGCACACGTCACTCACTCACTCACAACCAAGCACACGTCACTCACTCACTCACAACCAAGCACACGTCACTCACTCACTCACAACCAAGCACACGTCACTCACTCACTCACAACCAAGCACACGTCACTCACTTACTCACATCCAAGCACACGTCACTCATTCACTCACAACCAAGCACACGTCACTCACTCACTCACAACCAAGCACACGTCACTCACTCACTCACAACCAAGCACACGTCACTCACTCACTCACAACCAAGCACACGTCACTCACTCACAACCAAGCACACGCCACTCACTCACTCACAACCAAGCACACGTCACTCACTCACTCACAGGTCACAACCAAGCACACGACACTCACTCACTCAATCACAACCAAGCACACGTCACTCACTCACTCACAACCAAGCACACGTCACTCACTCACTCACAACCAAGCACACGTCACTCACTCACTCACAACCAAGCACACGTCACTCACTCACTCACAGGTCACAACCAAGCACACGACACTCACTCACTCACAATCAAGCACACGTCACTCACTCACTCACAACCAAGCACACGTCACTCACTCACAACCAAGGACACGTCACTCACTCACTCACAACCAAGCACACGTCACTCACTCACTCACAACCAAGCACACGTCACTCACTCACTCACAACCAAGCACACGTCACTCACTCACTCACTCACAACCAAGCACACGTCACTCACTCACAACCAAGCACACGTCACTCACTCACTCACAACCAAGCACACGTCACTCACTCACTCACAACCAAGCACACGTCACTCACTCACTCACAACCAAGCACACGTCACTCACTCACTCACAACCAAGCACACGTCACTCACTCACAACCAAGCACACGTCACTCACTCACAACCAAGCACACGTCACTCCCTCACTCACAACCAAGCACACGTCACTCACTCACTCACAACCAAGCACACGTCACTCACTCACTCACAACCTAGCACACCTCACTCACTCACTCACAACCAAGCACACGTCACTCACTCACAACCAAGCACACGTCACTCACTCACTCACAACCTAGCACACCTCACTCACTCACTCACAACCAAGCACACGTCACTCACTCACTCACAACCAAGCACACGTCACTCACTCACAACCAAGCACACGTCACTCACTCACTCACAACCAAGCCCACGTCACTCACTCACTCACAACCGCGCTCACGCCATCACTCGCATGCTCACCGAGCCGTTCAACAGATTGCGGGCCACAATAAGACACTCACTCGCTCACTCGCTCGCACTCACTGACACCTTCAATAACTCACTCGACGCACTGCAGTTCACACCATCACACCTCACCCACTAACTCACTCACTCCCTCAATCACACACTCACCACACTACAGGTCTCCTCAATTCTCTATCTCTATAATCCCTTGCACCGCTCCACTCTGGATCCCCCTCCCATCATCACCATCAAAGACAAAGACACGCTGTGTAATAATGACCCTACGTCTCCTGACTTTTAGGTCACCCTGTATAATAATCCTATGTGTCCTGATGTTAGGCCAATCTGTATAATAACTATTTGTGTCCACACTGTTGGGCCATCCTGTATAACAACGCTATGTGTCCTAACTTTTAGGCCACTCTCTATAATAACCCTATATGTCTTGATTTTAAGCCACTTTGTATAACAACCATGTGTCCTGACTATTGGGTTACCCTGGATGAAAACCCTATGTGTCCTGACTTGTAGGCCACCCTTTATAATTGCCATATGTGTCCTGACTACTCGGTCACCCTGTATAATAACACTATGTGTCCTGACTTTTGGGCCACCCTGTATAATAACCCTGTGTGTCCTGACTTTTTGGCCACGCTGTATACAGTGAGGGAAAAAAAAAGTATTTGATCCCCTGCTGATTTTGTACGTTTGCCCACTGATAAAGAAATGATCAGTCTATAATTTTAATGGTAGGTTTTTTTGAACAGTGAGAGACAGAATAACAACAAAATAATCCAGAAAAACGCATGTCAAAAATGTTATAAATTGATTTGCATTTTAATGAGGGAAATAAGTATTTGACCCTCTCTCAATCACAAAGATTTCTGGCTCCCAGGTGTCGTTTATACAGGTAACGAGCTGAGATTAGGAGCACACTCTTAAAGGGAGTGCTCCTAATCTCAGCTTGTTACCTGTATAAAAGACACCTGTCCACAGAAGCAATCAATCAATCAGATTCCAAACTGTCCACCATGGCCAAGACCAAACAGCTCTCCAAGGATGTCAGGGACAAGATTGTAGAAATATACAAGGCTGGAATGGGCTACAAGACCATTGCCAAGCAGCTTGGTGAGAAGGTGACAACAGTTGGTGCGATTATTCGCAAATAGAAGAAACACAAAAGAACTGTCAATCTCCCTCGGCCTGGGGCTCCATGCAAGATCTCACCGCGTGGAGTTGCAATGATCATGAGAACGGTGAGGAATCAGCCCAGAACTACACGGGAAGATCTTGTCAATGATCTCAAGGCAGCTGGGACCATAGTCACCAAGAAAACAATTGGTAACACACTAAGCCGTGAAGGACTGAAATCCTGCAGCGCCTGCAAGGTCCCCCTGCTCAAGAAAGCACATATACATGCCCGTCTGAAGTTTGCCAATGAACATCTGAATGATTCAGAGGACAACTGGGTGAAAGTGTTGTGGTCAGATGAGACCAAAATGGAGCTCTTTGGCATCAACTCAACTCGCCGTGTTTGGAGGAGGAGGAATGCTGCCTATGATCCCAAGAACACCATCCTCACCATCAAACATGGAGGTGAAAACATTATGCTTTGGGGGTGTTTTCTGCTAAGGGGTACAGGACAACTTCACCGCATCAAAGGGACGATGGACGGGGCCATGTACCGTCAAATCTTGGGTAAGAACCTCCTTCCCTCAGCCAGGGCATTGAAAATGGGTCGTGGATGGGTATTCCAGCATGACAATGACCCAAAACACACGGCCAAGACAACAAAGGAGTGGCTCAAGAAGAAGCACATTAAGGTCCTGGAGTGGCCTAGCCAGTCTCCAGACCTTAATCCCATAGAAAATCTGTGGAGAGAGCTGAAGGTTCGAGTTGCCAAACGTCAGCCTCGAAATCTTAATGACTTGGAGAAGATCTGCAAAGAGGAGTGGGACAAAATCTCTCCTGAGATGTGTGCAAACATGGTGACCAACTACAAGAGACGTCTGACCTCTGTGATTGCCAACAAAGGTTTTGCCACCAAGTACTAAGTCATGTTTTGCAGAGGGGTCGAATACTTATTTCCCTCATTAAAATGCAAATCAATTTATAACATTTTTGACATGCGTTTTTCTGGATTTTGTTGTTGTTATTCTGTCTCTCACTGTTCAAATAAACCTACCATTAGAATTATAGACTGATCATTTATTTGTCAGTGGGCAAACGCCCTATGTGTCCTGACTTTTGGGCCACCCTGTATAATAACCCCATGTGACCTGACTTTTGGGCCACCCTGTATGTATATGATACAAATCTGCGAGCCCTTCCTTTGCCTGCCGCTCACTCGCCACAGTCTACATAAAGATTTTGATTTCTCCTTCACTCCTCGGGGCCCCGAGACGGCATCACAGCCCCAGGCGCCCCTGCATTTGGTTTTGCCGACTGTCAAACTCAGACTCTGTGAAGAGACAGACTAAGAGCCTGCACCAGCGAGCTCAGCAGTCCACTTCTCACACATTCCAGGCCACCGCGTGGGCAGCGCACAAGGAATGTGTACAGCAGTGGATTTCTAGCGGCTGCTGGTAGTGTGGTGGTGGTGGTGGTGCCAGCGCTACCGGTGGTATGGGGAGCGGTGGTGCAGCGGTTAGCGCGCGCTGAGCTGGCAACCTCCGGAGACCCGCTTTCAATTCTATCTCACGGCCACCAACGCCAGTGACGACGATCTGAACCGGTCTTGGGCCTACCCTAGGTCTACTCAGCCTCAAATGAGTCCCTAGCACCGAAGTGTAAACATCGCTACTGGGGAGACAAAAAAGACGGCTGTATGGGGTGCTGGCCACTGACCCCCTTCGTGTGCCGTACCGCCCTTCATCGGTGCTATTCGCGAGCGGCACTTGCCCCAAAAGTATTTTACGGCTACACGGGGCATCTTTGTTTTTTTCTTTTTACGGTTGCGGCTGCTGGAGGAGGAGGAGGACACAGAGCGATGTGAACGGACCCAGGCTGCTGAAGTGTGGATCGTTTGGAATGTTCCCATGCGTGGAAGCCGCCTTCCTTTGTCAAATGAATCAATTATACTGATTACAATAATTTTCCAGATCTTTGTCAGCACCCACTGCTTGGATAACACTAAAACGAAACTTTTTAAAATGTTATTTTACCAGGTAAGGCCACACTGAGCTCTTATTCAGAAGCGACCTTGCCATCCTAAATTTTAACTCAACGAAGTGGCTTATCGCGTGGAAATGTGTAGCAGCCAAAGACTCGAAGCGCGTGACGCTGATTCTAAAAGTGGAGGGGGAAACCCGGAGAAAAATCCACGCAACCACGGGGGAGAACATGCACACTCCAAATATACAGCAGGCGTCAGGGTCGGGATTGAATCCAAAACCTCCTGCATACCAGGCGAGGTAGTTAACATCTCGCCGTGCTGTTTCACCATACTTCTCCACGCTGATAAGTGTGGGTTGGATCAGCTAATTCCAGCTTAGAAGACTGCAATAGGATCAAATTAACTGCCAGATCCCAGGGGCCGATGCTCTGCTGTCCGAGTGAGTTCCAAATTGGAATGTAATTTGGAGGCATTAAAAAATCATATCCGAGTCAGAGTTGCATCAACATTGCTGCGCCTAATAGAATATTTTTTTGCGTTCTTGTTACACTATAATGTTGATTTAAAGTCCCATGCCTTTGATCGGGAGCCATGCACTTTTAAATCTAGATTTAAATCTAGATTTAAAACTAATTTCTTTAGAACTGATCTGTGAGTGTAGTCTGTTCTCCTTTCCCGGCACCTCTGATTAGCACGGTTGGCCACATACGGTGCGAAAGGAGTTCAACGTAGGTGCATCTTCCTCGAAGCTTCAATGCCACAACCTCTAAACCGCGTCCATGGCACACACCGCAGCAGCAGCGGCAGCACATGCGGATTATTGACGACGTTAAAACATCTCCTGGCAGTGTGTCGGGATACTGCTGTCACCACTCAGAACAGAACCGCGGAACGTGTAACGACGACTCGATGCCTGATTCACAAATATGACGGAGAAGGCATCGTCAGAGCGATAATTCACTACCGCGCTGCTCCTGACGCAATCATCTGGCACGACCTCCTCAATGCACAATCGCAGCTGTTGCTGTATAGATCAACACCAGGCGTACAAAGAATAAGACAGAGATCTATAGATTCACACTGAGACCCATAGACTTACGGAGAGGCCCATAGACTCACACAGAGATGTATAAATTCACACTGAGACCAATAGATTCACACGGAGACCCATAGACTTACGGAGAGACCCATAGACTCACACAGAGATGTATATATTCACACTGAGACCAATAGATTCACACTGAGACCCATAGACTTACGGAGAGATCCATAGACTCACACAGCGATGTATAGATTCACACTGAGACCAATAGATGCACACTGAGACCCATAGACTTACGGAGAGACCCATAGACTCACACAGAGATGTATAGATTCACACTGAGACCAATAGATTCACACTGAGACCCATAGACTTACGGAGAGATCCATAAATTCACACAGAGATGTATAGATTCACACTGAGACCAATAGATTCACACTGAGACCCATAGACTTACGGAGAGATCCATAGACTCACACAGCGATGTATAGATTCACACTGAGACCAATAGATGCACACTGAGACCCATAGACTTACTGAGAGACCCATAGACTCACACAGAGATGTATAGATTCACACTGAGACCAATATATTCACACTGAGAAACATAGACTTACAGACAGACCCATAAACTCACACAGAGATGTATAGATTCACACTGAGACCAATAGATGCACACTGAGACCCATAGACTTACGGAGAGACCCATAGACTCACACAGAGATGTATAGATTCACACTGAGACCAATATATTCACACTGAGAAACATAGACTTACAGACGGACCCATAGACCCACACAGAGATGTATAGATTCACACTGAGACCAATAGATTCACACTGAGACCCATAGACTTACAGAGAGACCCATAGACTCACACAGAGATGTATAGATTCACACTGAGACCAATAGATTCACACTGAGACTCATAGACTTACAGAGACCCATAGACTCACACAGAGATGTATAGATTCACACTGAGACCAATAGATTCACACTGAGACCCATAGACTTACGGAGAGATCCATAGACTCACACAGAGATGTATAGATTCACACTGAGACCAATAGATTCACACTGAGACCCATAGACTTATGGAGAGATCTATAGACTCACACAGCGATGTATAGATTCACACTGAGACCAATAGATGCACACTGAGACCCATAGACTTACGGAGAGACCCATAGACTCACACAGAGATGTATAGATTCACACTGAGACCAATATATTCACACTGAGAAACATAGACTTACAGACAGACCCATAGACTCACACAGAGATGTATAGATTCACACTGAGACCAATAGATTCATACTGAGACCCATAGACTTACAGAGAGACCCATAGACTCACACAGAGATGTATAGATTCACACTGAGACCAATAGATTCACACTGAGACTCATAGACTTACAGAGACCCATAGACTCACACAGAGATGTATATGTTCACACTGAGACCAATAGATTCACACTGAGACCCATATATTTACAGAGAGACCCATAGACTCGCACAGAGATGTATAGATTCACACTGAGACCGATATTTTCACACTGAGACCCACAGACTCACACATATGTATAGATTCACAATGAAACCCATAGACTCACACAGAGACCCATAGACCTCAATGTAAAAGATGTACAGCCGCTGCACTATACATCGACATCAGCAGCCATTGGAAGAGGAAGAATGTTGATTATGAAGGACAAACAATCCCTTAGTCATGTAAAGTTTATTATTTGTAACTGGAAGTCACTCGCGGATTTTAGCGAGTTTCTGTTGGGAAGCACGGAGCGTTTAAAGGTAGAGAGGAGGAGGAGAAAGACAAGGTTAGACCAGGCGAGGAAGTTAACATCTCCTAGCCACTGTGGTGATTATGAGAGAGAAACACGCAAACTCCCAATATACAGCAGGCGTCAGGGTCTGGATCGAACCCACGATCCTCCTGCATACCAGGCGAGGTAGTTAACATCTCCTAGCCACTGTGGTGATTATGCGAGAGATACACGCAAACTCCCAATATACAGCAGGCGTCAGGGTCTGGATCGAACCCACGATCCTCCTGCATACCAGGCGAGGTAGTTAACATCTCCTAGCCACTGTGATGATTATGAGAGAGAGACACACAAACTCCCAATATACAGCAGGCGTCAGGGTCTGGATCGAACCCACGATCTCCTGCATACCAGGCGAGGTAGTTAACATCTCCTAGCCACTGTGGTGATTATGCGAGAGATACACGCAAACTCCCAATATACAGCAGGCGTCAGGGTCTGGATCGAACCCACGATCCTCCTGCATACCAGGCGAGGTAGTTAACATCTCCTAGCCACTGTGATGATTATGAGAGAGAGACACACAAACTCCCAATATACAGCAGGCGTCAGGGTCTGGATCGAACCCACGATCTCCTGCATACCAAGCGAGGTAGTTAACATCTCCTAGTCACTGTGATGATTATGAGAGAGAGACACGCAAACTCCCAATACACAGCAGGCATCAGGGTCTGGATCGAACCCACGATCCTCCTGCATACCAGGCGAGGTAGATAACATCTCCTAGCCACTGTGATGATTATGAGAGAGAGACACGCAAACTCCCAATATACAGCAGGCGTCAGGGTCTGGATCGAACCCACGACCTCCTGCATACCAAGCGAGGTATTTAACATCTCCTAGCCACTGTGATGATTATGAGAGAGACACACGCAAACTCCCAATACACAGCAGGCGTCAGGGTCTGGATCGAACCCACGATCCTCCTGCATACTAGGCGAGGTAGTTAACATCTCCTAGCCACTGTGATGATTATGAGAGAGAGACACACAAACTCCCAATATACAGCAGGCGTCAGGGTCTGGATCGAACCCACGATCCTCCTGCATACCAGGCGAGGTAGTTAACATCTCATAGCCACTGTGATAATTATGAGAGAGAGACACGCAAACTCCCAATACACAGCAGGCGTCAGGGTCTGGATCGAACCCACGATCCTCCTGCAAACCAGGCTAGGTAGTTAACATCTCATAGCCACCGCAGCGCCCACCGCCGTCACAACCCGCGGCTGCTCAGTATATCGAGGAGGCAACTCATCTCGACCCGTGTCGATTCCGCTTCTCAGCGCTCGCTCGAACCCTCTCAACGAGGGCAGTCCACAAAGCAACCCCCCCCCTCCCCAAGCCCACCCCCACCTAACTCCCCCTGCGCATTCCACTGCCGGTCGCAATTGGGCAAAACGCGCGTCCGGTGTTCGGCCCCGTAAGCGGTTCGCGTAATCGAACCGCGCTCCGTGGGTCACGCAGAGCGTGGTTTTTTTTTGTCGCCGTGAGCGGGGGTTTTGTTTCGTGATTTATTTATCGATTCATTTATTTTACCTGCCCATTCAGTCAATATTTGGTGGCCTTCGTCTCTATCGATTGAGCGCGGTGGCAGGCAGGTCTCCTGCCGAATGATTGGCTTTGTTTGTGGAAATTTGATGAGCGAGTCGGTGGAATTGGTGGGGACAGGAGGTGGTGGGCGGGCAGCTGGGAATTCAACATGCCCTGGGATTGTTGTTGGTGTCGTTGTTGTTGTAATTGTTGTCCGCTAGCCTTCCAATAGGAGTTGACAGCGTCTGAGTCCGCCCACGTGGCTCGCTCAATAACCTCGACGTGAACCCATCGACGACGTTGCTGTTCATCTTCCCCTCCAATGCGACGGCAGAACCTAAACAACTAAAACATTGACTCGGTTTCCTGAACAGCGGGACAAGGGCCCGCAGTGTGGGGGGGGGGGGGGACGAAATCTAAACAGCGCCACGGATTCATGTCCCTGAGTCTGTGCGCCCGCGTTGTTTACGATTCAGAGACAGCGGTTACAAACGAATGTTTGGCGTTGGCAGTCAAATTTTGACTTTCAACTTTCGTGACTGCAGGAATTCATATTCTTTGGTTATTTTCGGGAAAGTCACGTAGATAAATACATAATAATAACGTGAATAAAAAAAACCACGACGTTTCGATCACAACACGAGCGATCGTCTTCAGGAGCAAAGCGATCGTCGTGGTCTCAGATGTCCACGGGTTCAGTTTGCGAGCCGGGGCCACGCCGAGCGCTCCGCCACGCTGCCAATGTTGCCACACGGCCACGTGACCACACGGCCACACGGCCACTCGGCCACGTGACCACACGGCTGCCTTGGACCGCACGGCACGGCACGACCACGCACCGGTGCGGGCACAGAGTGAGAGAGTTGGGGGGCGGTGGGGGGGGGAGCTGAGGTTTGTTTATTTTTTGTCAGCGAGGTCGCGGCTTCGGTTGGAAACGCGTCTCTCGGGGGGTTGGATGGAGCCCTCGCGCGCGCGGATGACGGAACGCTGTGGCCGGGCGACGAGGGGATGAGCGGAATCGGAATATTGTATTTATACTGCAAGGAGGAAGCCGATGAACTATAACAGTTCTCTTCCACAGACGTCCGAGTACATGCAGGGGGTCAGAACGTTACAACGACAATGCAAAAAAAAAACCCCGATAGAAGTGCAAAGCATCGGGAAGGTAAGCGAATCGCTTAAAATATACACAAATAAAACTAAACAATGTTTTTGTTATCTGACCAGGTAAGGAGCGATACAGAGGGATGGAGCCGTGGCGGTGTCATGGTTAGCGGACCGCGATGTGAACCTACTGACTAGAGTTTGATTCCTGGCCACGGAGAACATCAGCGGTGAAGAATGAGTCAAACGACACCTGGCGACTGGCCGGTGCACACAGATGTCTGCATCCAGCAGTGACCCATGTCTGTAAGTGTGCATGTACGTGTGCATGTTGAACTTATTCTTGGTTCTTTCGGTAAAGTCACGTAGAAGCGAAATAATAAAATAATACTTTGTAAAAAGAGTTTTATGTTTATTATTTTATTATTTCCCTTATACGTGACTTCACCGAAAGAACCAAGAATATGAATCCCTGCGGTCACGAAAGCTTTAAATCGAAGTTCATGTTGAACTTCTTTCGCGCCGCGCGTAGCCAACGAACTTAAAGGCACGGTCAAGGAGGGAAAGGGAATAGCAGGCAAAAGGATCGGAACGCGTTCGAGAGGAAGCCCGCCCGCGGAGACGAAGCCATCAAATCAGTTCGCGTGCAGGGTCCGGATGGATCCCTGCTTCGTCAAATTGCTCCAGCAAGGTTCTGGCACCATTGCGCCTGAGGCTGTGCCTGTGATTTATTCGCTGTCGTCCGCAGACATAATTTTTTGACACTGTTGTTGTAATCACTGTTTATTTATTGCCTATCCTGTTTGCACAAAGCCCTGCCGAAGGGGGGGGGGGGGGGTTTGTGTAAATAAGTTTATTTTTAAATCGCTCAGTTTGCACATTCCCACCGTGCAACGTGCCGCTGCAGCTGCCTCCACTGGCGACGGTCTTGGGCTTGGGGTCTGTGAGTCTCCTCCTCTTGGGTGGTATTTGATCATCATTATTATTATTTGTGCACAACTGACAGATACCAGGGAAGAGTTACAGATGTCATAGGACAGCAGCAGCCTCCTCAACGAATTCATTATTTAGTGATGTTGCGTTGGACAGCGGTGCACACGCACGTGTAACAACAACACTCACCGCGAATCTCAAACATGGTTCCCCTTCTTAGTTGAAGTTTTGACGTTGCTTTTTGTTTAACCAGGTAACAAGTCAAGAGACCTTGCAGGGATAGTAGAATTAGAACCTGTGTTTTCACTGGAGGAATCTGATGAGCTATGAAGCTCTTTTCACAGATGTCTAATAATAAGGGTGGGGGGGGGGGGGTGGGAAGGAGGTCGGGTCAGCGCGCCATGCGGCAACACACTATCCCCGTACAGATGGAAACAGATGGCGATCACCCCCACGTGCTGCACCGCCCTCTCCTGGCGAGGCAGGGCACGGCACCTCCTCGACGCCCTCCCACGAAAAGAGAGTTTCACGAGGTTGGCGGCGGTGATCCAGTAACCCTCGCCGCTGCCTTCGCAGTGCTGGACTACAGGCAGCCACGTGCAGCGTAGTAGTCGCTACCACCAAATACAAAGATCCCCCGTATAGCTTTAACAAGCTGTTGGGGCAAGTGCTGTTAGCGAGCACCTATGAAGGCCTCGGTGGCCAATACCACGCTCGGCCGCCTTTGTCTCCCCAGGGGCGATGTTTACCACACACCGCACCAGGTACTCATTTGAGGCTGAGTCGACCTCGGGGAGGCCCGTGACGGGTTCAGATAACCGTCAATGGCGTTGGCCGTGAACGGTAATCAGTCACCACCACCGCCACCACCACCACCACCGCAACTACCGCCACCGCCAATACCACCACCACCACCACCACCGCCGCCGCCACCGCCACCACCACCGCCACCACCTCCACTACCACCACCGCCACCACCACCGCGACTACCACCACCGCAACTACCGCCACCGCCAATACCACCACCGCCACCACCGCCACCACCTCCACTACCACCACCACCGCCACCACCGCAACTACCGCCACCACCACCACCACTGCCGCCCTGCGACGCATCGACGGCCGGGCTGAGTGAACGCCTCTGGAGGAGTCAGGGCACATCTGAGCGGCACTCGTGATGGGGGCTGCGTTTCGTGATGGGAGCTCCGTCCCCGTGTTAGCGAGAGGCGAAGCGAAGGGCGCGCCCTGGCTGCTGATGATTTCAGTTCCTCCTATCTCGTTCGCGATCATGCGTGACCCCAGCGGTGGTTGGTGGGGGGTGGGGTGGGGGGCAGTCTTTGCATTACCAAGTAAAAGGTCACAGAACTCTCAGGGCAAACAGCGACTTTGTGTGTGTGAGAGAGTGCGTGTGTGTGTGTGTGTCTGTGTGTGTGTGTCTGTGTGTGTCTGTGTGTGTGGGAGGAGTGGTGGTGTAGCAGTTAGCGCGCTGTGTGGTCACGCATGATCGGGAACGAGATAGGTGCCGACAGTGCCCCCTGGAGCGACTCCTCCCGGGTGAAGTCGCTCACCGTCACACAACTCGAGCTGTGTGCTCGTGCTGCATTCACCATCAAGTCGTCTAAGTGGCGCTTGTGCGAGACCACGGGTCTGAAATGACAGAGATGACTGGCTGATGCACCACCTGTGCCCCCTACTGTGCCAACTTGCTGCGCTTTAGCCACCCGGCGCTCCGCTCGTTGTTGTGAGCGTCGCACCTCCGTCCTCTGTTGTTGGTACCAGTCATCGGCAAGCCCACTCAGCTCCACGTCCTCCTGTACCACATCACTCCATCTCTTCTCTAGCCCGTGCCGCGCCCGTTTAGCCCCCTCGAGCTGTTTCGGGGCATGCGGGCTACATGGACCAGCCAACGCAGCCTTGCCTACCGGAGGAGCTCACCGATGGGACTTTGCCCAGATCTTGCAAGGATTTGTGAGCTCCTGACACAAACCCAGGATGGATCGTAGGCAGGCCAGCCTAAATGTTTGTAACCGGCGAAGATGCTCCATTAGGGGGGTCCACGGTTCGAAAGCGTAGAGAAGGGAGGGAATGACCGTGGCCGAGAAGACCTGAAGCTTAGTGCGGAGCGACAGACCAGGCAGCTTCCACACAGCGTTACGCAACCGATGAAAATATATGGCCGCTCGACTGATTCTGAGTGAGACCTCCGCTGCCAAACCGGAGCCGGTCATGAGCCCAATGCCCAGGTATGGGAAACTCTCCAACCTCTCCACAACTGCCCCATCACCGATTGGGAGTTGTGGGGGTGGAATGTCCGATGGTACAAAATACCCAGGCAGGTGCTTAGTTTTCGTGGGGCTGATGGTAAGGCCCCACCTCTTAGTGGCACTCTCCAGTTTCAGCAGCAGCGTCTCCAACTCCTCCTCTGAATGAGCAGCAATTACCAAATCATCGGCATACATAATGTGGTTGACCAATAGGGAGCCATCCCTTGACCGCACCCGGGCATCGGTCAGCCTCCCATTATATCTGTACCAAATAGAAATTCCCCTGGTACAGCTATTGAAGGCTTCACGAACCACGTGGTCAAAATAGATGTTGAATAATGTCGGAGCCAGAGGACATCCCTGTCGTACCCCAAGGTGTATAGGGAATGGCTCTGACTCCCGGTCACGTAGTTTTACCCGGGCCCGCTCACCATCATGAAGGTCATTAATGATCGTGAGCAGAGGGTCAGGGACTCCGAAAGCACGAAGAACAACCCAGAGCCCAGGCCTACTGGTGGTATCATAGGCCTTGACCAGGTCAATAAAGCAGAGATGAAGTAGTTTTTGAATTCCCTACACCTCTACTATAGCAGACGGACAGAAAATATGGCATCTGTTCAGGACTGCTCTTTCCTGAAACCGCACTGGGGCTCCGCAAGCCTCTCCTCAGCGTGCCTAGCAAGGCGATGTTGAATAATCCTTGCCAGGACCTTTGCTGGCACACTGAGGAGTGAGATGCTCCTCCAGTTGTTACAGTCTGTGCGGTCCCCCTTCTTAAAGAGAGGGACCACCAGGGCATCCTTCCAATCCTGCGGAACCCGTCCAGTGGTCCAGACTGTTGTTATGATGTCATGTAGGGCAGTCTGTGCACAAACGCCACCTTCCCTCAGTATTTCGCTTGGGAGATCATCTCTGCCCGGTGCCTTTCCTGGTCTCAGACTCCGGATCGCCTTCAGTACTTCCTCAACAGATGGCACCTCAGCCAGCCACTCACAAGGGGTGACTTCTTCTTCCAATATTTGAGGCACCGCAGCCTCAGCAGGGTCACCCCCACATTGTGCCACGATGTTTTCCTGGCTGAGGGATTTCTCCTCCCCCAGGACCTCACAGAAATGCTCAGCAAATCTGCAAACTTGTTCCTAGGGGTCGGAGATTGGATCACCGTTTTTTCCCATAATGATGGAAATAGGTGTGGCGCTGCATGTTACTCTTTTGATGGAGTTAAATAGGGATTTGTGATCGCGGGCCACTGAGGCAGACTCCATCATCTCAGCAACCCGCGACCACCACCCATCTTTGCAGCGCCTCACGGCTCTCCGAACCTCTGAGCGAAGGCTGCGGTAAGCCTCCTCATTCTCTGACGTGGGATGCTGTAGACGATTAGAGTGGGCCTGTCGCTTTTTCTCAACCATCTTGAACACCTCCTCTGTCAGCCAGGGTCTCTGGGGAGGTCTGGACCGCGTACCCAAAGCAGCCATTGGAACTGCATAAGTCACAGTCCTAAACCTCGCCCATTTACTCTCGACATCAGGAGTAGTGGGGGACGATGCCAACCCCAGCCGCAAGCGATGATGAAATTCTCGCTTGCAACTTTCATCAGCTAGCTGATACCAGGCCACCTTAGGTTGGAATGGGGTCCTGGGTGTACACCCACCACCGGAGTGGAAGAATGGCAGGCGCATCTTACAGATGACTAGTCGATGGTCAGAGGGCAGATCAGTTCCACGGTAGATCCTGGTGTCAAGGACATGGGCTCCCATCCGCTGGTCCGTCACTATGTAGTCCAGCAGATGTTCTTGCTTTGACCCGGCATGCATCCATGATGTTGTGTGGATGCGCCGATGCCGGAACAGCGTGTTGGTAATTACAAGCCCATGGGCTGCACAAAAATCTATCAGTCTCCTACCGTTGTTATTGAGCTGATCTGGCCCATGCCTTCCAATCACTCCAGACCAGGTGCCAACATCATGACCAACTCTGGCATTGAAGTCACCCAACAAGATGACTCTATCCCGAGGGGCCACTCTAGCCAGCACCTGTGATAGGTCATAGAAGGCATCTGACTAATCGGCTTTGCCTGCATCCCTCCATGGATATAAGTAACCACGACCACCACTCCTCGCCTCCACTTGATGGGAAGGCGAGCCCAAAGTAGCCTGGGGCTTACAGCTTCCCACACCTCACAGCCACGCTCCCACACCGCCTTCATTATTTTGTTTGACAGTCTGCTGCCCCGAGTAGAGGACTGTCCACCCCTCATGGTGGCAGGAGCCAGAACCGGTCCACTGGACCTCCTGATTGCCACAGAGATCCAGATGGTACCGGTCCAGCTCCCAACAGAGGAGTGGCAGCTTCTCGTCCGCAGTGAGCGTTCGAACATTCCACGTGGTTTAGTGCTAATTTATTGAATGTGGAAGGGTTACCAGCCCCTCGCACCCATCCAGAGCCCCCATTTAGCCACTGTGGTGGTCACAGACGCCATGAGGGGAGGAGCCAATCAGAATTGGCCCTCCCCCCCACAGCACTATTCACGACAGCGTTGCCCATCCGGCACCGAGACTGTCCTCCAGACAGTCTCGTCCCTTCACCTGATGAAGGCCGCTTGTGTTGTGGCCGAAACGTCGTGAGAATATTATTGTGTTATTTTATTTTATCAATTTATTATTTTATTCTCATTCTACGTGACTTTACCGAAAGAACCAAAGAAGATGAATCCTTGCAGTCACGAAATCTTTAAATCGAAATTCAGGTAGGCGGTTGTTTTGCCGGACATACGTACACACACACTTACATACACACACGTACAAGATGATCGTGAGCAGAGGGTCAGGGACTCCGAAAGCACGAAGAACAACCCAGAGCGCCAACGTTATTGGGCAGAGGTGTCACAAAAAATTTACGTTTACAGAACGTTAACTTTCTGTAGCGCACAGGCGGCAGTGTCAATGAGTATGAGAGAGTGGCGTGCGTTTGGCAAATGTAACACAAAATACGTACGCATGAGCAGTGTGTGTGTATATGTTGGGGAGCGGTACAAACCTTAACAGACTGTAGGGGCAGGTACTGTTAGCGAGCACCTATGAAGGCCGGCACGGCACACGAGGGGGTGGGTGGCCAACACCACGCCCGGCCGCCTTTGTCTCCCTAGTGACGATGTATACACATCGGACCAGATACTAATTTGAGGCTGAGTCGACCTTGGGGAGGCCAGGGACCGGTTCAGATAATCGTCACTGGTGTTGGCCGTGAGCGGGAATCGAACCCGGGTCGCCAGGTTCATAGCGCAGCGCGCTAACCGCTACACTACCGCTCCCCACAGACACACACAGTGTACACACACACACACAATGTTGTTCCACTCATGACCGCGTAGCCGCATGCGAGTGAGTTCAAAACGCACGTAGCGAATTTTGAGGTTGAAACAGGTTAGCAACATATACAGCGTGAAATTACACAAAACCGAACCCGCGCAATGCGAGGGAAACGCCTGTGGGGCCGTCCATAAATGACGTCACGCGATTTTGGACGATTTCTTATCCCCCCCCCCTCGTCACACGGCGTCACAAAAAGTCAGACCCCCCTCAAATATGACGTCACAAAGCTCTGCACCCCCCCCCCCACACCAAAAAAATAAAACATGCTTCAAATCGCTTTAAACTATTGTCATTGTAGTGCGTATTTAATGTGGCGCTGCACTCTGATGTTGTAGGAGAAAACATTGATTAAAAAGTCTATTTAATTAAGCAGAAAGTGTTGTCTATATTTATTTAAAGTTACGCATTTTGATGTGACGTCACATTTCTCAATTCCCCCCCCCCCCTCGTCACATATCGTCACCCCCCCCCCCCTTGGTGCGTGACGTCACTTATGGACGGCCCCTGTACAGGAATCTGCTAAAGCGGGTAAACGCATGTCGTTCGCCACCACGTGTCGGTGACACAACCTCAGCGCTTGTGCCAGGCTAGGTGCACCCTTGAGGCCTCGTGAAGCGTCGAGGGCAGCTGACATGAGGTCACGGGAGAGAGAGAGAGAGAGACCCCAGACGAGTGTCAGATGCACCCTCACCCGTGCGTCCCCCCACAACTTTGGCAACCCGCTGCGGTTTATCCGCCCCGTCGCGCTCCGCTCGTTGTTGTGAGCGTCACCGTTTGTTAGGTTGTGAACGTCGTTCCCTTGTTGCTGGCCGAAGGAGGCGACTCTCCTCTCGACGACAACACAATCACCACCACCAACAACAACAACGAAGACGAAGAAGACGACGACGATGCGCATGCAGTCACCGGCCTTGACTCCGTCTCTTTCACTACAAAAAAAACCTCGCCAGACCCCGGGCGCAAACATTCAATAATAATAATTTTGTTTTCTTCTTTGGCTCTTTCGGTAAAGTCACGTAGAATTAGAATAAAATAATAAAGTAACACAATAAAATTCTCACGACGTTTCGGCCACAACGCAAGCGGCCGTGATAATTTTATTGTGTTATTTTATTATTTTATTCTCAATCTACGTGACTTTACCGAAGGAACCAAAGAAGATGAATCCTTGCAGTCACGAAAGCTTCAAATCGAAAAATTTTGTTGCAAACATAAGCGGAGGAGGCACGGAGGCGCGCGAAGCGTGACCTAGAGTGACTATCCATCCATCGATTGAAACCGCAAATTCGAGTTACGCGGTGGAGCCACGCTGCATTCAAGATTCAAGAAAGTCACCGGTTACCAATTCGATCTCCCGGCTCGGCAGTTAAAACAATGGGGGGGGGGGGTGGGGGGGTAGGGGGAAGTTTAATTAATTGCAACCCCACCCCACCCACCCACTATCCGAAATCGCTTCTGATCCATGCAGCAGAATATTTAAATATGTGTGTATGTTGAACACGTAGCAGGCTTTCGCGACCAATATCATCCATAATAGAGGTTTTTTTTGGGGGGGTCAGATCGCATAAATGTATAAACGTGTCGTTAAGCCCGCCACCACCCGACACAGCCGACTAGTAAGGGTTGTCACGTAAACAGAACGTGGCCAATTCGTCACTAGTACAGCACTACACCGGTGTGTTGGAGAGCCCAGCCACTACATTTACAATCTGAGTACGACGTTTCGGGTGGTGGCGGGTTAACGACTCATATATTTACGCGATCTCACCCAAAAAAAACCTCCTCTATTATGGATTACATAGTATGTATGTTGAACTTCGTTCGCACCGTACATAGCCAACCGTGATAATCGGAGGTGCCGGGGGGAAGGACAACAAAACTAAACACACACAAAATAAGTTCTAAAGGAATGAGTTTTGTCAATCTATATGATGATGATGATGATAATTTTAAAGTTACACAGCTCCAGGTGGCTTCCAAATATGGGAAGGAAGGAGCGTTCCAGATGGCCGCAGAAGCAGCATCTGAAAGCGAGGCGCGGTGCGGTGCGATGCGGTGACTGTCAAACAAATGTGGACAGCGCAGTTAGCCCACGATCGGCGAGGGGCGAGTGCGATGGTGATGGCGTGGGGTAAGCGTGGGTACCGAGACTGGCTACGGCCTAAAGCAGGGGTGGGGAACGTCCGGCCCGCGGGCCGTATGATGCCCGCGAAATCGTTTGGTCTCTGGCCCTGCCAAGGCAACCGCAGGCGGGACTCAAATTCAATACATCTAGGAGAAAAAACCTGGAAAAGCAGTTGCGAGTAGAAACATCATCAATAGCCAGCTAACACCATCACACGCCTCGTCAAAGAGGAGCAGTTCCAGCCATCACATTAGGGGTGAGTTAATTAAATGTTTAACCAAATATAACAGGCTAATTTTTAAGTTGATAATTTTGTATGGCCCGCGAATGATGTTATAGACATCCAAATGGCCCTCGGCAGAAAAAAAACGTTCCCCACCCCTGCAGGCTAAAGGGACTTTCTAGACCTCGCAGTGGCCCGGGCAAAGAAGTCACTTGCAGCGCTGCGCCGTTTACCAGCTGCACCTCACGCATTTACGGCATTAACCAAAGTGGAGTGATAGAAGGGTTTTTATTTTATTTTTTCTCTCCCTTCTCTCTTTCTACAAAGCGCCTTTATTTCTCCTGCCCGGCAACCATGGGACCTCGCTTTCCGTACCGCTCTGCGAAGTTGCAGACTGACAACAGCCTTCCTGCCCACAAGGCCCCTAACACCCACAGCAGCAGCAGCAGCAGCCGGCTGACTTCCCAAGCCGTGAGTCTTAAAGCGACGCGCGCGCACACACGCGTGTGCATGTGTGTGTGCATGTGTGTGTGTGTATGTGGGGAGCGATAGTGTTGTGGTTAGCGCGCTGCGCTATGAACCCGGCGATACGGGTTCGATTCCCGCTCACGGCCAATACCAGTGACGATTATCTGAACCGGTCCCGGGCTTCCCTTAGGTCGACTCAGCCTCAAATGAGTACCTGGTGCGGTGTGTAAACATTGCCACTAGGGAGACAAAGGCGGCCGGGCGTGGTGCTGGCCAAACGGACCCCCTTGTCTGTGGTGTCAGCCTTCATAAACGCTCACTCACGAACAGCGCTAACACCCCAACAATCTGCACGTCTATGCGGGAAATCTTTGTCTTTGTCTTTGTACGTGCGTGTGTATGAACACGCATACCTTGAACACACACACACGTGCAGGCACATCCATACTCATGGTATACCATGGTGTAGACCAGTGACGTGCGGTGAGGTCAATGGCTGGGGAGGCACTGGATAGTGTCAGATTCACACTGAGGGGGGCGTGGCCTCACTGAGGGGGGCGTGGCCTCACTGAGGGGGGCGTGTTAGACACGTCCCCTTCAGTGAGGCAGATGTGATAGCAGCCTCCCCCGGTGCTTTTTCATTGCAGTTTCATGACGAGACAAGCGAGCCTAAATATCTTTATACACACACGTGAAATAAGTTACCTAGAGTATGGAAGGCGAGGACATGAAATGAAGGGGTCTACAAACATTACATTGGTGACATACTGAGATCGTAACATGCACGCGCTTATTGGCCGCGCTCCATCCAGTTACTGAGGGGTTGCGCAATCAGAGGGGAGGCTGAGCTCGCCACTGCCTCACCTCTCTCGTCTCTCGCTGTATTTGCAGCGGAGCTCCGCAAATTTGGCGATTTTGACTAAAACAAAAATGATTGTAATCGTACAGAAATGACATGTAAAACACAGATCAGTGGAAAAATCCTAATATTTATTTGATTTGATTATTATTTTATTTTTACTTTTCGTAACAGTTATTTTCATTGGAGTCTGAGAGGCGAGGCTCTGCCTCCCCTGACTGCACTTCCCTGGTGTACACGAATAAATTGGGCGGTGTGGCTAATACCACGCCTGGCCACCTTTATCTCCTCGGTGTTAATGTTTAACCACTGCACCAGCTACTCGTTAAAGGCCAAGTCAACCTAGGGTAGGTCCAGGATCGGTTCAGGTATCACTCGCCACTGATGTTACAGTAGTTGTGGACGGGACCTTAAATCCAGCTCATCGGGTTCAAAGTGCAGTGCGCTAACCACTGTGCCACCGCTCCCCGCCAGAGGCACACACACACACAACACACGGCTACATGAACACACACACGCGCACGCATCAGAATGAAACGCAGGTCTCCATACATATGAGATTAACATCAATAAATCCCCTTCGGCCATAGCTCAGTTCTTATATTTATTTATGTACATTTAAACAATTTAGAAAATCACACAGCACCCCGCTGCGTGTTGTTCCAAACTAAACTCGGTATTTATTTGTCTCTTTTTTTTTCCCACTGCACAACCGAGCCGTGCCGGGATCCTGTGCCCTGAGATCCGTGCCGGGATACGTGCCGAGGCAGCCCAACTCACGAGTCGAGTCGCGTGTAGATCACGTGGTACAAGCAATAGGCGACTGAAAACACAAACATCCAATTATAGCATCACTACGCAGTTGATGGCATTAATACAGCACGAATACAAATTAAGTTTGAACCGCATTCGTAACTGAGCGTGAATTCAGCTGAAAATTGTATCGAATCGATCCCGTAATCGATACAAACACAATTGCAGCCGGCGAATCGTGATTAACTCCACGCCGGTACATCGATTCTGCTGTCAAACACGAACTGATTCCGATTCCCCTTCGTGCAGTGCCGGATTAAGCTACTACGGGGTCTCTAGTATTATATGTTATTAAGGGGCCCTAAATGAATAAATAAAACGTAAATATGAAAACACACATTTTTTACTTGCGTAGTAAAGTAAATGTATTTTTCATTTGCTATACAGCCAGATAATACGACAAATCGCTAACCTTAAACACCAAAGTCGTTCATAAAAGTTGAAGGCAACCGGAATTGATAGCTTGAAAACATTTTTAGCCCCGGGCCCTTGACAATGCGTGGCCCGTAGCATATGTAACGACTTTTGCTTCTAGAATAATCCGGCACTGCAATCGTGTGCTGCACGGGGTAAGTCCTCGCTGAACGAGCGGTGTTCACATAACGCGATTTCGCGTTATGTGAGAACGCCCCCCCCCCCGCCTCCCTGGGCTGCTAGACATGAGGCCCCGTGACCATTTGCCTCCCTCCCCCGGCCGCTACCCCCCCCCCACCCATAACCTCGACAATGAGAAAATCAAATCTTTCCCACGCGTCTGCTGAACCTGCGACTGGTACGCATTTCAGGCTAAGCTTACCTAGACGAGGCCGACCGCGGGGGTCTTATCCTCCCAGTTGGACACGTCTCTAACAGCACCCTCCAATCGCTGGCACCTGCCATTGTACATCAAGCACCCCCCCCTCCTCTCTCCGCGCACCCCACTCCTTCACCCAACCCACCCCCTCCCCTTCCTCCACACACAACTCTCTATGTGAAGTGCAGGAGTTGATCATCAACACCAGCGAGCAGCTGTCGCGCATTTTGTACTCTGCGCTGTAAGAAGGTCCCGGGGTGTACGCAGCACAACACTCCGGGCAGGGCGGAGAGACGCGCGGGGTGGGTAGGGGGGGGCTGAAACAACATCGCGGTCGGCTCTAGCCAGGGCCAAGCCATCCACCCCTCCCCAACCCGCTCAGCCACCGCCCCCCTCAACCCGTTCAACGACCGCTCCCCACTCCCTCCCTATATAATTTGGCGCCCCAGTATTTAATGGCCCAGTGCTGTCACAATGCAGCACGCACGGATGCGTGCGGAGCCGTGCGTCGAACAGCAGCAGTAGCAGCAGCAGCAGGGGTTGTGCACAACCTGAATCAGGATCAGATTTTTGTTGAAAATTTTATACTGGAAGAGGACTCCTATTAGCTGTAAAGCTCTTTTTCATAGATGTCCAGTCGGGTCACGGGGTAAGAACGTTACAACAACAACAACACGTGCTAGGAGCGCAAAGTACAAGCGAGGCAAAGAAATCACACAAACACAAAACACTCAACCATCCCCCATCCTACCAGGCAAAGCCCACTTAGGTATTTAATTTATTGTTCAAAAGCGACCTGGCCACGAATTATTGCTCAACAAAGTAGCCCTTATCAGTTGGGCATTTATAGCAGCAAAAACGAATAATCTGAACAGTCGAAATGTGGCGTGAAATACCGGAGGAGCCGGAGGAAAATAATCTCCCCCCCCCCATGAAAACCTGCGTTGACACGTGCGACGCACCTGTGTTGACACGTGCGACGCACCTGTGTTGACACGTGCGACGCACCTGTGTTGACACGTGCGACGCACCTGTGTTGACACGTGCGACGCACCTGCGTTGACACGTGCGACGCACCTGTGTTGCGGCGCACCTGTGTTGACACGTGCGACGCACCTGTGTTGACACGTGCGGCGTACCTGTGTTGACACGTGCAACGCACCTGTGTTGCGACGCACCTATGTTGACACGTGTGCCGCACCTGCGTTGACACGTGCGTCGCACCTGCGTTGACGCGTGCGTCGCACCTGCGTTGACGCGTGCGTCGCACCTGCGTTGACACGTGCGTCGCACCTGCGTTGACACGTGCGTCGCACCTGCGTTGACACGTGTGACGCACGCCGACCACGCGGCCCTTGTTTTGCAGGGATATTTTTCCAGGAGGGGGGGGGGGGGCAAAATCTGCCACAGGAGTAGAATTTAATCTTTGAAGTTATTAAAGTCCAACTGAGTTTCGTGAAATACGCCCGCACACTACAAAGTTCTGCACATTGACACACAATCGTTTGCCTGATCCCCAGCACTTAACACGTGAAACATATATCGCTGAGAAGACGTGTGTGCGTGCGCGCGCGTGTGTATGTCATTTATGTTTATTATCGAGGAGCAGTTAAGTCTTGGAAACGTGTGGAACATTCGTCGTGAATTTTAGCCAATCATTTTCTTCCATTTGTTCTCTACCGGTGTTTTTTTTTCCCCTTCCGGACACGGAAATTGTGAGGTCAGAGGAGCGTGGTGGAGGTGCTGACAGAAGTGGGAGCTGGTGGGTGGTGGGTACGGCGGTGGTGGCGGTGAGAGAGGTGTGGGTGGTTGGCAGTGTGCAGTGGTGATGAAAGAGGTGGGTGGTAGTGGTTTGTGGGATGTGATGGTTGTGGGTGGTCGTAGTTGTGGGTAGTCGCGGCTGTGGGTTGGTTGCGGTTGGGGTGGTGGCGGTGGTCGTGGGTGGCAGTGGTTGTGGATGGTGGTAGTTGTGAGTAGTGCTTGTGGGTGGTCATGGATGGTAGTGGTTGTGGGCGGTCCGTAATTTTGGCGGCGTGGTAGCGGTTTTGGGTGGTAGCGGTTGTGTTTGGTAGTGATTGTGAGTGGTGGTGGTGGTGGTTCTGGGAAGTGGTGGTAGTGGGGTGGTGGCTTGTGTGTAGCCGTAATGGCATAGCGGGCGTCAGTGGTGGTGGTGGTTGTTGCGAAGTGGCAATAGGAAAGTGTCAGTGGTGGGTGGTGTCTGGGCCCTCGCGTAGTGGCAATCGGAGAGTTGTGTCGGTGGGCGGCGGTGGTGGCCACGATGAGTGCCGGGTTTGGTGGAGGAGAGGTCGCGACCTTGCCGTCGTCATGGAAATTAATCCTCATTCCGAGTGCTGCGTGCTGCCCACACGGATTGCCCGCATTTCTCCTCGTCGCCGCTGTGGTTTAAGAAAAAAAAAGCTCTCTTGTTAGTCCCGGATTTTCGCCGGGGCTTACAAATAGAATCTGTCCGCGTGGCCGGTGTGGGATTTGGGATTTATGCCGCGCATTAATTGACTGCTCTCAGACTCGGCAGGAGTCTTTTCCTGGAATTTTTGTAGCCAGAACTTCAAATTACATATCCTGTACAAGCAGCAGACTTGGCAAGCGTGCGCGTCCCCGAGGCTTCTGGCTTCTCTGCCCAGCGAAATATACATTAAAAAAGATATATATTTTGGGCCTTTTGTTTTCCAGAGTTGGCTGGAGGTGGCCCTCTAATGTAGGAGGGCTCCATCGGCCCTTTCTTGGCCCCCGCCTGCCGCCGCCGCCGCCGCTCCACAGAAGCGGAGATGTCCCCACGATTTATGCTCCGTCCCGCCTGGCGGCCCAACTTTTCGTTTGGCTTTTTTCGGCCGCCCCTCTTTTCGTTTGAAATTCCTCGCGACGCGTGGGCTCGCGCGGCGTTGTGGAAAGCAGCAAGGGAGGAGAGAGAGGGGAGAGAGAGAGAGACGTCCGCGAGTGACGTCAGTGTCTGCTGCGTATTTCATCAGCGGCGATTTAGGGTGGATGATGAATGATAAGCAAACACGATATTCTCACTGTCTCTATCCTCTCGCAAATACAAAAATCCCCCCGAATAGCCCTACCTGGCTTTTGGGACGAGTCCCGTCTGCAAACACCTAAACTAAAACATTTATTTTTCAATTTTACCACGTAAGGCACACTGAGCGATTTGCTTTTTTTTATCTCCCAGAAATGACCTGGCCACAAAAGAAAGCTCAGCTAAGTGGCTTATCGTGTGCAAATGTATAGCAGCCAAATACTCGAAACACGTGATGGGCATTCTAAATGTGGAGGGAAAAAACCGGAGGACCCGGAGAAAAATCAACGCGACCACGGGGAGAGCACCAGAACTCAAAATACACAGCAGCAGGCGTCAGGGTCGGGATAGAACCCACGCAATCCTGCATACCAGGCGAGGGAGTTAACATCTCCTAGCCACCGTGATGATGATGATGAGAGAGAGACACACAAACTCCAAATATACAGCAGGCGTCAGAGTCGGGATCGAACCCACGACCTCCTGCATACCAGGTGAGGGAGTTAACATCTCATAGCCACCGCGACGCCCCTTTTGAAGGTCTGCACAGCACACGGGGGGGGGGGGGGGGGGGTAGGGTATTAATTTGAGGCTGAATCGACCTAGGGCAGGCCCAAAACCGGTTCAGATAATCGTCACTGGTTCTGGTCGCCGTGAGCCTGAATTGAACTCGGATCGCCGTGGTTAGTCATGCAGGGCCGCTAACCGCTTCGCCACCGCTCTCACTCACTCACTCACTAACATCCACCGCGCTTTGGTTAAATTAGTCACAGACTTCTCATTTGTAATTAACGTTGACTGGAATTGTAGCCGTTCCATGAAAAGAGAGAGAGGAGGCCGCGGCCGCTCCAACAGTTCACCCCCCGCGTGTGAGCCCCTGACCCCATCGTGTTAAGAGAGAGGGAGGGGGGGCTTGAGTGAATAACTTGGTTTGGGGGGGGTAGTTTGGTGGGGGGGGGGGCTCAGTAACCCATTCTTTGTGCAAATATTTGCTCAAGTGTTGTAGCCGTAGTAGCTCTCTCTCTCTCTCTCCTTGCCGTCCCGGGGTGTCAGAAAATTTGCCTCGCGTTCTTCAACTCGTTTCGAGTCTGAGTTCTCTTGTTGAGAGTTTTCAACTCGGCCGAGCTAAACTTACACACACACACGGGCAGTTATTGTTTGTTTTAAAAGGGCCACGTGGTACGTCTGTTTGTTTTTAATTCATTACATTGTTGTTGTTGTTATTATTCTCTCGCGGTTCTCGTTTTTGCACAGTTATGTCACTCGCTGTTATTTCAACATAATGGGGCCTAAGTGCCGGCTGTCACTGTGATGTGTGTGGGGAAGGCTCACAGCCACCCACACACACAAAAACAAAGATTCCACCCCCCCCTCCCCGTATAGCCTTAACAGACTGTCGGGGCAAGTGCTGTTAGCGAGGAGCACCTGTGAAGGCCGGCACGGCACACGAAAAGATTGGGTGGCCAGCACCACACCACGCCCGATCGCCTTTCACCTCCCCAGTGGCGATGTTTTACGCATCGCACTCGGTCGTCATTCGAGGCTGAGTCGACCTAGCGGAGGCCCAGGACCTGTTCAGGTAACCGTCATTGGTGTTGACCGTGAGATGGAATCGAACTCAGTTCGCCGGGTGATCGTAGCGCAGCGCAACAGGGGCACGCTCACACACACACGGGCGTGTGATCGCAGTGGCTCGCTCTAAGCAGATATTATTATGCGCGTGCACAGTCTCACGCGCACTCCCAGCACACGGGACACCCACGCAGCCACACTGTCGCCACAACAAAAGAAAGACAAAGATCCCCCGTATAGCCTGTGGCATACCGTTGGGGCAAGGGCTGTTCGCGAGCACCTGTGAAGGCCCGGCTACGGCACACGAGGAGGTGGGTGACCAACACCACGCTTCGGCCGCTAACCACTACACGACCGCTCCCCCTATCCCGACACACACACACGTGCCATCCCCACAGCATCAGCAACCGCTGTTCGCCACTAAGTGTTGGTGACGTTCCCACGACGCTTGTGGCCCAGGCTAGGTGAACATTGAGGCCACGTGAAGTGTCGAAGGCTCGCTGGGCAAAGGGTCACGGGACAGACCCAGGAGTTATGGATTGAGCGACTGAGACGAGTGGCAGATGCACCAGCGGTGCTCGCCACTTTGCCAACTTGCTGTGCTTTAGCCGCCCAGCGCTCCGCTCGTTGTTGTGAGCGTCGCTCCATTGCGACTGCATCGAACTGCCCGGTAGCAGCGTCCTTCACGAGCCTCCTCCGTGGAGGCCCCGCTGGTACCATTCATCGGCAAGTCCACCCAGCTCTACATCAACCTGTACCACATCAGTCCATTTCTTCCTTAGCCCGTACCGCGCCCGTTTAGCCCCCTCTATCCTGCCAAACAGAAGCTGCTTGGGCATGCGGTGGCTGGACATGCGGGCTACGTGACCCAGCCAACGCAGCCTTGCCTGCCAGAGTATCTCACTGATGGGACTATGGCCAGATCGTTCAACGAGCTGTGACCTGAGACATTCGATGTATGGTTAAACCCAGGATGGATCGCAGGCAGGCCAGCCTGAATGTTTCAAACAGGCTCAGATGCTCCTTTAAAATGCTCCACGTCTCGCAAACATAGAGAAGGCAGGGCATAACCCTGGCCGAGAAGACACGTAGGTTCGTATGGATAGGCCAGGTAGCTTCAACACAGCGTTACGCAGCTGATGTAAAGATAGCGCCGCTCTACCGATTCGGAGTGAGACCTCCGCTGCTAATGCGGGGCTGGTCATAAGCACACTGTCTCGGCACGGAAACTTCTCAGCCCCCTCTCCACAACTGCCCCATCACTCATGGGGAGTGGAGAGGCGGGAGTGTTTGGTGACACAGAATACCCAGGCACTCACCCACTCACACACCCACCCACCAACCTCACAGATATGCACTCGGCCCACAAAGACAAATTTCCCCCCGTAGAGCCTTTAACAGACCTTTTGGGCAAGTGCTGTTTGCGATTACCTGTGAAGGCTGGGACGCCACGCAAAGGGATCATGAGTGACCAGCACCACGCCCGGCCGCCTTTGTCTCCCCCAATACTGATGCTCTCATACCGCACCCGGTACTCATTGGAGGCTGAATCGACCGAGGGGCAGCCCCAGGAACCAGTGCAGATCTTCATCTCTAATGTTGGCCATGAGCGAGAATCGAACTCCGGATCTTTATAAGGGCAGTGCACGAACCAACCACTCAACGACTCCCACACACACCCACACCCCACACACCCCACACACACACCCACAGCCCACACTTAACACCCCACACACACCCACACCCCATACACCCACACCCCACACATCCACACACACCACACATACACACACCACACACACCCCACACACCCCACACACCCACACCCCACACACCCACACACACCACACACACATCCCACACACACCCCACACACCCCACACACACACCCACAGCCCACACTTAACACCCCACACACACCCACACACCCACACCCCACACACCCACACACACCCCATACACCACACACCCACACACCCCACACACCCCCACACACACACCCACAGCCCACACTTAACACCCCACACACACCCACACACCCACACCCCACACCCCCACACACCCAATACACCACACACCCACACACCCCACACACCCCACACACACACACCCACAGCCCACACTCAACACCCCACACACACCCACACCCCACACACCCCACACCCCACACACCCACACACACCACACATACACACACCCCACATACCCCACACACCCCCAAACCCCACACACCCACACACCCACACACTCCACACACACACCCACACACAGACACCCCACACACCCACACAGACACCCCACACACCCACACACACCCCCCACACACACACCCACACCCCACACACACCCACAAACCCCCACACCCCCCCACACACACACACACACCCACACACCCCACACACGCGCTATAAAACACAGAGCTTGGCACATGCAATTATCCCCGGCTCTAGGCTACGCCCTTTAATAGACGCGTCTGACAACCTTGGCAGTGGGCTGCCAATGCACACACAAGAGCGATGCATACCGTGCAGGCATTCATGGAACTTCAAGCCTGCCGTGTTAACGGAGGGAGGGGGCTTTGGCGCCATACCCCCCCCCCCTTGATTTCTGGGAGGCAATAAAATAGTGGTGTGACTGACCCATTTGCAGTGTCCCATTAGGGTTGCCACCATTCCGGCTTTGGCCCGGATGCGCATCTGCGTAGTCGGTATTTGTGTTCTTATAATAAAGGTTTTTTGGTTAGATCGCGTTATTAAAAAAAATGTGTCGTAACCCTCCACCACCCGATACGGCCAAACAGTAAAAAAATGCGTCACGTTAATGCTGGATGTAATTACCAGCGAAACGTCGTTCTCAACTTTTTAAATTATGTTGTTTCACTCTTCAACACACCGGTGGGCTAAAGTAGTGAACTATTTGTCTTTTGTAAACGTAACCCATTTTTTTACTGTTTGGCCCTGTCGGGTGGTGGAGGGTTACGACACGTTTATAAATAACGTGATCTAACCCGAAAACCTTTATTATGAATACTATTGGTCGCGAAAGCCTACGTGTTAAACAGGTATTTGTGTAGTTGGCATCTGTGTGTTCGGGTGGCAGCAGGAATTTATTTGTACCGATCATCTGCTACTGGTGTTGCTGTGTTGAACTTTATTGTAGTTTACTGCTAAACTACTCTGATAATAGTTCCTAAAACTGATTGAGAAATCTGTCCGCAGTTTGGGCTGAGTGGAAAAGGTGGCAACCACAGGCCACCGACCAGGAATTATTATTAGGGGCTCACTTTCTTAATTTATAAACGCCTAGTGAGATCACAGAAGAGGCATAGGTAGGGTATAGAGACCTAATGAGATCACAGAAGAGGTATAGGTAGGGTATAGAGACCTAGTGAGATCACAGAAGAGGCATAGGTAGGGTATAGAGACCTAATGAGATCACAGGAGAGGCATAGGTAGGGTATAGAGACCTAATGAGATCCCAGAAGAGGTATAGGTAGGGTATAGAGACCTAGTGAGATCCCAGAAGAGGCATAGGTAGGGTATAGAGACCTAGTGAGATCACAGAAGAGGTATAGGTAGGGTATAGAGACCTAGTGAAATCACAGAAGAGGTATAGGTAGGGTATAGAGACCTAATGAGATCCCAGAAGAGGTATAGGTAGGGTATAGAGACCTAATGAGATCACAGGAGAGGTATAGGTAGGGTATAGAGACCTAATGAGATCACAGAAGAGGTATAGGTAGGGTATAGAGACCTAATGAGATCACAGAAGAGGTATAGGTAGGGTATAGAGACCTAATCAGATCACAGGAGAGATGTTGATGTCGCGAGGTTAGGGGAGACGTAGACAAAGATGTAGTGAAATGAAAGGAGAGAGAAGCAGAGGAGGCAAGATGCGCGCGATTAAAAAATGCCCAACGTCTTATGTTCTTATTCTTGGTTCTTTCGGTAAAATCACGTAGAAGGGAAACAAAAAAATAAAAAAATAAAAACCGCCACTTTTTTCAAATGTTATTGCTGTGGTTTTCACACCTGATGATGATTGCTTGTGTTGCAGTCGAAACGTCGTGATAATTTTATTGTTTTATATTTTTATTTTTTTATTGTTTCCCTTCTGCGTGACTTTACCGAAAGAACCAAGAATATTAATCTCTGCAGTCACGAAAGCTTTAAGTCTTATGCTCTATTTAGAATTTGAATTTGAGACGAATGCTATTTGTTTCATTCATTCGGGGCTTCCATTGAGCTACTTTGAGCTCTGAGCACTTTGCTCGCTTTGCTTACGCACGGGATCCGCCAGCGTGCACAATCACGGCGTGTGCGTGGCCGTGCGCTAAAGCATCGACAGCAACAATCACCGTCCAGCACTACGTGGTGGTGACATCGCCACGGCGCTTGTACCATGCTAGGTGCACTTTGTGGCCACGCGAAGTGTCGAAGGCTGGCTGATGGCAGGTCACGGAAAAGACCCAGGTGCCATGGGTTGACTGACTGTGATGACTGACTGGCAGATGAACCAGCTGTGCTGCCCATCGTGCCAACTTTTTTCACTTTATCCGTCCGGCGCTCCGCTCGTTGTTGTGAGCGTCGCTCCTCTGCCCTCCGTTGTTGCTGGAGGGCGACTTGTCTCCAACTACCCAGTAGCAGCGTTCTTCATGAGCCTCCCCCACAGAGGCCGATCTTGATACTGCCGGTACAGTTTTGTGCGCTATGTATAAGACAACTGACTAAAGACAAAGATCCCCCGTATAGCCTGTAACAGACTGTTGGGGCAAGTGCTGTTAGCGAGTAGCACCGATGAAGGCCGGCACGGCACACGAGGGGGTGGGTGGCCAGCACCACGCCCGGCCGCCTTTGTCTCCCGATGTGGCGATGTTTACTACACACTGCACCAGGTACTAATTTTAGGCTGAGTCGACCTAGGGGAGGCCCCAGAACCGGTTCAGATTAATCGTCTCTGTTGTTGGTGGCCGTGAGCGGGAATCTAACTCGGGTGCCGGGTTCGTAGTGCACACGCTATGTACACACCCACTGACCCACACAACTCTCAACAACAACAACAACCGTCATTCGCCACGAAGTGGTGGTGACGTCACCACGGCGCTGTATCAGGCCATGTGCACGTTGAGGCCACGTGAAGTGTCAAAGGCCCGCTGGCAGGAGGTCACGGGGCAGACCCAGCAGGTGCCACGGGTCGACTGACTAAGATGACTGAGATGACTGGCTGATGCACCACCTGTGCCCCCTACTGTGCCAACTTGCTGTGATTTAACCACCCGGCGCCCCGCTCGTTGTTGTGAGTGTCATTTATCTACCCTCCGTTGTTGTTGGAGGGCGACTGCCTCCAACTGCCCAGTAGCGGCGTCCTTCACGAGCCTCCTCCACAGAGGCCGATCTTGACACCGCTGGTATCAGTCATCGGCAACTCCACTCAGCTCCACGTCCTCCTGTACCACATCATACCATCTCTTCTCTAGCCCGTGCCGCGTCCGTTTAGCCCCCTCTATCCGGTCGAACAAAAAGCTGTTTAGGCATGCGGTGGCTGGGCAAGCGGGCTCCATGACCCAGCCAACGCAGCCCTGCCTGCCGGAGGAGCTCACCGATGGGACTTTGTTCAGATCTTTCAAGGATTTGTGGGCTCCTCACACAATCCAGCCTACAGGTTTAACCCAGGATGGATCATCGGCACAAAAAAGGCAAAGACCCCCCATATAGCCTTAACAGACTGTAGGGACAAGTGCTGTTAGCGAGCACCTATGAAGGCTGGAACGGCACACGAGGGGTTGGGTGGCCAGCACCACGCCTGACCGCCTTTGTCTCCCCAGTGGCGATATTTACACACCGCACCAGGTACTAATTTGAGGCCAAGACGATCTAGGGGTGGCCCGGGACCGGTTCAGATAATCGTCACTGGTGTTGGCCGTGAGCGGGAGTCGAACCCGAGTGGCCGGGTTTATAGAGCAGCGTGCTAACCGCTGCACCACCGCTCCCCACCAGGACACTGTGCGACACCCAACACTTGTCTGCACGAATCTCACCCCCCCCCCCCCCCATCCCGCCTCTTCTCCTTACAAATAACTCAACACGATCGTCAGTAACACTCCGCGTGTGACACGAGATATTTTATAGCACGTAAATATAGGCCGTGGAAAGATCGAGTGAATAAGAGTTGGAGACTGCACAATACAACCATGGGGCCTGGTAAGATTTGTGTATGTTTCTTAATGAATAGTTTTTAATTTTGGGTTATGAATAGTCGTATGTACAGGGACTCATCTACTTAACGAACGCGCTGGGTTCCAGAGGTCTGTTTGTAAATCGATTCGTTCATAAGCCCAACTTGACTCCGGTTGATTCCAAACCTGTTGTACACTAAAAACGGGGAATGGTTTTAAAAGTTGTATGATCTCCTATAGATGCAGATGCCACTGGTTGTTCATGTTCTTTAGATGCAGTAGCCATTGGTTCTTCATGTTCTGCAGATGTAGATGCCACTGGTTCTTCACGCTCTTTAGATGCCAATGGTTCTTCACGTTCTGTAGATGCCAATGGTTCTTCACGTTCTGCAAATGTAGATGCCACTGGTTCTTCACGCTCTGCAGATGTAGATGCCACTGGTTCTTCACGTTCTGTAGATGCCAATGCTTCTTCACGTTCTGCAGATGTAGATGCCACTGGTTCTTCACGTCCTGCAGATGTAGATGCCACCGGTTCTTCACGTTCTGTAGATGTAGGTGCCACTGGTTCTTCACGTTCTGCAGATGTAGATGCCACTCGTACTTCACGCTCTACAGATGTAGATGCCACTGGTTCTTCACGTTCTGCAGATGTAGATGCCAATGGTTCTTCACGTTCTGTAGATGTAGATGCCACCAGTTCTTCACGTTCTGTAGATGTAGATGCCACCACCGCCATCGATTGCGCGGCGGTTGGGCTTACGGCTCTCGGTCCGAACAGGCAACTGTACACACGGACAGGTTTGTTCGTATATCTGAAAGTTCGTAAGTCGAATGTCCGTAAGTAGAGGAGTCCCCCTGTATGTTGAACTTCTTTCGCACCGTACATAGCCAACCGCGCTAATCGCAGGTGCGTGGTTGGTTAGCTACTAATAAACAGACACCTCCTTAAATAATGATCCATGTGTTACGACGGACGATTTAAAATACCTCATTCTTACGCACGAGCGACATTCATGCGCACGTGTTACTCTGTGTGCAGTCACATTTAAATATTTCACCATCAGTCAGCGTCTATTCACTCCTTCAGTCGGCTTGGGTTTTAATGGGCCAAGGACTTGAACCGGCGATCTAGAGATTACAATTCCAGTGTGTAAACCATTACACCACAGCAGCTCCCGACAAAGTTTGGCAACTTAGAGGATTATATCACATCTATTAAAATGTAGTATACGTTACCTTTGCGCGGGTCCTGATTACAGATTACTCATTTTTCACGTGCAAATCGGAGCCGTGCCAGAATCGTGCCAGCACGGTACGGGTGTGTGTGTGTGTGTGTTTTTTTCCCACTGGCAATTTTTGCCGAGGCGAGCCGTGCAGCTCCGGCTTCACGAGACGTCTGAGAAGAAACGGCCTTGCTGGTTGTCGTGGCGATTAACGAACGGTGTTGAATGAGACTTAGCTGTCGATGATGCTCAATCATTATTGTTTGTTGCGGTGGAGAGTAGCGATGTCCGCCTTGACATCTGCGTGCCACTATAATTCTTATAAAACTCTGCTCGCGCGAATGCTCGCTCACTCCTTCTCTTAGCGCCGCTCATATATATACACATGAAAATAACTAATTGATAATTTGGGTTTGGTTTCATGTACACGTTACCATCATCATCAGCCTTGATCAATACACTGCTGGATGAAGGTCGCCTTCCGAAAGCCCCCACCGCTGCGATAAATCTCACGAAAGTCCGACGCCACGAGCCCAGGCGTTGCCCCTTGCACGTGGACTGAGCTCGTCGCTCCATCTGCTGGCAGTCGAGGGGGGGGGGGGGGTGGGGGTGACGCGACCCAGCGGTGGCGAGGCCGCCACTCGTTGCAGAGGCTCGCGGTTCGAGTCGGCAAGGCCGCCCCGGTTATTACTGCGGCCGTATTTAGCATAATAATATTACTAATTAACCTACTGAGTGCCGCCTGCTTCACCGTTTAAAGATCCACTAGTTTTGTATCAACAGGGAGTCGTTCTAAACGAGCATGGCGCTTTTGTACCAGCGTCACGGCCCCAATTTTAGCCAAAGTGGAAAACTGCACCGCAGGATCACTCGACCGGGATTCATCGCCCTGGCTCTCCCTCACTTACCAGCACGACCAAATGCCCGCTCGCAGGACCAGGAGCTGAGTCACGTTGTGCTGCACGGGGGTGGCCCCTTCAAAAGTTTTGGCAAAGATGGGGATTCGTTTGTTGCGTGTAAAGCGCTCTGAAAGGTGAAACAGGACGGCTGTTTAAAATAATGATACTAATTCTTATGACTGCCGTCTCCTCTACGCATACTTTAAAAAAAATATTGGCTGTGTCGGGTGGAGGAGGGTTTTTACGACACAATTGTTTACACCACCCAACCCCCCCTCCCCCCCCCCCCCCCCCACAATTATGAACGCTTCATTTATAGTGCCGCCGAATAACCAGGGCGGCCCATGATTCTCGAACCGTGAACGCCTGCGACAGGTGGCGAACGCGCTAGTTGAGTTTCATGTACAGCATCGTCGTCATTCGTGCGGATTCACATCTCACAATGGCCGAGGAACCGCAGACAGGACCTCGATGGGAACAACAGCCGGACGGTGAGCCGTTGCCCAAGCTCTGAAAGTCCTCTATATATTAAGGCATTTCCAGCGAATTGAACTGAGGTGTACGGTATACTGACGGACCTCGGCTTTCGAACACAATTAGTTCCCGGGACCCGTTCGTAAGTCGACCGGTTCGTAAGTTGGAACGCAATAATAGACTCCTCTACTTACGAACACTCGACTTACGAACTTTCAGAGATGCGAGCAAACCTGTCCGTATGTCCAGTCGCCCGTTCGGACCGAGAGTCATAAGTTCAACCGCCGCGTAATAGATGGCGGTGGTGGCATCTACATCTGCAGAACGTGAAGAACCAGTGGCATCTACATCTAAAGGAAATAATACAACTTTTAAAGCCATTCCCTGTGTTTAGCGTACACGCCGTCCAACATGTTTGGAATCGACAGGAGTAAAGTTGGACTTACGAACAGACCTCTGGAACCTTGTTCGTAAGCAAAGAAGTTCCTGTAATGTACTAAATTTAAATGCTCATACAGTCGGTTTAATGAAATGTCTTACGGGTTAACAAAGGGAAGCATTGTTGAACTCGTAAACATGCAGAAATACGATATAGAAAATAAAACAAAATAAAGTTTCATAAATAGAAGTCAGTAAACATGTAGCAGGAAATAATAAAGTATTAAAGCTTTCGTGACTGCATAAAATTGCTCATTGTTTTTTTCGGTAAAGTCACGTATGTAGAAATGCAATAAAAAACCAATGAGTAATTTTATGCAGTCACGAAAGCTTTAATACTTTATTATCACACTTCTACGAAATGTTACCGTTGTAATTATGTGTAAGATGTGCCCTTTTTTGAGCTGCCGTTTTGTATTTACAAGAGGTGGTCCTTTTTTGAGCTGCCCCCTCTCTCTCTCTCTGCCTCCCTGTCCGTCTTTCCTCCCTCCTTACCTCATGGTGGACTTGTATATGCAATTCTACTGACTGTGTACCTCGTTCTATCTATGCTGGTATGTGCAATCCAAAGATTTAACACGACATTTAACACTCTTCTGAAATTCGTGGTCCGCCAGGAAGTGTCTAACTGTGTTGTTGGCCTGACTGGACGTGCTTCACATAATGTTTTTTCAGGTTTGTTGAATTCTCGTCTCTCATCTTTTTGCTGTATTTACCTCCGTGATTTGTTCTTGACACCTGATGAAGATCGCTTGTGTTGTGATTGAAACGTCGTGATTGTTTTGTTTTAATATAATTTTATTGTATTTCAACATACGTGACTTTACCGAAAAAAAACAATGAGCCAATGTAGCAGGAAACTCGACTTGTTCAATAGATATTGGTGCACTGCCCTCTGCTGACCACTGCATAGCAGTGCACTGCACGGTATTGTGAGACATCTAGACCGTGTGACATGTCCAGGTTTGGGTCTGTGGAAAATGTGGCAACTTCTACCGCTCATCCACCTACCCACCCAACTCATACTCAGCAATTCACATAACCACTTTTCCACTCTCTCACTCGCTCACCCATTCACCCACCCTCTCACTCGCTCACTCACTCACTCGCCCATTCACACCCCCTCACTCGCGCATTCACTCACCCTCTCGCTCAATCACACACTTCACTTACCCATGCAACAATGGATTCACACAGAGACCCATGGACTCACACACTGCATCGCACGCTTTCAGATGCGCCTCTGCGGCCGTCTGGAACGCTCTTCCTTCCGATGTTCGGAAGCCCCAGGAAGGTTGGCTACGTCCGGTGAAAAACAAGTTCGACAAAGACAAAGTTCCCCCGTATAGCCTTAAGAAACCGTAGGGACAAGTGCTGTTTGCGAGCACCTATAAAGGCCGGCACGGCACACGAGGGGGTGGGTGGCCAACACCACGCCCGGCCGCCTTTGTCTCCCTAGTGGCGATGTTTACACGTCGCACCAGGTACTCATTTGTGGTTGAGTCGACCTAGGGGGAGGCACGGGACCGGTTCAGATAGTCGTCACTGGGTGATGGCCGTGAGTGGGAATCGAACCCGGGTCGCCAGGTTGGTAGCGCAGCGTAGAGCTAACCGCTACACTGCCGCTCCCCTACAACACACACACTGACACACACACACTGACACACACACACATGTCGGCATTTGCCCTGGCTCTCGCGAGTGAAGAGAATGAATTTATAAACCGTGAGTTCATTCTTCACTCCACACAATCCCCCATGGGGGGGGGGGGGTGATGGGGGGGTGATGGGGGGGGGTGATGGGGGGGGGTATTGCTGCACCCTCAGACGCTTGGAATTGCAGTCGCCAGCAACTCAATTTCCCATTCCTTTCGCCCTCCCCCTCCTCCCCCCCCTCCTCCCCCCCCTCCTCCTCCCCCCCCTCCTCCTCCCCTAATGTGTGTTGTTGTAGTTCCCTTAAGCAGGGCCCTGTTCTCGAGTAACCCAATTCCACGTGGAGCTAAGACGAGGGATAGGAAACTGAAGGTCCGAGAGAGATTTTCTTGTTTTGGATCAACAGAGGGGCCCCGATGCGGTGTCGCTGGACTCCAAGGGAGCACAATACCCCCAGTGTTACCCCCCCCCTCCCCTCCCCCACTCGCCTCCACCCCACCGCTCATTACGTCTAATTGAACCCTAATCGGCATAATGGGTCTATCAAGGGAAACGTGAACTGATACGGGTTTACCTTGGATTTCGGTTCCTGGGAAACGCGATCCCCGAGACTCCGGGAGGTTTCTGTGTAATAGTGGAGAGCAGGGGGGGGGGGGGCTGCGGGGGGGGGGGCGGGGGGCTGCGGGGGGGGGGCTGCGGGGGGGGGGTCAGACCTCAACAGCACCCCCCCCTACTGAGACTCTTATGGCCACTCATTGTTTTTTTCGGTAAAGTCACGTATGTAGAAATACCATAAAATTATGGTATTTTTATTTTAATACCATAATTTTATGGTATTTCTACATACGTGACTTTATTTTTATTTTAATACCATAATTTTATGGTATTTCTACATACGTGACTTTACCGAAAAAACCAATGGGTAATTTACGCAGTCACGAAAGCTTTAACTCTCATGGTCGTCAAGTCGTGAAACAGCGGGGGTGGTGCGCGCCAATTGGGGGGGGGGGGTCCTAAGCAGTGATAAATCTGCCCCCTCCCCACCCACCCAACCCAACCCTCATCCACCACCTCTCCTCCGCACCTCCGATCAGCGCGGTTGGCTACGTACGGTGCGAAAGAAGTCCGTCGTACGCGCGTGTGCATGCGCGCGCTTTAATTTACACAGTTCTTTTTAACAGCATGCTAATCTCCCAGTTACATGCTAATTTCTCACTTTAACACCCTGCTGATCCAACACTTTAACACAGCCATTTCAATGCTAAATTCTCCTGTTTGATATGTAAACTCCTTTGTCAAGGCGCTTTACCTCTTCCCACCTAGCCTAAAAGACGCTGCGAATCTTAGCAGCGTTCATTGAAGCGCTGTCGTCCCGACAGTTCTGTTCCTTCACCTGAAGAAGGCTACTTGTGTTGTGGCCGAAACGTCGTGAGAATTTTTTTATTATGTTTTATTTTTATTATTTTATTTCCATTCTACGTGACTTTACCGAAAGAACCAATAAGATTACAGAGTTCTGCGTGCGATGATGGAAGGATACTACAGGCGAGAAGTACTGATGGAGTGTGATGGTAGGAGATATATAAACGAGATAGAGATGAAATGAGCCAATGAGATGAGAGAGGGAGATAGAGACGATGGAGATGTAGTGAGATGATGGATGAGATACAGATGAGAGATCGAGATGGTAGGAGATATACAGATGAGAAACAGAGACGCGTCTTTCATGAACGCATCTAACGCGTTAAACTAGGACGGAATATATTCGAATCCGTACTCTGGACGACTCAGACGCGCCAGGGGATGGCGGAACCACGGGCTGAGTCTCAGTCCCCCGCACCTCCCATTAGTACGGCGTGAAAGAAGTTCAACGTGCATACAGTGACACACACGAGCGGTAAGACACTGCTGGTGACAAGGGCCTTCAGTGGGAGGGAGCTCGAGACAGCCACTCTTTGAAGACGAAGCGACAGGATCCCACGCTTTACCCCACCAACGCGCGCGACCCCCGTCGATCAAATAACTTGCGGTCGTCGTAATCAGTAGCGTCACCCGGTTGTAATAATCAGCAGCGTCACGTGGTTGTAATAATCAGCAGCGTCACGTGGTTGTAATAATCAACAGCGTCACACGGTCGTAATAATCAACACCGTCACCCGGTTGTAATAATCAGCAGCGTCACGTGATTGTAATAATCAACAGCGTCACGTGGTTGTAATAATCAACAGCGTCACACGGTCGTCGTAATCAACAGCGTTACCCGGTTGTAATAATCAACAGCGTTACCGGGTTGTAATAATCAGCAACGTCACCCGGTTGTAATAATCAGCAGCGTCACGTGATTGTAATAATCAACAGCGTCACACGGTCGTAATAATCAACAGCGTCACCTGGTTGTAATAATCAGCAGCGTCACGTGGTTGTAATAATCAGCAGCGGCACGTGATTGTAATAATCAACAGCGTCACACGGTCGTAATAATCAGCAGCGTCACGCGGTTGTAATATTCAGCAGCGTCACGTGGTTATAATAATCAGCAGTCACGTGGTTGTGATAATCAACAGCGTCACGCGAATGTAATAATCAGCAGCGTCACCCAGTTATAATAATGCACAGCGTCACACGGTTGTAATAATCAGCAGCGTCACGCGGTTGTAATAATCAACAGCGTCACGTGGTTATAATAATCAGCAGTCACGTGGTTGTGATAATCAACAGCGTCACGCGGTTGTAATAATAAACTGCGTCACCCGGTTATAATAATGAACAGCGTCACCCGGTTGTAATAATCAACACCGTCACGCGGTTGTAATAATCAGCAGCGTCTCCCGGTTGTAATAATCAACACCGCCACGTGGTTGTAATAATCAACAGCGTCACCCGGGTGTAATAATCAACAGCGTCACCCGGTTGTAATAATCAACAGCGTCAAGCGGTTGTAATAATGAACACCGTCACGCGGTTGTAATAATCAACAGCGTCACGTGGTTGTACTAATCAACGGCGTCACGTGGTTATAGTAATCAACAGCGTCACGTGGTTATAGTAATCAACAGCGTCACCCGGTTGTAATAATCAACACCGCCACGTGGTTGTAGTAATCAACAGCGTCACGTGGTTGTAGTAATCAACAGCGTCACGTGGTTGTAGTAATCAACAGCGTCACGTGGTTGTAATAATAAACTGCGTCACCCGGTTATAATAATGAACAGCGTCACCCGGTTGTAATAATCAACACCGTCACGCGGTTGTAATAATCAGCAGCGTCTCCCGGTTGTAATAATCAACACCGCCACGTGGTTGTAATAATCAACAGCGTCACCCGGGTGTAATAATCAACAGCGTCACCCGGTTGTAATAATCAACAGCGTCAAGCGGTTGTAATAATGAACACCGTCACGCGGTTGTAATAATCAACAGCGTCACGTGGTTGTACTAATCAACGGCGTCACGTGGTTATAGTAATCAACAGCGTCACCCGGTTGTAATAATCAACACCGCCACGTGGTTGTAGTAATCAACAGCGTCACGTGGTTGTAGTAATCAACAGCGTCACGTGGTTGTAGTAATCAACAGCGTCACGTGGTTGTAGTAATCAACAGCGTCACGTGGTTGTAATAATCAACAGCGTCACGTGGTTATAATAATCAACACCGCCACGTGGTTGTAATAATCAACAGCGTCACGCGGTTGTAATAATCAACAGCGTCACCCGGTCGTAATAATCAACACCGTCACGTGGTCGTAATAATCAACAGCGTCACGTGGTTGTAATAATCAACAGCGTCATCCGGTTGTAATAATCAACAGCGTCACGCGGTTGTACTAATCAACAGCGTCACCCGGTTATAATAATCAACAGCGTCACCCGGTTGTAATAATCAACAGCGTCACCCGGTTATAATAATCAACAGCGTCACCCGGTTGTAATAATCAACACCGTCACGCGGTTGTAATAATCAACAGCGTCACCCGGTTGTAATAATCAACACCGTCACGTGGTCGTAATAATCAACAGCGTCACGCGGTTGTACTAATCAACAGCGTCACCCGGTTGTAATAATCAACACCGTCACGCGGTTGTAATAATCAACAGCGTCATCCGGTTGTAATAATCAACAGCGTCACCCGGTCGTAATAATCAACACCGTCACGTGGTCGTAATAATCAACAGCGTCACGTGGTTGTAATAATCATCAGCGTCATCCGGTTGTAATAATCAACAGCGTCACGCGATTGTAATAATCAACACCATAACGCTGATGATAATTACCACCGCGTGCCGCTCTTGACTGATCATGAGGACCGCGGCACCAGAGTTCCCTTTCACCTTCAAGTACGTCATTCCTTTGCGGTGCTCGACAGGAACACAGCGACAACAGAAGCTAATCAATCACTCAATCAATGTCTGGCTGGCTGTCTGTGTGTGTGTGTCTCTCTCCCTGGGGACCAGCGCCCAAAGGACATTGGATTTAAACGAAACGCAATTAGCGGAGCGGCTGGAAGATCAGGCGCGATCTTCTTTGTTTTTGTAGTCGACGCAAGGCCGACGGCGGTCGCGGTGGTGGTGGCGACCACCGCTGATGCACGTGGCCGCCTCTTAATCATCATCCAGCTCTCTGTCGAAGCAGCAGCGGAGGATATCGGTGGATGGCACGAATGACCTCCCTCTTCCGTGGGACATCGAGGATTTGGTGCAATTGCCCCGGGCTCTCTGCCAGCGAAATGCAGTACAGCAAAGCGTGGAGTGATGTCATCTGGGGACTGACTGTTCGGGTGCTCCGGTGTCCTGCCACGTGATCAATAAACACGAAATTAGCTGGCGACATTTTTAATATAAACAGGACCGCAGAGCTTGGTGGGAAATTGTTGTTGGTGGTGCCGACTTCTCACCGCGTGGCTGCCGCTGCCGCTGCTGCTGCCGCCTTCCGGCTCGCGTCTGCGGTCCTTCGACGGCTGCGAGAGATGCGATCCGCACGAAGGCCGGCGACGCTGCGAGACGCGCGACGACACGCTACACGACCATTCCGACTTCAGAGATGTGTCACGCGGTGGAACTGCCTGCCCGGCGAACAATATTGTCGGACGAAATCACCGATTCTGGCCTTCAGGCCTTTAAATGGCGAGCAGCCACGTGGACAACTCCCAACCTCGCCACACGTCTCGTGTAAGGGGACTAACCGAATCTTTGAGCTGCAGTGAACCCAGTGATTATGCCGCTTAGATGCACTCATGTCTGACGTGGATATTGTTCGCAATTGCACCCATAAGATATATATATATTTTTTTAAACTAGGACCCATATCGAACATATTTCAAGTTCAAGTTCCACTTTACATATATATGTTTTAGCCAGGTGACGGCTCAAAGAGACCAGAATGGTCTCACTTACAAGTATAACCTGGAGGCATTAGTCTGCCAGTAAGGGGAGGGGGGAGATTCGATGATTGTTGCTGCTGTATGTACAATCCCCAGTGCGTAATTTGGGCCCTGTCGCCCCTTACTCTTGCGGATGACGTCAGGGAGACCTTCAACGTCCACTGCGAGTGAAGCAGACGGCGCGTGGCATTACCACGGTCATTACACACCGCAGTATTAACCCGGGCGGCCACTGCAATTCTAACTATGAACCTTCGCAATAAACGGCGAATGCGCAACGGCTAAGCCACCACGCTCGAATCGACGATGCTAGCCTATATAGACATCTGGCAGTTCACCAGCGAGCCTGGCTGTGCTGATGAGACACTGATAGTGGAAACCGGTCCAGAGTTCGCTCGTGATGTACCAATGCTGCTGAGATCACGTTCTTCCAGAACGCCGTGCCGTTGTTGCAACTTCCAGCGACTCCCTAGTCAACCAATGCCTCCCCATATCCCCCCCCCCCCGTCTCCCTGTATCTCTCGCGTCTTTCCATGGTCTTGTTTGGACATTTCTGCGTCACCACATGTCTGCCCCCCTGGCTCCCCGTATCTCCCCATGCCTTGGGGCACCTCTTCCCAGGTCATAACGTTACTACGACAACAACAACAACAAACAATTAAAATCACCACAAGGAGTGCACAGTACAGGAGAGGTAAACAAAACACGCGTGAGACTGGAGGCGTGGGTCGACAATGGTGGAGGGGGGGGGGTGCAGAGAAGGAACGGGGGCGCCTCGCAGGCCACTCTCTTCGCGCCGTCCCATGCCACGCGGCCGACGCATCCATCAGAGAGGCCGTAATTCAGCACGAACACCAAAAACCCCGTTCCCACCGTCCCGCAATCCCCGGCTCGGCATTCCTAAAGGTCTGGGCGCTTTCTTAAAACGCATTGCACAGGGTCAACGGAGTGTGAACGGAAGGGAGAGAGTGAGTGAGTGAGACTTCCTTCGGCAAACATCCATCATCCGCTGGGCCATTTTTTTCCCCCCTTTATTTTTTTTCGTGTTCCCGTGGCATTGCTGCAAGAGCGCTTTACCAGATCGCCCGGTTTGGTTTGGTTGGTGGTGGTGGTGGGTTTTGTTGTGCCTGCGCCATCCTGCAGAATGTCACGTGCCCTGCAGAATGTCACGTGCCCTGCAGAATGTCACGTGCCTAAACGCGTCACGGTGCGACGTAGCGCGCACGTGCGGGGCACGTGGGGGGCACGTGGAGGGCACGTGGAGGGCACGTGGAGGGCACGTGGGGGGTACGTGGAAGGCACGTGTAGGGCACGTGGGGGGCTCGTGGAGGGCACGTGGAAGGCACGTGGAAGGCACGTGGGGGGCACGTGGGGGGCACGTGGAAGGCACGTGGGGGGCACGTGGAAGGCACGTGGGGGGCACGTGGAAGGCACGTGGAGGGCACGTGGGGGGCACGTGGAGGGCACGTGGGGGGGCACGTGGAGGGCACGTGGAAGGCACGTGGGGGGCACGTGGAAGGCACGTGGAAGGCACGTGGGGGGCACGTGGAAGGCACGTGGAGGGCACGTGGGGGGCACGTGGAAGGCACGTGGAAGGCACGTGGAGGGCACGTGGGGGGCACGTGGGGGGAACGTGGAGGGCACGTGGAGGGGGCACGTGGAGGGCACGTGGGGGGCACGTGGAGGGCACGTGGAGGGCTCGTGGAGGGCACGTGGGGGGCACGTGGAAGGCACGTGGGGGGCACGTGGGGGGCACGTGGAGGGCACGTGGAGGGCTCGTGGAGGGCACGTGAGGGGCACGTGGAGGGCACGTGGAAGGCACGTGGAGGGCACGTGGGGGGCACGTGGAGGGCACGTGGAGGGCTCGTGGAGGGCACGTGGGGGGGCACGTGGAAGGCACGTGGAGGGCATGTGGGGGGCACGTGGGGGGCACGTGGAGGGCACGTGGAAGGCACGTGGAGGGCACGTGGGGGGCACGTGGAAGGCACGTGGAGGGCACGTGGGGGGCACGTGGAAGGCACGTGGGGGGCACGTGGAGGGCACGTGGGGGGCACGTGGAAGGCACGTGGGGGGCACGTGGGAGGCACGTGGAGGGCACGTGGAGGGCACGTGGGGGGCACGTGGAAGGCACGTGGGGGGCACGTGGGAGGCACGTGGGAGGCACGTGGGGGGCACGTGGGGGGCACGTGGAGGGCACGTGGGGGGCACGTGCCCTGCTCATGCGCGACGTCGTGACTCGGCCGGTTGTGACGTGGCACCCAGCAGCACCGCCTCCCGCCACCTCGGTCGCCGTAGACGCCTGCAAGGGTGGCCGCCGCGTGTTGTTTGGGTTGAAGGTGTCGGGGCAGAGGCGCAGCCCTGCAATTGCCGTGCTCACATGCCTGCTGGCAGAAGGGCCGACACAGCCAATGAAACCAAGTTGTCACGTCACCGTGGGAAAACATGGCACATTGATTAGGTTCATCGGCAAAACCGGAGGATGGGGAGTATTGAAAATTCCAAAGTAATATTATTTTGGGAGAATGTTGTCCCGACGTTTCGCTGGAGGTTGCGTTCAGCATGGTCAGATATTCACATAAGTTCAACTCTCCTCGTGTGAAAGAGCTTCCGGTCCTTAAGTAGGCGTGATGATATCGTCGTCTTCAGGGCAGCCATGCAGATGAACCTGCTGCACAATTAGGGTTGGTTGGTTGCGATTGGCGGTAGATTAGTATTATGATACGGTGAATATTTAGCAGCTGGTGATAATAGGATATCGTTAATTACATTCCGTCCTATTGTGTTCGTAATGAAGCTGGCGTTTCAATCATATCGACTAATTAACGTTTAACCACAATCTATTGTTTGCTCATTTACATGGGAAGATGAGGCTCACGTTTGCTCAGCGAATGGAGCAAACGTCACATTCAGTTTGATTGACATATTTGGTATTTACCTTTATTGCATATTAAAGGTGTCGCAGTTAGAGCTGATAAACGAGGCCCTACTGGTGCTAAGACGTGGATTTGCACGAATAGGGCACTTTAAATGCCACGCAATCTGAAAGCGCCTCACTGAACTCATCTCAACCAATTCCAACATTGGTGTCATCCCAGCCAGCCCGTGCCACCCCAACTCTTGGGCCACGTTGGTGGGCACGATGGGGTTATATTATTATTGGTGGGCACGATGGGGTTTTATTATTATTGGTGGGCACGATGGGGTTTTATTATTATTATTACTATTGGTGGGCACGATGGGGTTTTATTATTATTGGTGGGCACGATGAGGGTTTTATTATTATTGGTGGGCATGATGGGGTTTCATTATTATTATTGGTGGGCACGATGGGGTTTCATTATTATTATTGGTGGGCACAATGGGGTTTTATTATTATTGGTGGGCACGATTAGGGTTTTATTATTATTGGTGGGCATGATGGGGTTTCATTATTATTATTGGTGGGCACGATGGGGTTTCATTATTATTACTATTGGTGGGCACGATGGGGTTTTATTATTATTATTGGTGGACACGATGGGGTTTTATTATTATTATTGGTGGACACGATGGGGTTTTATTATTACTATTGGTGGGCACGATGGGGTTTTATTATTATTATTATTGGTGGGCACGATGGGGTTTCATTATTATTACTATTGGTGGGCACGATGGGGTTTTATTATTATTATTGGTGGACACGATGGGGTTTTATTATTATTACTATTGGTGGGCACGATGGGGTTTTATTATTATTATTGGTGGGCACGATGGGGGTTTATTATTAGTATTATTGGTGGGCACGATGGGGTTTTATTATTATTATTGGTGGGCACGATGTGGTTTTATTATTATTATTGGTGGGCACGATGGGGTTTTATTATTATTATTATTGGTGGGCACGATGGGGTTTTATTATTATTATTATTGGTGGGCACGATGGGGGTTTATTATTATTATTATTGGTGGGCACGATGTGGTTATAATATTACTATTGTTGGGCACGATGGGGTTTTATTATTATTATTTTTGGTGGGCACGATGGGGTTTTATTATTATTATTGGTAGGCACGATAAGTCTCGTGACTCCTTTTCAGGAGGGTTCCTACCTAAGTGTTTGCAGTAGCGGGCGATGATTATGGGACCCCATGGTGGCTAGGAGATGTTAACTGCCTCACCTGATATATACAGGAGGTCGTGGGTTGGAACTGGACCCTGACGCCTGTACCTTTGGAGTTTGCATGTCTCTCTCCCCGTGGTCGTGTGGATTTGCCTTCGGGGATCTCCGATTTTCTCCCTTCACATTTAGAAACAACATTTTCAGCGTTTAGAGTATTTGGCTGCTATACATTTCCACACGATGATAAGCCACTTCGCTGAGCTATCATTTGTGATAGCCAGGTCGCTTCTGAAAAACTATATATAGCTCAGTGGGCCTTACCAGGTAAAAAATAAGAAGTAGTTTTTAGTTGTATTTATGAGCTATGAGCGCCACCTGTCCAATGTTTTCTCTCCGCTTCGTCAGCTCGGTTGTCTGGGCTGCTCCGACCCGTTGGGCCTCAGTGCAGTTGCACCGCCTGCACACTCGAGAGCTGAACCACCGCCGGGGGAGGCATTTACGGCATTCGCGCGCGGTTCAATAGCCAAGAACAAACCCCGAGCAGTTTTGCGCTTTAAACGAGTCATAAAAAACCCCTCTAAACGCACCTCCGCACGGCTGAGAGACGCACATCATCGCGGGAGGGGAGGTGGATAGGGGAGGGAATGGGGGTGCTCGTAGTTGGCACGGATGAAATGTCAAAACTAATTGCTCCACGCGTCGGGAAGGGCGAGCGCGTTTGGCGAATTTTGGCACGGCCACCGCGTCCGTACAATGGGAGCGCCGCACGTCGGCAGTAGAGACATTTTCGAGCGATTACCACCACCACCGTGGGGGGTGAGGTGAGCCCCCTCCCACCATCACCACCCCCCCTTCGTCCTCTCGGCAGATGCAGCTGAACTATTGTCACCGAGCCACCGCGCATACCGGACGGAGGGATGATGAGCGGCGCGAGTAGCGTCGATTTAGAATGGCTTGGGCAGGTCCCAGTGAACCCGTCCGCACCAATTATCGCAAACGAATGCCCTGGCTGCCACTCCCCCCCCCCCCCCTCCCAGTGCGTGTTAGGTCTGCCGGCCAGTGGCGTGGCGTGGACCCAATCGTTGTGTTGTACAGATTCGAGTCTAATTCGGCAGCCACCAATGTCTAACACAGGAGGGTCCACGCATGTATATGAACATCTGGTAGGTTCACCGCCGTTGGTTCAAGCGAGCTTGACTCTGCTGATGAGACACTGATAGTCGAAATCGGTCGAAAGTTGTTCTTGTTTAGAACCGATGGTTCAAGCAAACCTGACTGCTGATGAGACGCTGAATGTGAAAACCTGGTCCTTGATCATATTTACATCTGGCAGTTCACCAGTGTTGGTTCAAGCGAGTCTGACTCTGCCGATGAGACACAAAATGTAGAAACCGGTCAGAAGTTTACTTGTATTGAACCAATCAATACCAGCAAACACTGCACCGGTTTCGACATTCAGTATCTCATCAGTAGACTCAACGATTACTTGCAACGACGCTGCAGAAATTACGCCCCTCCCATAAGACCTTGTCGCTGATGGGACGTGTAGAATAAAAAAAGGGTAGATTGTTTTGTGTGGCGTAGTCGCGGGGCACAGCCAACCACTGTGGTTCCTGTTGGAGTCCAGGACACAGCTCTGAGACGCGTGCAAACATTGCTACGCATTCATGCGTGCACGGCTACATGCGTGCATATGTTATTATTATTGTTGTTGTTATTATATATGTACATTGTAACGATGTACATAGAGCGATGATGCACACATGTCAATGATAAGCAATACAAGCATAATGCTAGTGCAGTTTTTTAACATATGTAAACTCGTATTGTGATGCGCATGCGTACACCATGATTATAGTTTAACACGCAGGCTTTCGCGACGAATATCATCCGTAATACAGGTGTTTTGGGTTAGATCGCGTAAGCATTATAACATCATTACAATAACAAATTGCATTTACGCTTCAATGCTCTATTCGTGCACGCCACACACGTATAATATTAATTTGCGTATGCGAGCACGTTGCGTATGCTAATCTACATATGCAAGTGATTAATATAATTTTCCGTGTAATTACAGCTCCCCATACGCCGTGCGGGTCTAACCGCGCATCTGTCATCTCGCCAGCGACCACACTGTCGCGGTTGCTAGGAGATGTTAACTACCTCGCTAGGTATACAGGAGGTCGTGGGTTCGATCACGACCCTGACGCTTCTTGTGAAAATTTGGAGTTTGTATTACTCTCTCTAATCATCATCACCACGGTGGCTAGGACATTTTAACTACCTCGCCTGGTATACAGGAGGTCGTGGGGTCGATCCCGACCCTGACGCTTCTTCTGAAAATTTGGAGTTTGCATTACTCTCTCTAATCATCATCATCATCACCACGGTGGCTAGGAAATTTTAACTACTTCGCCTGGTATACAGGAGGTCGTGGGGTCGATCCCGACCCTGACGCCTGCTGCTGTATATTTGGAGTTTGCGTACCTCTCCCTCTCCCGTGGTCGCGTGGATTTTTCTTGGGGTCCTCCGGTTTTCCCCTCCACATTTCGAATCGACATCACGTGTTGAGAGTATTTGGCTGCTATAAATACCCACATGACGATACGCCACTTAATTGGGCTATCATTTGTGGCCAGGTCACTTCTTAAAAAAAAATCTATATATATAGCTCAGTGGTAAAATAAACAGAGATACGTAGAAAGGGTTCCGCCAACTTCCAGAGCGTGGCAGCTTTGCCCCTGGTGGTGGACACGTGGCCCTGCTGCGAATTATTAAATGCCCTTCTCGTCCCCTATGTTTGTACATCTTAACGCCTGTATTATTGGCAGGAACGACTAGGGCCCCTTTCTTTATTTTATCATCTTAATTCTGGCAAAACGGGTCCCACAGATGGATAATGAGAGATGGAGACTGCACCTTACACCATATTGCATGATGAAAATTAAACTAAACTACGAATGTTTTTTTAATTTCACCAGGTGTAAGGCCCACTGAACTGTATAGTTGTATTTTTTGTCAAAAGCAACCTGGCCATCGCAAACGGTGGCTCAACGAGGGTGGCTTAATCATCGTGCGCACACGTATAGCAGCAGCCAAACGCTCCTAAACGTTTGTGTTTGTAAACATTTCCAAATGCAGCATCGCCATCGATGGTGAGCGCAGAAAAGACGCAGCGTGCTGAGTGATGGTGGCATACGTCGCAAACACTTATCAGTGCCCTACCTTACTACAGGCCAATTCAGACCTTACTGGTCACCCCGTGCCCCTTATAAATAGCAACGGTCATCCTATACACTACTATACACTACACTATACACTACTATACACTACACTATACACTACTATACACTGCTATACACTATACTATACACTACAATATACACTACTATACACTACACTATACACTACACTATACACTACTATACACTACACTATACACTACTCTACACTACACTATACACTACTATACACTACACTATACACTACTATACACTACACTAAACACTACACTAAACACTACACTTTACACTACTATACACTGCTATACACTACACTATACACTACTATACACTACACTATACACTGCTATACACTATACGATACACTACTATACACTACACTATGCACTACTATACACTACACTATACACTACTATACACTACACTATACACTACTATACACTACACTAAACACTACACTAAACACTACACTTTACACTACTATACACTGCTATACACTACACTATACACTACTATACACTACACTATACACTACTCTACACTACACTATACACTACTATACACTACACTGTACACTGCTATACACTACACTACTATACACTACACTACTATACACTATGCACTACTATACACTACACTACTATACATTGCACTACTATACACTACACTACTATACACTATGCACTACTATACTACTATACACTATACTACTATACACTACACTACTATAGACTATGCACTACACTATACACTACACTACTATACACTATACACAACACTACTATACACTACTATACACTATACTATCCACTATTATACACTACACTATACACTCCTATACACTATGCACTACACTATACACTACTATACACTACACTACTATACACTACTATACACTACACTATACTACTATACACTATCCACTACACTTTACACTACACTACTATACACTACACTACTATACACTACACTACTATACACTACACTACTATACACTACACTACTATACACTACTATACACTACACTATCTACTACTATACACTACACTATACACTACTATACACTATGCACTACACTATATACTACACTACTATACACTATGCTACTATACACTACACTACTATACACTATACTACTATACACTACACTACTATACACTACACTATACACTACACTATACACTACACTATACACTACACTACTATACACTACACTATACACTACTATACACTACACTATGCACTACACTACACTACTATGCACTACTATACACTACACTTACAAACCTGTCAACCCCTTATCAGTGCCCTACCTTATTACAGACCAATTCAGACCTTATTGGTCACCCCGTGCCCTTATAAAGTCCCATAACAAGGGAGAAACACAAAAAATTGACGAACATTTTGTTTGCCCCTATTGAAACGGCCGCACGCCGCATGGACTTGAACACTCAATTCCCCTGTACACGAACACGAGGTGAACCCTATGGGTTGACAAGGACGGTGGTTGATGATCCGGATTCGTGCGTGTGGATCAACTCTCGACAGCTTCCCCCGAGTCGATCGGCGCCCTCTATCTCATCTCTTCCGGCAGAGGGCGCGTGGCACCGTCTTCTCCCCCATTCCCAGCCTCACGATTACATCCATCGTCAAGGGAGTTGCCACCTGTCTGGATTTCAGCCGGACAGCCCAGGGCATTGGCGTTATCCGCCCGCGTATCGAGTCACGGCAAAAAAAATAAAACATTGGTTTGCAGCAGAGATCTGGTACCGGTGGTGTCGTGTGGACACTTCGTTGCAAGTCAACTACAACGGTGTTTGTTGATAGAGGAGCCGATCGCTGAATGCAAGGCCGTAGCCATGGAGTCAACATTGGGGGAGATCAAATATTCCAGGGGGTCTGGGGGTCCCCCCGGCAGAAAAAAAAATATCTACCTTTGAAACACTAATTTCCTGCCATTTCCTGTCAAAAATATAAAAAAATTCACTAACACATAGGATGGACTTTCTATTTATTTATTAATTAAAATAATGTCTAATAGTGGTATTGTATTTACATTGCTCTGTTTTTTCTTTTTTTTACATTTTCTTGTTTCATTTTATGTAATGACAGAGATTAGGGATTAATAAAGTAACAACCATAACCACAATCATATGAACATAAATCTATTTTATAGCAATATATTGGGGGGGGGGACATTTTGAGCATATATTATAATTACGGCCTTGGCTGAATGAGAAATGTTATCACCGGTGTTAGGGCTGTGGAAAATGAAGGTGGCAACCCTACCACTGACTCGCTCACTCATTCACCCACTCACCTGTCCGTGTTTGACCGGGGACAACCGGGAGATTTGAATTTTGTTTAACCGCAATCTGGTACCGGTTACGCGTTGAGGGCTCGTAATGCCCCCTATGCAGCCACTTCGTGTTCACTGAGAAATATGTTCCGGACTTTTTCAACAGTGGATGGGAGTGGAAAGGTGGCAACCGTGGTGCCATCGACTTCATACTCACCGATCAATGTCCAGAGTTTAGTCGAAAGTGGGTGGGAGGGTAAAAGGTGGCAACGGTGGTGCCATCGACCTCTCGTGCTCACTGAGAAACACGTTCCGGTTTTAGTCGACAGTGTATGGGAAGGGTGGGGGGTGTGAATGTGGCAACCGTTGGGGTTGCTCCCTCATCCGGGCCCCTCGTCCGCGTGAAAGATCTTTCGGGATCGATGAGTCATCAGCCACTTGCTTAGCCAAGCGGAGCGTCGTGGCAGATGGACGCACCTGCTTATGAACTCAAGACAACCGCGAATGAAATGCACTATCGATTTCCCGGTCTAAACCTCCTATCCCCCCCCCTTTCCCAATCTATTTCCAATTCACCCTTTGCTTTCACGACTCTTGTAAACCATGTCATCAGCCAATTATTGCATTGCCCAGAAAAGGCCCTGCCGTGTATATATGTATATATTTATTGTGTTCGTAAATGGCGTTTGTGCCGTTGGCATAATAATCGTAAATTGGCGACGGGAGAACAGGGAAAACGAATCAAAAGCAGCCAGCTCCGCCTGCGATGACAACGCGAATCTGCATTTTCTTATTATTATTATTTAGACTGCAGGAAGAAATCCCATGAGCTGCAAATCTCGTCTTTACACAGATGTCCAGTAAGGGGGCCGGGTCACCAAGTTGCATCAACAACGACGACGACAACAGCAACAACAACAAAGGGTACAGGAGTAAGCGAGAGAAAAGTTTAGAAAGTCAATGCACATCGGATCATCTTCACGAGAGTCGTAACCCCCCCCCACCTCCACCTATCGCCTCCCCCCCGCCCCCCGGAAGCAGACAGAGCTAATGCGCACAGATGTCCAGTAAAGGGCACGGGGTAAGAATGTTACAACAACAGTTACGAAAACACGATCGGAGCAGAAAGTACAAGAAATGTAAACAAATCACCCAGACACAAACAAATACAACACTCAACCATCCCCATCCTACCAGGCAAAGCCCACTGAGACATTCACTTGTTTTTCAGAAGCGTCCTGGCCACAAATGATAACTCTACAAAGTGGCCCTCATCATTGGCACATTTACAGCAGCAAAATAATTTGACCAGACTGAAAGCCGTAACCGATGACAATAATAATACTACAATAATTATCCCCGGTGTACGGCGGAGATGCGTTCTTGAAAGGCGCAACGACGAATATCAAAACGACGTAAAATCGAAGCGATTTTACAGGACAGTGGTTGGTGGTGGTGGTGGTGGTGGAGGCGCAGGAGGTCGAGAGGCGACGGATAACGAGGCAGGACGGGATGACGATGCTGTCAACGACGTGAGTGCGGGGGTTAAGGCGACGCGAAGCGGGGGAGCAGCGCTGTTGATAATAAAGTGACGACGTGATTGCGAAACCGGGGTGTTACTGTAATAAATAAAACCTCACAACGACAACCCTGGGTTTCACGTTGGCCGCAACGCAACAACAATAATTATAATTTATAATAATAATAATGTATTATTACCACAACGACAGTCCAAATTTAAATTGGCAAAAGTGGCGAATTTCATCCGCAAATCCCACCAACGCTCCACCGCCGTGTATGTTAAAGAGCCAGCAAATGTTACAGAACCCTGCACAGGGTACACGGCCAGAACGAGAGGCTGGTGGGGGTGTTGGGTGTTAAAGTTGAAAGAGGTCAGCCTTCCAGACGGGACTTGAATAGCTCCGACCAATGACTCCGATTGTCTCGTTAGCCAAGCGTTGCCGAGCTCGGGAAGGCGCTCAGCGGTGAAAGAGCGAACGGCGAAAGTTCACGAGCCTCGACCTCGGCAGCGCTCGGAAGACGGCGATCCCGAAGGCGCCGCCTCGCGTTGCCGACGACCCTGGGCTGGACGGGTTGAACACCCAATGTACAACTGTGTCCACACCTCCACTATTCCACTACACCTCGAGCTGAGATTTTGCTGGACATGGCGTTAAACCGCGTAGCGGCGACACGCGTGTGTTAACTTCGCATGCGAACGACAGCACGTGGAGCAAGCAAGCCTATTACAACGGGAGGGGAAGGTGGGGTGGGGACGGGGTGGTGGGAGGGGGAAGTCACGTGGGTGGGTCACGGATAACGACTGGAACTAGCGAGAGCGAGAGAGCGAGAGAGCAGGTCAATGTGGACATTACATCCATCCACCGTCACGCACTGGGCATTGTGGGATTGTTTGTTCCCGGCTGCAGCCACGGCGACACCCCCCCACCGTCAACGTTCCCCTCGCTGTGCAGAGCGTTCACTGCGCGGTGAGTGGTGCTATTTTCAGAGCCATCCCGAAGGGTTATGGCGAATCTGGGCGACCGCCCGGGGCCCCGAGATTTGGGGGAGGGGGGCGTGGTGGCACAGAGTGTAAGTTTCCCCGGGTCCCGCACACACCCCCCCTCCCCCCGCCCGCTCCCTATAGACCGCTTTGGCTGCTGTCCACGGTAAAGTTGGAGTTTGACATACGTAGCAGGCTTTCGCGACCAATATTATTGATACTAAAGGTTTTTGGGTTAGATCGCGTTAGTATACATGTGTCGTAACCCTCCACCACCCGACACAGCCAATTAGTAAGGGATTTGTCTCGTAAACAAACGCCATTTAGTTACTACTTCAGCGCACCGGTGTGTTAGAGAGTTAAATACACAACATTTAGAATTTGAGAACGACCTTTCGCTGGTATTTTTTATGGTTATTATGGTTAAGTTGGAGTTTTAACCCGGACAAAAAAGACAAAATAATCCCCCGTATAGCCTTGACAGACTGTAGGGGCAAGTGCTGTTAGCGAATAGCACCTATGAGGGGGTGGGTGGCCAGCACAACACCCGGCCGTCTTTGTCTCCCTAGTGGCGATGTTCACGCATCGCACCAGGTACTCATTTACGGCTGAGTCGACCTAGGGGAGGCCCATGACCGGTTCAGATAATCGCCACTGGAGGTGGCCATGAGCGGGAATCGAACTCGGGTCGCCAGGTTCGTAGCAGAGCGGCGCTAACCGCGACACTACAGGCACACACACACACACACAGACATGCGTCTGTGTGTGTGTGTGTCTGATGCCAGAATCTAATTGCAATTTAACGGCAGTCGGCTACTTTGGCAGTGAATCAGTGTGGTTCCTGGAATTCTCAGGCTTGACCAGATCGCCTCCTCCCCCTGGATCTACCGCTACTTACATCTAAGAACGACGAGATGTTCGATCGTGTGCCATTGTTGCTGTACTGTTCGCCTCCTGGCGTTATTTGGCCTATCTAGGAAGCGGTGTGAGACAAAGACAAAGAGGAAGGCTGTATCTGGTGTAAGTCAGTGGGTTTCAACGACAATGCATGCATTGCTATGAAAGCACGTCTGTTTAGGCTTCACACTTGGGGGTGATGGTGGTGCCTTTGCAATTGTGGAACCTAAACTCTGGAGCTCCATGCCCTTTGAGGACAGGGGACCTCGGGGGGCACTTACAAATGTTCAAATCTCGACTAAAAACGTCTCTGTTTTTTAAATGGCTTTCCCTCTCTTTAGTGATTGTTAAACGTCTTTCTCACATCTTCAACGTCTTTATCACATCTTCAACGTCTTTCTCACCTCTTCAACGTCTTTCTCACCTCTTCAACGTCTTTCTCACATCTTCAACGTCTTTATCACATCTTCAACGTCTTTCTCACCTCTTCAACGTCTTTCTTTCATCTTCAACGTCTTTCTCACATCTTCAACGTCTTAATCACATCTTCAACGTCTTCATCACATCTTCAACGTCTTTATCACATCTTCAACGTCTTTCTTTCATCTTCAACGTCTTTCTCACCTCTTCAACGTCTTTCTCACCTCTTCAACGTCTTTCTCACATCTTCAACGTCTTTATCACATCTTGAACGTCTTTCTCACATCTTCAACGTCTTTATCACATCTTCAACGTCTTTATGACATCTTAAACGTCTTTATCACATCTTCAACGTCTTTATCACATCTTCAACGTCTTTCTCACCTCTTCAACCTCTTTCTCACATCTTCAACGTTTTTATCACATCTTCAACGTCTTTATCACCTCTTCAACGTCTTTCTCACCTCTTCAACGTCTTTCTTTCATCTTCAACGTCTTTCTCACCTCTTCAACGTCTTTCTCACCTCTTCAACGTTTTTCTCACATCTTCAACGTCTTTATCGCATCTTCAACGTCTTTATCACATCTTAAACGTCTTTATCACATCTTCAACGTCTTTATCACATCTTCAACGTCTTTATCACATCTTCAACGTCTTTATCACATCTTCAACGTCTTCATCACATCTTTAACGTCTTTCTCACATCTTCAACGTCTTTATCACATCTTCAACGTCTTTCTCACATTTTAAACGTCTTTATCACATCTTAAACGTCTTTATCACATCTTAAACGTCTTTCTCACCTCTTCAACGTCTTTCTCACATCTTCAACGTCTTTCTCACATCTTAAACGTCTTTATCACATCTTAAACGTCTTTCTCACATCTTCAACGTCTTTCTCACCTCTTAAACGTCTTTATCACATCTTCAACGTCTTTCTCACATCTTTTTTCCTTAGCCGATGTCAGAATATTTTCCGTCTTGCCATGCATAGCGCCATGAGAACGCTTATTTTAAGGGGCTCTTCATATATTTAAATTATTATTTTTGCATGTTTTCCCACAACGCATGTGTGATTCATGCAGATTTGATTACTTGTAATAATAGGTGCGTGTCTATGTTGGTGTTAGGACAACTTATCACCTCCTGTATTCCTGCCAGAGAGGTTGAATCCCTTTCTCTATTTCTAACACGATGTGTCTGTCCACCTGTACCCCCTTCTGCTCCCAGCGCTCATCGGAGGCCGAATCAACCCAGGGGGAGATGCCAGACGCACGTAAATCAAAAGGATATCCACTGCGAACTTCCCACGACAAAACCGAACTTATTTTTTTGTGTTGCTTTTGTGTTTTATCAACCCGTGGCAGGGTGATGAGTCGGCACAACTCCGAGCGGGATTCGAACCCGCGAAGGCTCCGTTTGCAATCCGAGCGTTACGATCTTGCGGTGCCCGACCGACTGGCCGGATTTCAACGACTTTCGCGGTACGAAATAAAAACAAAAACAAAACCGGACCCGATCGCATTTCGGCGAATTTAAAATTTCGCTGCGCGACTGCCGGGGACCACGGCGTCAGACGACTGCGTCACTGATGGCGCACGTGGCGAAGCGCTTGGGCCATTGTTCTGTAAGGGGATCTGCCGGGTAACTCGAAGCGCACGCGCGCGAGTCTCTCTCCAGATTTAAACACGGAGATGACCCCGTGGCCTGTTTGTTATCCGGGGTGGATATTCGTTCGTTGTTCGTCAAAATCGCCCGCTCGCTTTCACAGCGCTCGCTGTTTAAAACTCGAGGCAGCTCCCGCTTAATGAAGAGAGACAGGCGCGGAACTTTGGGTGGAATTCAGGAAGCAGACCGGGGGAGGCGGGGGGTGTGTTGGGGGGGGGGTGCGGATTGATTTGACCTCGTGGCTGAGATTCAGTAGACGCCACTCACTCTGAGCAGACGGGAATCGTTTGAGACGTCTCTCGCCGAGCTGCAGTCACGTGCGAGCGATGGGATAACGGGAGCTTTAATAAGTTGAGGTCGGAATCAGATTTTTTTTGTTTTACTTATCTTGGAGAAATCCGATGAACTATGAAGCTCTTTATCTCACAGATGTTCAGTAAGAGGCGGGTCAGAAATTTACAAGAGCAACAAAAAAACAATAAAAAAAAACCCCAATAGAAGTGCAAAGTATAGGACAGATAAGGAAATCACTACAGAAATAGATAAACTAAACTATGTTCAATTTTACCATGTAAAGCCCACTGAGCCGTTCGTCCTTTTTCAGAAGCGACCTGGCCACGAATGACACAGCACGACCAGGGCCACAGTGTAAGTTCACTTTGCCACGCTCACGAAACCGGGAAAAGTGGGGGGTGGGGGGGGGCCCATCGCGGAATCCCACGGCAAAAAAAAGTAAGTGGCACCCTCCACACCTGGACCATCAGAGAGAGAGAGAGCGCGAGAGAGTTACGCGCGTAACCAACTCGCTCCCCGAGTCGAGCCTCTGTGTTTTTTTTTTTGCAGAATAACAAACAAAAAACATCAGCGTAGAAGCGACCATCAAGCCGTCCCGGGCGGCGAGTTGGCCAAGCGGCCGGGTGCCGTTCGCCGCCTTTCGTCGCGGTTCGAAGCCGTTCAGCAGGCCCGCCCCTGGTTATAAGTTGCGGGGTGCATTCAAACGATGCATTCCACGCGCCGCCGGATGCTTAATTGTCGCCGCGACGTCATTCGCGAGAGGAGTGGGCCCCATTTGGCGGCGGGAGTCGTGGTCCAAAGTTTTCTAAATGGGAAATTAAAAACAGCGGCGCGGCAAATCGACTCGATTTGGGATCGCACGCACGCACAGCAGCAATCATCTAGCCCCACCTCCCCCGCACCCCCTCCGCCCGCCCCCTCCCAAACCGGCAGAATCATGGCCCCCAGATATCGCGTGCATGAGACTCGATCCTGGCCTCTGGAGTTCTCACCTGGTCAATCGAAGCAAACCTGAACCGACCTAAACCTGAACCTAAATTAACCATCGCGTGGTTTCCACGATCATCGGCACGGCCGTGGACAATGTTTGAGGTTGGTCGTGAATGTGAACACATGAATGTGAACACATGAATGTGAACACATGAATGTGAACACATGAATGTGAACACATGAATGTGAACACATGAATGTGAACACATGAATGTGAACACATGAATGTGAACACATGAATGTGAACACATGAATGTGAACAGAGTTGTTACGGTGGCGAGATGTCAAATACCTCGCGTGGCATGTAGGAGGCCGTGGGTTCGATCCGGACCCTGACTCCTGCTGTATATTTGGAGTTTGCATGTCTCTCTCTCTCCCCGCGGTCGCGTGGATTTTTCTTCAGGGCCTGTAATATTTGTATTTATTTTATACTTTTTAATTTAAATTTTTAGATTTTCTGTTTTCTATTTACGTGACTTTACCGAAAGAACCAAGAATAAGAGGTCCTTTGTTTTTCCCCTCCACATTTAGAATAAGCATTTGGCTGCTATAAATTCCCACACGATAAGCCATTAAGTTGAGCTATCATTTGTGACCGTGTGGTTTCTGAAAAAATAGGAGCTATATAGCTCATTGAGCCTTACCTGCTAAAATATGTTTTATTATTATTCTAGTGTCGTGAAATTGTAAAATAACTATTGAACAAAAATTTCGATTAATATCTAATCGTGGATACATTTCGCATTTCATCGTGAACTCGTCAGACGTTGTTCCCCGTCACGAGTGAGTGCATCGGCGTGGGGACCACCTCGCAACATCGTCCACCCCTGAGACACCTCCATCTCGGAGCGCCACTGATCGCCGTTATCAACGCTCCATCATCACCCATGGATTCCTCCTCCCCCCCCTCCCCTTTCCTTTCCCCCTCTCCCCCTCCCCCCTCCCTCATCGAATGCCCTCGCCTCCTCGCGGTCAATCTTAATATAAACTCACAATCTTGATTTGAAACCTCGATTTGAAGCTTTCGTCACCGCAGAAATCCATAATCTCTGGTTCTTTCGGTAAAGTCACGTAGGTAGATTAAAGAATAAAAGAAAACACGACGTTTCGGTCGCAACACAAGCGTCCGTCTTCAGGTGAAAAAAAAATATGATCCGCTGTTGTGGCTTTATATAGGCACGGGAGGGGAGAGGGGGGGGGGGGCCAGGGGGCTCTTTAACGCTGTCTCCAGACACCCGGAGCTGCACGGATAACAACAAGACAAAGACAAATATCCCCCGTATAGCCTTAACAGACTCTTGGGGCAAGTGCTGTTAACGAGCAGCTATGAAGGCCGCCACGGCACACGAGGTGGTGCGTGAACGGCACCGCGCCCGCCCTGCCTTCGTCTCCCGAGTGGCTACGTTAAAACACAGCACCAGGGACTCATTTCAGACTGAGTCGACCTACGGGAGAGGCCAGGACCGATTCAGATAATCGTCACTGGTGTTGGTGGCCCTTGAGCGGGAATCGAACTCGGGTCGCCGGGCTTATAGCTCAGGGCGCTGACCACTGCACTGCCGCTCCCCACTACCACCAAACCAAAGACAAAGATCCCCCGTATAGCCTTAACAGGCTGTGCTGATAGCGAGCAGTGCCTATGAAGGCCGGAATGGTACACAAGGAGGTGGGTGGCTAGCACCACGCCACTCACACACACACACTCACGCGCGCGCACACACAAACACACACACAAACACACACACGCGCACAACACACAAACACTCCAACACGAGCGGGATTTGCCGGCAAGGGGAATTGTCATCTTATCTTCTCCAGTTAATTCCACCGCCCGCTCTTCTCATCTCTCCATCGCTTCCCATTCAGGGAATTGGCGACTGTTTAGTATTTCCCACCCATCAGCGATGGTGTTTTTTTTCTCTCTTCTCCCCCTGTGTTATTATTGTTCGGGTTATATATATGTTTTATTATTATTTCCCTCTTATTGTTCAGTCTCCAATTGAAGCGGGTAATGAATTATTCGCGAGAAAATGAAAAACAACATTTTCTCTCTTCTCCCTTTAGCCGCAAGCTGGAAGGAGTGGACACACGCGCGGGCATTTTTGCGCGCTGGGTTTTAAACCCAGCCACATGGGTTTGATTCCTGACCACGGCTAACATCAGCGGGCGATCGGGCGATGCATGAGACGTTCCTGGCCACCCATCTCCTTCAACCGAGTTGACCCAGTGCGGTAAAATATGATGAAGCAACCGCCGGTCATTGCCAAGCCTTCATCCAGCGGTGGATTGATAAAGATGATGTGAATGTAAGTTGGCAACCTATTTTGCAACTCAGGGACCGACCGCGAGACTGGCTTGGATAGAGAGATTTAGATATGACGAGGGAGGGGGGATTCAGTGGGTGGTCACACGCAGAAGTCACGTGATCTACTGGAGGCTTCAACTGGTTTGGACAGAGAGATTGTAATAATAAAAGGTTTTTGGGTTAGATCGCGTTATTTATAAACGTGTCACAACCCTCCACCACCCGACACGGCCAATCATAAAAAAAAAAAATGTGTCACGTTAACAAAACGCCAATTAGTTGCTTCTTCAGCACCACCGGTGTGTTTGAAGAGTGACTCTTACAACATTTAGAATTTGAGTAGTACGCCGTTTCGCTGGTAAAATTACATCCAGCATCTGCGGGCGATTTGCCAGAATTATGAAGCCATCCACCTGCTTCCGGTCTTAAATAGTGCAGGACAATGTCATCATTGTTGAACCCCATCAGGATTCGAGATCAGAGGCGGAGGTGTATGCAATTATGTAATAGATCAGTAATCAGACACTTAGCATGTGACGCACCTGTAAGGAATTTCAATGTGTTGTGAATTACTTCATAATACGCTTCCAGGCTGCGCTGCGTCTGTAGCTATCGTAGCGGTTGAAATTAATTGTATTCTTCTCAATTTCGATTGATTCTCTAATAAGTCTTGGTCAGTAATAATTAGTTTTGCATAACATTTCAACGTTATCAAAATCAATTGAATGCCCTCATTGGCAAGCATGCTCTACCACTGCTGACACTTGTGTTTGGGATAATGTAATGTTCCTTTGGTGTTATTTTAGTCTTACTCTGATCTTACGTCACGTCTGTCCAATATTGCATTTACTGCATAAGCAATTGATCCGATATACACCTTCTGTTGATAACTTCGGTTATTCATCTTTAGTACAAAACACTAGTTTTTGAATTTTGTATACCGTGCCAAATCTCACTTTAATTCTGAAAGTGTTCAGATTATTAAAACAATTAAAATACCATATATCTCGGCAGTTACTGACAAATTAGCATATGTTTTGCAAAGGCAAAACATTAAAGTGACATTTGGTAAAGAACACCAAAGGAACATTAAATTCTCTCAAACACAGCTGTCAGAAGTGGTAGAGCATGCTTGCCAACAAGGAACATTCAATTGGTTTTGATAACTTTGAAGTGTTATGCAAAAATAATTATTACTGGCCAAGACTAATTTGAGAATCAATCGAAATTGAGAAGAATACAATTAATTTCACCCGTTGTGATAGCTACAGACTCAGCGCAGCCTGGAAGCGTATTATTAAGTTATACACAACACATTGCAATTCCTTACAGGTGAATCACATGCTAAGTGACTGATTACTGATCTATTGCATAATTGAAATACCCCCCCTCACCTCCGCCTCTGATCTCGAAACCTGATGGGGTTCAACAACGATGACGTCTTCCTGCTCTATTTAAGACCGGAAGCAGGTGGATGGCTTCACTATTCTGGCAAATCGCCAGAAGATGCTGGATGTAATTGCTAGTGCAACGTCACAGTACTCACATTCTAAATGTTGTGGATTCACTCTTCAAGCACACTGGTGGGCTGAAGAAGTAATTAATTGGCGTTTTGCCAACGTGACACATTTTTTTTTACTGATTGGCCGTGTCGGGTGGTGGAGGGTTGCGACACATTTAGAATAATGCGATCTAACCCAAAAACATTTCTTATGAATAATACTGGTCGCGAAAGCCTACGTGTTAAACAGAGAGATTTGGATATGAAGATGAGAGGGGAGGGATTCAGTGCGATGACACCACACACACACGTCACGTGATCTACGGGAGGCTTGAGCTCTTGTAGACAGACACAGAGAGATATATTGTGTGTGCATGTTTTTTTACAGACTCATCGCTCTGCACGCACGCACCGTGATGGTAACGCAGCAGGAATGATGAGATTGATGGCTTTTGTAATTGATAGACAAACACAAGCGTGCCTTACAGATGCAAAAAAAAATCCACCTTTGTCTCGCGAGGTGATTGTCTCATTGAGATTTATGGTTTGCCTCCTGGTCTTGGGCATTTGTTCACGATAACAAATAGGACTTTCGAAATCCATCACAGTACTAACTCTCCCCCCACCCCAACCGCTTCTGTCCCCACCCCCTCTGCCTACGCAAGAGAGAAAAGTACTGCTATGTCTCGCTTTGGTAACGCCGTGAAATACGCATTTGTTGATTTGCCTGTCATAAAAGCTTGTGTAGAAATTTTCCTCCTCCAGCGTTTTTTTAAATTCCCTCTCTTTTTTTTCTCTCTTCCACGTGGGTTGTAAACTTCAGTAAACTACTTCCCTACTCTTTGGTTCTTTCGGTAAAGTCACGTAGGTAGAAAAATAAATAATAATAAAAAGATATATCACGACGTTTCGATCGCAACACATGCGGTCGTCCTCGGGCGGAAAAAAATGAATAAAGAAACGTCGTGATATATTATCTTTTGTTTTATTTTAATTTATTTTATTTTTCTACCTACGTGACTTTACCGAAAGAACCAAAGAGGATGGATTCCTGCAGTCACGAAAGCTTCAAACCAAGATTAAAATACTTCCCATTGCTTGCATTGCACCCACTCCCCATCCCTCCCGTTCCCTCTCCGCGTGAGAAACGCAACGCGCGATCAGTGCACGGAGACGGAGAAGAGGGCAGAGGGTCCGACACAAAGACGACGTTTTACCCCCCCCCCTTCCCGTGTAGCCGCCACCACAAGTCGGGCCGAGCGTGCTGCTCGCGATCGCCCTTGAAATGTCCCTGTGTTGAGCGGGCCCACTTGCTGTGGCTACGCCGCCACAGGTTTGTGGAATTCCCAACAGTTGGAAATTCGTTCGTCCGATAGTGCAGATGCTTTCAAAGTTTCGTTTAATTTTTTTCTTAAGTCAATTCATTCGGCTTAACTTCTCCTTCTTGATTTGAAGCTTTGGTGACTGTAGGAATCCATACTCTCTGGTTCTTTCGGTAAAGTCACGTAGATATATTATCTTAGCTTCTCCTCTCTGCCCCCCCCCCCCCACCACTTATCCGTATTCTTGCAAGGCCGCTTGAGACATTAGTGGAAGGCGCCTTACAAAATAAATATAAATTAACATAATTAATATCGGCACTGTGGTCAGCACCACGCGCGGCCACCTTTGTCTCCCTCCCCCAGCCCCCCCCCCCCCCAGTTCATACTCCACCTGAGCCTGCTAAACTTTGGGAGGACTCCCCAACTTCTGAGTCCCCCCTCCCCCGAGGCTTCGCGGATGAACGAATGACTCGACTTGCCATTTACAGGGTGCTGCCACAAAAATGTTAACACTTACATGGGACTATCGTTTTTTTATGGAAAAAGAACGGATAACAATAATAATAATACACTGTAACGTGATGACAAATGCAAACGTTAATCGCTTCAGAAAGTAAAAGAGTCTCCAAATTGCTCGCCATCGTTGTCAACGCGCGCCTGGAATCTTCTCCAGGTGGTTTCCAGAGATCATGGAGGCGGCATATGTCACGTGGCGTTGTTGCAAATATCTCAGAAGCGTTCACATTGTTTTTGAAGCAACCTGTATATCGCGCAACTAAATGTTTTTGTTTATTGTAGTACGGAGTTAGACTGATGGCCTTAATCTAAGTTTTCTTGTTGTTGTTGTTGTTTGATTTGCACATAGCGTTGGTGTACGGTGCTATTTCAGGAATATTTTGATGTTTCTTTCCTGGATTTTCTGTTTGCACAGTCACAAAGTCACTTTAAGATGTTTTCTTGTTCATGTTTTTGTTTTTTTGTTTGTTGCGGTTGCACCCGATTCAAGAGCCGAATAGCTCACAGGGCTATACCAAATAAATGAATTGAAACTATGATCTCGGAGCACAAGGTCCCTCCCCTCTTATTGGCAGCTGTCCCTGTGCGGCACGGCCGGGTGATGGGTATTGGTCTGCCAGTAGGTGGGAGGAGTTTGGGGGGGGGATGCTTCCAATGTGAGTAATTTGCGCGGGGTTAATTGGATTTATTCAATATTATTTTGGCAAGCTTAAAACGACTTTCATGTTTTGATTTAAAGCTTTCGTGACTGCAGGGATTCATATTCTTGGTTCTTTCGGTAAAGTCACGTAGAAGGGAAACAACTGATGATGATTGCTTGTGTTGCAGTCGAAACGTCGTGAGAATTGTACTTCTTATATTTTAATCATTTTAGTGTTTCCCTTCTACGTGACTTTACCGAAAGAACCAAAAATATGACTTTCATGTTGTTCGAATGTTTTTTATTGTTTGTTTAACACCGAGTAGGAGGCTTTCGCGACCAATATCATCCATAATAGAGTTTTGTTTGGGTTAGATCGCGTAAATATATAAATGTGTCGTTAAACCCGCCACCACTAGTAAGGGTTGTCACGTAAACAGAACATGCCAATTCGTCACTAGTAAATTATTGTAAATGTTGTGGCTTGGCTCTCCAACACACCGGTGTGCTGTACTAGTGACGAATTGGCACGTTCTGTTTACGTAACAACCCTTACTAGTTGGCTGTGTCGGGTGGTGGCGAGTTTAACGACACATTTATATAGTTACGCGATCTAACCCAAACAAATCTCGATGGATGCTCGTTTTTTTTTTTGTCATGGGGAGGACATCTGGAGGAGCCAGGAGGCAACCCCATGCAGAATAAGGAGAGACCATCCGATCACGATAACACAACACACAAAAGCGCCCCAGTCCGGAATCGAACCTGGGAAACCGTCTTGCTGCTAGTTGCAAGTGTTACCGCAGCGCCAGCCTGTACTCTCTGTGGCCCAGTACTCCGCACAGAGATGCGCCCGAGTTGGGAATCGAACCTGGAGCCTTCTTGCTGCGAGTTGCAAGTGTTACCGCAGCGCCAGCCTGTACTCTCTGTGGCCCAGTACTCCGCGCAGAGATGCGCCCGAGTTGGGAATCGAACCTGGAGCCTTCTTGCTGCGAGGCGCGAGCGTTCCCACTGCGCTTGCCACCACCCTGCCCCCCCCCCCCCCCCCACGTCATTCATCGGTGTGCCGTCGGCAAATTGGGGGCGGACTCGCGGCGTCGTGCCTCGCAAATCGATGCGCCATCGACTCTAGGCTCTTACCGATCCCATTGTTATTGACCGGTGAGCGTGTGTCTGTTAGCCAGGCCGGCATTTAATCAGACAGCCACGTGCGGAACCCGCAGTTAACAGACGTTGACACGAACAAACGCACATTGGTGATCCTCGTCGACGTCTTCGGTAAATCCGACACGGGCGGTGGCTCTTAGCGGGGGAGCGAGCGAGCGATCTGCACACAATTGGAAGGTTTTAGCGAATTTAAATCCTGGTTTTAACGGGAGTTGACTCGGCCCATTACTCATTCCCTCCAGGGTCGATAAAATCGCAAACCAACTTCGCGGGGAAAGTTGGTAGTCTGCGGCCAGTCTGGAACGTCTCTTACTTCAGATATTAGCAAGCCTCGCCTGCCCCCCCCCCGCCCACCCCCTCGCCCACCCCCTCGCCCACCCCCCCCCCGCCCACCCCCACGACCTCCTGTATACCAGGCGAGGGAGTTAACATCTCCTAGCCACCGTGGCGCCTCCACGTGATGCGCCACTTTGTTGACTTATCATTTGTGGCCAAGTCGCTTCTGAAAAAGAACCTAATCGCTCAGTGGGCTTTACCTGATAAGATAAAACATAGTTTAGTTTCATTTTGTACATCTTTTAAAGTGATGTGGTTACATTTCCTCGACTTTGCACTCCCGTCGTGCGTTTGTACTGTTTGTCATCGCAACGTTCTAACCCGCTCCCACTGGACATCTGTGAACAAGAGCTTTATAGCTCATCGGGTTCGCTCCAGTATAAATACAAATTCTGATATTCTAGGCGGCACGGCTGATGACGGCTCGAGAGTGAAGGATGCCCCCTCTGCCTCGTCTGTCGCTGGCGCCGTCGATGCTGACACGCGGCATCGGACACTAATTTAGGCTGAGTTGACCTAGGGGAAAAGCCCGCAGGCGCACAGACAACAACCGCCCGTCCAGTCTGGATGGCGAGATGTCTACTGACAGCTCGGACTGAGCCATGAACTCATAAACAAACGCACACACAAACATCCCCCGTGAAGCCTACACGGACTGTTGGGGAATGTCGTGTGAGTGAGCAGTTGTGAAGATCGGCACGGCACACGAGGGATGGGTATGATTAGCACCACGTCCGGTCGCCTTTGTGTCCACAATGCTGATGTTTACACACCGCACCGAGGTGCTCACTTTCAGTCCGAGTCAACCTCAGGGCAGGCACAGGACCCGTTCAGATATTTGTTACCGATGTTGGCCGCGAACGGGAATCGAACTCGCTGCATGGGGTTCGTGGCGCAGTGCTAACCCCAGTACGCTGATACTATTATGTAAGATTCACGCAAAACAGGTTGAATCCAAGCAGGGGGAGGCGAAATGTCCAGAACATAATTTTTTATTCAGAATCTGGGCTAGGGTCAGGCGGGCCAGGGTCAGGCTTGCTAGGGTCAGGCTGGCCAGGGTCAGCTTGGCCAGGGTCAGGCTTGCTAGGATCAGGTTGGCCAGGGTCGGGCTTGCTAGGGTCAGGCTGGCCAGGGTCTGGTTAGCCAGGGTCAGGCTTGCTAGGGTCAGGCTGGCCAGGGTCAGGTTGGCCAGAGTCGGGCTTGGTAGGGTCAGGTTGGCCAGGGTCAGGCTTGCTAGGGTCAGGCTGGCCAGGGTCAGGTTGGCCAGGATCGGGCTTGCTAGGGTCAGGCTGGCCAGGGTCAGGTTGGCCAGAGTCGGGCTTGCTAGGGTCAGGCTGGCCAGGGTCAGGCTTGCTAGGGTCAGGCTGGCCAGGGTCAGGCTGGCCAGGGTCAGGCTGGCCAGGGTCAGGCTGGCCAGTGTCAAGCTGACCAGGGGTCAGGCTGGCCATGGACAGGATGACCAGGGTCAGGCTGACCAGGGGTCAGGCTGGCCATGGGCAGGCTGACCAGGGTCAGGCTGGCCAGGGTCAGGCTGGCCAGTGTCAGGCTAACCAGGGTCAGGCTGGCCAGGGGAGTGACACATGGACTCGTGTGGGGAGTTAGTTTTTCCGTAAAGCGACACTTGAACTCCCGCTACAAATTTCGTGATTATTTCACACGGGGGAGCGGTGGTTGGGGTTATAATTTTCCGAACAAAGGAAGAAGTCGTTTTAATGAATACGCCGCATTTGCATCGACGGACTGGGACGAAAGGCATTTTTGGGAAACAAACTTCTCCAATTTGCCTGTCCAATTAGCGCACCAAAGAATTGCCTAATATGACTGCGTGACGCTTTTTACGTCTAATTGGCCTACATTTAGATTGAATGAATTTCGTCCGTCTTGTCTGTTTCCTCTGCAAATCCCGCAGCACGGGATCATCGCCCGGAGTTGCGTGGATGCCGCCCAACACCCTTGCGGTGTCAGGGTGAGCTCAGCCACGCCGGCCTTGTGTTCCAGCGGCAGTCGCCGGTTCGATTAGATCTCCAGGCGCGGCAGTTTATACAATGGGGGTGGGGGGCAAGTTAAATAAATCCCCCCCCACCCCTCTCTCACCCACACCTCCACCCACCGTCTCTGTCTACCCAGCAGTGAAAATAGATTTCGGCCGACAGAGGTCGTAAGACTCAACGAGGCTTTCCCGGGCAATACAACTAAACAAAAGGATAATAATAATAATATAATTGATCGTGCTGTTTGTCAGCTGTCCTCTTGACGTTTGTGGGCACGCTGGGGCAACGGTGCGCTCAGCGATAAAAATAAAATAAAAATTAACGAGCCAAAGCATCCCGCAAAGCAGGAGCCACCTTCAAACGAGCCTTTGAGAACCGGTGAGTTCAGTGCCAGGCTCCCCCCCCCTCCCCCCGTCCGACTCCTCACGGTGACGCGGAGCGCCGGGATTGATCACCGGGCAAGCAATGCTACGGGGCTGTTAACCTTTGAATGTGGCGGCCAGGGGATTCAGAAGACAGAATGCAATAATCTTAATTTATCCTGGCAAAGAATGAAACATTCGATGAGCTGTGAACATCTTTTTTTCTTCACACAGATTGTACAGGAAGGGGCGCGTCAGAAGGTTACAATAATATAAAAAAAATCGGATAGGAGTACAAAGTTTAGGTCAGCAAATGACAATTTTTTTTTTTACTAGGTAATGCCCACTGAGCTATATAGCTCTTTTTTAGTTGCGACCTGGCCACAAATGATAGCTCAAGGAATTGACTTATCGCGTGCAGATTTATAGCAAACAAATAATCTAAATACATGTTTCTAAATGTGGACCCAGAAAAAAAATATTCTCGACCACGGGGTAGAGAGGACATACACACTTTAAATATACAACAGGCGTTGGGATCGGAATAGGCATCGAACCCCCGACCTCCTGTATACCAGGCGAGAGAGATAACATCACGCCACCGTGGTTGCCCCTGAAATGAAACGAAATGCATGCCAGACCGTGGCTCCGTTTCACAGGAAGACAGCGAATTTCCGAGTGTGACAGGTAAATGCGCAGCCCTGCAATTGCTCGGCTTACACCACCGTTGGTGGGAGAGGTCTTCACTCGAGGAAACTCGAGAGAGAACCCCTCAACAGTTACGCGCTGGCCAGACGTTGTCTTGGCAGAGGTGGAAATGTACCCACACTTTACCCCGCCGCTCGCGACCTGCCCATCGGCTAACGGTTAGCACGGCTGGCTACGTACCGTGCGAAAGAATTCAACTTGCATAGTACAATGGCGAGGCAAGCTCTGACCGGGACTTGAACTTGGAACCTTCAGCTTTGATTCGTGGTGACTAATTTCTGCGCCAGCCAGATGAATTAGCGTCCAATTTTAAATATGTATTTATTGTTATAATATATGTAACAATACTATTAATTTTAACTCGTAACGCGTCGCCACCACACCGTGTTCGCTCGCTGTCGCAGAGAGAGAGAGAGAGGACGAATCAGAGAGAGAGGACGACTCAGAGAGAGAGGACGACTCAGAGAGAGAGAGGACGACTCAGAGAGAGAGAGAGAGAGGACGACTCAGAGGGAGAGAGAGAGGACGACTCAGAGGGAGATAGAGAGGACGACTCAGAGAGAGAGAGAGGACGACTCAGAGAGAGAGAGGATGACTCAGAGAGAGAGAGGACGACTCAGAGAGAGAGAGGACGACTCAGAGAGAGAGAGAGGACGACTCAGAGAGAGAGGACGACTCAGAGAGAGAGAGGACGACTCAGAGAGAGAGAGGACGACCGAGAGAGAGAGAGGACGACTTAGCAGCGGCAGCATCGCTTTACTCCCGGACCGGTTTTGACATTCGGCGTCTCATCAGCGAGCTTGGTCTTCTCCGGCGGTCAGCGAATCGCGCGACATCCAGCCGGGCCAACACATTTGTCCGCGCCAGTGCCGGAGGGCTGGGTTAATGCAAGCCGCGTCTGGTGCGTTTCTGCGTCCCATAAATCATCGTCCACCGATCGCGGTAACTACTTTTTGCGTGCCCCCTGGGATAGTCGAGAGAGACGGGGGTAATAATAATAATAAAAATACAAAATAAAGCGATAATAATACGGCGGCAGAAAATATCGCCCGCGGAAGTAAAGGGCCATTGCAAGGGACGCGAATAGATGGCGCAGTTTGTGCCCCCAAACGAGATGGGATCGATCCGAACCCAACCGGCTGATTACCAACACCAAAGGCAAAGGGTCCCCCCCGTATATAGACTGTCGGGAGGGGGTGAGAGGCAAGTGCTGTGAATTGGGGTGGGGTGGTGAACGCCCACGGCCCGGCCGCCGTCTTTGTCTCTCCCTCCCACACCCCCCCTTCCCCCCCTCCACCCCGGTGCTGATGTATCTCACACACCGCATTTGGGCACTAATGTTTTTGTTATTTTTGTGTTACGACTGAGAGCGATCTGGCGGCGGCGCAGGGACCTGTTCACATATAAAGAGTTTGCCTTGAGACGCTGACTCCTTTGCCTGATGACGGCCGCTTGTGTTGCGATCGAAACGTCGTGATTTGTTTTGTTTTATTTCTAACTACGTGACTTTACCGAAAGAACCAAAGAGTATGGATTCCTGCAGTCACGAAAGCTTCAAATCAGGATATAATTAGCCACCGGCCTTGGTTGCGAGCCGGGGAATTGGCCGGCAACTGCGAGAGCGAAATGACGCACGTGGAGCGGACGAGAGGGCGGGCTGGCGGGTGGGTAGGTGGGTGGGTAGGTAGGTGGGTAGGTGGGTGGGTAGGTAGGTAGGTGGGTAGGTAGGTAAGTAGGTGGGTGGGTGGGTAGGTAGGTGGGTGGGTGGATGGGTGGGTGGATAGGTAGGTGGGTGGGTAGGTAGATGGGTGGGTGGGTAGGTGGGTGAGTAGGTGGGTAGGTAGGTAGGTTGGTGGGTAGGTGGGTAGGTGGGTAGGTAGGTAGGTGGGTGGGTAGGTAGATGGGTGGGTGAATAGGTAGGTAGGTGGGTGGGTAGGTGGGTGGGTGGGTAGGTAGGTAGGTGGGTAGGTAGGTGGGTGGGTAGATGGGTGGGTAGGTGGGTAGGTGGGTAGGTGAGTAGGTGGGTAGGTGGGTGGGCAGGTGTTCCAAGGAGAGCAACAGAGCAGCAGCGCTAATGCGGGGGGCGAGGATTGCTCCGACGGACCCGCTCACCACCCCACACGGCTCAGCGTGTCAACGCCGGCGTCACAGCGCAGCAACGACGCACGGCCACATGCACACAAAGAGCACGCGGTCTCTGTGCATTGTGCAAACATGAAATAAAACACCCCCCCCCCCACCCCCCATCAGCATCAGCAGCGCTTGGAGAACCGCATTGAGGCGATCCTCCGATTAGCACGGTCGGCTACGTACGGTGCGAAAGAAGTCCAACACAAACACACACCTCGGGGTCATCATCGCAACCCATTTGAGCAACTGCGACCGACTGACGTGCGGTAGCCGCAGTGGTGCAGGGCCCAACCGTGGCCCGATTCCATCGCAATTGGGACTCGTCAGCAGCGTTTGTCTCGAGCAAGCGTACAACGTGGGCTTCCCGCAGTCCCACGCCCTCCTACCCATCGGCTTGGCTCGTGACACGGAGCCCTCCTGCCATCATCGAGGCTATCTGTGCCTGTTGAGTGCACAGTGGTCTTCCGACCCTGGTGCATAGCATTCATCCCGCATCGAGTTCCCTTCCTCGCGAACCGCTCCGTGCGGTTGAGACTCTGATGCTGCAGATGCCCAAACGTCCGGCTCAATGCTTGAGGCTCCGTTTTTTTTTCTTTTCCCAGTGCGCGTAGCTATTTTTATTCACGCATTATTACGCTTTTAGAGTGTGTGTTATTGAGTGTGTTTCCGGAGACGCGGTTGCATTTAGACGAGAAGGCACCGGCCCAAGCAGAGCGGGGTGGGGGGGGGGGGTGGTGGTGGGGGTGGAGACAGGGAGGCGACGTTTCATTCCCTAGACCATGGCCCATGCCAGCCGTGCCGCGCGGCTGACTGCAGCATCCCTCCAACGCGCACCTGAGTGAAGGCGAGCGGGCACTCGCGGGCACACCGTGAAGCTCACGTGATGCCACACGTTTAAGTGGTTGCCCTATGGGAAGAAGGACGACTGTTGATCGCTGCCATCGTGAAGTGGAATTTTCATCACTGGCTCAGGGACACACCATTGGCGATGTGGCATCCCAGCCACCCGCACCAAGGCAAAGACAACGATCCCCCGTGTAGCCTTAGCAGACTGTTGGGGCAAGTGTTGTTATCGAGCGCCTATGAAGGACGGCACGGTACACTACGGGGTGGGTGGCCAGTGCCAAATCCGGCCGCCTTTGTCTCCCCAGTGGCAATGCTTACGTACCGCACTAGGTAGTCACTTGAGGCTGAGTCGACCTAAGGGAGGCCCAGGACCGGTTCAGATTCTCGTCATTGGCATTGGGCGTGAACGGGAATCGAACTTTGATAGCCGGCTTCGTAGCGCAGCGAGCTCACCGCTAGACGACCGCTCCCCACCCGCACCTCACAGACACGCCCATCCTTACTCCATCCACACCCATCCTGTTGACCACCATCGGGTTGTCAACGTGCTCAACAAAGTTAAAACGAACACGTGCTGGCTCTGAACAAGAGTTGCCACAGCCCGGGTCTGTACGTGTTGTGCAGCAGCCGCAGCAGCAGTGGCACCGACAGCAGTGGCAGCAGCAGCAGTGGCAGCAGCAGCAGTGGCACCGACAGCAGTGGCAGCAGCAGCAGTGACAGCAGAAGTAGTGGCAGTGACAGCGGCAGCAGCAGCAGCAGCAGTGACAGCAGCAGCAGTGGCAGCAGCAGCAGTGGCAGCAGCAGCAGCGGCAGCGGCTGCAGCAGCAGTGGCAGCTTCAATTTGTCTTCACAGGCCGCTGGGTATCTAATTCACACCTGCGATTCAACTGCGACATTTGCGATCAATCGAGCATCGACTGTGGCGTCTTGCCATCGACAGCTCCGGGCCCTCTCCTCTTCCTACCCCCCCCCCCACCTCATCTGGGGCGCCACGGTGGCGAGATGTGAACTGCCTCGCCTGGTATGCAGGAGGTCGTGGGTTAAATCCCGAGCCTGCTGCTGTATATTTGTAGTGTGCATGTGTCTCCCCGTGGTCTCGTGGATATTTCTCCGGGTCCTCCGGTTTTTCCCTCCACATTTAGAAACATGCGTTTAGAGTATTTGCTATAAATGTCCACATGATGATAAGCCACTTCGTTAAACTCTCATTTGTGATAGCCAGGTTGCTTATGAAAAAGAGCTATATAGCTCAGTGGGCCTTATACCTGGTAATATAAAAAGCATAGGTTGGTTTTAGTTTAGTTTTAGTTTGCTCCACCGGCACTAGCCCTGCCACCCCTTTTTTTTCTCCGTGAGACCAAGTCCCGGACAAGTTTCTCAGACAGCACCTCGGGTCGATTATTAAAACGGCTCCAGTTTACAGGAACAGATTTCGCCACAATCTCGATTACAAATCAATTCCTGCTGCCACCCGCCCGAACACAGATGACGCCGATTCCCCAGAACGCCCTGGTCAAGCCGTGTTGCCAAGGCTATGACACAAGTCAAATACAAATCGCCATGCTCCTACTTGTCAACGCTGTGCTCAGTGAGTGTGCAGGCGGTGCAACTGCACTGGCATCACGGGTCGGAGAGGGCAATGCACTGGGCTATGGATAAGAGGGGGCAAGTGCAGATAGGAGGGCTGGAGGGTGGGTGGGGAATTTCACTAATTGTACCAGGGCCATGCCACCTGGCTCGGTTTGACCCGGACAGGTGGCAATTCATAGGAGGCACCAGGAGGAGTTTGTAGGAGGAGAAGGAGGAGTAGAGGGAAGTGGAGGACGAAGAGGGGGAGGACGAGGAGGGGGAGGCTCCACAAATCACGCGCGTGATGATGTAAAAAATATAAGCGTATCGCCCACCACACCCAACCCCGCAAGAAATAATTATAACCAGAGGCATAACGATGCGTGGCAAGTGAAATTCTGTGAAATGTGCTTGTTTGATTTAGTAATTATAGAAACGATGTTAGTAGAAGAGAAGAAAAAAAGAAATCGATGTTACATGTTGCATAATCAAGTTAATTAAAACATCTGTAACAAGCGGTCGGCCAGAGCTCCAGGGTCGCTCGCGGGCCCAGGCGAGGGCCGCTCGTGTTCAGCTGCCTGGGCTCTCCCTCATTATACGCGGTGGCCCAAAAGTCAGGACACATAGGGTTGTTGTTTTACAGGGTGGCCCGAAAGTCAGGACACATAGGGTTGTTGTTTTACAGGGTGGCCCGAAAGTCAGGACACATAGGGTTGTTGTTTTACAGGGTGGCCCGAAAGTCAGGACACATAGGGTTGTTGTTTTACAGGGTGGCCCGAAAGTCAGGACACATAGGGTTGTTGTTTTACAGGGTGGCCCGAAAGTCAAGACACATAGGGTTGTTGTTTTACAGGGTGGCCCGAAAGTCAGGACACATAGGGTTGTTGTTTTACAGGGTGGCCCAAAAGTCAGGACACATAGGGTTGTTGTTTTACAGGGTGGCCCGAAAGTCAGGACACATAGGGTTGTTGTTTTACAGGGTGGCCCAAAAGTCAGGACACATAGGGTTGTTGTTTTACAGGGTGGCCCGAAAGTCAGGACACATAGGGTTGTTGTTTTACAGGGTGGTCCAACAGTCAGGATACATAGGGGAGTTGTTTTACAGGCTGGCCCAAAAGTCAGGACACATAGGGTTGTTGTTTTACAGGGTGGCCCAAAATTCAGGACACATAGGGTTGTTGTTGTACAGGGTGGCCCAATAGTCAGGATACATAGGGTTGTTGTTTTACTGGGTGGCTCAAAAGTCAGGACACATAAGGTTGTTGTTATACAGGGTGGCCCAAAATTCAGGACACGTAGGGTTATTGTTATCAAGGTTGGCCCAAATGTCAGGACAAATAGGGTTATTGTGATACAGGGTGGCCCAAAATTAAAGACAAATAGGGTTATTGTTATATAGGGTGGCCCAAAAGTCAGGACAAATAGGGTTATTGTTATACAGGGTGGCCCAAAAGTCAGGACAAATAGGGTTATTGTGATACAGGGTGGCCCAAAATTCAATACAAATAGGGTTATTGATATACACGGTGGCCCAAAAAATCAGGACACAGGGTTATTATACAGGGTGACACAAAAGTCAGGGCCCATAGGATTATTTAATGTATTGGGCAATGTTAGTCTATAGGTGAAAAGTGGTGGGGCTGTGTCCTTCCCAATCCTGGTGCAGCTTGGCTCACAAACTCAATCGACGTCAACAATGGAACCCGTGGTCCTCGTACAGCGCACTGCCAACTTCTTCGCCACTGCTCCCCTGCCCACAGTATTTAATATAAGACTGAGTGGCGTGATGTTGTATGGGCTGTAACCTTATCTTTTAAATAAAGTGCCAACTCACGGTGATTAATTGATGCGCTGGTATTTAAAACAAATTACCGCACACATCCCGCGCCATAACGCGTAACGCTTTGATCAATCAGCTATTAAATCTTCGCTCCATACTCCCCCTCTCCGCCCTCCCCTCCCCCTCTCCGCCCTCCCCCCCCCGCCCCCCGCCAGGATCTTCGGTCGGCTGGGTAATTGGACGGAGCTTTCTCTCTTTCTCTCTCGAAGAGAAACTCGCTGACACTCAAATTCCTCCCCGCGGTGGACACGCTGGAGTGAGCTTGTAATGAATTATTATTACGACTCCATCACGTTTTATAATGGGGCGCATTCGCGTCTTCTCCGGCGTACCTGGCGTTAAAGCTGTTCACGCTGCGTGACTGGGAGTGGGGGGAGTGGTTTGCCACGGTGGAGTTGGGGGGGGGTGGATGCCACGGTGGGGAGGAGGCACGGGGGGTGGGTGGGAGGGGAGGACGGCGAACCAAGCCACACTCCCTCCCCAGTTGTCAGACGCTCAGCCCCTAATCTCCCTAGCACGAGAACCAAACAGCGCCTAGCCCGGCCCTATAGCACTCGTCCACCACACCCTAGACCCACCACTAACCACACTCGCACAGCACACTCTAGACCTACCACTAACCACACTCGTCCACCACACCCTAGACCTACCACTAACCACACTCGCACAGCACACTCTAGACCTACCACTAACCACACTAGCCCACCACACCCTAGATCTACCACTAACCACACTAGTCCACCACACCCTAGACCTACCACTAACCACACTCGCACAGCACACTCTAGACCTACCACTAACCACACTAGCCCACCACACCCTAGACCTGCCACCACACCCTAGACCTACCACTAACCATACTAGCCAACCACACCCTAGACCTACCACTAACCACACTCGTCCACCACACCCTAGACCTACCACTAACCACACTAGCCAACCACACCCTAGACCTGCCACTAAGCACACTAGCCCACCACACCCTAGACCTGCCACTAACCACACTAGCCCACCACACCCTAGACCTGCCACTAAGCACACTAGCCCACCACACCCTAGACCTGCCACTAAGCACACTAGCCCACCACACCCTAGACCTACCACTAACCACACTCGCACACCACACCATATATCTACCACTAACCACACTAGGCCACCACAACCTAAAACTACCACTAACCACACTCGCACACCACACCATTTATCTACCACTAACCACACTAGCCCACCACAACCTAAAACTACCACTAACCACACTAGCCCACCACACCCTAGACCTACCACTAACCACACTAGCCCACCACACCCTAGACCTACCACACGAACCGTAGAGAAACTAGTCAAAACTCGAACAACGCTTTCCGTCAAGTTCCTAGCCATACCCGTTGCCCGAATACTATCAAACAATACCCTAGATTCATCCCTCACCGCATTAGCCAATTTAATCCTAACCCACACTAGCCCGCCAGACCTTAGCCATGCGCCTAACCGTACGAGCCAAACAACACCCAGACCCTACCGCGAAACCAAAACTACCCCACCATAGACCCCATTGTGTCAAGGCCACGACGCAGTCAACACACAAAGCCACCCTCGTACCTTTCGCGAGTCGAAATTGAAGGTAAGCAGCAAGGTGCCCACCTCCTACCCGGGACAGCCTTTCTGAAATCTGGAGCAGTCATTTGCCAGACGAGGCTGCTCGCGAGCTCTATGGATGGGTGGGGTCTGACGGGGGCCACTGGCTGTGTGTGTGCGCGGACTGCCGGTGCAGTCGTTAGCACCCTACGGTACGAACCCGGCCACCCGAGTTAGATTCCACGATCACGGCCATCAACACATGTGGCGATTATTTGAACAGTTCATGCCCCCCCCCCACCCCACTCATCCCTAGGTCGAATCGACCTCAAAATGAGCACACGGTGCAGTGTGTAGTTAACATCGCCACCGGAGAGACAAAGGCGGCCGGGCGTGCTGCTGACCACCCACCCTCTTGTGCGCCGTGCCGGTCCTTTATAGGTGCTGCTCGCGAACCGCACTTGCCCCCACAGGCTGTTAATACTACACGGGGGATCTTTGTCTTTGGGCGGATGGGGGGTGGCTGGGTGCGGGGGGAATGGTGAGTGGGGGGAATGGTGAGTGGCGGGAGGGGGGGAATAGAGGGGGGAGAGGAATGGTGGTGGGGGAGAGAGGAATGATGGGGGGGGGGAGGAATGAGAGGGGAAGGAATGATGGGGGGGCGGAGAGGAATTATCGGGGGGGGGGGTGGAGAGGAATGGTGGTGGGGGGAGAGGAATGGTGGTGGTGGGGGGGGGAATGGTTGGGGAGGTGGGGGAATGGTGGTGGTGGTGGGTGGTGGTGGGTGGTTTATGAACCCAGATGCGTAGCCGGCAGCTCGCGCTGCGTGAGACCGCCGCTCAGCTCCACGGTGCGCCGAGTTGCGGGGACTTCCAGGAGGCGATGATCCCACACCCTCTGCGGGGCACGCATCGCAACAATCACCGCAAGCATCCAAAGGCAGAGTGCGGCTTGTTGATGGCCACTTGACGTTATAGGCCTTTGGGCCCTGTGTGCTCAGTGACCGTATTACAAAAAAATAAAAAAATCACTCCGTGCTCCACCGAGGCGCAGGGCGGCCCTCATCCCCGTCGTCAATGTACCGGTGGTGCATTTTCCACGTTAATGTGGCAGGGCCCAGTCTTATCCAAAACGAGAGTCACCATTCGCCACCGAGAGGCAGCGGTAACAATGGGTGCGCCGTTAAACGCGCGTACGTCACGTGACAATTTCATGTTTGGCCGCGCCGGGTGGTTGAAGGGACTCAACGACACAAATAGGGAAACGAGATAATTCACCACGTGGTGGCCTAAGCGAAATAAACTCAGATGAATCGGGGGGGGGGAGTGCTGCTTTATTACTGGAAGAAGGTGAAATAGTTTAGGAGGATTACACATGGCAGTCATTTACCCCACACTGCAAAAACGTACAGACTTGGCAGGACCATTCTGAAAAAGAGTCGTGAGACTCTCCCGAGTCACGAGTGAGCTGTTCACGGCTAAAGCAAGCTCGTCATAGTCGAGTCCACATTGGTTTCTCTTCTAAAATACGTGGCACCATTTCTGGCACAAATCTGCCACCCAAAGCGCCATCACAGTCGTACTCACGAACATCCATACAGAGAGAGAGAAATCTAAATTATTTACAGTTGTTTATAATATCAAAATAAAAGTAAGTTATGGCTGTGAGTTAATAACAACAACAACAAAAACAACAACAAAACAATTTGACAGTGAAAAGTTTTGGCTAAAGAACAACGGCCTGCAACTTGGCACCAAGCCGAATTAGCAGAGGGCCCCTTTCTGCAGCTGAGAGCCCATTGATTATGGATGCCCGGGGTGTGAGCGACACAGATTTTCGTGGCCTGCCAGCGGTGGCTCTCGAGACTCGGGTACGGGCGTGAATTAATAATGCAAGAAGCACATATGTTCACTCGTGGGCAGGCTGATGCCTCTATCTCTCAAGCATACTCGCCGCCGTTGGACGACTGTTTGTGCTGTTGTAACTTAGTCGAAACTATACTCTTTTTGTCTTTCGGTGAAGTCACGCAGATAGAAAAATAATAAAATAATAAAACATCACGCCGTTTCGATCGCAACACAAGCAATCGTCTTCAGGTGAAAAAATTACAGCAGGCGGACTGCTGAGGCAGGAAGGAATGTAGCGAGAGAGCTACTGCAGCCAAAGTTATATAGGTTTGAGATGGGTACAACCCAAGGGTAAGGGGGCGGGGCTAGAGATGGAATTTGCAAGTAAACGTAAGATCGCAGAGCTAGGAGGGAGTATGAAAATTATTTGGTTCTTTCGGTAAAACGTAGGTGGAATACATTTAATCACGGCGTGTCGATTGCAACACAAGCAATCATCATCAGGTGTGACAACCACAGCTAGACATATTTCGATTTAAAGCTTTCGTGACTGCAATGATTCATCTTCTTTGGTTCTTTCGGTAAAGTCACGTAGAATGAGAATAAAATAATAAATTGATAAAATAAAATAACACAATAATATTCTCACGACGTTTCGGCCACAACACAAGCGGCCTTCATCAGGTGAAGGGGCGAGACTGTCTGGTAGGACAGCGCTGTGTGAGAGGAACAAAGCACCTTGACAAAGGAATTAGCATATAATTTAGCATTGAAATGGCTGAATGATTAGCTTGTGACTGGTCACAGAAATAGCTATGTTATGCTTTAACTTTTAACATAGCTATTTCTGTGACCAGTCACAAGCTAATCATTCAGCCATTTCAATGCTAAATTATATGCTAATTCCTTTGTCAAGGCGCTTTGTTCCTCTCACACAGCTTAAAGGCCGTGATCTGAACGTGGCTCTTTCACTCCAGCGCTGTCCTACCAGACAGTCTCGCCCCTTCACCTGATGAAGGCCGCTTGTGTTGTGGCCGAAACGTCGTGAGAATATTATTGTGTTATTTTATTTTATCAATTTATTATTTTATTCTCATTCTACGTGACTTTACCGAAAGAACCAAAGAAGCTAGACATATCTTTCACTGAAGTGGAAGAGAAGCCAGAGTTAGGGCAGTTAAAGTGTAAATGCGATAGGTATTACCTTGTTGTCGCAACAAGGTAATAAGGTAATACCTATCGCATTTACACTGCATTAACTCTGGCTTCTCTCCCATTTCAGTGAAAAATATTTCTTGCTGTGGTTGTCACACCTGATGGTGATTGCTTGTGTTGTAATCGAAACGTCGTGATTTAATTTATTCCACCCACGTGACTTTACCGAAAAAAAAACAAAGAACATGGATCCTTGCAGTTACGAAAACTTCAAATCTAGAATAGGAGTATGAATTCCTGCAGTCACCTCTACGGGGGGTGGGGGGGGGGGGTTCCACACAACCACTCGATCTTTTTTACAGACTCCGAGACAGGAAGGCTCATCTGATCGAGTCGCTCACTGCTCTGAAGAGATGCCGCCACACCAAGGTATTACCGATCGCCTTTATTTTTGTTTGCATTCTGACCACAAGTTTTGTGGTGAATGCAGACGTGATTAGAGGAGGTATGCCTAGCTCTGCGATCTTACATTTGCTTGCAAATTCCATCTCTAGCCCCGCCCCCTTACCCTTGAGTCGTACCCATCTCAAACAAATGTAACTTTTGGCTGCAGGAGCTCTCTCGCTACATTTCTTCCTGCCTCAGCAGCCCGCCTGCTGTATTGTTTCACCTGAAGACGACTGTTTGTGTTGCGATCGAAACGTCGTGATTTGTATTATTATTTTTCTTCTATCTACGTGACTTTACCGAAAGACCCAAAGAGTATGAATTCTTGCAGTCACGAAAGCTTAAAGTCAAGATTTAGTTTAAACTATTTTCGAGGGAGGGAAAACAATCCCCATCTTTCTGCAATGATGCAGGGCTTCTTTGATGACAGTTTATGCAATGGATTTTACAATGCGCTGCGGAATTTCATTTCACACTGCCTGATGATAATTCACTCACACCCCCTGAGCAATCATTCACACCGCCTGGAAATGAATTCACACGGCATGAGAATTCATTCATTCATTCACGCTCATTCATACTACCTCATCCATTATGCACACAGCATCAAATCCGTGAACGCACGCGTGCCCATCACGCAACACATCCATTCCACGCGTGCACGTGTAACCCGAGTGAATTCCTGATCTTGTGGGTTCAGAGTTCCACACCGCGATCGCCAGCGCATTTGGAAAAATGCAAACACTGCGTAAGTTATAGATCCAAAAGTGTCTGTCCACTCGTCGTTGCGTGTTTGCTCGTGGGAAACACAGCTGGTGTATCTGCCAGTCATCTCAGTCAGTCAAAGCATGGCCCCCGCTGGGTCTGTCACGTGACCTCCTCCCGCCAGAAGGGTGCCTTCGACGCTTCACGTGGCCTCAAGGTGCACCTAGCTTGGCACAAGCGCCGCGGTGGCGTCACCGCCACTTCGTGGCGAACGGCGGTTAGTGCTGTTGCTCTGTTACTATGTGCAGAATAAGAATATGTATTTACGCTGGAGGAATCCGATGAGCTGTGAAGGTCTTTTATCACAGATGTCCAGTAGGGGCACGGGTAAGAACGTTACAACAACAACAAAAAAAACACGCGGCGAATTACTACCTTGGATACATTGCACCCTTGCGAACCAGATGTTCCATCGCAAGGGATTTTTGTTGTTTTGTTTCTCTCCGTGTGAAATACATTAGACGTATAAGATTAGCACTGCCCGGGCAATTGCGCGTGATACGCGGCCGAGGTGGAGGATGTGTGGTGGAGGGGCGGAATAACGTCAGCAGGAACGCATCCGGCTCAGCGTGCCAGTCAGCCGGCGAAACTTTTAGTGTCTCCCATATCGAATGCTGTTTCATTACACACACACACAAACCATCTCCCTTCTTTGTGTACACAGGGAGACGATGTCAAACTCCGGGTGGCGCATCACCCGGGGAACAACAAACTGGGACTCATAATGGGGAGATTTACGATCTCACGATACCAGAACAAGGGAGAATTCCACGTGATGATGATACCAATATAATAATAATAATTCTATTGAGTGTTTATATAGCAGCGTCGTCTGCGCAACTGCATCTCGCAAACGCTGTCGCAATCATAAAACGCGGGAGCGCGTATAGATTAAGACGTTTTCATACAATTAAAGCTTGTTTATTATCGACGTGGGGGGAGACCGGAGCACGTGGAGATTATTGCGAGGGTGCAACACGCTATGCGGGTACAGGTGGGGCAGATGGCATTATTTCGCGTTTCGCTGGCGAGCCAGAGTGAAGTGTTCGTCCTCGACGCCCACGGGAATGGATGTTTCACAACATCTGTGTGTGATCTACCAATCCTCGCTGTTGCCTCCAACAGTGCTGGACTACAACAACAACCGCCATTCGCCACTAAGTGGCGGTGACGTCACCACGACGCTTGTGCCAGGCTATGTGCACCTTGAGGCCACTTGAAGTGTCGAACGCCCGCTGGCATGAGGTCACGGGGCAGACCCCGATGCCACAGGTCGATTGACTGAGACGACTGGCTGGTGCACGACCTGTGCCTCCTACTGTGCCAACTTGCTGTGCTTTAGCCACCCGGCGCTCCGCTCGTTGTTGTGAGCGTCGCTCCTCCGCCCTCCGTTGTTGTTGGAGGGCGACTGCCTCCAACTGCCCAGTAGCGTCCTTCACGAGCCTCCTCCACAGTAGCCGATCTTGACACCGCTGGTACCAGTCATCGGCAAGTCCACTCAGCTCCACGTCCTCCTTACCACATCACTCCATCTTTTCTCTATCCCGTGCCGCGCCCGTTTAGCCCCCTGGACTACAGAGAGGCAGCCACGTGCATCATAGTAGCCACCACCGCCACCCGGCTCAAATGCATGGTCTATTATTAAGCAACTGTACACAAACTCGTAACTGTCAATGGGCCCGGGACGATTGACATAATTCTACTGCCTCACTCAGCAAGAGAACGTCCCGGGGAAAACCGGGACAGGTGGCAACCCGAGCACATGCCTGTTATCCAGCGCGTTCGAGGCAAGGGATTGTGGATCACGCAGAGATTTTAGAGAAACTCCCAAAACCCGAGTCGGGCAAGATATGTCGGCACAGCCAACGTGTATGTATATTTGAGTGAGTTTCCAGCCAAGCACTCATTAGACACGAATGAGCCAAAACATGCCAGTTGGAACACCCTCCTTCAACATGAACTTTGAAACTCAATGAGGATTTTCCTAGCGGCAAAAAACACGGGGCGATTAAAAATGCATAACGCGAAGTTGGTGGTAGAGGATGGGAGGGTGGGCAGAGGCCATAATAGCAACCCCTTGCTGGGCAATTTTCCAGCTGACTGGACTTGGAGCTGGATTTATGAGAGGGATGACTGCTATCGCTGGCAGATGCATTATTCATGACCGGTAAATAACTGTAATTTTGTATCATACTTTGATGGGGGGGGGGGGGGGTGGGACTTAACCCATTCATTTGGTGATATTTTTAGTGCGAGATGTTAACTACCTTGCCTGGAATACATGAGGTCGTGGATTGCATCCAAACTCTGTATATTTGGAGTTTGCGTGTCTCTCTCTTCCCGTGGTCGCGTGGATTTTTCTCCGGGTCCTCCGGTTTTTTTTCCCCTTCACATCTAGAATCAACAACGCGCGTTTTAGAGTGTTGGGCTGCTTTACGATGATGGTGTGCCCACTTCGTTGAGCTATCATTTGTGATAGCCAGGTCGCTTCTGAAAACAAAGAACTGTACAGTTCAGTGTGTCCTTACCTGGTAAAAATATAAATAGTTTTAAGAGTGTCTAGTTTTCTGTGGCAGAGAGCCATGAACGTAGATCACCCCCCATTTGCCCGGGGGATCTAGGGGGCGGGGGAGGGCTGGGGAGGGGGGCGTGTTCACTGAATGTGCCAAGAGACCAAGATTCAATATCCACTTGTACAGAATTTGCTCTTCGCGAACAATATCTATCTATATAGAAAATAAACTCAGCGGGGGGACACTCGGCGGCGAGTGGTTGTTTTGGGTTTTGTTGTTGTTAGACGCCTCGTGGGTTTTTGATCGCGTCGGGAAAAACTAAAAAGCAATGGCTTGGCAAGAGCGAAGTTCACGCGGGGAGCGATGTCAGAATGAACCCCAGCGCATTCACCCAGCCAGAATAACTCTCCATTCCGCGCGATGACAACGCCACCTATCAATAAATAAGCAGACGGATAGCTAAATAAATACGACCCATTTAAGTGCACCATGAAGTAAGTTCAACGGTCTTATGACCAGCAAATAACGACAGCCGGATCGGTGGTCAGAATCTTTTTTGTATTGACTCAACTATCCGGCACACCACATCCAGTATGCATCTCGCATCCGGCTGGGGCTGCTAAGTCCGCGTCTCTGCCAGCTCCGTGCCATGTATTCCAGCGTGCTCCGAATCACATTTCGGCGAGAAATTAAGCGGCGTTCACTTCACTTTACTCCGCGACCCCTTTCCCCACTTACGAGGTCGTTTTAGAGCCGCGCTTCTTCGCTCCGTGTAGTCACTTTTGGCTTGTGGCGCCGCCGAGATGATCTATTTGTTTAATTCGTCGTTAGCGGTACCGGAGCTCGAACCATGAAAAGGATTAATTCTGACCGCGCCGCCGCGTGAGCTTGGTAGATCACCAAAGGGTGGTGGTGGGGGGGATGGTGGCTTTGGGACCACGTTACGATTGCTGTGCCGTAGAGCGATGGGGGGAGAGCGTTTGAACTTTTAGCCCCCCTTATCTCGAGTCTGTCCTTCCTGGGGAATATGCTCATTCGCGGACAGTTTTTTAAAAAAAATATTAACTTTTTGTCTTTACAAAAAGCCAGACAAGGGAGTCCGGTGGGAGTATCGAGTTGGCACTGTCGGATATCGTGGCCATTCATCGTGAGTGGCCACCCATGATTATTTAACAGTTAAACTAAACTATTTTTGGGATTTTTATTTTAACTGATAAGGTCCACCGAGCGATACAGCTATTTTTCAGAAGGGACCTGACCACAAATAATAGCTCAACAAAGTTGTTTATCGCGCGTAAACTTATCGCAGCCAAACATTCTAAACGCACATTGATTCTAAATGTGGAGGGAAAATCCGGGGCACCCGGAGAGAAATCCACGCGACCACGAGGAGAGAGACACGCACACTCCAAATATACAGCAGAGGCATTAGGGTCGGGGTCGAACCCACGACCTCCTGCATATCAGGCGAGGTAGTTAACGCCGGGTAGCGAGGCTCTTTGTGACGTTTGGGGTGTTGGGCGGGCAGCGTGGCTTTGTCCCGGGCCCAACACCCCCACCCCCTCCAGACTCCTTCTGGACATCTGTGTGCAAAAAAAAACAAGGAAGCTTTGGAGCTCATCGGATCCGGATCCTATGGACGGCATTGTCGAACGACCACGGGGGTCGGTGACAGGGTTTTAACAAATGGCTGTTGTGTTGTGTGCGCATGTGTGCGTTTGTGTGATCCACCGACTCTCGCTGCCTCTGCACGTGCTGGATTAGAGGCCACGTGTAGGTAGCGCAGCCTGCACCAGATGCCCGTGGGTTAGCGATCCGCGACGAGAACAGCGATTCATTAACAGGCGCCAGTGACTTTCCATTCACATCAAAGATGAAAGACAAAGATAACGCCCCCCCCCCCCCATAGCCTGAAGAGAGCGCTGGGGCAAGTGCCGTTAGCGAGCGGCACCTCTGAAGGAGGTACGCAAGGCACACCTGCGAAGGGCTGACGTGGTCAACACCGCGCCCGGCCGCCTTTGTCTCCACAGTGCTGATGTTTATTGCACACCGCACCGGGTACTCATGTTTACGGCTGAGTCGACCTTGGGAAGGGGCCTAGGACCGGTTCAGATATTCGCCACGTGGTGTTTGTGGCTGTTAACGGGGAATCGAACTTGGGAAGGGGCCTAGGACTGGTTCAGATATTAGTCACGTGGTGTGTGTGGCTGTTAACGGGGAATCGAACTTAGGAAGGGGCCTAGGACCGGTTCAGATATTCGTCACGTGGTGTTTGTGGCTGTGAACGGGGAATCGAACTTGGGAAGGGGCGTAGGTCCGGTTCAGATATTCGTCACGTGGTGTTTGTGGCTGTGAGCGGGGAATCGAACTGGGAGAGCCCGGTTCGTAGCACAGTGCGCTAACCACTGCTCCACCGCTCCGCCTATCACCTTTCCGCCCGTGTTTGCTCCCCCCCCCGCCTCATCCCACACGCACGCGCACAGCCCACGCATCTCGCCACACCACGGCGCATTAATTTCATCACATGACTGATTTATTCGCTTGAAAAATTAATGGCTTCGTTATATTTATAACGAACGGAGTGAAAAGTGTCGGTGTTTTACCGAGAGAGGCGCGCTCTCTGGCGTGCACTGGGGGGGGGGGGGTAGTGAGGGAGGTGGGTGTTGTAATGATCATGAAGAGCAAGAGCCGCGTGGTGTCTCAGATGCCGCTCGGTAATGAACACAAATTCTCCTCCGCCTCTCGCACACCTGGCATCAACGCAGCGTGCGGTGCTCGCTCGCTTCCTCCCTCTTCCTCCCTCTCCCGCTCCCTCTCTCGTTCCCTCCCTCCCTCGCCGCTCTCCCTCTCATTTTTTTAACGATCAGAGGAAGCAAGAAGATTCTCGGTTTAGTCAGCACTTTGCTTCGTTCATCATTTATTTTATTTTTTTCATTGCTTTGCTTTATGTGCTCACCCACCCCCCCCCCCCTTTTTAAATTAAAGATTTTATGTGTTTTACCATTGTGCAACAAAATCATTCTGTGCTACTTTCTTCGTAGACACAAATATCAACACGAAGAAGCACGCTTTGCTCCTCCTCCTTATCCCTCTCTACCCCCTCTCTCTATCTACCCCCTCTCTCTCGACCCCCTCTCTCTCTACCCCCCTCTCCCTTCTCTCTCTCTCTCTATGTTCCCCCTGTGGTCTATTTAATATTTTAATATAAAAATCTGAAGCACGCTTTGCTCCTCCTCCTTATCCCTCTCTACCCCCTCTCTCTTCCCCCTCTCTCTATCTACCCCCTCTCTCTCGACCCCCTCTCTCTCTACCCCCCTTCTCTCTCTCTTTCTCTATGTTCCCCCTGTTGTCTATTTAATATTTTAATATGAAAATGTGTTGAACTACGACAAGTGCTGCATCTGCACCCAGCACTCCTCAGCCCCATGGCCTCCGACGGGTAGCTCAGATCTGCATGCAGAGCTCTCCGTCATCTGCCACCGAGCACACGGCCTCCTCCAGCGCCCACTGCTCCTTGAAGGCCGGCACGGCATGGGTCAGCCGAGCATGGCGGAACTCCGGCCCACACCTCACCCTGGCTCCGACCAGAGCGCGGAAGATGCCCAGGCTGCTGGCCGGACGTTTCCCCTCCAGGGCCACCTTCCTCGCCCTGTGTACAGCGGGCTTGGCGTGGCCGAAGAGCACGTTGACTGGCCGATGAAGACGTTGGGATCCATCGCCCCTCGGGTGTCCAAAGATGAGGACCGTCGGGGAGAAGTGGAGGCTGAACCTTAGGAGGATGTTTCTCAGAACCTTGAACAGCGAGTCCAGGCTCTTGCACTCCACGTATTGGTGCGCCACCGTCTCCACTTTACCGCAGAACCGGCACTCCGGGGACGTGTCGGTGAAGCGCGCCGGGGAGGCGTTGGTGGTGACGGTGCCGTGGGCGAAGCTCCAGCTGAGGTCGCGGTTGTACGTCGGGCTGGAGTAGAGTTGCCTCCAGCGAGGCCTCTCCGGAGAGACGCAGGGCAGGGCTCTCCTCCAGGCGTGGTCCCTGTGGCTCCTCAGGGTGTCCTGTTGGTGAAATTGGACCATGTAGGAGTACATCTTCTTGGTTCTTTCGGTAAAGTCACGTAGAAGGGAAATAATAAAATAATAAAAATTAAACATAATAAAATTCTCACGACGTTTCGGCCACAACACAAGCAGCCGTCCTCAGGTGAAGAAACAGAGCTGTTGAAAAGACAGCGCTCCAATGAACACTGATAAGCTTGGCAGCATATTTTAAGCTGGGTGGGAGGAGCAGAGCGCCTTGACAAAGGAGTTTATATATCAACAGAAAATTTAGCATTGAAGTACCTATGTTAATGTGAGAGATTAGCAGGATGTTAAAGTCAGAAATGAGCATGTACCTGGGATTTTAGCATGATGTTAACGTGAGGAATTAGCATGTAACTGGTCACGGAAGTGGCTATGTTAAAGTCAGAGTTTACATATCAACAGAGGCATTTAGTATATTAACGCTAAAGAACTGCAACTACCCAACTATCATACAATAAACCGATGTGAAATAACTAAATATAAACTACATCAATATAATCAATGTACTCAATATATTGAGTAGTTACAGACCAGTTACATGCTAATTCCTCACATTAACATCATGCTAATATCCCAATTACATGCTAATTTCTGAATTTAACATCCTGCTAATCTCTCACATTAACATAGCTACTTCAATGCTAAATTATTTTCTGTTGATATGTAAACCCCTTTGTCAAGGCGCTCTGCTCCTCCCACCCAGCTGAAAATACGTTGCCAAGATTAGCAGTGTTCATTGGAGCGCTGTTTTTCCGACAGTTCTGTTTCTTCACCTGAGGATGGCTGCATGTGTTGTGGCCGAAACGTCGTGAGAATGTTATTTTATTACGTGAATTTTTTTATTATTTTGTTATTTCCCTTCTACGTGACTTTATCGAAAGAACCAAGAAGATGAATCCCTGCAGTCACGAAAGCTTTAAATCGAAACATGTAGGAGTAGTTAGGACACTGCACTCTGGACCCATCCATGCAACGACCTGAGTTTGAATCCCGGCCACGGCTAACGTCAGTCAAGGGAAATAAAACCCAGGTCGCTGGTGCAGTTGCACCGCCTGCGCTCTCGATAAGTTACACTGCTGCCGGTTGCTGACACGTCCTGGTCTGTTGCGACGTGCCTCCGATGAGCACGCTGGGCCACGTACGGTGCGATATAAGTTCAACGTACACACACACATACATGCACTCCGCACCCATTAATAATGACCAGATTGTATGTAGTGACGCTGCTGCTGCTGCGTTTGGCAGTGGTGCACGAAGCACAATTAGCAAAAAATACCCTTCACACATCCATCAATAGCACTGCGTACGACGTTAAAAGTATTATTACAAATACATATAAAATATGTGACGTTTCGAGCAATTGCCCTTCTTCATAGCACATCAATCAAAGCCATTGTGGTATGAATTAAGGACATTGACAGAATCGTTGCTTCGTATATATATATTTCCTTTTAAAAGCTAGACACAGTGTTAATACGTTTTCGCTATACCCATTATTCGATCACTTTGACTTTGTAAATGTCTGTGGGTTTTTTTTTTTACCTGCTGCATCGTCTCGCTTTTGTGCTCCGCTGCACGAAAGACGAGTTACTTAAAACGTTCCTCGGCTGCGCTTCGCTCAGCGTGAGCCTGACGCCGAAGTCTTCTATCGTTGCCACTTTACCGTCGGTACCGCGAATGACGCACTATGCTGTCAGCTCCTACGAGGAATAATTAAGCTCAGAAGAGCGACCGTCCTCGCCCGTGGCACGCACCACGGCAGGCAGACTAGAGAGAGCGAGAGAGTTTCGAGGATGGTATTGCACGGGGAAAAATTAAAGAGGGACGTGAGAAACGGGAGCGCAGGGATCAGGAGAGATGATTTGGAGGAAGAGGGTACATCAGGGCCTCGATGCTCGTTAAAACTTAAACTATTTTTTTTTATACCAGGTTAAGCCCACTGAGCCATATAGCTCTTTTTCAGAAGCGACCTGGCTACAGATGATAACTCACGGAAGTGGCTTATCACGTGTACATTTATAGCAGCCAAACGCATTGAACGCGTGATGTTGATTCTAAATGTGGAGGGAAAAACTGGAAAACCTGGAGAAAAATCCACGCGATCACGGGCAGAACATGCAAACTCCAATATACAGGTGTCAGAGTTGGGATCGAACCCATGACCTGCTGTATACCAGGCGAGGCAGTTGACATCTCTCCACCACGGCACCTCAATGCACGGAGCAGCGTCTGTTTTCACAGTGGGCGGTGGCGGGGAGAGGGGCGGGATTCGGAGTGGGGATGGCCACACAGAAGTCACGTGACTCACGGGAGGCTTCAGCTGATTTAGGTGTTGCAAAGTTCTAATCTAATGAATAGCTGATTACCTACGATTGCAATAAGGTTGTTCGGTCATACATATGAAGTGACGCCGACACAAATTATTGCTTTATTAAGAGCCTTTATTTGGACACAATTCTATGTCTAGGCCCCCGGCTTGGCTGTTGAGGCTTGAACTTCGTCTTCTCTCCTAACCATCCTCTCTCCTTGTGCTGTCCCCTTTTATATCCTCCGAGCCCCCTTTCTGGAAGCTTCGCTGACCCCACTCCCTTCAGCCAATCCTCCTCCAACGGTTGTCAACCGTCGCCCCTACAGTCGACCCTCGTTTCCCGCCTTTTACTTTTGAATTTCTCCTCCAATCCCTTTGAACCTCTTATCCTAACCAATCGTCTATGAGGCCTCCCTGCACCAATCAGAGGCCTTGATTTACTTCTTGGTGTGGACAAATCAGTTTCAAGGACAACGCATATATTATCAGTGTGTTTTTCTTCTGGGTTCTTTCGGTAAAGTCACGTAGAATGGGAATAAAATAATAAAAATAATAATAACAGAATAAAATTCTCACGACGTTTCGGCCACAACACAAGTAGCCTTCCTCAGGTGAAGAAACAGGACTGTCCGGAAGACAGCGCTTGAGTGAACACCGCCAAGCATGGACAGCATCTTTTAAGCTGTGTGGGAGGAACAGAGCGCCTTGACAAAGGAGTAAACATATAAATTAGCATGTTCCTGGGGGATTAGCATAATGTTGGTGTGAGGGATTAGCACCACGGAGAGCGACGAGCTATGTTCAGACGGACGAGGGGTTGGGGGGAGAGGAGTTTACATATAAATTAGCATGGAACTGGGGGACTAGCATAATGTTGGTGTGAGGGATTAACACCACGGAGAGCGACGAGCTTTGTTCAGACGGACGAGTCCATCTATGTTCGGGGGGGGGGGGGGGAACAGCAAAGGTGCGCTGCTCTGTCCTGTGTTGCGTTATAACTTTGCTAGAAACTGGACTAATATACAATACAATATTATACCTTCCAATCTAAACTACATTGTATAATATCGTATCCATAGACAAATCCCACCCTTGAATTATATAATGCGTTACTATACACTACCCTATACCTTAGACTATAAAATGTTAGACTTGTAGTATTACACTATGTATTATTCAATTAACCCTACTGTATACCACACTGCTGTATATTCACTATACAATTACGGTACTATATATTGCCTTATGAATTATGTTAAACATTACACTGTTATACTATTTATTATTATACAAATGCTATAAACTATACTATTGTGTTTTTGTTTGCATTCTGACCACAAGTATTGTGGTTAATGCAGACATGATTCCTTTTAAAAAGGTTTCAGTTTTGTTGCCAGGAAAAGGGGAAAACCCCTATTGTGATATTTTGGCACTGGCAAAGGAGGTCTAATGATGATTACTTCTTAACTGTCCCTTCACACGTGCGCTCACGTGAGGTAAGCGGTCTGTATATATGTATATGCTTTGTATGGAAACAAAGTATGTACATATATAAAACAAGAGCAACGATAATCACGATATTACGATATCTTTGCCGGACGATACGATTACCGTGGGTGTATCAAACATTGCAGCATCGCCAAACGCTACCAACAAGACATTTCACGCGCTGTAAGGCGAGCTGTTACCCCCCCCGCCTCGCCTGGTGTGAACGAGGTCGTGGGTTCGATCCCTGACCCTGGAGCCTGTATATTTACAGTTTGCACGTCTCTCTCTCTCTCCCCGTGGTCACGTGGATTTTTCGCAGGGTCCTCCGGTTTTTCCCTCCAAAATTAATAATCATGCGTTTAGAGAATTATTTGGCTGTTATACATTTCTAAACAAAAGAGTCACAAAGCTCAGAGGGCCTTACCTTGTAAAATAAACCAAAAAATGGCTATGAAGTAGGGCCATTGCCCGAAACGTCCCGTGTTAAATACGTTTTACTTGTAAGGCCACCGTGTTTTGTAAGGAATGTATCGAGGTTTGTGCTGTTGTTTGTGCGACTGACAACAGACGCAGAATGTGAGCCATCTGGGAAGAGATTGCAATCGATTTGGACAACATCATGATGGACGGGCACACACACATATATATAACTTATTGATTTATTACATTTATTTACGCGGGAAAGCCTAACCGAGTCTCATGGCTCTCTTTCAGGAGGGTCCTGCCAAGTTTGATTTGCAGTATTAATGTAGATATTCAAATTGTGTCAATTTGCGATTCGTTCCTTTCTCTCTCTCTCTCTCCAAATGTTGGCAGATTTGTTCATTCATTGTACCACGGCTCATGCCCACACCACGTGACGCTCCTGGTAATTGTGACGTAGTTGGGGGGGGGGGGGGGCGTGCGATGGCCGCCGCGTGTAATACCCCAACTGTTGGCGGTGGGATGCTTTTTTCAAATTCGGAATATTTTTCTTTTTAATCTCGACGGCGGCACGTGGCGACTCTCCTCCTGCAGAACGACGTCAGGGGATCTTTAACCATAATACAGTTTTTTGGAGTTAGATCGCGTAAATATATGTTGGTCGCGAAACGGATCTTTAACGTTCGCCGCAAGCGAAGCGGATGGCTAGTGAGCATCTTGGCGATGATGTTCAAAAGATCACCGCAGCAGACATGCGGGTTAGGCAGATTTCTCTTTCACTGCAACCGGTTGTGTTTTTGTGCTGGTGTCAACCCCATTTCATACCCTCTGTGTTGTCTGCACCTGAATCGTTTCGTTGATAAAACACTTTTGAATACAAAGAATACAAAAAATTCAGGGCAGACACCGCTGCTGGATTCGTAACCGTGGAACCTTTTTCAGCAGGTGTCCAACGTGGCAGGTCAGGTGCAGCGCCCAAAGAGAACAAACCCAGAGGTGAAGAAAGGCAGCACGCTCATGCATATTTTAAACGAGAATATTTCACTTCCAAAAACAAACAAAAAATATCCCTCCAGTCGGAGCATCTCGCCTAGCATTTGTTCCCAGGGGTAGCATGCACAGCCAAGGGCGAAGTGCCCCGTACCTCAATACCTAAAGCAGCTCAAGCCTCCCGTACAGCACGTGACTTGTGTGCTTCACGTGACTCGCGTGCTTCACGTGACTCGCGTGCTTCACGTGACTCGCGTAATTCACGTGACTCGCGTTCTTCACGTGACTCGTCTGCTTCACGTGACACGCGTGCTTCACGTGCTTCGCGTGCTTCACGTGCTTCGCGTGCTTCACGTGACTCGCGTGCTTCACGTGACTCGCGTGGCCACCCTCACTCTGAATCCCAGCGCTGCCCACTGTGAAAACTGAAGCTGCTCACTCCTGCTACTCGCTCCTTCCTCCCTCCGCTCGTCCCTCCCCTCTCATCATCACCACCTTCTCATTATCATCATCATCATCAACCTCTCATCATCACCATCACCCTATCATCATCACCCCCCCCCCACGCCTCCACCCACATCTTGATCCTATCATTCCTTCTCCCCCTTCCTTTCTGGTGCTTCCCCTTCTTCCTGCTGCTGATCCCGAGTCGCACCATCCTCGCTCTTCATCTCGGGCACTCCCGTTCCGGCATTCCTTCCCGTTCCCTTCTCTATCTTCCATTCATTATATCCTTCACTATACTCCCCTTCACAAGGCCAGCCACCGATACGCAGTTTCATACAAACGGTTCAAAAACGAATGTAGAACTATCTAGATTTGAAGTTTTCGTGACTACAGGGATCCATACTCCCTGCAGTCACGTTCCCCTACCCCACATCCCCCTCTCTATCTCTCCTCCCTGGCTCCTCCCCCCCTCTCTTACAGACAAGAGGCTCCTCCCCCCTCTCTTACCTACAAGAGGCTCCTCCCCCCTCTCTTACCGAGAAGAGGCTCCTCCCTCCTCTATTACCGACAAGAGGCTCCTCCCCCCCTCTCTTACCGACAAGAGGCTCCTCCCCCATCTCTTACCGACAAGAGGCTCCTCCCTCCTCTCTTACCGACAAGAGGCTCCTCCCCCCTCTCTTACCGACAAGAGGCTCCTCCCCCCTCTCTTCCCTACAAGAGGCTCCTCCCCCCTCTCTTACCGACAAGAGGCTCCTCCCCCCTCTATTACCGGCAAGAGGCTCCTCCCCCCCTCTCTTACCGACAAGAGGCTCCTCCCCCCCTCTCTTACTGACAAGAGGCTCCTCCCCCCCTCTCTTACCGAAAAGAGGCTCCTCCCCCCCTCTCTTACTGACAAGAGGCTCCTCCCCCCCTCTCTTACATACAAGAGGCTCCTCCCCCCTCTCTTACCGACAAGAGGCTCCTCCCCTCTCTCTTACCGGCAAGAGGCTCCTCCCCCCTCTCTTACCTACAAGAGGCTCCTCCCCCTCTCTTACCGACAAGAGGCTCCTCCCCCCTCTCTTACCTACAAGAGGCTCCTCCCCCCTCTCTTACCGACAAGAGGCTCCTCCCCCCTCTATTACCGGCAAGAGGCTCCTCCCCCCCTCTCTTACCGACAAGAGGCTCCTCCCCCCCTCTCTTACTGACAAGAGGCTCCTCCCCCCCTCTCTTACCGACAAGAGGCTCCTCCCCCCCTCTCTTACTGACAAGAGGCTCCTCCCCCCCTCTCTTACATACAATAGGCTCCTCCCCCCTCTCTTACTGACAAGAGGCTCCTCCCCCCCTCTCTTACCGACAAGAGGCTCCTCCCCCTCTCTTACCTACAAGAGGCTCCTCCCCCCTCTCTTACCGACAAGAGGCTCCTCCCCCCCTCTCTTACCGACAAGAGGCTCCTCCCCCCTCTCTTACCGACAAGAGGATCCTCCCCCCCTCTCTTACCGACAAGAGGCTCCTCCCTCCTCTCTTACCTACAAGAGGCTCCTCCCCCCTCTCTTACTGACAAGAGGCTCCTCCCCCCTCTCTTACCGACAAGAGGCTCCTCCCCCCTCTCTTACTGACAAGAGGCTCCTCCCCCCCTCTCTTACATACAAGAGGCTCCTCCCCCCTCTCTTACCGACAAGAGGCTCCTCCCCCCCTCTCTTACCGACAAGAGGCTCCTCCCCCCTCTCTTACCTACAAGAGGCTCCTCCCCCCTCTCTTACCGACAAGAGGCTCCTCCCCCCTCTCTTACCGACAAGAGGCTCCTCCCCCATCTCTTACCGACAAGAGGCTCCTCCCCCCCTCTCTTACTGACAAGAGGCTCCTCCCCCCCTCTCTTACATACAAGAGGTTCCTCCCCCCTCTCTTACCGACAAGAGGCTCCTCCCCCCTCTATTACCGGCAAGAGGCTCCTCCCCCCTCTATTACCGGCAAGAGGCTCCTCCCCCCTCTCTTACCGACAAGAGGCTCCTCCCCCCTCTCTTACATACAAGAGGCTCCTCCCCCCTCTCTTACCGACAAGAGGCTCCTCCCCCCCTCTCTTACCGACAAGAGGCTCCTCCCCCCTCTCTTACCGACAAGAGGTTCCTCCCCCCTCTCTTACCTACAAGAGGCTCCTCCCCCCTCTCTTACCGACAAGAGGCTCCTCCCCCCTCTCTTACTGACAAGAGGCTCCTCCCCTCTCTCTTACCGGCAAGAGGCTCCTCCCCCCTCTCTTACCTACAAGAGGCTCCTCCCCCCTCTCTTACCGACAAGAGGCTCCTCCCCCCTCTCTTACCGACAAGAGGCTCCTCCCCCTCTCTTACCTACAAGAGGCTCCTCCCCCCTCTCTTACCGACAAGAGGCTCCTCCCCCTCTCTTACTGACAAGAGGCTCCTCCCCTCTCTTACCGGCAAGAGGCTCCTCACCCCTCTCTTACCTACAAGAGGCTCCTCCCCCCTCTCTTACCGACAAGAGGCTCCTCCCCCCTCTCTTACCTACAAGAGGCTCCTCCCCCCTCTCTTACCTACAAGAGGCTCCTCCCCCCTCTCTTACCGACAAGAGGCTCCTCCCCCCCTCTCTTATCGACAAGAGGCTCCTCCTCCCCCCCTCTCTTACCTACATAGCCTCTTGTCACAGCAGCCCTTTTGCCCACTTCAGCAATGTATTTCTTGCTGAGGTTGTCCCGCCTGATGACGGACGCTAGTGTTGCGTCCGAAACGTCGTGATTTAATATACTTTATACCTACGCGACTTTACCGAAAGAACCAAAGAGCATGAATGTTGGACTTATCGACGAGCTATGCACCGTCAGTGCTCTTCATTGCAAGGACCGCGGCCCACTGACGGCTCCTGACATGCGGAACTCCGACAATCACACGACAAGCGAGAGCAGCCCTCCCATCATCATAGTCATCGTGCCGCTGTCAAACCCAACAATGGGTTCCAAATGTGTGGCGGCCCCTTCACTCGCACCGATGATGTCTTAAAACGAGTGAAGAGACACTCTGTGAGCCTGACGCACGAGGAAATGAACACACACACACACACACATCTTAAAGCAAGAATAGTGCCAGCACCGACCTCACATTGCTCTCCGTGGCAATTATGTTAGCCAAGTCGCACCGTGTGTACTCTTTGGTTTCATTCGGCAAAGTCACGTAGGTAAAATAAAACAATTAAATCACGACGTTTCGGAGGCAACACAAGCTTCCGTCTTCAGGTGGAACAGTCACAGCAGAATATCTGTGTCAAGTGCCTGTTCCACCTGACTGTTCCACCTGCTGTGACTGTTCCACCTGAAGACGGAAGCTTGTGTTGCCTCCGAAACGTCGTGATTTAATTGTTTTATTTTATTTTACCTACGTGACTAAACCGAATAAAACCAAAGAGTATGGATCCTTGCAGTCACGGAAGCTTCAAATCTAGAACGCACCGTGTGTATTCACCGTAAAACACTGACACTCCCCACCCCCCACTCCCCACTTCATCAATTGTTCTGAATTACGCTGAATGTTCTAACGAATTGGAATTTGAGTAATTATGCATGAACAGTCTTATAAATAATCAATGCGTAGAAATATAATGAAAAAAAGAAAGCGATTTCGGAAATGTCACGCACGCGCATGGGTTTACGGAACGCTGCCCAACACGTGTTTGGAGAGGTTCCCCCCCCCCCCCCCCCCCCGTTCCCGCTCGCTACGGATTCCATCTCCACGCGTATAATTTTAGACACTCGTATTAATTGGCCGATAGCGTCTCAATATTAGAGTGGCCACAGATCTCGGCTACGTTGTTGGTAGCGCCGGGCCCTTACCTGCACGGCTGCTGCTGCTGCTGCTGCCGCTCGTCTGTGGCTCCTTCGCCTCGCGTCTCTGAGCAGTGTCTAGAAGTTGACATCGTTCTTTGAATCATATATTGAGGTTTCGCTCACATTGGATCATGTTTACGAGAGTTATTGTGCCATCACCACCCCCCCCCCCCCTCCTCCTCGCCCACCTCCCCACCACCACTTCCCCGACTCACCCACGCCCCCCGGTTACAAACAGATGGATAGGGCTAATGCACAAACGCTTTCAACGCGAGTTGAAAAGCTTATATATATACACAAACAACAAAAAATTGGGATCAGAGATGTAACAAATCGTCCCGTGTGCTGTGCCATAAATATTCACGAGTGCCGGGAGGAGGGGGGGGGGGGGGTCACGATGCCATGAACTCTTTGCCACTGCGGTGGGTGTAGATTCCACGCGCGACTCCACACCGCTGGCAGAAATAATACGCATCAATCGATAAAGGCGCAGCCCTGCAATTGCTTTGCTCACTCCACTACTGGCGGAAGGGTCTCCGCTCGAGGGAGGGACCTCGAGAAAGCCGCTAACTCTTTCTTTCGATGATCGCGTTGGCCTGCTCTTCCGCGAAAGGGCATGCGTCTTGGAAGCGGTGGGTGGTTACCCACACTTTGTCCCACCACCACCGCCGCGTGCATCCCAATTTGCGTGTCCCCGTTTTACGTCGTTTCGCAAAATACGTCGTCACGTGATTATTAACACCGCGATTCGATGTGCGTCGCATCAACCCCCCCACACTTACGTCGCTGACGGCATCGTCCGCCCTTCCTCGCATCCGTCGCATCTCGCCCTTCTATAAAGTTTAAAACTATAAATTTTATTCTTTTATTTTGCCAGGTACGGCCCGCTGAGCTACGGAGTTCGTTTTAAGACGCGACCTGGCTATCACTTGTGATAGCCCACACCACGTGGCTTGTCGTCACGTGGTGTGGGCTATCACTTGTGATAGCCCACACCACGTGGCTTATCGTCATGTTGTTGATTCTAAATCTGGAGGGAAAAACCAGAGGACTCGGAGAAAAATCCACGCGACCACGGGGAGAGAGAGAGAACATGTAAATTGCAAATAAACACGCGTTAGGGTCAGGATAGAACCTACGACCTCCTGTATACCAGGCGAGGTCGTTAGCATATCGCCACCTACCCTCTAAACCGCTTTCATTTTACGTCGTTTCAATATTCGTCGTCGGACCGTTCAGGAACGCATCCCCCGACGTATACCGGGGTATTACCGGGACCTACCCCTCTCTCATCCCCTCGTTTGATCCGCCATGGAGATGGTACAGAAGGAAGAGCGATTTTTTTACAATTTTTTTAAAAACAAAAATCGCTCACGATATCAACGGCTCAGAGCCTCGGCATTGAAACAACAACAACAATGACGGCTCTGCACGCCAATTCCCTCCGTATAAATAATAACGCTAAGCCGTTCAATAGCATGCACCGCTTTTCAGAATTCAACAAAGCCAGGAGCATAGAGGCAGTGTGTGTGTGTGCGCGCGTGTGTGTGTGTATGTGTGTGTCTGTGTGTGTGTGGGGAGCGGTAGTGTAGCGGTTAGCGCGCTGCGCTATGAGCCTAGCGTCCCGGGTTGAATTCCCGCTCACGGCCAACACTCAGTGACGATTATCTGAAACGGCCCTGGGCATCCCCTAGGTCGACTCAGCCTTAAATGAGTACCTGGTGCGATGTGTGAACTTCGCCACTAGGGAGACAAAGGCGGCCGGGCGTGGTGCTGGTCACCCACCCCCTCTTGTGCCGCGCCGGCCTTTATAGGTGCTCGCTAACAGCACTTGCCTCTACAGTCTGTTAAGGCTATACGGGGGAACTTTGTCTTTTTATCGTTGTGAGTGTGTGTGAGTGCGTAGTGAGCGGTGGCACAGTGGTTAGCATCTATGCGCGCTACTTAAATCGCGGATCCGGGTACGATTCCCGCTCACGGCCAACAACAGTGACCATTATCTGAACCGATCCTAGGCCTCCCCTTGGTCGACTTACCCTCAAATGAGTACCTTGTGCGTTGTGTATACACATCGCCACTGGAGAGACAAAGCCGGCCGGGTGTGGTGCTGGCCACCCACCTCCTCGTGTGCCGTGCCGGCCTTCATAGACGCCACTCGATGACAGCACTTGCTCCAAAACAGTCTGTTATGGGGCTATGCGGGGGATCTTTGTCTTATTTTTTTACGTGCGATATTTCCCCCTTTCGTCACTTTCAAGCACATCAGCAGAATGCACGCGTGCGCGCTCCCGCACACGGAATGACAATTCGCTAATAAATACAAGAGGAGGTGCATAAACATATTTATAGAGATTTAGTTTCGTGCTGCTCTTCGTGGCCTTTTTTTTTGCTCAGTGGGGTGGGGGGGGATGCGCTGGGCGAAGGAATTAGCCGAACGCTCGGGACGATGGATTATCCCATGCGTGTTTGCCCTCTAATCCAGGAAACAGCAGCATCGAGAGTTGATGGATCACACACACACACCAGTTGTGGTGAGACTCCCTACACCTTTCCCTTCCTCCCCGTGGGCGTTAAGGAGGTGTCATACAGCACCTCCGATTAACACGGTTGGCTACGTACGGTGCGAAAGAAGTTCAACATACACACTGCCCATAGACAGACACTATCCATAGACAAACACCACCCATAGACTCAACATTGCACCTCCGATTAACACGGTTGGCTACGTACGGTGCGAAAGAAGTTCAACATGCACACTGCCCATGGACTAACACTACCCATAGACTCAACACTACCACCCATAGACGCAACATTGCACCTGCGATTAACACGGTTGGCTACGTACGGTGCGATAGAAGTTCAACATACACACTGCCCATAAACTAGCACTACCCATAGACTCAGCACTGCACTTCCGATAAGCACGGTCGGCTACGTACGGTGCGAAAGACGTTCAACATACAGTGCATGCAGGAGAAGGCGGGGGATAGAGTGTTTCCCCCTCGCGCGCGTTGGAGATTTTTTTTTCTCCGAGCGCACCGGTTTCCTTCCACACGAATAGCAAAAACACTCATCATTTACTGGCCGATAACACCTTCAGAACTTATTCAATTGTTGGTGACGCCGACTCACTGGCCTGGCTACTGCTGCTGCTTCTGCTGCCTTCCCGCTCGTTGTGTGGATCCTCACCCTGGCTCCTCTGAGTCGTCTTCTTCCTCTCTCTACGAGAGCGGAATACATCTTGTGCTACGTTGCAAGTATAATTATTATCATCATCATCAGCATCATGTACACCCTCTCATGATCATGAGATGAATGCTTCCTCGGGGATCTGCCACGTGCTCACGACTCACCATTATAATAACCGTCATCATCATCGTCTGTGAAAACTTTCCCCATGGACCCCACTTGAACTAGAAATATATTTTTTTATGCCACTCGGCGGCGGCAGACTTGGAGAGCCACGTGGAGTGTCAGATGCCATTCATTATAGTTAAAAGCACTTGAGCGCGAATGTATATTTTATAAGGTTGCAAGGTTAGTGCGGGGGGAAGGGGGGGGATATATAGTGGGTTTTTTTTTGCCTTTATTTTTCCCCAATGCAAGATTGAGCATTCGTCTGTGGCTCGTGGTGAAACGGCAGCAGTAGCAGCAGCAAGCAGCAGCAGGATGATGATTATTGCATGAAGTTTTGGCAAGCATCACAATGGCCTACAACGATGAATGATGACAGGAGCGCGCAGCCTGCTTTCCCGGAGGACCTACAGCCACATCCTCAAACGCCACTCTCGTCATCCGCGTGTCAGCTCCTGAACCCGCCCAGAAGAGCCACTTGGCTCAGGCTAAAGTCTCTTCTCGAATCCACATTTCTTTTTTTGCTTTATGTTACGAGGCAATGCCCACTGAGCTGTATAGCCCCTTTTTTTTCCAAAAGTGACCTGGCCACAAACGCTAGCTCAACGAAGTGGCTTATCATCATGTGGACATTTTATAAGGTAGAAGCCAAATATTCGAAACGCGCGACGTCGATTCTAAATGTGGAGGGGAAAAAAAGATCGGAGGATCCGGAGAAAAATCCACGCGATCAGGGTGAGAGAGACAAGCGTCAGCGTTGGTATCGAATCCACGACTTCCTGTATACCGCGCGAGGTAGTTAACAGTCTGTCCAGCGAGAAAAAAGTCGGCTAAATTTCCGTCTCTCTGTAAGGTCTCTCTAGATCTGACCTCTAGTAGACAGCCAGCAGTGGCGTGAGTAAAGCAATTGCAGGGCTGCACCATTGCTTCGCCCGTATCCTTACAATTTAATACTTCTTCTGTTACAAAAAAAAATGTGTTCGCCAGTACTGGACTCTTTAAGACTCACAATCCGTGCTCAACAACGCGCATATAGCCTGGGTTTCCGTTGTTGTTGTTGTTGTTTACAAACCACGCCAATCCACGACCTTCTTTGTTGGCTATCCTCCAGCTACGCATTTATTAAGCATGCCGGCGGCAGCCGCACCCGTTGATGATGGGGTCCGCTATCTGATAGAGCGGCGCTTGAACGGCGTTTCAATGCTGCGGTGTCGGGGCGGTTGGTGGTGGTAGCTGCTTCGCTGCTGCTTTGCTGCTGCTGCTGTTATTGTTGTTTTTACAAAACAACAACAACAACAACAACAAAAACCTATCGCAGCGTTTGCGCACGCGTTTGTTTGTCAGTGAGGCGTGTGAAGAAAAAAGCCCCGAGCCAAGGAATGTTATTTCCTTTCCGCTTGTGTCCATTATTCCTTTTTCAGAAAATCACCCAAGGGTCCACGCCGGCTTGGCCCCGGCTCAAAACCCTCCAGCGCGCGTCACTGCGGGCTGGGGAGGGAGAGAGAGAGAACCATAACGCGCTGAATATTTAAGAACATCCATCGCCCTGTTGATGCATAGGAAAGCTGTGCCTCAATCATAAAGCATCGAGATGACCACCCTCTTCGCCCGCCACCAACATGCCCCCTCCCCCACCTCCACCCCGCCCCCCCCCCGGTGCCCCCCCCCTCACCCCCCCCCCCGAGACGCGCGGTGGCTGAACATTCATTGCAAGGCGCGCGCGCAACCCCTCGGTACGCAGCACGCGCGCTCCGAACACACAAAAAAAATCGATAAGCCGTGACAATACAAAATTGAACACGAATATTTAGTGGTCCCACCGTGGGCCCTAGCGACAACAAGGAATGAGAGGGATTAGGCGCTCCAAGATTGAGCGCCGTGTGTGAGTGTGTGTGCAGATCTAGAGGGCCCTCCGTGGAGAGGAACTCGGGTTGCCAGGTGCGCCTATGAAACCGGCGATCCGAGTTCGATGCCCGCTCGTGGCCAATACACGGTGACGATTGCCTGAGGCGGTCCTGTGCCTCGGCTAGGTCGACTCAGCCTCAAATGAGTACCTGGTGCGGTGGGTGAACATGGCCACTTGGCAGAGAAAGGCGGCCGGGCGTGGTTGCTGGCCACCCACCCCCTCGTGTACCACAGTGTCGGCCTTCGTAGGCGCTACTCGCTAGCAGCACTTGCCCCATCAGCCTGTTCAGGCTATCGTTGTCTTTGATCTTTGGGGCCGTCCATAAATGACGTCACGCGATTTTGGACGAATTTTTACCCCCCCCCCCCTTCGTCACACGGCGTCGCATAAAGTCACAAAGCTTTGCCCCCCTCCCCCCCCCCAAAAAAATGCTTCAAATCGCCTTAAACTATTGTCATTGTAGTGCGTATTTAATGTGGCGCTGCACTCTGATGTTGTAGGAGAAAACATTTATTAAAAAGTCAATTTAATTAAGTAGAACGTGTTGTCCTTATTTATTTTAAATTGCGCATTTTGATGTGACGTCACATTTGTCAACCCCCCCCCCCTCGTCACACATCGTCACTAATGTCTGACCCCCCCCCCTAGGTGCGTGACGTCATTTATAAACGGCCCCTTTGTGTTTCAACAGCGGCCAATCAAAATTGACTCATTCGCCATCGGTCCTACCACCTCTCCCAGCGCTGATTTCATTCCGTTAAATTCAGTGTTTCCCTCCGTTTATTTCCGGTCAAGTCGCGTTGAACTAAGAAGCGACGCTCACAATCAGCGACCCGTCCGGCCAAACGCGGTTATGCAAAGTCAGCACGGGATGGGGGATTACAAGAGGCTACGTGGAACAAAATCATGGACGTGACTAAATACGTAGTAGTAATAATAATAATACGCTGACAACACTAAACACAACTACGTACAATGTGAATCTAACTATAGAAATGCGAATAACCGCTCTGTCGCATTACACTCGTGAAGGTGGGGGTGGGGGGGGTGAAGTCACCGATGACTTTAAACATGGCATTTGTAATAGAAATAATTATAATTGCATTTCCTCTTCATAATTCGCGGTCTTTCACGAAACAAAATGTAATTTCGTCAACTTTCGATCTACAAGCAGCTTTATTCACGGCATTTCACACGCGTGGCAGGGCACAATCGTCATGCGGTAATGCTTTGAATGCAGAGAAAGAGAGAGCAATATTTAGGGTCGCAACATTGAGATGAGTGACCAATCCATTCCACAATTTAGGCAATCGCGTACCGAAGCGACCCTCGACCAAATTAGATACGCCTTCAGGTGTACATACAGCGGCTGTGTGTTGGCGACGCTGCTGCACAAGGCATGTAATCATCCAGCATTGTGGAGGCATCAGCGGGTGTTGGTGGATCACACACACACGCACATACAGACACGCACGCACACACACACGCACACACGTACGCACGCACACACACACGCACGGACACACACACGCACACACACACACGCACACACGCGCGCACGCACGCACGCACACACACACACACACGCACACACACACACGCACACATGCGCACGCGCACACACATACACACGCACACACACGCGCACACACACGCACACGCACACACACGCACACACGCACACATGCACACACGCACACACACACACGCACACACACGCACACAGACACACGCACACACACGCACGCACGCACACACACACGCACGCATACACGCACACACACGCACACACACACACAACCTCAACGACGCGCGCGCGTCGTTGAGGTGCCGCCATACCCCGGCTCGCCAGGAAAAGGCGGTACGGAAGAGTGACGACCACCTTCGCTGCCCACCCCGAGCTATGGATGCCCTGACACGTGTGGCATTGTCCTTGTGCCGCTCGCCTTGTGGCGTCGTTCTATGGTCTGACACTGGCGGTGAGACCAGGCCACGAAGAAGGCCGCCGTCTCTGCTGTAGACCAATGCGTTTCAAAGACGATGCCAGGATATTATCAGAGCACGTTTTTTTGTGGTTAACATGTTCGCCAGAAAGTACTCTGTGTGGTTAATGCAGACGTGATTCCTTGCAAAAGTTTTCTATCTGGCGTTTGAACATCTCAACACCTCCTGTTTTATTGGACAGCAAGGGTAAAACCTTGTCCTATGGTTTCATACTGATCTCCATCTGTCACTTGGGCGCCGCGGTTCTTATGAGATGTTAACTACCTCGCCTGGAATGCAGAAGGTCGTGGGTTCAATCCCCAAACTGACGCCTGCTGCTGTATATTTGGAATTAGCAGTGTCTCTCTCGACATGGTGAGATGTTAACTTCCTCGCCTGGTATGCAGGAGGTCGTGCGTTCAATCCCCAAACTGACGCCTGCTGCTATATATTTAGAATTAGCAGTGACCCTCTCGCCATGGTGAGATGTTAACTACCTCGCCTGGCATGCAGGAGGTCGTGGGTTCAATCCCCAAACTGACGCCTGCTGCTGTATATTTGGAATTAGCAGTGTCTCTCTCGACATGGTGAGATGTTGACTTCCTCGCCTGGTATGCAGGAGGTCGTAGGTTCGATCCCCACCTTGACGCCTGCTGCTGTATATTTGCAGTGTGCGTCTCTCTCTCTCTCATCATCACGGTGGCTCGGAGATGTTAACTACCTCGCCTGGTATTGCAAGAGGTCGTGGGTTCGATCCCCACCCTGACGCCTGCTGCTGTATATTTGAAGTGTGCGCGTTCCCCCCGTGCTCGCGTGGATTTTTCTCCGGCTTCTCCGGGTTTTCCCCTCCACATTTTAGAATCAAACGTCCACGCGTTTAAAGTAATTGGCCGCTATAAATGTCCACGCGATGGTAAGTCACTTCGTTTGGGCTATCATTAGTGAATGCCAGTTGGAGAGCTCAATGAGCCTTACCTGGTTAAAATAAAAAAAAATAGTTTATAGCTGTTTCGTTTATAGTTTCTGTATGGGATAGTGCGTTGTCCACCTTGCACGCGTGGGGTTATTTCTCCAAGCGCTTCTGTTTTCTCCAACATGTAAACAACCCCCCCCCCCCCATGTAATTGGCTGAAAACAGCTTCATATATATGGGAGCGTAGAGCTTGGGCAATCGTTGTTATCGCCAGCTCACTTCCTGTCTGTCTGCTGCCTTTCAGCTCGCGTCTGCGCTTGCTCAGCGATTGTGAGACGAAATCTGCATGAGCTACAGCGTGATGTATCAAACTAAATCTGCCACGATACAATATTATTACTGCTACTACTACTACGACAATATGACGGCTGTATATGATTATTGTTATTACTATATGTGAAAATGTAATGGTCAAAATCCTATTGTCGAGAGAATTGACTTTCGTCGAGTGTAGCCGAATTCATCAAATGAAGAAGTTAAACTGATGGCTTTAATTACACCGGCTGAGTCGACCTGCGGTGAGTCCCTGGACCGGTTCAGATATTCGCTACTGTTATTACTCGTGAGTGGGAATCGAACTTGGGTCGCCGGGTTCGTAGCGCAGCGCGCTCACCACACAGCTACGCCCCCCCCCCCCGACACAAACAAATACACACAAGAGAAATATCTCCCCTTATAGCCTTAACATAGTGTTGGGCAAAGTGCTATTAAGCGAGCACCTATGAAGGGGTGGGTGGCCAACACCACGCCCGGCTGCCTTTGTCTCCTTAGTGGCGATGTTTACACACCACACCAGGTACTCATGTGAGGCTGAGTCGACCTAGAGGAGGCCCAGGACCAGATTAAATAATCGTCACTGGTGTTGGCCGTGAGCGGGAATCGAACTCGCCCCGTTCGTAGTGCAACGCGCGAACCGCTCCACACAGGCAACACACATACGCACGCACACTCTCACACTACACAACGTGCGTAATCGAGTTATTTGAGAACAGCTCCCAATTGTATCCCACTATAGAAGTGGCGGAGCTCTGCATGAGAGCGGAAGATTTGACGAGGCTCTGCCAGCAACCGCGATGGGGATGCGACAGAGAGAGAGAGAAACGTGGAGGTGCATTACGCAGCAGTGGGAATTACCCCCCGCGCGTGAGTGAGGCCGCAATATTCCCGTGCACTGCTTCACGCCCTCTGTTTGAAGTCGTAGCCAAAATTATTGATCCAGAGTTGTGGCAGGTTGGGAGGGGGTGCGTGCCGGGTTGAGGAGTCGGGAGGGTTCAGGGGGGCGGGTTTCGTGGGCGAGATACATCACAGAGCCCAGAGTAAAAAAGGTCCCTCTCCGCCAAACATCGAGCAAGCACAGTTCATAAGTATCGGTTCAAGAGAGCCTGGCTCTGCTGATGAGACACCAAATGTCAAGACCGGTTCCAGTATTCCACCGATTCAAGAGCTTCTTAGCTCACAGGGCAATTCTAAATGAACTGTTAAAATCGCCTGATCTCAGATAGACTCACACGGAGAACGCATAGACCCATAGAGACCCACGGGTCGCAGAGAGTGATAGAGACTCACGCAGAGGCGCACAGACTCACACAGCGACCCATAGACTCACACACCGACGCACATATTTACGCAAATTAAAAAAACCTCACACAAAGACCCATACATCTGTCCTATCAGTCTCCCACCATCTTCCCCGAGGTCTACGGACTCTTGGAGACCACGCCGATGGCGTGATCGGTATTCGGCCCTCATCCCCCGTCCTGAACAAACACACACAGCCGTGTGGAGTCAATTCAAACCGCGCAATGTGGCGACATTTTTTGGGGTATAAATAGAGTACAGCGCGAAATCGCACAAAAACGCATGAAGCATCTGCCAAATTATAACAAAGCCTTGAGATGGGGGGGGGGGGGGGCTTTATACATGATCATCATCGATAAGTGGCGAGAATGTTGCAATCAAAAAATAGTTTCTCCTTCATCGCTAACTAAGCGCGTTGATAATCATTCATCACCGGCGCTGTGGAGCGCTTGCGTGCGATCGCTTTGTGCAGACGGAGTTAACAGAGCCGCTAATTGCTTAGCGAGGAATAATTAAACTTTTTTGTTGTTGTTTGTTGTTGTTCAACTCTGTTTGTTGTTCCCCTGGGTTTTATTTATTCAATGGGCTTGCGGTGTGAATGAGCGTCGCGTGTCTTGGGTGATTGTTTCGGGAAGTATTCCAGGACACTTCACACCCACGCCCCGTACATCTCTGGCTTCTGTCTTTTTCTGCTGCAAAGAAGGGCCCTTGAACCCCAATGTCACTTATTTTATATATATTTACAAAAAACATATTTAAGGCCACTGTGCCATTGATTCACATATTGCGTGTTTGTGTTTTGTGCTTGTGCATAACTACCAACGCAGTTATCGCCAGATAATCAGTTTCACATGAAGACAGAGGCCAAAGATACCCCCTCCGTCCCCTTGTTGTCGCCTACTCAGAGATTTGTTGGGCCAAGGGCTGTTCACGAGCGCCTTTGAAAAGGGCAACACGAGGCGGCGTGGCCGTAATCACGCCCGTTCGCCTTCGTCTCCCCAGCGCTGATGTTGGCCGAGTCAATTTAGAGGACCCAGGAACGATTCGGATAATCGTATATATCGATGATAGCTGTGACTTACTGGACATCTGTGAAAAAGAGCTTTATAGCTCTTCAGATTCATACAGTATAAATACATATTATGATACTGATTCTGCTCGGGATTCGCAAGCACGTTGCGCTAAACACTGCTGATATAATTACGTGGTTAAGGAAATAAGTGAGTGAGTTGGTGAGTGAGTGAGTGAGCAAGAGAGTGAGTTTGTGAGCATGTGAACGAGTTGGTCAACCAATGCACGAATGAGCGCGTGGGTGGATACATGGGTGAGTGATTGCGCGAGAGAATGAGCTCGGGGGTGAGTGAGCAAGCGAGCGAGTAATGCGCGATCACGTAAGTTAGTGAATGCATGAGTGAGCGAGTGAGTGGATCCACGAGTGAGCGTGAGAAAAGATGCACGGGTGGGTGGGTGAGCGCACGCGTGGAGACATGGGTGAGCAGGTTAGTGAGCGAATTTGGGTGGACGGTCGGCTGCACGCTCACGTAAAGTGAATTAAAGAGTGTGGAGTGAGCATTACGCGTGGGACCGCCTCCTCCATCCCCGACCGAGAGCAAATTGGACACCTATTAATTAAAATTGTATTTTTAAACCTCCGTGATTTCGGTAAATGGGTTTATTTAAATGGCACTATCAGCCCCGCTGCATTCGCGTGGTCTATTTTAACATTTCGTGTATATATTTTTATAATAACCTAACAACTTCCTCGGTGGGAAGATAGCTGGCCCTAAAATTAGGGCGTCCCAATTAAGACGCGTTGGACAAAACATCGCGCGCGAGGCAAAGCCGCAGTCGTCATCTCCCGTGACACCCGCCCACTGTGCTGCTGATTTCACCCCATTATGAAAGGGGGGGGGGGGGGGGGTTGGTGGGACAAATCGACTGCCAGTGGCTGGAGCAGTGGGCGTGATGTCCCCAATTGTAGGGAGATACGAACCCGGAGCCCCGAGTTCAATTCCCGCTCACGGCCAACACCAGTGACGATTATTGGGCCTCTACCCCTAGGTCGACTCAGCCTAAAATTAGTACCTGCTGCGGTGTGTAAACATCGCGACTAGGCAGACAACAGCGGCCGGGTGTGCTGCTGGCCACCCACCCCCTCGCTCACAGCACTTGCCCCGACAGTCTATTGAGGCTATACGGGGAATCTTTGTCCCCAATAGCGACAGCTCTTACGCGAGCCGTTGGTCGAGACCACCCAATTGCACTTTGTTTTAACACGTCGTAGCAGTAGGCTTTCGCGACCGATATTATCCATAATAGAGGTTGTTTGGGTGAGATTGCGTCAATATAAATGTGTCATTAAACCCGCCACCACATGACAGCCAATTAGTAAGGGTTGTCACGAAAACAAAACGTGCTAATTCGTTACTAGTACAGCACACCGGTCGTGTGTGGGAGAGTAAACCCACAACATTTACAAATCGAGTACGACGTTTCGCCAGAAATTACAACCAGCATCATCAGGCGACACAACCCAAGCTGTTACTTCTTGGCTGCTGGATTTACGAGAAATCTTAAGAGGATGGAGAGAGATGAACGCGACCCCCATTGCCCCCTCCCCACCCCCCCCGCAAACATTTGAAGTGCCATCTTTATACGTTTCCTGTCAATCAGACGGCATTCTGGGAGTGCATCACTTCAGCAACATTGGTTTCAATCCAAGCAAACTCTGGATCGATTTCAACATACACGGCGCCTCATAGCTGGCACACCCCCACCCCATATCCCAATATGGACTACTTTCCCTGCTTCGTTAATCATAGTTTAAGTAGGTGAATGCGACAATAAGTTACGTGACCATAATTGATATAGCCTTAAAGCAGTGGTTCTTATCCTTTACTGTAGCCTTGCAGCCCTTTGGGGCTCAATCGTAAAAAATATATAATGTTAATAAATACATAGGTGTTGATTAAACAAAGTGGTTGTTATGTTCTTAGGTGCTCGTGTTTAATTTGTGTGTTCGATTATTTAACATTAAAAAAATATCTGTCCATGTCTCGCTACCCCCCAGAAAGGGCATCTCGCATCCCCAGTGGTTCGTGCACCCCAGGTTAAGAACCATTGCCTTAGAATAATGTTACATTTTTCAACTCGTATTTTTTTCTTCATGCCGTCTGCAGGTCTGTTCGAAATTCGATTTGTTCGCAAGTACAACTTTACTCCTGTCGATTCCCTAACACGTTATACGGCATGTACACTAAACACCAGGAATGGATTTGAACGTTGTACAATCTCCTGTAGATGTAGATGTGACTAGTTCTTCACGTTCCGCAGGTTTAGATGTGACTGGTTCTTCACGTCCTGCAGATGTAGATGCCACTGGTTCTTCACGTCCTGCAGATGTAGATGTGACTGGTTCTCTTCTTCTGTAGATGTAGATGCCACTGGTTCTTCACGTTCTGCAGATGTAGATGCGACGGGTTCTTTTCTTCTGTAGATGTTGATGCCACTGGTTCTTCACGTCCTGCAGATGTAGATGCCACTGGTTCTTCACGTTCTGCAGATGAAGATGCCACTGGATCTTCACGTCCTGCAGATGTAGATGCCACTGGTTCTTCACGTCCTGCAGATGTAGATGCCACTGGTTCTTGACATTCTGCAGATGTAGATGCCACTGGTTATTCACATTTTGCAGATGTAGATGCCACTGGTTCTTCACGTTCTGTAGATGTAGATGCCATTGGATCTTCACGTCCTGCAGATGTAGATGCCACTGGTTCTTGACATTCTGCAGATGTAGATGCCACTGGTTATTCACATTTTGCAGATGTAGATGCCACTGGTTCTTCACGTCCTGCAGATGTAGATGCCACTGGTTCTTCACGTCCTGCAGATGTAGATGCCACTGGTTCTTGACATTCTGCAGATGTAGATGCCACTGGTTATTCACATTTTGCAGATGTAGATGCCACTGCTTCTTCACGTTCTGTAGATGTAGATGCCACTGGTTCTTCACGTTCTGCAGATGTAGATGCCACTGGTTCTTCACGTTCCGCAGATGTAGATGCCACTGGTTCTTCACGTTCTGCAGATGTAGATGCCACTGGTTCTTCACATTTCGCAGATGTAGATGCCACTGGTTCTTCACATCCTGCAGATGTAGATGCCACTGGTTCTTCACATTCCGCAAATGTAGATGCCACTGGTTCTTCCCGTTCTGCAGATGTAGATGCCACTGGTTCTTCACATCCTGCAGATGTAGATGCCACTGGTTCTTCACGTTCTGCAGATGTAGATGCCACTGGTTATTCACATTTTGCAGATGTAGATGCCACTGGTTCTTCACGTTCTGTAGATGTAGATGCCACTGGTTCTTCACGTTCCGCAGATGTAGATGCCACTGGTTCTTCACGTTCCGCAGATGTAGATGCCACTGGTTCTTCACATTCTGCAGATGTAGATGCCACTGGTTCTTCACGTTCCGCAGATGTAGATGCCACTGGTTCTTCACGTTCTGATAGATGCCACTGGTTCTTCACGTTCTGCAGATGTAGATGCGACTGGTTCTCTTCTTCTGTAGATGTTGATGCCACTGGTTCTTCACGTTCTGCAGATGTAGATGCCACTGGTTCTTTACGTCCTGCAGATGTAGATGCCACTGGTTCTTCACGTTCTGCAGATGTAAATGCCACTGGATCTTCACGTCCTGCAGATGTAGATGCCACTGGTTCTTCACGTTCTGCAGATGTAGATGCCACTGGTTATTCACATTTTGCAGATGTAGATGCCACTGGTTCTTCACGTTCTGCAGATGTAGATGCCACTGGTTCTTCACGTTCTGCAGATGTAGATGCCACTGGTTCTTCACATTTTGCAGATGTAGATGCCACTGGTTCTTCACGTTCTGTAGATGTAGATGCCACCACCGCCATCTATTACGCGGCGGTTGAACTTACGACTCTCGGTCCGAGCAGGCGACTGGACATACGGACGGGTTTGTTCGTATCTCTGAATGTTCGTCAGTCGAATGTTCGTAGGTAGAGGAGTCCATGAGCAGACAATTGCGCACCAAACCGAACTCATGCACTCGCCATCACCGCTCCCCACCTGTCATTCACGCCGGCAGTGGCACCATTTGTTTAAAATGTCACGTGTTCGCGTTTGCACTATCACGTGTTCGCGTTTGAAATGTCACGTGTTCGCATTTTAAAGTATCGCTTTGGATGGATGATAAACAACGGAAGGAAGAATAATCGCGCCCATATCGATGTATCACTCGGGAAGCCTTTTAATGTTTATTTTTAATTTTTAAATAACGTTACGTTCCAAGGTGCACAGCGAGTTGACGTCACACCGCACCTGACGCGTCACGTGGCGGGACGACGTCATCACCTTTGCCCGCAAGACATATTCTTTTTAGTGCTGGTCAATTGTTATTTTTTTGATAATAGTTTTTTACCCTTTTATCTGGCAACAAAACTGACACCTTTTTTACAAGGAGTCATGTTTGCATTGACCACAGTACCTGCGGTCGGAACGCAAACAAAAAACACAACTCTGATAATGTATGTGGCACTGTCCTTGAAATTGATTGGTCCACACCTGAAACAGCTTTCCTTAGAGCCTCGTCTCACATGGTGTTGGACCAGATGACGCCAAAAGGCGCACAACTCAAAGACAATGCACCATCAGAGTATGAGAGCTCGGGGTAAGCATTTACACCATTGGAAACCTCATATGCCAGTAACAAAATATGATAATTAGTTTTTTACCTATTTATCTGGCAACAAAAAAGTGTGTTTTGTTGCCAGATAAAAGGGTAAAAAACCAATTATCATATTTTGTTACTGGCAAATGAGGTTTCCAATGGTGTTATTTTTTTCTTGGTCTCCATTTTTTCGGTATCCCTTTGATCAACTCGTCCGGTTTTCTCTCGGCTAAGTCACCTCCCCCCTCGTAACAAGACAGACAGCGTCGGTGTATTGAACCCTTTAAACCTAATTGGCTGGAAAGCGTGATAAAAAATAAATACTTTAACATCACAGTCAGGTGCTCTGTCATAGCAGTCCCCTAGAGGATTAACAGAGCCTCAAAACCTCGCGTCACGCACCAGGGGATATGGAGCATAGCAATTCAGCCCGTGGCTGCCTGCAAGCCAGCACTGTGTGGACGGCCACAGCGAGGGTTTCGGGGCCGTCCATAAATGACGTCACGCAATTTTGGACGATTTTTGACCCCCCCGCCCCCCCCCGTTTGTCACACGGCGTCACAAAAAGTCAGACCCGCCCCTCAAATATGACGTCACAAAGCTCTGCCACCCTCCCCCCCCCCCAAGAAAAAAATAAAACATGCTTTAAATCGCTTTAAACTATTGTTATTGAAGTGCGTATTTAATTTGGCGCTGCACTATGATGTTGTAGGAGAAAACATTTATTAAAAAAGTCTATTTAATTAAGTAGAACGTGTTGTCTATATTTATTTTAAAATTGCGCATTTTGATGTGACGTCACATTTCTCAACCCCCCCCCCCCCCCCGTCGTCACACATCGTCACAAATGTCTGACCCCCTCCCTCCCCCCAGGTGCGTGACGTCATTTATGGACGGCACCTTGGTGTATCTCCGTACAAACGTTGCGAAGCTCCCTTCCCGTGGGCGTCGCGGAGGTGACACGGGAGAAGGCGGTACAGCAAGTACGGACGAATGTCAATTGCCCCTTTGTGTAAGGGGATAAAGAGAGAGAGCATTAATTGCCGTCTCGTACGCGTGGCATTCGTCCGGGCGCTCCGCACTCCTCCCACGTGTGTAGTAAACTCACTCACTCATTGGCTGAACATATTTTTGTTACATATAATAGAGGACCGCGGACCTTGGGCAATTGTTGAGGGCGCCAGCTCACGGTTGCCCTGGCTGCTCACAGCCCTGCTTTGTGCAGTTGAGATGTCGTACGCATGAAAGACGACTACGATATACTGTCAAAGACCCCCGCTTATAGCCTTTAAGAGACTGTTGGGGCAAGTGCTGCTAGCGGGCACCTATGAAGGTCCGAACGGCACGCGAGGGGGTTGGATAGCCAGTACCACGCCTTTGTCTCCCCAGTGGCGATGTCTACCCACCGCACTAGGTACGCATGAGTCGACCTAGGAGAGGCCCAGACCGGTTTAGATAATCGTCACTGGGTTTTGGTGGCCGTGAGCGGGAATTGAAGCCGTGTGGCCGGGGTTCATAGCGCAGCGTAGCGCTAACCGCTGCACCACCGCTCCGCCCTGTGTCCACACACGCTGCAAACCCGGCGGACCCCAGTTCCATTCCAGTTCACGACCAACAGCAATGACGAATTATGTGAACCGGTCCTGGGCGTCTACCCCCCTAGGTTGACTCAGCCTCAAATGAGTACCCGGTGCTGGTGTGTTTAAAAACATCGCCACTGGGGAGACAAAGGCAGTCGGGCGTGGTGTTCACCCCCCCCTCCACCCCCTTCGCGTGCCGTGCAGGCCTTCTTAATATGCGCTGCTCGCTAAAAGCACTTGCCCCAAACAGTCCGTTGAAGGCTATACGGGGGATCTTTACCTTGTTTGTGTGTCAGTGATGTGTGTGTGTGGGGGGTCGCCACGTGGCCAGGGTAGCCAGGCAGGGGGTGCCCGCTCAGCGGCTGATCAAACGCCGGGACAGATGTTCTCTCATGGCAGGGCCACTACCACCAACAACCTCCTCAGCACCACCGCGCACGCCAGCTCCACTCCCCTCCAATCGCCCGTTGTTATTCGCGTGGCACGATCCACAGCGCGAGGTGCCACTGCCAAACAACAGCAACAACAACAAAAGCCATCGCACGTCTCATTCATTATCGGCTCGCCCATCACTATCACCACCGCCGCCGCCGCCACGACCACCACCACCACCACATGCCAGGCTGGCTGTCGTGGTACACTTCAGTTTTCTCTCTTTAAAGAGCGTATCGGTACGGACGGTCTCACTTCCTATCCGCTACCCCCCCCCCCCCAACCCGGCCCCACCTCTCCGACCAGTAGGCCCCGGTGCAGTTGCACCGCCTGCACACTCAATAGCTACGCCGCTGCACCCACCTCTCCCTTCGAGACGATGGACTCAATGCAACCAAGCAAACACTACGGCCTCATTTCCTGCTTATTTCTGTCCCGTCAAATGTCAATTTACGTTTTCACTTTTTTTGTGACAGATTCCATCAGAGCGTATCGGTACGGACGGTCTCACTTCCTATCCGCTACCCCCCCCCCCCCAACCCGGCCCCACCTCTCCGACCAGTAGGCCCCGGTGCAGTTGCACCGCCTGCACACTCAATAGCTACGCCGCTGCACCCACCTCTCCCTTCGAGACGATGGACTCAATGCAACCAAGCAAACACTACGGCCTCATTTCCTGCTTATTTCTGTCCCGTCAAATGTCAATTTACGTTTTCACTTTTTTTGTGACAGATTCCATCAGTCACGTGGCCTTCTGGGAGTACAGTACTTAATTTCAGCATCACTTGTTGAAGTGACCCTCCCTCCCTCAATCCCTCCTCCCCATTCTGGACGTGATGTCCCGCACGCCAGCCAGCCGGCAAAACTTAAAAAAAATATGTAATATGTTTAGTTCAACACAAGTATAGATATGGATCGGGTTTCGACATTCAGTGTCTCATCAGCAGATTCAGTCTTGCTTCAATCAATCTCGGTGAACTGCACAGCTGTTTATAAATTTGTGTAAAATTCCAAATCTGCTAGACTCTGGGTTTTATGATGTTTTGCCCCCCCCCACCTCCCTAGCCCCCCCCCCGTCCTTCCCGCCACCTATTTGGCGCCATCAAACTTTGAAGGTCATTTAGTCATTATGCCGCCACGGCTCTGCGCCGCGGAATTCCCCCCGATATTAAATAATTTCCGAATGAAATGTCAAAATTACATAAGTTATTGCAAATACACAAGACCCTCCGTCTCCTTCACACGCTACTGCTGCTGCTGCTTCTACGGGGGAAGAGGAGGAGGAGGAGGGAGAGACGCGGCACCGCCGAGATTTAGTGCGACCACGCGTCTCTGTGCAGGCGCTCACGGGTTCCCTGTTGACCCGAGCGCCACCTCTGCAGTCCTCAGCAAGGGCAGGACCGCGAGCCCGGCAGTCATTTCATTAATTCGGCTAGCCCCGCTATCCTGCTTGCACACTTGCTTGCCGGCTGTTCTTAGCTACCGCGAGCCAACCTGACCAGTCGACTTGGCCAACCAGCACACTCATCCACCGGCCATCAATCCTGTCAGCCGCACCAGGCTGATAACCTTCCAATCTACCAGCCAACTAGCCCACTAGCCCACTAAGCCGTCTAGCCTCCACACCAGCCTTCTAGCCCACTAGCCTACCTACCTTCTAGCCCCTTAGTTTACCAAGCCGTCTAGCCTCCATCCTGTCAGTCCTGAAGCCCACTTGCCCACCAGCCTTTTAGCCCATTAGCCCATTAGCCTTCTAGCCCATTAGTCCACCAGCCTTCTAGCCCATTAGCCGGCCTGCCTTCTAGCCCACTAGCCCATTAGCCTTCTAACCCATTAGCCGGCCTACCAGCCCACTAGCCCACCAAGTCGTCTAGCCTCCCCACCAGCCTTCTAACCCATTAGCCGGCCTGCCTTCTAGCCCACTAGCCCACCAAGTCGTCTAACCCATTAGCCGGCCTGTCTTCTAGCCCATTAGCCTTCTAGCCCATTAGCCGGCCTGCCTTCTAGCCCACTAACCCACCAAGCCGTCTAGCCTCCATCCTGTCAGTCCTCCAGCCCATTTGCCCAATAGCCTGTCAGCCTTTCTAATCCACTATTGCACACATTTCTTGCCCCTCAACCACTGGCATTTCTGTAGCCCGCTCGCCCACCACCCCAACAGCCGTCTATCCCACTAATCTACTATCCTGCCAGCATTCTGCCCTGTCAACCTTACAGTCCACTAATCCTTGTGGCTCACTATCCTGGCAGCATTCTAGTCCACTATTGGGCAACTTCTTCCCTCCACCCTGCCGGTCCGCCAGCCTTCTAGCCCCCTATTGATCGGTCTTTGAGCTTTTAGAATCAGACTCTATGATTTATCCTAGAGAAATCCCATGAACTAAGAGGCTATTTTTCAGCGATGCCCAGTAGGGGCGGGTGAGAAGGTTACAACAGCAAACGATACAAACGAACGAACGATCGGAGGGCGGAGTGTAAGGAAGTAAAGCAAATCACAACAGAAAGTAACATGTAAAATACATAAAGTATTAAAGTTCAAATTGCGTAAGCACACCATCCCTGCCAGTCCTGTAGCCGACTAGCCCACCAGCCCACGACCAATCCCCCCTGCCCCCAGCCCCAATGGATGACCGCATTATTCGAGCGTACAGGATCTAAATTAGGGAGGCGAGATGTTAACTACCTCGCCTGGTATGCAAGGAGGTCGTAGGTTCGATCCCGAGCCTGACGCCTGCTGTTGTATATTTGGAGTTTGCGTGTCTCTCTCTCATCATCATCATCACGGTGGCTAGGAGATGTTAACTACCTCGCCTGGTATACAGGAGGTCGTGGTGTTCGATCCCGACCCTGACGCCTGCTGCTGTATATTTGGAGTTTGCGTGTCTCTCTCTCCCCGTGGTCGCGTGGATTTTTCTTTGGGTCCTCCGGTTTTTTCCCTCCACATTTTTAATCAACGTGCATTTAGAGTACATGATTTCGCAGCTACACATTTCCACGCGACGAGCCACTTCGTTGAGCTATCATTTGTGATAGCCAGGGCCCTTCTAAAAACGAACTACGTAGCTCAGTGGACCTTACCTGGTAAAATAAAAATAGTTAATAGCTTTGGTTTAATTCCAGGTGAATCGTTATCTGACACTTCCTCGTCCACTGAGATCCACCTGAATCGCACTGCATGACGCAGGCGTCTGGAAGTCGAATCGCAAACGAGCCACATATATGTCCCGCTCATCTAAGCGGTGCGAATCGTCCTGCGTACATCCCTGGACTAGTTGCTCGTTATGGAAATTCCACATTCATATGGCGAGGGCGAGCCTATCCATAGGACAACCACCGTTGACTCCCCCATGAGCTCAGTCATCCCCCCCTCCTCCACCCACGTGGCTCTGAGTCACGTGGCTCTGAGCCACATAGCCACAAAACCCGGGTTTCATCGAGATATCACCCACGAAACGTCGCACAAGACAGGTCTAAAATCGCCACATCGCCCGCTAAGCAAAACACCCTTATATTGTGATCACAGGTTTTGGGCATTGAAAATCTTTCGAAAAATATTTAATTCTCTTGGAAATGTTTAAGCAGTGGCAACAGGCAGAGAAGCCCCCACCCCCACCTCCCCCTCCCCCCCATCTCCCCCCCAACCTTCCCCTCTGATCCCGCATCCTAACAAATGCTCTCAATGTCCAGATGTATTCCTCACTTGCCAGAACCCGTGCCCTTAAGTCCACACAGCCCCAGGGCAGCGATAATGAAAAGAAAACTAATAATGGTGTGTGTTGACTTGCCCTCTCCTCCCTCCCTCCCCTGTCTGTCATATACCACGGCCTGTCCCTCCGTCTGCTCGCCACGAGCACTTCTCTAAATAATGAACCACGTCAGCAGCGTCGATCTCGTCAGCTGTCGAGTGTGCAGGCGGTGCAACTGCACAGGGGCCCTTTGGAGTGGCCGAGGCGATGGCATACGAAAGTTGGGGGAGTGGGGGCGAGGTGGGAGGGGAGGGGGGCCCAATTTATTTGTTGTGCCAGGACCCATGCTAGCCACGTTACGCGAGTGAGCAGCAATTGCATCCATCATCATCAGGAACATTATCGTGCATCTTCAGCAGCAGCAGCAGCAGTCGTAGCATCAATCATCATAATCACCATCGTCGTGACCATCAGTAGCAGTGGTATTTTCGTCGATAGCAGCATGTAATGATGATGATGATCATCATCAAGATCGTCATGAGCATTATTATCAGCAGCAGCATTAATCACGCTCATGAGCAACAGCGGCAATGTTAATCATCACGCGGCAAGGTGGTGCTGTATCAATCATCAGCAGCAACATAAATAAAAATAACAAATTTCGTGATCATCATTAGCATCTAATTCATCGTCATCGTCATCCCCTCTTTGTCCACTGCTGGATGAAGGTCCCCTCCACCCATGCCGTTGCCATTCCTCACAATCCTGCGACAACCCCAATCCCCGATAATTGACAACATTTAAGACATCACCACGACCACCACCAACCACCCATCTCTTAAGTAACTTCGCCTTCAAGTGATTAGGCTTGTACGATTATTCGATGATGACGATGATCACGATGCAAGAGATGCATGTTGCCTATCCAGCGCGGGATTGATGCCCAACTCACGTCGTTCATAGGGGTGGGAGAGCAGCTGTTGTCCGACCATACTTCACCATGCTGGTCAGCCTTATAATGGGGTGGCCCAGAACAGGATATCAGTCTCCATCACCGCAATAAATGAAGTAGCCCCCCTCCCTCCCTCCCCCCCACCACTCCCCCACCCTCCTCCCCACCATCGCACCGTTTCCCTCCCTTCGTAGCAAGGCGCCTGGACCCGTCCGACACGTGGGCCGGTCCAGACGGGCGCAGTCCGACACGTGGGCCGGCCCAGACGGGCGCAGTTCGCACAGCCTGCGCGCTCGACAACGACGGCTTTGGACGCCGTCACCGCTCCCACACCCCCAAAGTCGGCTCCATCGCCGGGGTTTTTGAACCCAGGGCGGACCAGGCAGAGCCTCGCGCACTGCGCCAGCCAGCGTGTGACCACCACCACCACCTCCACCTCTCTTTTAACAGACTCGTAATCTGTCTAACGTGACTCACAGTCAGTGTCCCATCTCACCACCACCCCCCACCCCCTCCCTCCCCACCAGCATTAAGTGACATTTTGCAACCTGGAGGACGAAAGGGAGGTGAGAGTAGAAAAAAAAAGAGAAGAAAAATTATCTTAAGTTGAAAAAGGGACAAGTGTGGGGAGGGGGCGGGGGGAGTCCCCCCAAAGGGCGGTTATACAACCGTACTGGACTAAAGCAATCATTTAGTGGGGGAGGGGGGGGGGGTAGTGCTGGGGGGGGGAAGGGGTGGGCGGAGTGGTGGGCAAATAGTACGGGGGGGAGCGGAGGGGTGGGGGTGCAAATAGTACGGGGGGCGGAGGGGGGGCAAATAGTACTGGGGGTGGAGGGGGGGATAGTATTGGAGGGGGTGAGGGGGTGATGCTGCTGTGTTGACAGTGGGGCACAAGCAGGGGAAATATGGAAATAGTCGACGTTTCGGGCAATGGGCCTTCTTCATCACAGCTCGTGTAGAGAGGCCAGCGGGATAATCAGATCTGGAGACTCCGCTTGTGTTTACACTATCGGGTGCCTGATGAGAATTACAATTTTATTCTGATGACCAGTTTTAAAATTGGCGTATAAATAGTTTATATAGCCCATGTACATAGAGCACAGGTATGTGCGTGTATGCGTCGAAGCGAAATAATATATAAGATTATTATAATTTTGCTGCTGTGGCAATGTGGACGGAATGATGATGATGACGAAGAAAATAAATGTGTTAACCATGGAAACTCACTGATATCGCACACTCACACATTAATATCACACACACACACTGATATCACACACACACTCACACACTCTAATATCACACACTGATATCACACTCACACACTGATATCACACACACGCTGATATCACACACACCCACACACTGATATCACACACACACACTGATATCACACACTCTGATATCACACACTCACACACACTGATATCACACTCACACACACTCACACACACACTGATATCACACACACAAACTGATATCTCACACACACACACACTCTGATATCACAAACACACTGATATCACACTCACACACACTGATATCACACACTCACACACACTGATATCACACACACACACACACTGATATCACACACACACACACTGATATCACACACACACACACTCTGATATCACACACTCTGATATCACACTCACACACACACACTGATATCACACACACACTGATATCACACACACACACACACTAATATCACACTCACACACACTGATATCACACACACTCACACTGATATCACACTCACACACACTGATATCACACACACTAATATCACACTCTCACACACACAAATATCACACACACTGATATCACACACACTGATATCACACACACACTAATATCACACTCACACTGATATCACACACACTCACACTGATATTACACTCACACACACTGATATCACACACACTGATATCACACACACACTGATATCACACATACACACACACAAATATCACACTCACACACACTGATATCACACACAATTACAATTTTATTCTGATGACCAGTTTTAAAATTGGCGTATAAATAGTTTATATAGCCCATGTACAAAGAGCACAGGTATGTGCGTGTATGCGTCGAAGCGAAATAATATATAAGATTATTATAATTTTGCTGCTGTGGCAATGTGGACGGAATGATGATGATGACGAAGAAAATAAATGTGTTAACCATGGAAACTCACTGATATCGCACACTCACACATTAATATCACACACACACACTGATATCACACACACACTCACACACTCTAATATCACACACTGATATCACACTCACACACTGATATCACACACACGCTGATATCACACACACCCACACACTGATATCACACACACACACTGATATCACACACTCTGATATCACACACTCACACACACTGATATCACACTCACACACACTCACACACACACTGATATCACACACACAAACTGATATCTCACACACACACACACTCTGATATCACAAACACACTGATATCACACTCACACACACTGATATCACACACTCACACACACTGATATCACACACACACACACTGATATCACACACACACACACACTCTGATATCACACACTCTGATATCACACTCACACACACACACTGATATCACACACACTGATATCACACACACACACACTAATATCACACTCACACACACTGATATCACACACACTCACACTGATATCACACTCACACACACTGATATCACACACACTAATATCACACTCTCACACACACAAATATCACACACACTGATATCACACACACTGATATCACACACACACTAATATCACACTCACACTGATATCACACACACTCACACTGATATTACACTCACACACACTGATATCACACACACTGATATCACACACACACTGATATCACACATACACACACACAAATATCACACTCACACACACTGATATCACACACACTCACACTGACATCACACTCACTCACACACACTGATATCAAACACACACTGATATCACACACACACTCTGATATCACACACACTGACATCACACTCACTCACACACACTGATATCACACACACACTGATATCACACATACACACACACAAATGTCACACTCTCACACACACTGATATCACACACATACTGATATCACACACACTGATATCACACACACACTAATATCACACTCACACTGATATCACACTCACACACACTGATATCACACACACACTGATATCACACATACACACACACTAACATCACACTCACACACACTGATATCACACACACACTAACATCATACTCACTCACACACTGATATCACACACACACTAATATCACACACACACTCACACTGATATCACACACACTCACACTGATATCACACACACACTAACATCACACTCACTCACACACTGATATCACACACACACTGATATCACACACACACTGATATCACACACACACTGATATCACACACTCACTAATATCACACTCACACTGATATCACACACACTCACACTGATATCACACACACACTAATATCACACACACTCACACTGATATCACACACTCACACTGATATCACACACACACACACTGATATCACACAAACACACTAACATCACACTCACTTACACACACTGATATCACACTCACACACACACACACTGATATCACACACACACACACTAACATCACACTCACTTACACACACTGATATCACACTCACACACACACACACTGATATCACACACACACACACTAACATCACACTCACACACACACTGATATCACACACACACTAACATCACACTCACTCACACACACTAACATCACACTCACACACACACACACTGATATCACACACACACACACACTAACATCACACTCACACACACACTGATATCACACACACACTAACATCACACTCACTCACACACACTAACATCACACTCACACACACACACACTGATATCACACACACACACACTAACATCACACTCACTTACACACACTGATATCACACTCACACACACACACACTGATATCACACACAAACACACTAACATCACACTCACTTACACACACTGATATCACACTCACACACACACTGATATCACACACACACACTAACATCACACTCACACACACACTGATATCACACACACACTAACATCACACTCACTCACACACACTAACATCACACACACACACTAACATCACACTCACTCACACACACTAACATCACACTCACACACACACACACTGATATCACACACACACACACTAACATCACACTCACTTACACACACTGATATCACACTCACACACACACACACACTGATATCACACACAAACACACTAACATCACACTCACTTACACACACTGATATCACACTCACACACACACACACTGATATCACACACACACACACTAACATCACACTCACACACACACTGATATCACACACACACTAACATCACACTCACTCACACACACTAACATCACACTCACACACACACACTGATATCACACACACACACACACTAACATCACACTCACACACACACTGATATCACACACACACTAACATCACACTCACTCACACACACTAACATCACACTCACACACACACACTGATATCACACACACACACACTAACATCACACTCACACACACACTGATATCACACACACACTAACATCACACTCACTCACACACACTAACATCACACTCACACACACACACACTGATATCACACACACACACACTAACATCACACTCACTTACACACACTGATATCACACTCACACACACACACTGATATCACACACACACACTAACATCACACTCACACACACACTGATATCACACACACACTAACATCACACTCACTCACACACACTAACATCACACTCACACACACACACTGATATCACAAACACACTAACATCACACACACTCACACACACTAACATCACACTCACACACACACTGATATCACACACACACTAACATCACACTCACACACACACTGATATCACACACACACTAACATCACACTCACTCACACACACTAACATCACACTCACACACACACACTGATATCACACACACACACACTAACATCACACTCACACACACACTGATATCACACACACACACACACTAACATCACACTCACACACACACTGATATCACACACACACACACACTAACATCACACACACACACACACTGATATCACACACACTCACACACACACACACTAACATCACACACACTCACACACACTAACATCACACTCACACACACACACTGATATCACACACACTCACACACACTGATATCACACTCACACACACTAACATCACACACACTCACACACACACACTGATATCACACTCACTCACACACTGATATCACACACACACTGATATCACACTCACACACACTAACATCACACACACTCACACACACACACTAACATCACACTCACTCACACACACTAACATCACACTCACACACACACACACTGATATCACACACACACACTAACATCACACTCACTTACACACACTGATATCACACTCACACACACACACACTGATATCACACACACACACTAACATCACACTCACACACACACTGATATCACACACACACTAACATCACACTCACTCACACACACTAACATCACACTCACACACACACACTGATATCACAAACACACTAACATCACACACACTCACACACACTAACATCACACTCACACACACACTGATATCACACACACACTAACATCACACTCACACACACACTGATATCAACCTCACTCACACACACTAACATCACACTCACACACACACACTGATATCACACACACACACACACTAACATCACACTCACACACACACTGATATCACACACACACACACACTAACATCACACTCACACACACACTGATATCACACACACACACACACTAACATCACACACACACACACACACTGATATCACACACACTCACACACACACACACTAACATCACACACACTCACACACACTAACATCACACTCACACACACACACTGATATCACACACACTCACACACACTGATATCACACTCACACACACTAACATCACACACACTCACACACACACACTGATATCACACTCACTCACACACTGATATCACACACACACTGATATCACACTCACACACACTAACATCACACACACTCACACACACACACTAACATCACACTCACTCACACACACTAACATCACACTCACACACACACACACTGATATCACACACACACACACACTAACATCACACTCACTTACACACACTGATATCACACTCACACACACACACACACTGATATCACACACACACACTAACATCACACTCACACACACACTGATATCACACACACACTAACATCACACTCACTCACACACACTAACATCACACTCACACACACACACTGATATCACAAACACACTAACATCACACACACTCACACACACTAACATCACACTCACACACACACTGATATCACACACACACTAACATCACACTCACACACACACTGATATCACACACACACTAACATCACACTCACTCACACACACTAACATCACACTCACACACACACACTGATATCACACACACACACACACTAACATCACACTCACACACACACTGATATCACACACACACACACACTAACATCACACTCACACACACACTGATATCACACACACACACACTAACATCACACACACACACACACTGATATCACACACACTCACACACACACACACTAACATCACACACACTCACACACACTAACATCACACTCACACACACACACTGATATCACACACACTCACACACACTGATATCACACTCACACACACTAACATCACACACACTCACACACACACACTGATATCACACTCACTCACACACTGATATCACACACACACTGATATCACACTCACACACACTAACATCACACACACTCACACACACACACTAACATCACACTCACTCACACACACTAACATCACACTCACACACACACACACTGATATCACACACACACACACTAACATCACACTCACTTACACACACTGATATCACACTCACACACACACACACTGATATCACACACACACACTAACATCACACTCACACACACACTGATATCACACACACACTAACATCACACTCACTCACACACACTAACATCACACTCACACACACACACTGATATCACAAACACACTAACATCACACACACTCACACACACTAACATCACACTCACACACACACTGATATCACACACACACTAACATCACACTCACACACACACTGATATCACACTCACACACACACACTAACATCACACACACTAACATCACACTCACACACACACACACTGATATCACACACACACACACACACTAACATCACACTCACACACACACTGATATCACACACACACACACACTAACATCACACTCACACACACACTGATATCACACACACACACACACTAACATCACACACACACACACACTGATATCACACACACTCACACACACACACACTAACATCACACACACTCACACACACTAACATCACACTCACACACACACACTGATATCACACACACTCACACACACTGATATCACACTCACACACACTAACATCACACACACTCACACACACACACTGATATCACACTCACTCACACACTGATATCACACACACACTGATATCACACTCACACACACTAACATCACACACACTCACACACACACACTAATATCACACACACTCACACACACTAACATCACACTCACACACACACACACTGATATCACACACACACACACTAACATCACACTCACTTACACACACTGATATCACACTCACACACACACACACACTGATATCACACTCACTCACACACTGATATCACACACACACTGATATCACACTCACACACACTAACATCACACACACTCACACACACACACTGATATCACACACACTCACACACACTAACATCACACACACTCACACACACTGATATCACACACACTCACACACACTAACATCACACACACACACACTGATATCACACACACTCACACACACTAACATCACACTCACACACACACACTGATATCACTCACACACACACACACTGATATCACTCACACACACACTGATATCACACACACACTAACATCACACACTCACACACACACACTAACATCACACACACTAACATCACACTCACACACACACACACTGATATCACACACACACACTAACATCACACTCACTTACACACACTGATATCACACTCACACACACACACTGATATCACACTCACTCACACACTGATATCACACACACACTGATATCACACTCACACACACTAACATCACACACACTCACACACACACACTGATATCACACACACTCACACACACTAACATCACACACACTCACACACACTGATATCACACACACTCACACACACTAACATCACACACACACACACTGATATCACACACACTCACACACACTAACATCACACTCACACACACACACTGATATCACTCACACACACACACACTGATATCACACACACACTAACATCACACACTCACACACACACACTAACATCACACACACTAACATCACACTCACACACACACACACTGATATCACACACACACTGATATCACACACTAACATCACACACACTGATATCACACACACACACTGATATCACACACACACACACACTAACATCACACTCACACACACACACTGATATCACACTCACACACACACTAACATCACACACACTAACATCACACTAACATCACACACACTGATATCACACACACATTAACATCACACACACACACTCACACACACTGATATCACACTCACACACACTGATATCACACTCACACACACTCACACACACTCACACACACTCACACACACTGATATCACACACACACTAACATCACACTAACATCACACACACACTAACATCACACACACTAACATCACACACACACACACTGATATCACACTCACACACACACTGATATCACACACACACACTGATATCACACACACACACTGATATCACACACTCACACACACTGATAGAAGATTCCACCACAAATGACTCAACTGAGCTAAACCCCACACCCGGGGATGCGACCTCTCTGAGTCTCGCCAGCGGTGTCGTGGCCTCTTGTTGACGATTTCCAGTTGAGAGTTCGACGAATGGTCCGGATCCCTTTTGGGGTTGCTCGCCAGGAGTGTGCGAAAGCCACAATCCACCCCCCCCACACACAAGACGACAACAACGGATCCCCGGCTCTCGTTGACCGGACCCGAAATCAAGGATCCAGCACGCACCAGCGGGTACCCACCCCCCCCTGCCAACCCACCCCTCCATTCCACCCACCCACACGCCCCTCCTGTCCACCCACCCACCCACCCGCCCCTCCTGCCCACCCACCCATCCACCCCTCCATTCCACCCACCCACCCGCCCCTCCTGCCCACCCGCCCCTCCTGCCTACCTTCCCACCCACCCCTCCATTCCACCCACCCCTCCATTCCACCCACCCACCCGCCCCTCCTGCCTACCCACCCATCCACCCCTCCATTCCACCCACCCACCCGCCCCTCCTGCCCACCCACCTACCCACCTACCCCTCCAGTCCACCCACCCACCCGCCCCTCCAGTCCACCCACCCACCCGCCCGTCCAGTCCACCCACCCGCCCCTCCAGTCCACCCACACGCCCCTGCAGCCTACCCACCCACCCGCCCCTCCTGCCTACCTGCCCACTAGCGCTCCTGCTGCCCACACGCCCACCCCTCCTGCCCCACCTACCCACCCACCCAACCCTCCCCGCCCACCCGCCCCCTCATACCCAATCCGCCCGCCCACCCCGCCCCTCCCGCCCCTCCTATACCGCCCGCCCGCCTGGCGGTAGAAGCAGCAGCAGAGCAGCTTCATCAATGCCAATGGACGGCGGGCAGTGTCGCGCGCACCATTCGTTCCGTTTGCCTCGGCGGGCCTGGCGGAGTGAAGCGATTTTCCCAAAGACCCTCCGTGACCTCACCTGCGTGTACGTGCCTCGGTGCATTCGAGTCACGCGCGGCACATTAAGGATGGGCGGATGCGGTGGCTGTGAGCCCGGGGTCGGCGGGTTCGGACATCAGTTGGTATAGACACGGTTCGTGTATCACTTTTCCACTGTGCAATCGAGCCGTGCCGAGGCAGCCTGGCGCGGCTAAGGTCGTTTTTTTGTGCTCGACTTGACGGGACGAGCCGTGCCGTGCCGTGCCGCCGACGCGACGTCACACGCGACGAACTAGTCGAGATGAGGGCAGAAGTTGCGGCAAAAAACGACTCGGTGAAAAAAAGAAAATTAATCGCCAAAATCTCCCACGCAGAACCTTCTCGGCGCGCGAGTCGCGAGACTCCCGGCGCCGATCTGCCGCGTGGGATGAATTTGCCCGGCGTCGTTTGTCCACCGCCTCTTAAGAGCGAGCGGCGTGAGCAGCCGGGCCCAAGATGTACAGCTATGCCGACAGCTCGATTTCCAATTTTAGCCCCCAAGGACGACAGCCTGCAGATGCCCGTCTCGCCTCATCCGCCACCCCCCCTCTCTCTACTCCCCACGCTCATTCCCCACGTATTTACGATGGCCCAAATCGCATACCCTAAGGCTATCCGCGTAACCCCAATATTGTCCTCCTAACCCCTATCCGCGGGCCCTCTGATGGACAAACAACAATGATACTAATTGGTGTTGCTTGTTGTTGATGTTCTGCGAATGGCAACGCAGACACGTACAATGCTGGAGTGGGGGAAAGGCACCTGCCCGCTATCACGAACTGGCATTCGATATGCGATTACTTAAAAATCAGCTAAAGCTGGACCAAGGGAACCAAGTAATTAGCGACCTCTGGACTCACACCGTTTTGAGACGAGGCTCAAAAGAAAGCTGTCTCTGGTGTGGACCAATCAGTTTTAAGGGCAATGCCACGTATATTATCAGAGTGTGTATTTTTTGTTTGAATTCTGACCACAAGTATTGTGGTTAATGCAGACATGATTCCTTGTTAAAGGTTTCAGTTTGGTGTTTTTAACATCTTCACACCTAAATATTTATTTAAAGCTTTCGTGACTGCAGGAATTCATATTCTTGGTTCTTTAGGTAAAGTCACGTAGAAGATAAACAATAAATTTATAAAAAAAGATAAAAAATATTTTATTGTTTCCCTTCTACGTGACTTTATCGAAAGAAACAAGAATATGAATACCTTAACACTTGTTTCGTTGCCAGACAAAAAGGGGTAAACCTATTATCGTAATTAGCAATTGTCGCGGTGATCTTTGCCCCCCCCCCCCCACCCCTTCATCTTTCAAAGTACGGCAGAACCTCTCTTAACGATGGTAATTGGTTCCACGAAATCGGTCGTGACTCGAGTATAGGACATACACGTTAAAGGCTTCAATACGTCCCGAAGTATCGAAAATATACCATTTCGACCCATAAAAACGTACTTTGTAATATTTAAACAGTGGACACAAATACGTAGAGATACTAACGACATCGTGAACACATAATATCAAAAGAAATATGGTTAATTAACGCATTCATTAGTTTTTACTGTACCTACAACAGCCGTTGTCAGCATGGGAATGGTCAGCCATCGAACACATTGGGCTCTATAGAGGCACTACACAACTATACACTACACTATACACTACTATACACTACACTATACACTACACTACTATACTACTATACACTACACTTCTATACACTACGTTATACACTACTATACACTACACTATACACTACAATACACTACACTATACACTACACTATACACTACGCTATACACTACACTATACACTACTATACACTACACTATACACTACTATACACTACACTATACACTACTATACACTACACTACTATACACTACACTACTATACACTACACTACTATACACTACTATACACTACACTACTATACACTACACTACTATAGACTACACTACTACACACTACACTGCTATACACTACACTGTTATACACTACACTATACACTACTATAGACTACACTACTATACACTACACTACTATACACTACGATACTATACACTACACTACTATACACATGCACTGTACACGACTATACTCTCTCGAGGCCCGTCGTTAAGCGATCATTCGTGAACAGGGGTGTTCGTTAAGAGGGGTCATTTCTGCTTTCACAGCGTGGTGAGATTGACCATAGCCCAGTGGTGGCCGTGCCCGCGGCCTGCAAGCCAGCACTCTGTGACGGCAGCAGCAAGGGGGGGTTGGTGAATCACACAAAGACACACATGTTGTGGGGCTCCCGTCCTCCTGCGGGCGTCCAAGCGGGTTCCCCGGCCTGGCTCGCCACGAGGAGGCGGTAGGGCAAAAAAGAATGAAGTCCACATGTTCCGTCTGTGTGGGGATAGAGCGCGCAAGACAACACCACGACTATATAGAGAACCGCAGAGCTTGGGCAATTGTTGGTCGTGCCAACACTGTGTGGCCTGAAAATAAATACGTTCTATGAAGTAGGCGACGTTTCGGACAATGCCCCTTCTTTATAAGTGCAGCATATAGCGAGGACAGATAAATAAAGTGGATAATAAAAGTTGGGTTACTGCATTTAACACAACAGGGGCCTGATGAGAATTACATTAGAACATTGTGTTCCGACGAACATCGTAGAAATGGGCATGGTAATAGTTAGACCGAATCGTAGCTGTTGAGAGCTATTAAAAGTGGAGAGCTAATAGTGGCAATCTCCCGACTGAGTGGTATGCCAGTTAGGGATATTGCGCCCAGAACAACAATAATACCACGCACTAATTTTTATTTAAAGCTTTCGTGACTGCAGGGATTCATATTCTTGGTTCTTTCGGTAAAGTCACGTAGAAGGGAAACAATAAAATAATAAAAATATAAAACAATAAAATCACGACGTTTCGAATGCAACACAAGCAATCATCATCAGGTGTGAAAACCACAGCAAGAAAATTTGAAAAAAAATTCTTGCTGTGGTTTCACACCTGATGATGATTGCTTGTGTTGCAGTCGAAACGTCGTGAGAATTTGATTGTTTTATATTTTTATTATTTTATTGTTTCCCTTCTACGTGACTTTACCGAAATAATCAATAATATGACAATACCACGCTTATTCTGGCAGAGCAAGCGGACTCCAACTCAGCGACGGAATGGCTTTACACAATCAATTACACCTAGCCGTAGCCACGCTGTTACGTTTTGGTTCAAACGCCATGCGAAAGAAGAACTGAGCCATTATCGAGTAATTTATAATAATAACAACGTTAATGTATGTATATATATTTAATTGTACTAAATTTGGTGGACCGTGATTGCCTGGACGCCACACAATAGTCAAGCAGTCGGGGGAGCTCGTTCACACTCGCTTGGCCGTGACGGGAGGGAGGGTATTGTTACGGCTCATACACGCCCGCCAGCACGAATGACACAACGGACGAGTGACCTTTCCCAAGCGGAACCAAAGCGAGTGGCACATTCCGTGCGGCGAAATCCTGCGGCGGTGTCAGTGAAGCCGTGGCACAATTATCGGCTCCACCCCCCACCACGTCCCCCAACTAACCCCCACCGTCAAATCCCAATTGGCAGACACGCAATGATATGTATTTGTTAGTTTATTTATTTGTTTGCTGGCTGTGTGTATTGTGAAGTCAAAATGCCACGTGCGCGTGTGTGTGTGTGTGTGGGGGTGCTGGACGGGAGTGTAGTGGATAGCAGTCAGCGCTTCGCTGGCGACCCGAGTTCGATTCCCGCTCGCGGCCAGTGACGATTATCTGAACTGGTACTGGGCCTCCCCTAGGTCAACACAGCGTAACAAGGGAGACAAAGGCGGCCGGGCGTGATGCTGGCCACCAACCCATATGGTGTACCGTGCCGGGCTTTATTGGCGCTCACTAACAGCACTTTCCCCAACAGTCTGTTCAGGCTATACGGGGGATCTCTGTCTCTGTGATGAACGAGACTGCTGCTGCGTTGGCGGTGGTGCACAAGGCATAAACAACAACAGCAACCACAACACATTCGGCAATAGCACCGGTGTGGCGTGTAAAGGAACAAAAAATATAACTGGCGACGTTTCGGGCAATGACTCTTCATCATGACACGTAAGAATAATAATGGTACGTACAGTACATATAATATTTTTTTACATACGTTTCGTGCGCTATGAAGAAGGGTCATTACCCGAAACGTCGCGTTTTATATATTTACTCTAAAGCATTGTTATTGACGAATGTGTTGCTTCTTTAAAATACCGCATATACAACGTTAAACATTGGCAAGGGATCGCCGTATCAACACATCGGTATGTGCAAGCTAAATAATGAAACAATAGGACTCATCCACATCTTTATATTCCTTCGTATACTATATATATTTAAGTAGGTTTTTTTTACTCATCCCATCAGTCACACGGCCCTTATGGGGTGGTGCATAATTTCAGCAGAGTTGGATCGACAGAAGCAATCTCCTCTGGATCCAGTTTCAACATTCAGTGTCTCATCAGCGGAGTAACCTGCTTTGCCGGAACCAATCCTGGTCAACTGACAGACGTGTATATAACACTAATTTAATATAGGGGTCGTCCGTAAATGACGTCACGCGTTTTTGGACGATGTTTTACCCGCCCCCCCCCCAATCGTCATACGGCGTCATAAAAAGTCAGACCCCCCCTCAAATATGACGTCACCAAGCTCTGCTGCCCCCCCCCCCCCAAAAAAACATGCTTAAAATCGCTTTAAACTATTGTCATTGTAGTGCGTATTTAATGTGGCGCTGACACTCTGATGTTGTAGGAGAAAACATTTATTTAAAAGTCTATTTAATTAAGTAGAACGTGTTGTCTATATTTATTTAAAGTTACGCATTTTGATGTGACGTCACATTTCTCAACCCCACCCCCCCCCCCCTCGTCACACGTCACACATATCTGACCCCCCCCCCCAAGGTGCGTGACGTCATTTATGGACGGCCCCATATACATTGCTGATCTCGTCAAGGGGCTTTTGGCTGAGCCATCGAACAAAGACGGTCACCGCATCGCGCGGCGCTTTCAGGGGCGCTCGTGTGGCCGTCTGGAACGCTCTTCCTTCCGTTAGTAGGACGCTACTGGGAGCTGTGCACTTTTAAATCTGGATCGCAAAATAATTTCTCAAGAACTGCTTATTGTGCTTATTGTGTTTAGTTTCATGTCCTGTCCTCCCCAAGAAGTTCAACATACATACAAGAACCCCGCTGTGTCTGTTAGATGTCACTCATGGCTCAACGCAAAGCTCTTATAACACACAACAGAAAACTTAAGCAACATGCCCTTGTAGTTTCTAATTCCACTCCGGGAGATGGAATCGACAGGGTCGGTAATTCCCCTTTCCTTAGAGGCCGTCCATAAATGACGTCACGCACCTGGGGGGTGTGGGGGGGTCAGACATTTGTGACGATGTGTGACGAGGGGGGGGGGGGGGAGTTGAGAAATGTGACGTCACATCAAAATGCGCAACTCTTACAACACACAACAGAAAACTTAAGCAACATGCCCTTGTAGTTTCAAATTCCACTCCGGGAGATGGAATCGACAGGGTCGGTAATTCCCCTTTCCTTAGAGGCCGTCCATAAATGACGTCACGCACCTGGGGGGGTGGGGGGGTCAGACATTTGTGACGATGTGTGACGAGGGGGGGGGGGGGGGAGTTGAGAAATGTGACGTCACATCAAAATGCGCAACTTTAAATAAATATAGACAACACGTTCTACTTAATTAAATAGACTTTTTCATACATGTTTTCTACTACAACATCAGAGTGCAGCGCCACATTAAATACGCACTACAATGACAATAGTTTAAAGAGATTTGAAGCATAATATGGGTTTTCACCTTTTTTCTGGCAAAAAAAACTGAAACCTTTTTACAAGGATTCATGCCTGCATTAACCACAATACCTGCAGTCAAAATGCAAACAAAAAACATACCGTGATAATATATGCATTGTCCTTGAAAGTGATTGGTCCAGACCAAGGGACGGCTTTCTTTTGAGCCTCGACCCAATTGGTGCTCGACCAGATGACGCCAGAAGGCGTACAGCTCAAAGACAATGCACTATCAAAGTATTGAGGGCTCGGGGTGAGCATCTACATAATTAGACCGCCTTTGCCAGTACCAAAATATCATAATATGGGTTTTTCCCCTTTTTTCTGGCAACAAAACTGGAACCTTTTAACAAGGATTCATATCTGCAATTGGGTCGAGGTTCAAAAGAAAGCCGTCCCTTGGTGTGGACCAATCAGTTTCAAGGACAATGCATACATGGTCATAGTATGTGTTTGTTTGCATTTTGACTGCAGGTATTGTGGTTAATGCAGACATGAATCTTTTTAAAAGGTTACAGTTTTGTTGCCAGAAAAAAAGGGGAAAGCCATATTATGATATTTTGGTACTGGCAAAGGAGGTCTAATGACGATTTTAAGCATGTTTTATTTTTTTTGGGGGGGGGCAGAGCTTTGTGACGTCATATTTGAGGGGGGGGGTCTGACTTTTTGTAACGCCGTGTAACGAAAGTGGGGGGGGGGGGGGTGACGTCATTTATGGACGGCCCCTTACCGTTCCACTATCAGCGTAGCATCAACAGGAGTAAGCTCAAAATCTGAGGCTGCTACGGTTATTGTTCTAGGCCAGTGGTTCTTAACTTTTACTGCTGCTCTGTACCCCTTTGGTTTTTAATCGTTAAACAAAGCGCAATGTTAATAAATACGCAGGGTGTGATGAAACAAAGTAAGCTGTAACTTATGTGCACCGTGCTTAATTTGTGTTTTCGATTATTTTCCTTCTAAAACAATCTGGCCATGTCTCACACCCCCAGAAAGGGCATCTTGCTCCCCCAGGGGGTGCGTGCACCCCCCAGTTTAAGAGCCACTGCCCTGGGCATTTTTTGTACGTGCCGTGATTTTCCATGCGGTTTGGCGGTAATGCAACAGACGAACGAACGATTATTTAAACAAGCTTATTCATAACCACGCAAGTGTCCAATTAAGCAAGCGGGTGAGACGCGAGGGATACCTGGACATCAATTTGTCTCGACAGCGTTCACTGTTCCACGCGTTTCAATGCGATATTGAAAAAAAAATATCCACTTTGCATTCCAATTTATCTCGATAAATGGTTCATTATCATTCTAAGCCTCTAGCGTACGTAATTTACGTGGTTTAGAAAAAGAAAAAAAACCTCCTTAATATAATATGTTTAAAAATCCACGCCGCCGTTGAACTAATTCAACAATTAATTAAAAATAAAAGTAATGAAATATTAACAGAACGGCCTTGTGTCTGACATTACACGTGAATACGGTGAAGGATCCTGAGAGTTATCCTTCATAATCACGCCCCCCCCCTCCATCATCACCCCCCCCCAGCCACCCTTCGTTTAAATTATTGAGTAACGAAGCCTCGTTAATTACAGAATGCTCGATCATCTGTCTTTCGTAATAGCGGGCACCACCTCCGAACGCAATGAAATCAACGTGCCTTTAATTTCAGAGCGAGCGTGACGTGGGGGACGGGGACGGGGGCTACGGGGGGGGGGGTGGGGGCGGAGTTACGGGGGGAGGGGCGGGGCTTGTTCACAGATGCCGGCCGTGCGATAACAGCCATCGTCTCAATTCAGAGGCGCCATCTCCACCCATCGTTGCATCCATAGATCATGAGGGCGGGGGGGGGGTGTCATGGTGTAAATAGGCGGGCGGTGGTGGTGGGGGGGGGGATGGAAGGTGGAGTCAGGGGTGGAGGGACAAAGGAGGGGGGAGAAAGGGGGGGGGAGAGAAAGGGGGGGGGGAGAGAAAGGGGGAGGGAAGGGGGAGGGAAGGGGGAAGAACGAGCGGGGGAGAAAGCGGGGGGGGGGGCGGGGCGGGTTAGAGAGCGGGGGGGGGGGGTGGAGAAATTGAGGTTGGTTTATTTTGGTATAGCCCTGTGAGCCATTCGGCTCTTGAATCTGGTGCAACCACAACAAACACAAAAACACGAACAAGAAAACATCTTAAAGTGACTCTGTGTGACTGTGCAAACAGAAAATACAGTATAAAGCGGGGGGGTTGGGAGAAAGCGGGGGGGGGGGGAGGATGCGGGGGGGGGGCGAGATAAAGGTTTCGGGGGGTCCCACATCGCTATGAATTTCTCGAGGATTGTCCGAGGATTAGAGAATGTGTGGACGCCCTGGTGGTTTGTTGGTGGAGGGGGAGGACGAGGAGGGGGAGGGGTGGATCCGACAGCCCTGCGAGTGCCTCGCGATTAGAGGGAGGCTTTGGAAATGGCTCGGGTTGAATCGCCCTCTGATTGAGCAGTTATGTCCGGATGCTCGCTCTCACCACTCAGGGCAAATGCTGCCTCATCCTCCTCCTCTTCTTGCCGAGAACGTATTTTACGTTATCTTGCTGTGGTCTGGTTCCTGCCTTGTCCAAGCTTGATGAGTACGACTTATATAATGAACATAAACATTTTACTAATCAGCATTTAGCGACTTTCTCACCGTTTTCCTCGCGCCTACGACCAGCGCGGTTGGCTACGTACGCTGCCAAAGAAGCTCAACACACACCCAGACATTCTCTATTTTGCACTCCTGACGTTTTCATTTGTATTATTTTAAAAAAAAATATTGCTTGCCCTTCTAACTTGCTGACTCGCCCACACTGGACACGTGTGTCAAAAGAGCTTCATAGCTCATCGGATTTCTCCTCCCCCCTCCTCTCCTTCCTTCCCTCCTCCTCCTCCCCTTTACCCTCCTGCAGTCAAGGTAAACATTGTCGAGTCCTTATCAGCTCGCAGGCTATCGCTGTGATCGAGTCACCAACTACTTCCCCGACCGCTCCACCTCCATCATCCTTTGAGGCTGGTGCACCACCTCTCCCATCGCCACCGCAACCGCTACACCGCTCCGTGTGATTTCGAACGATTGTTTTAGGGGCCGTCCATAAATGACGTCACGCACCTAGAGGGGGGGTGGGTTTGAGAAATGTGACGTCACATCAAAATGCGCAACTTTAAATAAATATAGATAACACGTTCTACTTAATTAAATAGACGTTTTAATAAATGATTTATCCTACAACATCAGAGTGCAGCGCCACATTAAATACGCACTCAAATGACAATAGTTTAAAGCGATTTGAAGCATGTTTTTTTTGGGGGGGAGGGGCAGAGCTTTGTCACGTCACATTGAGGGGGGGTCTGACTTTTTGTGACGCCGTGTGACTAGTGGGGGTGGGGGGGGGTCAAAAATCGTTCAAAATCGCGTAACGTCATTTATGGACGGCTCCTTATTCACTGAATGCATTCTCTGTTCGCTCTTACGCCAAAACTGAGCCACGGCGAACTCTGTCTCCATATCCAACCCAGTCCTGCGCTGGATCTCTCTCGTGAAATTCCCTTTTTCCCTCCCCAACAGAACTTGCGCGTGTCTGTCTCCACTACCCCCACCGACCCACCCACCCCTAGCTAGACTCGAACCAGACCGTTTCGAGTGAGCGGCAAGCTCACCAGCAACCCCCACTCCCTGTAGCCTTGTGGGGGGTGGGGGGGGCGATGGGGGAGCGGTCACAACACATGGCATGTTAAACAAACTTTAATCAAATGTTAGATGATAATCGGAATGAGTAACGATACCATCTGCTTTAAGCTAATATGCATTACGCCCTGGCCCTCTGTCTCACCCGCCTTTGTATCCGAGCTAAATATCACGACGCACGAAGCCGTCATCATGAAACACTTCCTACCCGTGCACTTATTTTTTTAACTTGACTAAAAATACTTAGCAGGGGCTTTGGTGGGTGGGTGGAGGGGGATTCTTTAACAAGGCTTAGCCCGCCCCACCCGACCCACATCCAGGGTAAGTCCACATGTAAGAGGAGATTCGCACACACACATCACTCCAGTACCTGCACATCACTGCTCACACAAATATCTGCGCTACGAACCCTTCTGACCGAGTTCGATTCCCGCTCACGATCAGCAACGCCAAGGATGACTTTCCGAAGCAGTGCTGAGCCTCCCACTCGGTCGATTCAGCCTCGAACGAGGTCACGGTGTGACGTGTGTGTGTTTGCGTGTAAACATCGCCACGAGGGAGACAAAGGCGGTCGGGCGTGGTGCTGACCACGTCACACCTCCCTCGCGTGTCGCGGTGGCCATCATAGTTACTCGCTTACAGCACTTGCCCCAACAGTCGGTTGAGCCTACACGGAGGATCTTTGTCTTTGCTCGTCTTTATTTTTCAAAGCCGCGATGTTTTGATTTCCAGGTGTGCAGATCTAAGGACTGTAAATCGTGACAGGTGCCCCCTTAAGTGACACACGCGTGGCCGCGGATTCGAATCACCATACCCTAATTTCCCGTAATCATTTTTGTTTATCACTTTTCTACTGCTGGATGACAGACGCCTCACACCACAGCGGCAGGGTGGCTGATCGGCACGCTGCGTATGACCAACACGCAGCCGTCTTTGTCTCTCAAATTGTCGACGTTCATGCGACACTGCACCAGGTGCTCGTTTAAGGCTGAGTCGACCTAGGGGAGTAAAGGCACTATCACAGTTATTGGCGAGTAGTGGGCTGAATCTGTAGCTGCGAACACACGTGTCTGTGTGTGTGTGTGTGAACAGATGGGGGAGCGGTAGTTGTAGCAGTTAGCGCTGCGCTATGAACCTGGCGACCCGAGTTCGATTCTCGCTCACGGCCAACACCAGTGACGATTATCTGAACCGGTCCTGGGCATCCCCTAGGTCGACCGAGCCTCAAATGAGTACCTGGTGCCGTCTGTAAACATCGCCACTAGGGAGACAAAGGTGGCTGGGCGTGGTGTTGGCTACCCACACCTTTGTGTGCCGTGCCGGCCTTTGAAGGTGATCGCAAACAGCACTTGCCGCAATAGTCTGTTCAGGCTACATGGGGGATCTTTGTCTTTGAGCGGTAGCGTAGCGCTGCGCTATGAAGCAGGCGACACGAATTCGATTCCCGCTCTGGGCCGGTCCTGGTCCTCCCCTAGGTCGACTCAGTCTCAGATGAGTAGCTGGTTCGGTGTGTAAACATCGCCACTCGGGAGACAAAGGCGCGCGTGTGTCATGCCTTCCTTCACAGGTGCTCGCTAACTGCACTTGCCCGTACAGTCTGTTAAGGTTACACGGGTGATCTTTGTCTTTGTTGAGAGAGTTCTGCAGCGCCACGCGTGTTCCGTGACCTCCTCTGCCAGCAGCGAACCTTCGACGCGTGGCACTCGAAGTGCCACACGTAGCCTGGCACAAGCGGGTATGGCGACGTCACCGCCACTTAGTGGCGATTGTTGTTGTTGTTTGTTTGTTTGTTCCGACGTCGCTTTGTGTTCCTCGCGACATTCTCAACGTAAGCGAGGCGAAGCACTGCGGCGGCTGTGATAGAAGACTCAGTGGGTGAGGCTGCTGCTGCGTTGGCAACTCAACACATCAAGTTTCAAGTTTCATTCATTAGGTATAGCCCTGTGAGCCATGCGGCTCTGAAGTCGGGTACAACCGCAACAAACACAATTTGAACACAGAACATCTTAAAGCGACGACGCGCAACAGAAATATCCTGGAATAAACCAGCAAATATTCCACACACAAAAAACGTATTAAAACGCTGTGTGCAAAAATCACAATGTGGTGCAAGCCAACAACAACAACAACCATAAGACAATTTAAATTAACCATATGTTTTTGAATCACCAAAATAAAGCTATAAAAACAATGTAACAACAGTAAACATAGGAACTGTAATTTTAAATTTAACAATAAACTATATACATAACACGTACGACAAAACCTGCAGCCATAGCTGGCAGCACGACACTCCCAGTGTATGATGTGTGAGTGAGTCAGCAGCAGCGTGAGTGAGTGTATGATGTGCGAGTCAGCGTATGTGCGAGTCAGCGTATGATGAGTGAGTCAGTGTATGATGTGTGAGCGAGTGTATGATGTGTGAGCGAGTCAGCAGCAGCGTGAGTGAGTGTATGATGTGCGAGTCAGCGCAGGACTTGTTAGTCAGTGTATGATGAGTGAGTCGGCAGCAGCGTGAGTGAGTGTATGAAGTGTGAGTCAGCGCACGATGTGTTAGTCAGCACATGATGAGTGAGTCAGCGTATGATGTGTGAGCGAGTCAGCGGCAGTGTGAGTGTATGATGTGCGAGTCAGCGTATGATGAGTGAGTTTGTGCATGATGCGTGAGTGAGTAAGCGCATGATGAGCGAGCCAGTGCATGATGTGTGAGTGAGTCAGTGTATGATGTGTGAGTGAGTCAGTGTATGGTGTGAGTGAGTCAGTGTATGATGTGTGAGTGAGTCAGTGCATGGTGTGAGTGAGTCAGTGTATGATGTGTGAGTTAGTCAGTGCATGGTGTGCGAGTGAGTCAGTGCATGGTGTGAGTGAGTCAATGCATGGTGTGAGTTAGTCAGTGTATGGTGTGAGTGAGTCAGTGTATGGTGTGAGTGAGTCAGTGTATGATGTGTGAGTGAGTCAGTGTATGGTGTGTGAGTGAGTCAGTGTATGATGTGTGAGTGAGTCAGTGTATGATGTGTGAGTGAGTCAGTGTATGGTGTGAGTGAGTCAGTGTATGATGTGTGAGTGAGTCAGTGTATGATGTGTGAGTGAGTCAATGCATGGTGTGAGTGAGTCAGTGTATGGTGTGAGTGAGTCAGTGTATGATGTGTGAGTGAGTCAGTGCATGGTGTGAGTGAGTCAGTGTATGATGTGTGAGTGAGTCAATGCATGGTGTGAGTGAGTCAGTGTATGGTGTGAGTGAGTCAGTGTATGATGTGTGAGTGAGTCAGTGTATGGTGTGAGTGAGTCAGTGTATGATGTGTGAGTGAGTCAGTGCATGGTGTGAGTGAGTCAGTGTATGATGTGTGAGTGAGTCAATGCATGGTGTGAATGAGTCAGTGTATGGTGTGAGTGAGTCAGTGTATGATGTGTGAGTGGGTCAGTGCATGGTGTGAGTGAGTCAGTGTATGGTGTGAGTGAGTCAGTGTATGGTGTGAGTGAGTCAGTGTATGATGTGTGAGTGAGTCAGTGTATGGTGTGTGAGTGAGTCAGTGTATGATGTGTGAGTGAGTCAGTGTATGATGTGTGAGTGAGTCAGTGTATGGTGTGAGTGAGTCAGTGTATGATGTGTGAGTGAGTCAGTGTATGATGTGTGAGTGAGTCAATGCATGGTGTGAGTGAGTCAGTGTATGGTGTGAGTGAGTCAGTGTATGATGTGTGAGTGAGTCAGTGTATGGTGTGAGTGAGTCAGTGTATGATGTGTGAGTGAGTCAGTGCATGGTGTGAGTGAGTCAGTGTATGATGTGAGTGAGTCAGTGTATGGTGTGAGTGAGTCAGTGTATGATGTGTGAGTGAGTCAGTGTATGGTGTGTGAGTGAGTCAGTGTATGATGTGTGAGTGAGTCAGTGTATGATGTGTGAGTGAGTCAGTGTATGGTGTGAGTGAGTCAGTGTATGATGTGTGAGTGAGTCAGTGTATGATGTGTGAGTGAGTCAATGCATGGTGTGAGTGAGTCAGTGTATGGTGTGAGTGAGTCAGTGTATGATGTGTGAGTGAGTCAGTGCATGGTGTGAGTGAGTCAGTGTATGATGTGTGAGTGAGTCAATGCATGGTGTGAGTGAGTCAGTGTATGGTGTGAGTGAGTCAGTGTATGATGTGTGAGTGAGTCAGTGTATGGTGTGAGTGAGTCAGTGTATGATGTGTGAGTGAGTCAGTGCATGGTGTGAGTGAGTCAGTGTATGATGTGTGAGTGAGTCAATGCATGGTGTGAATGAGTCAGTGTATGGTGTGAGTGAGTCAGTGTATGATGTGTGAGTGGGTCAGTGCATGGTGTGAGTGAGTCAGTGTATGGTGTGAGTGAGTCAGTGTATGGTGTGAGTGAGTCAGTGTATGATGTGTGCGTGAGTCAGTGTATGGTGTGTGAGTGAGTCAGTGTATGATGTGTGAGTGAGTCAGTGTATGATGTGTGAGTGAGTCAGTGTATGGTGTCAGTGAGTCAGTGTATGATGTGTGAGTGAGTCAGTGTATGATGTGTGAGTGAGTCAATGTATGGTGTGAGTGAGTCAGTGTATGGTGTGAGTGAGTCAGTGTATGATGTGTGAGTGAGTCAGTGTATGGTGTGAGTGAGTCAGTGTATGATGTGTGAGTAAGTCAGTGCATGGTGTGAGTGAGTCAGTGTATGATGTGTGAGTGAGTCAATGCATGGTGTGAGTGAGTCAGTGTATGGTGTGAGTGAGTCAGTGTATGATGTGTGAGTGAGTCAGTGTATGGTGTGAGTGAGTCAGTGTATGATGTGTGAGTGAGTCAGTGTATGGTGAGAGTGAGTCAGTGTATGATGCGTGAGTGAGTCAGTGCATGGTGTGAGTGAGTCAGTGTATGATGTGTGAGTTAGTCAGTGCATGGTGTGTGAGTGAATCAGTGCATGGTGTGAGTGAGTCAATGCATGGTGTGAGTTAGTCAGTGTATGGTGTGAGTGAGTCAGTATATGGTGTGAGTGAGTCAGTGTATGATGTGTGAGTGAGTCAGTGTATGGTGTGTGAGTGAGTTAGTGTATGATGTGTGAGTGAGTCAGTGTATGATGTGTGAGTGAGTCAGTGCATGGTGTGAGTGAGTCAGTGTATGATGTGTGAGTTAGTCAGTGCATGGTGTGCGAGTGAGTCAGTGCATGGTGTCAGTGAGTCAATGCATGGTGTGAGTTAGTCAGTGTATGGTGTGAGTGAGTCAGTGTATGGTGTGAGTGAGTCAGTGTATGATGTGTGAGTGAGTCAGTGTATGGTGTGTGAGTGAGTCAGTGTATGATGTGTGAGTGAGTCAGTGTATGATGTGTGAGTGAGTCAGTGTATGGTGTGAGTGAGTCAGTGTATGATGTGTGAGTGAGTCAGTGTATGATGTGTGAGTGAGTCAATGCATGGTGTGAGTGAGTCAGTGTATGGTGTGAGTGAGTCAGTGTATGATGTGTGAGTGAGTCAGTGCATGGTGTGAGTGAGTCAGTGTATGATGTGTGAGTGAGTCAATGCATGGTGTGAGTGAGTCAGTGTATGGTGTGAGTGAGTCAGTGTATGATGTGTGAGTGAGTCAGTGTATGGTGTGAGTGAGTCAGTGTATGATGTGTGAGTGAGTCAGTGCATGGTGTGAGTGAGTCAGTGTATGATGTGTGAGTGAGTCAATGCATGGTGTGAATGAGTCAGTGTATGGTGTGAGTGAGTCAGTGTATGATGTGTGAGTGGGTCAGTGCATGGTGTGAGTGAGTCAGTGTATGGTGTGAGTGAGTCAGTGTATGGTGTGAGTGAGTCAGTGTATGATGTGTGAGTGAGTCAGTGTATGGTGTGTGAGTGAGTCAGTGTATGATGTGTGAGTGAGTCAGTGTATGATGTGTGAGTGAGTCAGTGTATGGTGTGAGTGAGTCAGTGTATGATGTGTGAGTGAGTCAGTGTATGATGTGTGAGTGAGTCAATGCATGGTGTGAGTGAGTCAGTGTATGGTGTGAGTGAGTCAGTGTATGATGTGTGAGTGAGTCAGTGTATGGTGTGAGTGAGTCAGTGTATGATGTGTGAGTGAGTCAGTGCATGGTGTGAGTGAGTCAGTGTATGATGTGAGTGAGTCAGTGTATGGTGTGAGTGAGTCAGTGTATGATGTGTGAGTGAGTCAGTGTATGGTGTGTGAGTGAGTCAGTGTATGATGTGTGAGTGAGTCAGTGTATGATGTGTGAGTGAGTCAGTGTATGGTGTGAGTGAGTCAGTGTATGATGTGTGAGTGAGTCAGTGTATGATGTGTGAGTGAGTCAATGCATGGTGTGAGTGAGTCAGTGTATGGTGTGAGTGAGTCAGTGTATGATGTGTGAGTGAGTCAGTGCATGGTGTGAGTGAGTCAGTGTATGATGTGTGAGTGAGTCAATGCATGGTGTGAGTGAGTCAGTGTATGGTGTGAGTGAGTCAGTGTATGATGTGTGAGTGAGTCAGTGTATGGTGTGAGTGAGTCAGTGTATGATGTGTGAGTGAGTCAGTGCATGGTGTGAGTGAGTCAGTGTATGATGTGTGAGTGAGTCAATGCATGGTGTGAATGAGTCAGTGTATGGTGTGAGTGAGTCAGTGTATGATGTGTGAGTGGGTCAGTGCATGGTGTGAGTGAGTCAGTGTATGGTGTGAGTGAGTCAGTGTATGGTGTGAGTGAGTCAGTGTATGATGTGTGCGTGAGTCAGTGTATGGTGTGTGAGTGAGTCAGTGTATGATGTGTGAGTGAGTCAGTGTATGATGTGTGAGTGAGTCAGTGTATGGTGTCAGTGAGTCAGTGTATGATGTGTGAGTGAGTCAGTGTATGATGTGTGAGTGAGTCAATGTATGGTGTGAGTGAGTCAGTGTATGGTGTGAGTGAGTCAGTGTATGATGTGTGAGTGAGTCAGTGTATGGTGTGAGTGAGTCAGTGTATGATGTGTGAGTGAGTCAGTGCATGGTGTGAGTGAGTCAGTGTATGATGTGTGAGTGAGTCAATGCATGGTGTGAGTGAGTCAGTGTATGGTGTGAGTGAGTCAGTGTATGATGTGTGAGTGAGTCAGTGTATGGTGTGAGTGAGTCAGTGTATGATGTGTGAGTGAGTCAGTGTATGGTGAGAGTGAGTCAGTGTATGATGCGTGAGTGAGTCAGTGCATGGTGTGAGTGAGTCAGTGTATGATGTGTGAGTTAGTCAGTGCATGGTGTGTGAGTGAATCAGTGCATGGTGTGAGTGAGTCAATGCATGGTGTGAGTTAGTCAGTGTATGGTGTGAGTGAGTCAGTATATGGTGTGAGTGAGTCAGTGTATGATGTGTGAGTGAGTCAGTGTATGGTGTGTGAGTGAGTTAGTGTATGATGTGTGAGTGAGTCAGTGTATGATGTGTGAGTGAGTCAGTGTATGGTGTGAGTGAGTCAGTGTATGATGTGTGAGTGAGTCAGTGTATGATGTGTGAGTGAGTCAATGCATGGTGTGAGTGAGTCAGTGTATGGTGTGAGTGAGTCAGTGTATGATGTGTGAGTGAGTCAGTGCATGGTGTGAGTGAGTCAGTGCATGATGTGTGAGTGAGTCAGTGCATGATGTGTGAGTGAGTCAGTGTATGGTGTGAGTGAGTCAGTGTATGATGTGTGAGTGAGTCAGTGCATGGTGTGAGTGAGTCAGTGTATGGTGTGAGTGAGTCAGTGTATGATGTGTGAGTGAGTCAGTGTATGGTGTGTGAGTGAGTCAGTGTATGATGTGTGAGTGAGTCAGTGTATGATGTGTGAGTGAGTCAGTGTATGGTGTCAGTGAGTCAGTGTATGATGTGTGAGTGAGTCAGTGTATGATGTGTGAGTGAGTCAATGCATGGTGTGAGTGAGTCAGTGTATGGTGTGAGTGAGTCAGTGTATGATGTGTGAGTGAGTCAGTGTATGGTGTGAGTGAGTCAGTGTATGATGTGTGAGTGAGTCAGTGCATGGTGTGAGTGAGTCAGTGTATGATGTGTGAGTGAGTCAATGCATGGTGTGAGTGAGTCAGTGTATGGTGTGAGTGAGTCAGTGTATGATGTGTGAGTGAGTCAGTGTATGGTGTGAGTGAGTCAGTGTATGATGTGTGAGTGAGTCAGTGTATGGTGAGAGTGAGTCAGTGTATGATGCGTGAGTGAGTCAGTGCATGGTGTGAGTGAGTCAGTGTATGATGTGTGAGTTAGTCAGTGCATGGTGTGTGAGTGAGTCAGTGCATGGTGTGAGTGAGTCAATGCATGGTGTGAGTTAGTCAGTGTATGGTGTGAGTGAATCAGTATATGGTGTGAGTGAGTCAGTGTATGATGTGTGAGTGAGTCAGTGTATGGTGTGTGAGTGAGTTAGTGTATGATGTGTGAGTGAGTCAGTGTACGATGTGTGAGTGAGTCAGTGTATGGTGTGAGTGAGTCAGTGTATGATGTGTGAGTGAGTCAGTGTATGATGTGTGAGTGAGTCAATGCATGGTGTGAGTGAGTCAGTGTATGGTGTGAGTGAGTCAGTGTATGATGTGTGAGTGAGTCAGTGCATGGTGTGAGTGAGTCAGTGTATGATGTGTGAGTGAGTCAATGCATGGTGTGAGTGAGTCAGTGTATGGTGTGAGTGAGTCAGTGTATGATGTGTGAGTGAGTCAGTGTATGGTGTGAGTGAGTCAGTGTATGATGTCTGAGTGAGTCAGTGTATGGTGTGAGTGAGTCAGTGTATGATGTGTGAGTGAGTCAATGCATGGTGTGAGTGAGTCAGTGTATGGTGTGAGTGAGTCAGTGTATGATGTGTGAGTGGGTCAGTGCATGGTGTGAGTGAGTCAGTGTATGGTGTGAGTGAGTCAGTGTATGGTGTGAGTGAGTCAGTGTATGATGTGTGAGTGAGTCAGTGTATGGTGTGTGAGTGAGTCAGTGTATGATGTGTGAGTGAGTCAGTGTATGATGTGTGAGTGAGTCAGTGTATGGTGTGAGTGAGTCAGTGTATGATGTGTGAGTGAGTCAGTGTATGATGTGTGAGTGATTCAGTGTATGGTGTGAGTGAGTCAGTGTATGATGTGTGAGTGAGTCAGTGCATGGTGTGAGTGAGTCAGTGTATGATGTGTGAGTGAGTCAGTGTATGATGTGTGAGTGAGTCAGTGCATGGTGTGAGTGAGTCAGTGTATGATGTGTGAGTGAGTCAATGCATGGTGTGAGTGAGTCAGTGTATGGTGTGAGTGAGTCAGTGTATGATGTGTGAGTGAGTCAGTGTATGGTGTGAGTGAGTCAGTGTATGATGTGTGAGTGAGTCAGTGCATGGTGTGAGTGAGTCAGTGTATGATGTGTGAGTGAGTCAATGCATGGTGTGAGTGAGTCAGTGTATGGTGTGAGTGAGTCAGTGTATGATGTGTGAGTGGGTCAGTGCATGGTGTGAGTGAGTCAGTGTATGGTGTGAGTGAGTCAGTGTATGGTGTGAGTGAGTCAGTGTATGATGTGTGAGTGAGTCAGTGTATGGTGTGTGAGTGAGTCAGTGTATGATGTGTGAGTGAGTCAGTGTATGATGTGTGAGTGAGTCAGTGTATGGTGTGAGTGAGTCAGTGTATGATGTGTGAGTGAGTCAGTGTATGATGTGTGAGTGAGTCAATGCATGGTGTGAGTGAGTCAGTGTATGGTGTGAGTGAGTCAGTGTATGATGTGTGAGTTAGTCAGTGTATGGTGTGAGTGAGTCAGTGTATGATGCGTGAGTGAGTCAGTGCATGGTGTGAGTGAGTCAGTGTATGATGTGTGAGTTAGTCAGTGCATGGTGTGTGAGTGAGTCAGTGCATGGTGTGAGTGAGTCAATGCATGGTGTGAGTTAGTCAGTGTATGGTGTGAGTGAGTCAGTATATGGTGTGAGTGAGTCAGTGTATGATGTGTGAGTGAGTCAGTGTATGGTGTGTGAGTGAATTAGTGTATGATGTGTGAGTGAGTCAGTGTATGATATGTGAGTGAGTCAGTGTATGGTGTGAGTGAGTCAGTGTATGATGTGTGAGTGAGTCAGTGTATGATGTGTGAGTGAGTCAATGCATGGTGTGAGTGAGTCAGTGTATGGTGTGAGTGAGTCAGTGTATGATGTGTGAGTGAGTCAGTGCATGGTGTGAGTGAGTCAGTGTATGATGTGTGAGTGAGTCAATGCATGGTGTGAGTGAGTCAGTGTATGGTGTGAGTGAGTCAGTGTATGATGTGTGAGTGAGTCAGTGTATGGTGTGAGTGAGTCAGTGTATGATGTGTGAGTGAGTCAGTGTATGGTGTGAGTGAGTCAGTGTATGATGTGTGAGTGAGTCAATGCATGGTGTGAGTGAGTCAGTGTATGGTGTGAGTGAGTCAGTGTATGATGTGTGAGTGGGTCAGTGCATGGTGTGAGTGAGTCAGTGTATGGTGTGAGTGAGTCAGTGTATGGTGTGAGTGAGTCAGTGTATGATGTGTGAGTGAGTCAGTGTATGGTGTGTGAGTGAGTCAGTGTATGATGTGTGAGTGAGTCAGTGTATGATGTGTGAGTGAGTCAGTGTATGGTGTGAGTGAGTCAGTGTATGATGTGTGAGTGAGTCAGTGTATGATGTGTGAGTGAGTCAGTGTATGGTGTGAGTGAGTCAGTGTATGATGTGTGAGTTAGTCAGTGCATGGTGTGAGTGAGTCAGTGTATGATGTGTGAGTGAGTCAATGCATGGTGTGAGTGAGTCAGTGTATGGTGTGAGTGAGTCAGTGTATGATGTGTGAGTGAGTCAGTGTATGGTGTGAGTGAGTCAGTGTATGATGTGTGAGTTAGTCAGTGTATGGTGTGAGTGAGTCAGTGTATGATGCGTGAGTGAGTCAATGCATGGTGTGAGTGAGTCAGTGTATGGTGTGAGTGAGTCAGTGTATGATGTGTGAGTGAGTCAGTGTATGGTGTGAGTGAGTCAGTGTATGATGTGTGAGTGAGTCAGTGCATGGTGTGAGTGAGTCAGTGTATGATGTGTGAGTGAGTCAGTGCATGGTGTGAGTGAGTCAGTGTATGGTGTTAGTGAGTCAGTGTATGATGTGTAAGTGAGTCAATGTATGATGTGTGAGTGAGTCAGTGCATGGTGTGAGTGAGTCAGTGTATGGTGTGAGTGAGTCAGTGTATGATGCGTGAGTCAGTGCAAGATGTGTGAGTGAGTCAGTGTATGGTGTGTGAGTGAGTAAGTGTATGATGTGTGAGTCAGTGTATGATGTGTGAGTGAGTCAGTGTATGATGTGTGAGTGAGTCAGTGCATGATGTGTGAGTGAGTCAGTGCATGATGAGTGAGTGAGTCAGTGTATGATGTGTGAGTGAGTCAGTGCATGATGTGTGAGTGAGTCAATGCATGGTGTGAGTGAGTCAGTGCATGATGTGTGAGTGAGTCAGTGCATGATGTGTGAGTGAGTCAGTGCATGATGTGTGAGTGAGTCAGTGTATGATGTGTGAGTGAGTCAGTGCATGATGCGTGAGTGAGTCAATACATGGTGTGAGTGACTCAGTGTATGATGTGTGAGTGAGTCAGTGTATGGTGTGAGTGAGTCAGTGTATGGTGTGAGTGAGTCAGTGTATGATGTGTGAGTGAGTCAGTGTATGGTGTGAGTGAGTCAGTGTATGATGTGTGAGTGAGTCAGTGCATGGTGTGAGTGAGTCAGTGTATGATGTGTGAGTGAGTCAGTGCATGGTGTGTGAGTGAGTCAGTGCATGGTGTGAGTGAGTCAGTGCATGGTGTGAGTGAGTCAGTGTATGATGTGTGAGTGAGACAGTGCATGATGCGTGAGTGAGTCAATGCATGGTGTGAGTGAGTCAGTGTATGATGTGTGAGTGAGTCAGTGCATGATGTGTGAGTGAGTCAGTGCATGATGTGTGAGTGAGTCAGTGCATGATGTGTGAGTGAGCCAGTGTATGGTGTGTGAGTGAGTCAGTGTATGATGTGTGAGTGAGTCAGTGCATGGTGTGTGAGTGAGTCAGTGCATGGTGTGAGTGAGTCAGTGTATGATGTGTGAGTGAGTCAGTGCATGATGTGCGAGTGAGTCAGTGCATGATGTGTGAGTGAGTCAGTGCATGATGTGTGAGTGAGTCAGTGCATGATGTGTGAGTGAGTCAGTGTATGATGTGTGAGTGAGTCAGTGCATGATGTGTGAGTGAGTCAGTGCATGATGTGTGAGTGAGTCAGTGTATGATGTGTGAGTGAGTCAGTGCATGATGTGTGAGTGAGTCAATACATAGTGTGAGTGAGTCAGTGTATGATGTGTGAGTGAGTCAGTGCATGATGTGTGAGTGAGTCAGTGCATGATGTGTGAGTGAGTCAGTGCATGATGTGTGAGTGAGTCAGTGCATGATGTGTGAGTGAGTCAGTGTATGATGTGTGAGTGAGTCAGTGCATGATGTGTGAGTGAGTCAATACATGGTGTGAGTGAGTCAGTGTATGATGTGTGAGTGAGTCAGTGCATGGTGTGAGTGAGTCAGTGTATGATGTGTGAGTGAGTCAGTGTATGATGTGTGAGTGAGTCAGTGCATGGTGTGAGTGAGTCAGTGTATGATGTGTGAGTGAGTCAATGCATGGTGTGAGTGAGTCAGTGTATGGTGTGAGTGAGTCAGTGTATGATGTGTGAGTGAGTCAGTGTATGGTGTGAGTGAGTCAGTGTATGATGTGTGAGTGAGTCAGTGCATGGTGTGAGTGAGTCAGTGTATGATGTGTGAGTGAGTCAATGCATGGTGTGAGTGAGTCAGTGTATGGTGTGAGTGAGTCAGTGTATGATGTGTGAGTGGGTCAGTGCATGGTGTGAGTGAGTCAGTGTATGGTGTGAGTGAGTCAGTGTATGGTGTGAGTGAGTCAGTGTATGATGTGTGAGTGAGTCAGTGTATGGTGTGTGAGTGAGTCAGTGTATGATGTGTGAGTGAGTCAGTGTATGATGTGTGAGTGAGTCAGTGTATGGTGTGAGTGAGTCAGTGTATGATGTGTGAGTGAGTCAGTGTATGATGTGTGAGTGAGTCAATGCATGGTGTGAGTGAGTCAGTGTATGGTGTGAGTGAGTCAGTGTATGATGTGTGAGTGAGTCAGTGTATGGTGTGAGTGAGTCAGTGTATGATGCGTGAGTGAGTCAGTGCATGGTGTGAGTGAGTCAGTGTATGATGTGTGAGTTAGTCAGTGCATGGTGTGTGAGTGAGTCAGTGCATGGTGTGAGTGAGTCAATGCATGGTGTGAGTTAGTCAGTGTATGGTGTGAGTGAGTCAGTATATGGTGTGAGTGAGTCAGTGTATGATGTGTGAGTGAGTCAGTGTATGATGTGTGAGTGAGTCAGTGTATGATGTGTGAGTGAGTCAATGCATGGTGTGAGTGAGCCAGTGTATGGTGTGAGTGAGTCAGTGTATGGTGTGAGTGAGTCAGTGTATGATGTGTGAGTGGGTCAGTGCATGGTGTGAGTGAGTCAGTGTATGGTGTGAGTGAGTCAGTGTATGGTGTGAGTGAGTCAGTGTATGATGTGTGAGTGAGTCAGTGTATGGTGTGTGAGTGAGTCAGTGTATGATGTGTGAGTGAGTCAGTGTATGATGTGTGAGTGAGTCAGTGTATGGTGTGAGTGAGTCAGTGTATGATGTGTGAGTGAGTCAGTGTATGATGTGTGAGTGAGTCAATGCATGGTGTGAGTGAGTCAGTGTATGGTGTGAGTGAGTCAGTGTATGATGTGTGAGTGAGTCAGTGTATGGTGTGAGTGAGTCAGTGTATGATGCGTGAGTGAGTCAGTGCATGGTGTGAGTGAGTCAGTGTATGATGTGTGAGTTAGTCAGTGCATGGTGTGTGAGTGAGTCAGTGCATGGTGTGAGTGAGTCAATGCATGGTGTGAGTTAGTCAGTGTATGGTGTGAGTGAGTCAGTATATGGTGTGAGTGAGTCAGTGTATGATGTGTGAGTGAGTCAGTGTATGGTGTGTGAGTGAGTTAGTGTATGATGTGTGAGTGAGTCAGTGTATGATATGTGAGTGAGTCAGTGTATGGTGTGAGTGAGTCAGTGTATGATGTGTGAGTGAGTCAGTGTATGATGTGTGAGTGAGTCAATGCATGGTGTGAGTGAGTCAGTGTATGGTGTGAGTGAGTCAGTGTATGATGTGTGAGTGAGTCAGTGCATGGTGTGAGTGAGTCAGTGTATGATGTGTGAGTGAGTCAATGCATGGTGTGAGTGAGTCAGTGTATGGTGTGAGTGAGTCAGTGTATGATGTGTGAGTGAGTCAGTGTATGGTGTGAGTGAGTCAGTGTATGATGTGTGAGTGAGTCAGTGTATGGTGTGAGTGAGTCAGTGTATGATGTGTGAGTGAGTCAATGCATGGTGTGAGTGAGTCAGTGTATGGTGTGAGTGAGTCAGTGTATGATGTGTGAGTGGGTCAGTGCATGGTGTGAGTGAGTCAGTGTATGGTGTGAGTGAGTCAGTGTATGGTGTGAGTGAGTCAGTGTATGATGTGTGAGTGAGTCAGTGTATGGTGTGTGAGTGAGTCAGTGTATGATGTGTGAGTGAGTCAGTGTATGATGTGTGAGTGAGTCAGTGTATGGTGTGAGTGAGTCAGTGTATGATGTGTGAGTGAGTCAGTGTATGATGTGTGAGTGAGTCAGTGTATGGTGTGAGTGAGTCAGTGTATGATGTGTGAGTGAGTCAGTGCATGGTGTGAGTGAGTCAGTGTATGATGTGTGAGTGAGTCAATGCATGGTGTGAGTGAGTCAGTGTATGGTGTGAGTGAGTCAGTGTATGATGTGTGAGTGAGTCAGTGTATGGTGTGAGTGAGTCAGTGTATGATGTGTGAGTTAGTCAGTGTATGGTGTGAGTGAGTCAGTGTATGATGCGTGAGTGAGTCAATGCATGGTGTGAGTGAGTCAGTGTATGGTGTGAGTGAGTCAGTGTATGATGTGTGAGTGAGTCAGTGTATGGTGTGAGTGAGTCAGTGTATGATGTGTGAGTGAGTCAGTGCATGGTGTGAGTGAGTCAGTGTATGATGTGTGAGTGAGTCAGTGCATGGTGTGAGTGAGTCAGTGTATGGTGTTAGTGAGTCAGTGTATGATGTGTAAGTGAGTCAATGTATGATGTGTGAGTGAGTCAGTGCATGGTGTGAGTGAGTCAGTGTATGGTGTGAGTGAGTCAGTGTATGATGCGTGAGTCAGTGCAAGATGTGTGAGTGAGTCAGTGTATGGTGTGTGAGTGAGTAAGTGTATGATGTGTGAGTCAGTGTATGATGTGTGAGTGAGTCAGTGTATGATGTGTGAGTGAGTCAGTGCATGATGTGTGAGTGAGTCAGTGCATGATGAGTGAGTGAGTCAGTGTATGATGTGTGAGTGAGTCAGTGCATGATGTGTGAGTGAGTCAATGCATGGTGTGAGTGAGTCAGTGCATGATGTGTGAGTGAGTCAGTGCATGATGTGTGAGTGAGTCAGTGCATGATGTGTGAGTGAGTCAGTGTATGATGTGTGAGTGAGTCAGTGCATGATGCGTGAGTGAGTCAATACATGGTGTGAGTGACTCAGTGTATGATGTGTGAGTGAGTCAGTGTATGGTGTGAGTGAGTCAGTGTATGGTGTGAGTGAGTCAGTGTATGATGTGTGAGTGAGTCAGTGTATGGTGTGAGTGAGTCAGTGGATGATGTGTGAGTGAGTCAGTGCATGGTGTGAGTGAGTCAGTGTATGATGTGTGAGTGAGTCAGTGCATGGTGTGTGAGTGAGTCAGTGCATGGTGTGAGTGAGTCAGTGCATGGTGTGAGTGAGTCAGTGTATGATGTGTGAGTGAGTCAGTGCATGATGCGTGAGTGAGTCAATGCATGGTGTGAGTGAGTCAGTGTATGATGTGTGAGTGAGTCAGTGCATGATGTGTGAGTGAGTCAGTGCATGATGTGTGAGTGAGTCAGTGCATGATGTGTGAGTGAGCCAGTGTATGGTGTGTGAGTGAGTCAGTGTATGATGTGTGAGTGAGTCAGTGCATGGTGTGTGAGTGAGTCAGTGCATGGTGTGAGTGAGTCAGTGTATGATGTGTGAGTGAGTCAGTGCATGATGTGCGAGTGAGTCAGTGCATGATGTGTGAGTGAGTCAGTGCATGATGTGTGAGTGAGTCAGTGCATGATGTGTGAGTGAGTCAGTGTATGATGTGTGAGTGAGTCAGTGCATGATGTGTGAGTGAGTCAGTGCATGATGTGTGAGTGAGTCAGTGTATGATGTGTGAGTGAGTCAGTGCATGATGTGTGAGTGAGTCAATACATAGTGTGAGTGAGTCAGTGTATGATGTGTGAGTGAGTCAGTGCATGATGTGTGAGTGAGTCAGTGCATGATGTGTGAGTGAGTCAGTGCATGATGTGTGAGTGAGTCAGTGCATGATGTGTGAGTGAGTCAGTGTATGATGTGTGAGTGAGTCAGTGCATGATGTGTGAGTGAGTCAATACATGGTGTGAGTGAGTCAGTGTATGATGTGTGAGTGAGTCAGTGCATGATGTGTGAGTGAGTCAGTGCATGGTGTGAGTCAGTGTATGATGTGTGAGTGAGTCAGTGCATGATGTGTGAGTGAGTCAGTGCATGGTGTGAGTCAGTGTATGATGTGTGAGTGAGTCAGTGCATGATGTGTGAGTGAGTCAATACATGGTGTGAGTGAGTCAGTGTATGATGTGTGAGTGAGTCAGTGCATGGTGTGTGAGTGAGCCAGTGCATGATGTGTGAGTGAGTCAGTGCATGATGTGTGAGTGAGTCAATACATGGTGTGAGTGACTCAGTGTATGATGTGTGAGTGAGTCAGTGTATGGTGTGAGTGAGTCAGTGTATGGTGTGAGTGAGTCAGTGTATGATGTGTGCGTGAGTCAGTGTATGATGTGTGAGTGAGTCAGTGCATGATGCGTGAGTGAGTCAATACATGGTGTGAGTGACTCAGTGTATGATGTGTGAGTGAGTCAGTGTATGGTGTGAGTGAGTCAGTGTATGGTGTGAGTGAGTCAGTGTATGATGTGTGAGTGAGTCAGTGTATGGTGTGAGTGAGTCAGTGTATGATGTGTGAGTGAGTCAGTGCATGGTGTGAGTGAGTCAGTGTATGATGTGTGAGTGAGTCAGTGCATGATGTGTGAGTGAGCCAGTGTATGGTGTGTGAGTGAGTCAGTGTATGATGTGTGAGTGAGTCAGTGCATGGTGTGTGAGTGAGTCAGTGCATGGTGTGAGTGAGTCAGTGTATGATGTGTGAGTGAGTCAGTGCATGATGTGTGAGTGAGTCAGTGCATGATGTGTGAGTGAGTCAGTGCATGATGTGTGAGTGAGTCAGTGTATGATGTGTGAGTGAGTCAGTGCATGATGTGTGAGTGAGTCAGTGCATGATGTGTGAGTGAGTCAGTGTATGATGTGTGAGTGAGTCAGTGCATGATGTGTAAGTGAGTCAATACATAGTGTGAGTGAGTCAGTGTATGATGTGTGAGTGAGTCAGTGCATGATGTGTGAGTGAGTCAGTGCATGATGTGTGAGTGAGTCAGTGCATGATGTGTGAGTGAGTCAGTGCATGATGTGTGAGTGAGTCAGTGTATGATGTGTGAGTGAGTCAGTGCATGATGTGTGAGTGAGTCAATACATGGTGTGAGTGAGTCAGTGTATGATGTGTGAGTGAGTCAGTGCATGATGTGTGAGTGAGTCAGTGCATGGTGTGAGTCAGTGTATGATGTGTGAGTGAGTCAGTGCATGATGTGTGAGTGAGTCAGTGCATGGTGTGAGTCAGTGTATGATGTGTGAGTGAGTCAGTGCATGATGTGTGAGTGAGTCAGTGCATGATGTGTGAGTGAGTCAGTGCATGATGTGTGAGTGAGTCAGTGCATGGTGTGAGTCAGTGTATGATGTGTGAGTGAGTCAGTGCATGATGTGTGAGTGAGTCAGTGCATGGTCTGAGTCAGTGCATGATGTGTGAGTGAGTCAGTGCATGATGTGTGAGTGAGTCAGTGTATGATGTGTGAGTGAGTCAGTGCATGATGTGTGAGTGAGTCAGTGCATGATGTGTGAGTGAGTCAGTGTATGATGTGTGAGTGAGTCAGTGCATGATGTGTGAGTGAGTCAATACATAGTGTGAGTGAGTCAGTGTATGATGTGTGAGTGAGTCAGTGCATGATGTGTGAGTGAGTCAGTGCACGATGTGTGAGTGAGTCAGTGTATGATGTGTGAGTGAGTCAGTGCATGATGTGTGAGTGAGTCAGTGCATGATGTGTGAGTGAGTCAGTGTATGATGTGTGAGTGAGTCAGTGCATGATGTGTGAGTGAGTCAGTGTATGATGTGTGAGTGAGTCAGTGTCGGCTCCTTCTGCTCGCGTCGTCGCCCCCCCCCCTCCCAGCTCCGTCGCTCCCCCCCCCCCCCCGGGTCCGTCGCCCCCCCCCGGCTCCGTCGCCCCCCTCAGCAGCGGCCCCGCCAGCAGCTGCTGAGAGCGCGGCCCGGGAGCACCCCGGGAGCGCGCGCGCCTCAGGCGGGCATCTTGCTGATTGACAACAACAACAGACAACACCACCGTGGCCTTAACATAAACTAAACGTTCAATTAGACGACGTTTGGTTAGTGGACCCTCTTATGTGCGTATGAAGAAGGACCATTCTCCGAAACGTCGCCGATGACGTATTTTCTTCCGAGCAGTGATGAAAGTTGTTTCGCTCTCTGTTTCGCCGAGAGCTTGGCGCTATTTCCCCAGGCCCTGTACCGGAGTGGAATGATTGCATCACAGCGTACACCGGACGACTGCTGTGATGCTACCAAATCATAAGTAATATTTTAAGAAAGTTTTTTTTTTAAAAAACACGCTTTAATGAAATGTACCGTGCTAGTAATTGCAGAACTCCACCACTCCAGGAAGTGGCCCCGAAGTTTGACATAACGTAAGGGGACCGTGACCAATTACAGCCAACGTGAGTTCACCGTGTAAATTTGACCGAAGCCGAAACATAACATATAAAAAATGTTTAAAAATACTGTATATGTTTTTTTCAATGTTTTATGATAGAATATAGTATTGTCATCAGTATGACATAAATATACCAAGTTTGCAGTCGATACCACATTGGGAAGTGGGTAAAAATTCCGTTACAAGATTTGAGGATACAACAGACAGTGAGTTAAATAAAAGCGTGTAACTATGAAAAGCAAGGCTCCTTCACACGGCGGCTAAACACGGCCAACTGGGCCCGAGTGATCATACATTTCAAGTTTTCAAGTTGATTTTGTTGTAACCTGGTGAGAACTCAAGATACGAGGGTGAAATTCATTTTCGAAGCGTGACCTGGGGGGGGGGGGGGGGGGAGGCGGTATTAGTCTGCTGCCAGTAGATGAATGCTTTTTAAGCATACACACGACAGTGAACCCAAGTGAACATTTTTTTTTTATATATATTTGAGCAAATCTGGACCCTCACGCCAGCACACACAATGGCCTACTCTTGCGAAGGAAGTCACGTGGATCTTCACCGTCCGCTGCGGGCTGAAGCAGACGGCGCGAGTAGTCTATATCACTGTCAACACACACACACCACCGCAGTATTAATCAGGGCGGCCGCTGCATCGGAACCGCGAACCTCTGCGACGTCACCGCACATTATGTAACCAACCTGCAACCAGCACCACCCTCGCGACAAGCGCACACACAATCGTTGCCCGTTCAAATCGCACACTCCGCAGTTATATAATCACTTCCCCATGTATGCATTAAAATTGAGGACGGTTTTATATTTTACACACGCGTTACGTAATCCGCCTGAGGTGACTCTCGGCGGTAGAGCGAGCTGCCCAAGCGCAAAGGTCGCGAGTTCAGACCTTGTTTGGGAAAGTTGGGCGGTGGGGGACTGGCTAGGCCCATCATCCCTCCTGTGGCCGATAAAGTGAGTACCATCTGGTGGAGAAGTCAACCCGTGGGTGTTCCTTTACGTCGAAACTCGCCACCCCACCCCCAACAATAATGCCTCAATGGTCACGTGTGAGCAGACCATCAATTTGAAGTGTAATGCCCCGTGGCCAGGACGGGCCGTGGTGAGACAGTGAATCGACCCCGGTTGCTGCTGCTGCTGCTGCAGCTGCTGAGGTGGCACGGAGCGAGAGACAACACAATTATGCATTTTCCAGAACCGTTTAAATGTAAACCGAGGGCCAAGTTTAGCTCGCGTGTAATAAACGCGTTGACGAGACTTGTTCGGTCGGGAATTCCAAAATCACTTCTCTGGAATGATTTGCGCTGTGTCGATCCACTACACCCCCTCCCCCCCCCTCCCCCCCGAGGAACGACACGCAACATCATCCCCCCCCCCATCACCTCATCGTTCAAAATTCGTTGCCCGGGGCCAGTGGTGTAGCTTCTTAAATAAGACTTATTAATATTGATGATCGTGACAGCGCTGGTGATGAAGTCTGGTAAGCTCGAAACGACAAAAACATCGACGACGAGCCTGTATATATGAAAACGCGCCCGATGTTCAGGTTTATTCCCCGAAGGCTTTGTAAATTTGTTCTCTTTGCGGTGTAACAAAAAAAAGCGAACCCGCTGTCAGATGTTCGGGTCAGGTTCTGTGGGAAAGTATATAGATAAGTGGACGGTTGGCTCGTTGGTTAAGGTTAGGGTTGATGCAACGCGTCCAACCGTGAATTTATTTGCCAAAGAGCCACGGTAAAATGACAAAAGAAAAGAGAATGGTGGTCCAGAGGGGACAGGCATCTATGACGCCAAATGCAATAGAGCAGACACAGGGGACTCAACTCCCTCCTCGCCGCCCCCCCCTGCCCCCCTCCCCCCACTTGTCCCCCCCCCCCCGTCCTCCTCAGGCATCCTCCAGAAACAACAGATGCATGCGTTAGCTTACTTACCGTCGAACGTACGAACAGTTCGCTGGAGAGGAGAGGTTGCCATTCCTCTGTCGGGAGCACGACCTGTACCGTCCGGACCAATTTGGAAAAAAAATTAGGGCCGGTGGACTAGTTCTGGTTTCAGTGACAACAAGTGGTGTAAAGACTTCTACTCGTGAACAGCAAGGCAATGGCTCTTTGGAAAAAAATACAATAATGAAAACGGAATTGGGGAACGTGGCATTGAGGTGAGTGACGCTGCAATTGTAAGACTGTTGTGGGCTCACCTCCATTAACATGATGCGAACGATGGTCGAGGTAGTGGCCTATCACCCCGCCGAAGATGAACATCTATGGAGTGATGCAGGCGAGGCCGATGAGTCAGATGCCTTCTATAACCTCGTGGTCCCAGGTGCTGGCTACAGTGGCCCCTCGGGATAGAATCATCCTGTTGCGTGACTTGTTGAGGTCTGCGCGGGTTATGACACGAGCAAATTGGGTGACAGTGAGTAGAAGGCATGGACCAAATCAGCTCAATAACAATGGTAGGAGGCTGCGAGACTTCGTGCAAAACCATGGGCTTGTGATCTCCAACACGCTGTTCTGGCATGAGCATATCCACACACGGGTGAACGCTGGGTCCAAGCGAAAACATCTGCTGAACTATACAGTGATGGAAGGGCGAGTGTGGGACAATGTCCTTGACAGCAGGACCTTCGGTGGAGCTGATCTACTCACTGGCCATTTGCTTTCCATCTGCAAGATGCACCTACCTTTATTCCTCTGCCGTGGTGGGCGCATCCCGCCTACAGTTTAAAGTTCAAGTTTAATTTATTTGGTATAGCGCTCTAAGCCAGGCGGCTCTTCAGTCAGGTGCAACCACAACAAACAAAATATGAACAGAGAAGATCTTAAAGCGACGACGCGCAACAGAAACATCCTGGGATAAACCAGCAAATCTTCCAGAAAAAAAAACACCGTATTACAACGCTGTGTGCAAAAATCCCAGTGTGATGCAAGTCAAACAATAACAACCATAAGACAATTTAGATTAAAGTTATCAGGCCAACTCCGCGCTTCCTCAAGAAACATGGCTCATTCAACACCACGATAGCCGATGAAAGCTTTGAACGAGAAACCTTCGCTGGCAGCCAAGTTGGCATCGTACCCCGCTCCTCTTGATATCGAGGGGAAAAGGATTGAAGATTAGGACTGTGGCTCATGCGTGTCTAGGTACGAGTGTGTGTGTCCGTGTGGGGGGGAGTGGTAGTGTAGTGCTTAGCGGACTGCGCTACGGGACCCGGCAAACCGAGTTCGATTCCCGTTCACAACCAATAACATTGGCGAATATATGAACCTGTGCTGGGCCTCCCCTAAGTCGACACAGCATTGGGGAGACAAAGGCGGCCGGGCATGGTGCTGGCCACCCACTCGCTCATGTGCCGTGTCGGCCTTCATAGGTGCTCGCTAACAGCACTTGTCCCAAGCGTCTGTTGAGACCTCCTTTGCCAGTAACAAGATATAGTAATAGGTTTTACCCTTTTAACTGGCACAAAAACTGACACCTTTATTCAAGGCATAATGTTTGCAATAACCACAACACAAGCAGTCAAAATGCAAACAAAAGAGACAACTCTGATAAAAAAATATGCACTGTCCTTGAATTTGATTGGTCCACACCCGAGACGGCTTTTCTTGTCTCCACTGGTGTTGGACCAGATGACGCCTTTTGGAAATCTTTTTGGTAACGCTTGCTATGTATGGTAACGTGATGGTTTTGATCGGAGTCTCAAGAGGTTGCTTCTCCATGGTAGGAGAAACAGTTTTGCGGATAGTACGGTCCGAGTATCCATTCATCTTAAGGGCCAAGCGTACATGTTTCAATTCACTGGCCAGGTGGTGTTTGTCAGAGATGCAGTGGGCTTTATGGTGTAGTATTTTGATCATGGAATTCTTCTGTGCCGGATGGTGGTGGGAATCAGGCTTCAGATACGAGTCTGTGTGGGTGGCCTTTCTGTAGACAGAATGTCTCAAAGAGCCATTGGACCTTCTCTCGAACAGAACATCCAATGATGGTAGCTTGCCATCCTTCTCCACTTCCATGGTTAATTTGATGGATGGATGTATGGAGTTGATGTGGTCGAGAAATTGGTTCAATGCTGGTAGGCCATGTGGCCAAATGACGAAAGTGTCATCCACATATCTCTTCCACAGGGAAGGACGCAGGGTGGATGCCTGGATGGCGTCTGTTTCAAATGTATCCATGAAAACATTGGCTATCACTGGTGACAAGGGGGAACCCATGGGGGTACCCTCATTTTGTTTGTAGAAAGTTCCATTCCAGGTGAAGTAAGTGTTGGTGAGGCAATGCCTAACCAGCACAGGGACATCAGGGTTCAGTCCATGCTGGACTAAGACTTCAATTATTGCTATGGTGTCAGGCACTGGAACCTTGGTGAACAGAGAGATCACACCAAAGCTGACGAGGACATCATCAGGGGACAGTGAAATGTCCTTGATTAGAGAGACCAAATGAGTTGAATTAAGTACTGCTGAAGTGGTCTTGCCAGTAAAGGGAAGTAAAGTATCCGACAGAAAACGGGCTAGTTTATTGGTACTGTAGGTGAGTTGGTCGTAGACACGTTGGGCCGCAGTGGGGTACCTTCTTCATGGATCTTGGGAAGACCATAGCATCTGGGTGGTCTAGCAGCCGAGGGTTTTAGGGAGAGCCGCTTGACTGTTCGATTAGGGAAGTCGAACTGGTAATGATCTTGTTGGTTTTAGTAGTTAGGCTCTTAGTCGGATCTCTATTGATTTTGGAGTAGCTGCCATCATTGAGTAGGTCCTGGATTTTGTTGTTGTATATGGTTTTATCCATGATGACAGTGGCATTGCCCTTGTCAGTCGACAGAATGACTATGTCATCCCTCTTTTTTTAATTTGCGAGTTCAGAGCGCTCGTTTTTGCTAATGTTGCTAATGGGTTTCTTAGCATGCTTGAGGATAGTGGCAATTTAAGCTCTAGCAACGTCTGTTTGGATGTGTCCCAAGCCTTTGAGGGCTACATCGACCTGGGAGATTATATGCTTCACTGGGATATGCGAAATTCAGCCCTTTAGCTAGTACCGATTTTAGATTGTCAGAAATTGGGATGTTACTCTGATTGATAACAAGTATTTAATTTAATTAAATTTTTACTTACGTGACTTTACCCCCAAAGAACCTAAGAGTATCTTCGTCTTGGTATGTGTGCGTGGCATCGCCACTGGGGAGACAAAGGCGGCAGGGCGTGGTGTTGGCCACCCACCCCCTCGTATGCCGTACCGGCCTTTATAGGTGCTAGCTAACAGCACTTGTCCCAACAGTCTGTTAAGGCTACACGGGGGATCTTTGTCTTCTGTGGTGTCTGTGACCGTTCCACCGCCCCCCTCCCATTAGGTGCGGCGCAGATTTAGTGGTTGCTCTGGGTGCCTTCAGAAGGCTGGCAAGATGAAAGTCTTATTTAATTACATTGCTTTACAACCTCGTTTGGGCCGCCCTTAAAACCCCATCCCAGGAGAATGTGTGGCATCGAGGATAGGTGAAGACTCGCAGGCTCTCTATGACAAAATAACACGATGCCGTCACAGCAGCCTGATGCACGATCAGAATACCCGTCAAGCCGCGGAATCGGTTACGTTTTGTGTTTGAATCGGGGTTGTGACTAATTTGGTCTGGCGCTGTGATGATAATGAGGTTGCGGGATCATTTCATAGCCATCATCATCATGCACTGACCACTCCCATCATCATCATCGTCGTCTTCAATCCACATTGTCCACCATCATTCACTCATTACTACCATCATCATCATCATCCACGCACCACTTCCATAATCATCAACTCACATTGTCCACCACCATCACACTCATTAACACCATCATGTAGCAAACTGCTAAGTAAAATAAAATAAAAACTTCAATTATTAAAAGTTGTATATTTCTTTATTCAAAAAATTGTGAATTCTTAAGTTTATTGCCGTGGTTATAGCGGTGAACCAACGATGATTTAAGTCAGTGCTTTCTCCGGTTGTCCTGGGTAAAAAGTGGTGTCCGGAGCAATGTTAGTCTATGGGCAATGTTAGTATATGGACAATGTTAGTCTATGGACAATGCTAGTCTATGGGCAATGTTAGTATATGGGCAATGTCAGTCTATGGGCAATGTTAGTATATGAGCAATGTTAGTCTATGGGCAATGTTAGTCTATGGGCAATGTTAGTCTATGGGTAATGTTAGTCTATGGGCAATGTTAGTCTATGGGCAATGTCAGTCTATGGGCAATGTTAGTATATGAGCAATGTTAGTCTATGGGCAATGTTAGTCTATGGACAATGTTAGTCTATGGGCAATATTAGTCTATGGGCAATGTTAGTCTATGGGCAATGTTAGTGTATGGACAATGCTAGTCTATGGGCAATGTTAGTCTATGGACAATTGTAGTCTATGGGCAATGTTAGTCTATGGACAATGTTAGTCTACGGGCAATGTTAGTCTATGGGCAATGTTAGTCTATGAGCAATGTTAGTCTATGGGCAATGTTAGTGGCGAGGTGGGCGCCGCGGTGGCTAGGAGATGTTAACTACCTCGCCTGGTATAAACAGGAGGTCGTTGGTTCGATCCCGACCCTGACGCCTGCTGCTGTATATTTGGAGTTTGCGTGTCTCTCTCTCTCCCCGTGGTGAGATGTTAACTACCTCGCCTGGTATACAGGAGGTCGTTGGTTCGATCCCGACCCTGACGCCTGCTGCTGCTGTATATTTGGAGTTTGCGGTGTCTCTCTCTCTCTTCCCGTGGTCACGTGGGTTTGTCTCCGGGTCCTCCGGGGTTGTCCCCTCCCCATTTATAATGACCGTGCATGCAGAGTGTTTGGCTGCTTTAACTTTCCACACGATTCGTCACTCCGCTGAGCCATCATTTGTGATGGCCAGGTCGCTTCCGAAAAAAAGCTACACAGCTCGGTGGGGCCCTACCGGGTAAAATATCATAATGTTAAAACAAAAGTTCAATTTATTTTGGAGCGGTGGTGGAGGGAAGGTGCGGAGCTATTGGGCGGGTTTGTTCCAAGCTCTTCATGGACGTCCGTGTTTCTGGTCGGTTTGTCATGACAAGCTAGTAAACATTTAAGCATTAAAAAAAAAAAAACACGAAATCAATTATCGTGATATTGATTTGAAAAGAAAAAAAAACACAGCAATGAAGGTACTGCACTCAAACGTGCGTGTCGTGGTGCATAATCGCTCGGGCATTGCTGTTCCTTTTACATTCCTTTTCCCGTGGCTCTTTAGAGAATCGAGCCGTTAGCGAGAAGGAGAGAGAGAGAACAACAACCACTGCCGCTACACCACCGTGCCAATCGATATCTTCGACACAACTCGTTTGCTGTCCGAATTATGCAGGGGGAAACTCCAATGCTGCACGCGTATCCAGCCCCTTTCCGTCCAATGGAAGAGTGATTACAAAGGCGCAGCCCTGCAATTTGTTTTCTCACTCCACTGCTTGCAGAAGCAAACTCCGCTATTAATAAATAGTCGTCCAGAGAGAGAGAGAGAGATCATCACTGGACAGCATATGTCCTCCGTCTTGCTATACTATTCATTTATATAACACCAGGTACGTAAGGCACACTGAGCTTTAGATAGCTCTTTTTCAGAAGCGTCCTGGTGACAAATGATAGCCCCAACGAAGTGTCTTGTCACGTGGCAATGTGTAGCAGCCAACCACTCCGAAGGCATGCCGATTCTAAATGTGGAGGGGGAAACCCCAGAGGGCCTGTAGAACAATCCACGCGCCCACGGGGAGTGAACCATACAAACTCCAAAATACAGGAGTCAGGGTCAGGATCAGACCCACGATTTCTTGCATACCAGGCGAGGTTGTTACCGTCTCGCCACATCGTGGTGGCAACATGACTTGGAGGAGTAAGTGGGCAGTAACCACACTTTACCCTACCACACGCGACATGCCGATCGACTGACTGCGGTTGTACACAATTTCTATACTCCATAGGAGTTTTTTTTTGCGTTCGATCGCGTAAATCTAAATGTGTCGTTAAACCCGCCACCACCCGACACAGCCAATTAGTAAATGTTGTGGGTTGGCTCTCCAACGTACCGGTGTGCTGTACTCGTAACGAATTGGCATGTTTTATCCACGTGACAAAACCTTACTGCTTGGCTGTGTCGGGTGGTGGCGGGTTTAACGACGCATTTATATGAATGCGATCCAACCCCAATGACACCTTTATTATGGATAATATTGGTCGCGACAGCCTGCTACGTGTTGAACTAACAATCTCCACTGCTCGGTGGACAGAGACGGCGAAAAGTGGAAAACCTGTCCCATAGCACTCACTACTCGAGGCATATTGGCACGAGACAGAAAAAAAGTGTAAACAAATGACGAAATGTTTAATGGGCACCTACAGGCAATCTGCCTCATGGATCGCGATGACGATTGTGATGATGCCCCCATAGTTATTAGATGCCACCACGAGAAATGTAATAGGACTGGCGATTTGCGGATTGTAAATCCAGCGCGCTAACCGTTACACAGCACTGACGGTAGCATCGCTTTAATTTTAAGGCGTTGTTTGCCCGCGAGCCAGAATCGGAACTGCGCTCGTTACGTTCGTAGCGCAGCGCCCTAACCGCTTGCGCCACCGCTCCTCGCAAGGACACGCACGCACCGACCGCTGCCCCGTGCAGCCTTCAATTCCTGGGGCTTAGAGCTAATCTGGTGTAACGGCTTCGGGGGGCAAAACTGCTGGGATTTGAATTCAGAAGTCGGCAGCGCCAGAATTGGATTTCGAATGGGGCCCCGTGTCTCTTACGCAGTGACAATTACCATATTTTAAGTCTCACCCGACTCTGTGCGCGCTCGTGCGTGCGCGCGTGCGCGTGTGTGAGGGGGGGGCGGGGGTGGAACGGTAAGTGGGGAGTAGGGAGCGGTGGTGCAGTGGTTAGCGCACTGTGCAACGAATCCCCCTGCAGGCGACCTCAATTTTATTCCCAACGACGAGCAACAGCAGTGAAGAATTTACGCGATTTAATTTTTATATTTACGCGATCTAACAAGCAAACGAACACCAATATTATCATTGATATTGGTCGCAAAAGCCGCCGTGTTAAACAGAGCGGTGGATAATATCTGAACCGGTGCTGGGCATCCCCTAACCTAAATCGGTCGACTCAGCCTTGCCCGGTGCGATGTGTGCACTCTTGAGCTGGGGAGACAAAGGCGGCCGGGCATGGTATTGGCCACCCACCCCTTCGTGTGCGGTGCCGGCTTTCATAGATGCTCGCGAACAGCACTTTCCCCAACAGTCTTTACCCACTATACAGGGCATCTTTGTACCGCGAGTGCAGCGTTTAGTGCGCTGCGCTACGAACCCCGGAAATTTAGACGTTTGTTGAACTTCTTTCCCACCGTACGTAGCTTTGAAGACTGCCGACAGATGACAGCACCGCCTATCGCTCAAGCCACAGCGCGTTCATGATCATGCAACCCAAACGATGGACCACACAGTCAACCATAGCGGTAGCCTTAGCGCTCCTTCAACGGCGGAGAAGGAAGAGCAAAACGACACGAATTAGCCCTCTCCCTCTGCTGAAGCCCTCTAGATGTGGCCATCAGACCTCAACATTGGGCCTTTTGAGATACACCGAGACCCATAGAGATGCATATTCACACTCAGACCCATGGAGATACGTAGATAGCCCTCGAGACATCGAGATACATTGAGACCCAGGGAGATGCAAGTCACACTCGTTGTTGTTATTTATTCGGTATGTTTGTTGCGTTTGTCATGTCGGAGACCCACTCTTGCAAACGATGGCGCCACGGTGGCTAGGAGATGTTAACTCCCTTGCCTGGTATACAGGAGGTCGTGGGTTAATGCCTGTATATTTGGAGTTTGCATGTACTCCCTGTGGTCGCGTGGATTTTTTTCTCCCGGTTTTTCCCTCCACATTTAGAAACGTGCGTTTTGAGCAGTGGTTCTTAACCTGTCGTGCCATTTCTGGGGGTGCTAGACATGACAGATTGTTTTAGGAAGGTAAATAATCAAAAGCACAAATTAAACGCGCGGCCACGTAAGTTACAACTTACTTTGTTTCATCAAACCCCTGTGTATTTATTAACATTACACAATTGTTAACGGTTGATAACCAAAGGAGTGCAGGGTGCAGTCAAGGTTAAGAACCACTGCATACTCTTTGGTTCTTTCGGTAAATTCACGTAGGCATAAAATTAATTAAATAATGACGTTTTGATTGCAACACAAGCAATCATCATCAGGTGGGAAAATCACAGCAAGAAATGTTTTTTGCCGTGGTAAGAGGTTATATAGCTATTTCACCTCTTACCACGGCAACTCTCTCTCCCACTTCAGCAAAACAATTCTTGCTGTGGTTTTTCCACCGGATGATGATTGCTTGTGTTGCAATCGAAACGTCGTGATTTCATTTATTTCATTTTCTACCTACGTGACTTTACCGAAAGAACCAAAGAGTATGGATCGCTGCAGTCACGAAAACTTCAAATCTAGATTAAGAACCACTGGTTTAGAGTATTTGTCTGCTACACATTTCCACGTGATGATAAGCCGCTCCGTTGAGCTATCATTTGTGATAGCCATGTCGCTTTTGAAAAAAGAGAGCCGTGCTGCTCAGTGGACCTTGCCTGGTGAAATAAAACTAGTTTTACTTTTAGTTTAGACTCTAGCCGCCGTATCCTGTGGTCTCTTGTGTTCTCACATGGTCGGCTAAGCGAAACAAAAAAAAGTTGACATTGGCATTTCACTTTTCAAAAGCCTAAGCCCGCGTCTCAGGACGCCCAAAACGATGGCAGCTGAGCAGATGCGGCGAGAAGAACCCAGGAATCTTGAAGCGTTACCCGGATTATTCCGCGGTGTGCAATTAACTTCAATAAGCGCGAAGGCCGATCCAGCATTCGTTTGAGCCATTTGACCTCCCTCCCTGCGAGAGTGGAGACAATTTAACCGAGGGCACTTAAGCTGAAATCTCATTAGAGGCTGAGAATGGTGAATTTACAGCAAGTCGGTGCCATCAATATGCTACCACAGCTCACCAACCCTTCCTTCTGCGAGAATCCGACAGGCGGACGCACAACCGAGACGCGACCCTTCGAGTAACGTTCCCTGCAGTCTCACGACCACCACCACCACCACCACTATCTTCTGGCCTTAGGCCTTCTCTTCCCCATGGCCGTCAACCTCTGGGTGCCACTGCAACGTCCGTCTCAGTAACCGGCGGTTCCCTGTCAGTTTCTGTCCCAAACCTCCCAGTTGTGTGCCCTGCCTCCTCCATCCTGCACACGCATCCCACCAAACAACATCGCCCCCATCTCCTTATCCATCTACAACGCTGTCCTATCACCTTCGATTCCGAACCTCCAAGTTGCTCACCCTATCCCCATCCATTCTGCACACTCGTCTCACCAAGCACGACATCGTCTCCCCTGCCACATTCTAACGCTGATGCCATCATATCGTTCATCCATCCATGCACCCGGGTAAGCCTCACCGAGTCTCAAGGGTCCGGCTTTAGGATCATTTGCAACTTCATTTGGACAGGGTGAATTTGTGTTGTGTTTTGTTCCACGTGTGAAAATTGCACTTGGAGCCCTGGAGCAACCCCCACTTGGGGCCCTGGAGCAACCCCCACGTGGAGCCCTGGAGCAACCCCCACGTGGAGCCATGGAACAACCCCACGTGGAGCCCTGGAGCAACCCCCACGTGGAGCCATGGAGCAAACCCTCACGTGAAGCCCTGGAGCAACCCCCACGTGGAGCCCTGGAGCAACCCCAAAACGACCGTGGAGGCACGAGGCAGGCTGGGTCGTGAACACCGCTTCCTCGAAAACTCCGATTCGCACAGTTGGCTACGTACAGTGCGAAAAAAGTTCAATATAACACTGCCCATAGACTAACACTACCCATAGACTCAGCACTGCCCATAGACTCAACACTGCCCATAGACTCAACACTATCCACAGACTCGGCACTACCCATAGACTCAACACTACCCATAGACTTAACACTACCCATAGACTTAACACTGCCCATAGACTCAACACTACCCATAGACTCAACACTACCCATATACTCAACACTACCCATAGACTCAACACTGCCCATAGACTCAACACTACCCATAGACTCAGCAATGCCCATAGACTCAGCACTGCCCATAAACTCAACACTACCCATAGACTCAACACTACCCATATACTCAACACTACCCATAGACTCAACACTACCCACAGACTCAGCACTACCCACAGACTCAACACCGCACCTCCGATTAGCATCGGTTGGCTACGTACGGTGCGAAAGAAGTTCAACATACTACATTATATACTTGCTCCTGGACACCGGGTAGCCCAGTGAGTTATTTGGCGTTACATGACTATATACAAACGCAGCAGGGCCACAGACACGGGATTAAACGCCTTAGCATTTGACATGCGTATGTATATATATTGAGATATAAAGAGACCCACGTTTAATTCGGTCTGGTTTAAACCTCCTTGTATTGTAATTCGACGGGGATCAACGTTCACGTTCGTGGTCAGGACGGAGCAACAGGCTGCCTCGACAGCCTCTCGCAATGAAGCTGCCGAGCCTCGGAAACAGAGACAAAGATCCCCCGCATAGCCTCAACAGACGCGTTGGGGCAAGTGCTGTTCCTGCGAGTCGCACCTACGAAGGCCGGTGGGGGGGAGGGGGGGGGGGCAAGGTGGCCAGCATCACGCCCGGCCGCCTTTGTTTCCCCGGCGGCGGCGACAGCGGCGACGACGTTTTACGCATCGCACATGCCGAGGCTCGCGCGCGGAAAAATGAAACCCGGGGTCAATTAGCGGCCGGCCGAGATAGAAGCCAATTGGATAACGAAGCGAGGCGTAATGGGGCGTCTTTCTCACCCGACTAATTTGGCGGCTGAGCGGGCGGGCGGGCTGGAGGGAGGGAGGGAGGGGGGTGGCTTGGTTCTATATTTGTTTGTGTGGCTGATGCCGACTGCCTCGACCGTAAAGCCTTGCCAGGGACGCATCTAATGTGGGGGAGGGGTGGGGGTAATAGGGGGGTGTGCATGGGGGAGCGGGGGGCATGGAGATGGGGCGAGCGTGCATGGGGGTGGTGGCATGGGGGGGTATGAGGGTGGGCATGGGGGGGAGGGTATGGAGGGGGGGGCATGGGGGGGGTGGCGGGGGCAGGGGGGGGGGAGCAATTTCCCCATATTGCCCCTCTTGAACACTGTTATGTTATTGATATTTGCCTAAGGACATTAAAGTAAAATGATTGTTGTTGTTACCCTAGTTTTTAGTTTACCCAAGAGTCCAATGGCAATTTTTTTTTCCCACTGGAGGGCCCTGCCAATTTCTTTCGCTGGAGAGAAGTGGTGCTGCCTTGTGATCCCAACAGAGTAATTTATGTTTTTTTTTCAGTAGATATCTAAACTAAACTATTTTTTTAGTTTTTATCAGATGAAGCCCCACCGAGAAACCTGGCCACACGTGATAGCTCGTCGCAGTGGCCGATATCATCATCACCATCATCAGCATCACGTGAGAATTTATATTCGCAGCCAAAATCATCGAAACGCGTGTTGATTCTAAATGTGGACGAGAACAAATCCACACGACGACCACGTGGAAAGAGAGAGAGAGAACACGCTACCCTCCGTCTCGATATGTACGGGGATAGAGCGTTGCCCCCTCGCGCAACGGCCTGGGCTCTCTCCGGGCTCTCCGGTGTCCTCCCGCACTGCGTGTATGCTAAACCCCAACTCGTCGTTAATTGTCTGAAAACCATCTCACGAATAAAAAAAATCCAATGTAGCGGCAGAAGCAGGACCCTCCTGAAGAAAAGAGTCATTAATTCCCAAGTCAGGAATCGCGGTGTCCAGAAAGGTATTGTTTATTGTTTTAATCCTTGCAGTTTGACAGCAGGTTCGAGCCTCGCGGCTGAAACGTTAAACACCTGATCAGCAAGCCCACCACCACCAACACCACCACCAACACCACCACCAACACCACCACCAACACCACCACCACCAACAACACCAACAACAAAGTCACCACGGCGCTTGTGCCAGGCCAGGTGCACTCCGAGGCCACGTGAGCTGTCAAAGGCTCGCTGGCAGGAGACCACGGGACAGACCCAGGTGCCATAGGTTGATTGACTTCGATGACTGGCAGATGCACCAACTGTGCCTGATCCAACTCCCCGTGCTCCACTCGTTGTTGTGAGCGTCGCTCCTCTGCTCTCCGCTGTTGTCTTTGGACTGCCTCAAACTGCCCAATTGCATATTTCACGAATCACCAGTCTTCGGCAAGTCCACTCAGTTCCACATCTCTCTGTGCCACATCAGCTCCATCTCTTCTCCAGCCCGTGCCGCGCCCGTTTGGCCCTCCCCTAAGCGGCCAAACAGAAGCGGTGGCCACGTGACCCAGCCAGTGCTGCCTCCGTTGCCGGAGGAGCCCACTGATGGGAATGTGTCCAGATCTGGTCACAACAACACACTCGGACTGACACACTTACTCATTCACACGCTCACTCACCTGTTAATTCACACACTCAGAAAGACAAATATCCGCCCTATAGCATAAACAGACGGTTAGCGAGCACACGAGGGGGTGGATGGCACCAAGCCCGATCGCTTTTGTCTCCCCAATGGCGATGTTTACACATCGCACCACGTACTCATTCGAGGCTGAGTCAACCTAAGGGAGGCCCAGAACCTATTCAGATAATCACCATGGGTTTTGGCCGTGAGCGGGAATGGAGCTCGGGTTGCCAGGTTCGTAGCGCAGCGCACTAACCCCGACACTACCGCTCACACCCTCACTCACTCGCCCATTTGGGCAGTCGCTCACTCACCCACTCAATCATTCACCCACTCACTCACGCATCTATCGCTACTGCCATGGTTACTATTCCCGTGAACCCCACTCATTGATTCCTCCACCACACACTGACGGTTGCATCCCATCTCCACAGTGTTCAACCGCCACAAACATTACAGGTCACATTCTAGATTTGAAGCTTTCGTAAAACGTCTTTCTAAATCATACCAAACGTCAACTAATTTCTAACAGCAATTTCAAGCAGTGGTATACCAAACATATTCTTTCCGAACTTTTCTATTTCCCTTTTTTCTACAGCCCCCGTACAGCACATCCTCGACGATCTTCTTTAATTTTCTTCTATTTTTTCCCAATTATATTGCACACACACAGTGACCCATCTACACAACAAAAGACGGATTAACTCAGCTCCGGACTCCACTAAAGTCCCCTACATGCCCCCCCCCCCCCCTCAACCTGTATTTAAGCTCGAGGTTCCCAGAACCTCACCACTTGGTGCAGCGATTTTGCTGTGACTGGTCCCACCTGAAGACGGAAGCTTGCTTTGCCTCCGAAGCGTCGTGTTTTAATTGTTTATTTTATTTCATTTCAGTTTATTTTAATTTATTTTACCTACGTGACTTTACCGAATAGAACCAAAGAGTATTACAGGTCACAGCCAATAACTGATACCTGCGATTCGCCACTAAGTGCCAGTGACGTGACCAAGGGGCCTGTGCCAGGCCAGGTGCACTTCGAGGCCACGTGAAGTGTCGAAGGCTCACTGACAGGTCACGGGACAGACCCAGGTGCCATGCGTTGGCTGACTTTAGATGATTGGCAGATGCCCCATACTGTGCCAGCTTGATGTATTTTAATCACCCGTTGTTCTTCTTCCCTCCGCTGTTGTTGGAGGCAGGTCATAGCCACACACTCACCCAACCCAACCCACCCACTCACTCACCCATTCAATAACCCTCACACTCACTCACCACACTGCTGGTCACATCATATCTCTATTTCGGCTTATTCCATCGCACTGCACCACGTTGGAATCGCAATCCCATCGTTTTTCTGCTACCTCTCCAAAAAAAAAAACCTCTTGAAATGTTGAACTTCTTTCGCACCGTGCGTAGCCAACCGTGCCCGTGGGAGGTAATACATAGCCTCGCTCAATTAAAAGAAACCCGTTAATCAACATCTTGCACGTGATACACATTTGATAGCAGTTCTGTTTGTTGCTGACCGTTTGACGCTTTGTGCCATTCTAGCAAATGTGCTGCACAACTGCATTTAACAATAAAACTAAAATAAGCAGTGTGTGTGTGTGTGCGCGTAATTTTTTCGCGTAGTTTAATGGTACATCGGTTGTAGGTGGAGGGGTTACCAGCCCCTCGCATCTGTCCAGAGCCCCCTTCGACAGCTCCGGTGGCTACAAACGCCACGAGGGGAATGGCCAATTGAAATTGTTCCTCCCTTCCCCACGGCGCTGCTCACCACAGCGTTACCGTCCGGCACCACCCAGCAGGTAGGAAGTTGTTTTGCCACAGTAGGGGGTGGGGGGAGGGGAGGACACGTGGTGCATCGGCCAGTCATCTCAGTCAGTCAACCCATGGCACCTGGGTCTGTCCCGTGACCTCCTCCTGCCAGCAGCCGTTCGACACTTCACGTGGCCCTAAGGTGCACCTAGCCTGGCACAAGCGCCGTGGTGACGTCACCGCCACTTAGTTGTTGTGTGTCGGCCTCGTTGTTTTGACCGAGCGGACACTACTGTCTAAATAAGACATATTTACCTTAATAATGAGAATTAATCGACGAGACCGTAACGTTATGGATGTGATGGATGGATCACGTGTATAAAACACGGCGACACGGTCCAACAATTCGCCACATTTGTCTTCACCAACGAAACTTTGAACGACACTTTTTTTAAACCAGCGTTTAGCGTTGCCAAACTATATACGCATTATATATTTTTATTTTTGTTCATTTGATTTCACAACTGCGAACGACGCGTGATGTATTCCGGCAGGGATAATCACCCAAAGACCCTGGATCAGGGCAGGGAGTTGGGGGGGGGGGCACAATGCGCGAACACGCATCAGCATCAGCAGCAACTTCATCATCATCAAACACACGCGACCTCTCACGGTATTTATATAAACATCTTGCCAAACGATCGCTCTCTGCTCGCTCGCTCGCCCGCTCGCCCCCCTGAGAGAGAGAGAGAGAGACAGGCAGACAGCCCATTCAGTGTCGGGGGAATTAATGCAACTTGACTTTGCCTATTTAGCACCCGCGGTTGCGTCGTGCGGATTTTACTCCAGATGCCCTCGTCGTTCACGAGCAAAAGGTCAAAGAGCAAAGGTCAAAGGAGCAAAGGTTAAAGAGCGACCTAAACTGGGAGTGACAACTCGCGTGATACATCCACCAAAGCATCCATCAAGGAGAGAGTACGAAATATATCCTTTCTGTTTTTTTTTTACATTCATGTACGAAGAAAATCGTAATTCTTATATATATAAACTATATATATGTTGTTTTCAATCATTTTACAGGTCGGTAAATAATGTAATCTGTTTTCTTAGTTTAATGCCGTAAGGGAGAACAAAACTCAATTTGAATTATTCGGGCGCCGGACGACCTTTCCCAGTTCTGCCCAAGCAACAGAAAACAAATGTTCTCAAGGGACACGAAAAAAAAAACACGGAATAATGTTCATGTTTTCTTACGCTATTGACTGTGCAAGACCACCATGGCGGCAGACAATAATTTGATATATAATATAAATATATTCAAGACGTATCAGTTGCATTTTTCCATCTGTCTTGAAAGCACGTGCCAAAGGCAAGCGGATCCACAGAACGCGGCGACACGAACATCCTCACAGTCGTCAACCGTCCTGCGTCCGGTCTCCGCACGCCCGGCAAGCCGGCGCAGGTACGGTTGAACAACACCTGGGGAGGGGGGTCTGCATGGTGATCGACCTCACGGCATAGGTACATCATGGGTGGCTCGCTCACCAGCGTGCCAGTCGCCTCCTTATAGCTCTTCTATCGCTCCTGCCATGGTCGATGTGTCCACAAAGTTCGCTCATTGATTCCTCAAGGTTGAGGAATTTGGGTCGAAACGATCCATCACACTAAATGTTGATTTAAAGCTTTCGTGACTGCGGGGATTCATATTCTTGGCTCTTTCGGTAAAGTCACGTAGAAGGGGAAACAATAACATTATAAAAATATAAAACAATTAAATTCTCACGACGTTTCGACTGCAACACAAGCGATCATCATCAGGTGTGAAAACCACAGCAAGAAATTTTTGAAAAAAATGTTCTTGCTGTGAATTGTTTTTTCTTGCTGTGGTTTTCACACCTGATGAAGATCGCTTGCGTATGCAGTCGAAACGTCGTGAGAATTGTATTGTTTTATATTTTAATTATTTTATTGTTTTCCCTTCTACGTGACTTTACCGAAAGAACCAAGAATATGATCCATCACACTGTTCAACCACCACCAAACACAAAGATCCCCCGCATAGCCTTAACAGACTCTTGGGGAAAGCGCTGTTAGCAAACACCCATGAAGGTCTTCACAATACAGAAGGGTAGCTAGCACCACGCCCTGCCACATTTGGCTCCCCAGTGGGGATGTTTACGCATCGCACCAGATACTCATTTGAGGCTGAGTCGACCAAGGGGAGGCCCAGGCCCCCTTCGGATAATCGTCACTGGCGTTGGTCCGTTAGTGGGGATCGAACTCGGGTCGCCGGGTTCATAGCGCAGGGTGCTATCCGTTGCACTACCGCTCCCCACCACCAGCAGAGCCAGCACCAGCACCACCCTGCAGGTCACTACACTTCTCTTTCTGCTTCTTCCCTAGCACTGATTGGCTGTTGAATTCCCCCTCCTATCGTCTTTCTTCTCCAAACTCTTATAATAATAATACAAATAACACCGTCACCATCTTGCTCAATTCAAGCAACGCGTTTACACCCCTTTCCTGCGATAGTGCTGTTTGTTGCTGGCCGCTTGACGTCTTGGCCTTTTTTGTTGTTTTAAAATCGTATGCTGAGCAACTGCGTGTTAAGAAAGTAAAATGCATGCCTGTGGGTCAGCCCTTCGGAGGAGGAGGAGGAGGTTGCTGGATCGTGCTAGATCAGCGAGACTGCCCATACGCTGGGCTGCAAGGTGTGTGGACCTGTGAGTGTAACCACCCTTCGTATGCCCGCAGTTTTATTTGTCTCGGAACACTTTCATTTCCTCTCCGACGTAACATCCTCCTTGGAGGAGAGGCAAAAATAAGCAAGCAGATAACAAACATATCTTGTCCTTCCGCATAATACAAATACATTATTTTACACATTCCCATCAGCCACGAGGCCTTCTGGGGGCGCATCCTTTCAGCAGCATTGGTTCAACACAAGCCAAACTCTGGACTGGTTTCGACAATCGGTGTCTCCTTAGCATGATAATGCGACTGCAATTTTATAACGCGGTACAATATTTCGCGGAGGTAAAGGACTGCGACTCTGTTGTATGAAGCTTCAGCATATTGCCACTGCAAAGCCAGGTGAAAGAGGCGGGGACCTTTCAGATAGAGGTGGGCCTTTTAAGAAGAGGCGGGGTTCATATTCTTTGGGGTTTTCGGTAAAGTCATGTAGATAGGGTCAAGGAAAATAACAAAAAAATACGAAAAACTACGACGTTTCGATCACAACACAAGCGATCGTCATCAGGAGGGAAAAAGAGGTTTAAAATGGGTGTAGAATGGGTGTAGCCCATTTTTTTTTTTTTATAAAAGATGAGGTCTGAAAGAAAGAGGTGGGAACCTTTAAGAGAGACGAGGGGCTTTTAAGTGTATCTTAAATGTCGGTGTAGATTTAACGCTGCCACGAGTATGCAGAGGGATGATGGCATTCCATCAGTGGAGTCAGTCTTCTTGGTTGAACCAATGCTGGCGAGCTGCCCGATGTTCCATAGGCAATGGTTCTTTCACATACGGCTCCTGGTTCAGCAGGAGAATTGTCTTGCTCATTTATTGTATTCCTTATATTCTCCACAACGACACGGTGCGAATGATTATAACCGCGCTGTAACGCCTTGACAAATTAAGAAATTGCCCCAAAATCCCCAAAAGCAGGACCCTTCATGTGAGGAAAAAAAAAATCACCTTCGTATGGAAATATATCAGAGTTATATTGCAAATGGCGTGTTCAATCTTCGCATTAATAGGGGCCTACTTTTTCGTCCCCCCAAGGTTCTGTGGCATGCTGTCAACATTATTGGGCTTTAATGATCAACATTCACCAGCCACATGTACAAACAGACCGATCGTAGGAATCTTATGAGTTGCAGCAGAAAAAAAAACACAACTACAGAATACTGACTTTCGATAAAACCAACCTGACATTCCATCCCGATTTTCGGCGTACCGATTAAAATACTGGTGTTTAAATATACTTTATGAAATGCCCATCTTTCTCTTTAAACTTAAGAAATGGTTGATGGGGGGTCTGTATTAACCGCTGTGCAATGTCATTGCTGAGTAAGTAAAAAATAATAATATTAACTTAACTCACGCATGTTCTAACTACATCACACAGACACACAATGCATGATATTCATAAGCGTGAAGCGAGAATGGGTTATTTGCGAAGCATTGCGTTATAATAACGATAGCCAAAGCGTAATGTGGTGTCCATGTAAACTCAAAAGCGCAAACGAATTTGCTTTGTAGCCCTCTGGCAACAAAAAACAAGGGCACCGCCGAAGGGACGTCGAGTTGAACGTTTTAGCGTTTTAAATGATCAATGTATAGCAGATTATAGATCATCTGGCGGCTTCAAGGGGAAGGGGGCGCCGGGTTTTCAAAAACACAACATTGTTTAAAATAGCTTTTTTTTTGCACATTCTTGTATAACATTATGTTTTGAGGCATTGTGTATACGTTTTTTATGTTTTAAATTTGTTTGCTATGTGAAATTATCACGCATAAACGTACAAATAGACAAAAATAAATACCCTATTGTAAAAAGTTACCATATTCAATGTACCGTACTTACCACTACAATCTTGGAGACTCTACATGGGGTGATGATAGGGGTTGCGTAGAATTTGACACTGAAATCAAGCGTAGCTACTTTTTTTTGTCATGCGCACGGTGCCGATCGCTGGACCGGTTCCTGCCTTTAGGGTGGTTTTGCCGATTTCGCCATGATCGGCCTTGGACCGCCGGATAATGTTGGAAGCCAGATAATCGTGAGTTGGATAATTAATCGATGGCCGACTGTAATCCATTATTCTCATGGCTTGCGTTCTCGGAAGAGCAACTGCAATGGCGATCACAGCAATGATCAACTAAGCATTCTAACCCTTTCACTGCAGCCTTTTATTTCACCCTTGGAATATAACAGGAAGGTGTCGGAACTTCGGGTCACTCAACGGAAAGGTGCGTCGCTGAAGCGGGTTGTGCAATACATTTTGGTGCTCGAAGATTTGAAAAATATAGAAGAGCGAGAGAGATTAGCTCGAGAGGACAAAAGAAAAAACAATCGCTGCTTTCCTTCATATAAATACATCACGTGCTTCTCAAGGCGGCCATTTTAAGTGGCGCAGGCATCACGGTGGACGCCTAAACAGTGGCCATCTTGTGGCAAAGGGCAGACGGGGGGGCGGGGACTTTGAGGGTCACGACCCCGGGGTCACAGCCCTGGGGTCACGGCCTCCAGGGTAACAGCCCCGTGACAGGCTTTCCCTATCCAGTAGGCCTCGCTCAACCTTTCTACTGGACACCAAACCCAGACAAACCCAGACAATATATGTTTGCGCTCACGGCGATGCCAAGATCTAGGTAGCAAATTAATTTCTGCTGGCACCCTGAACGTGCAAACGGACGACGCCAATTCCTAGGAACCTTCGGGTAAAACCGGGACAAGGTGGCAACCCTACCACAACCCCGTCAACCACTCCTCACACTCACCAGCCCTCAAACCCTCACCATTCACTTTGCGGTGAACTCACATGGACGTTCGCACCTGATATGCATTGCGCCCCAGTGTCCCGCGACGACTTCATTGCCACAAATCGCCGAAGGAAATGAAAACACGATAAACACCCGACGAGAGTTGATGTGAGCCCCATTTTCCACCCGGTCCTCGGGGCGATGACGGCCACCGCACAACAAAAGAGATGGAGAGAGGAATGACTTAGGGACTGAGAGAGAGAGGGGGGGGGGGGGGGAGTCAGGGGTAGGTGGGCGAGCCGTTTGCCTGCAGAAACTGCGGCTGCACCCGCTGACGACGAAGGGGTCGCCTGTTGCCCCGCCGCCACTCGCCGGTGCGAGCAACCTTTTAGAAAACATCGGTGGGAAGCACTGATAGGCACATAGCACAACGGTGCTCGCGGGTGGCTGGACACACCCCCCCCCCCCCCTCCCTGGTGCGCTCACTGTGTTGTATTTCAGCGGCAAACCCCCTCGAAACCCCCTCATGACCCCCTCGAGACTTGGCCCAAGGTCTCGCTGTGGCGGCCTCTCTACTCGCCGGGTTCGCCACCTTTCATCACGATGACAAGGTTTTTGTTACGAGAGCAGTGCAGATTACTGCCAATGGTCATCCTCGCAGCAGCAGCAGCAGCAGTGGCTTTTGGCTAGCCATTGAAAACAAAGACAGTAACTGCAATACGTGCCTCTTACAGATGCGCTTCTGTGGCCGTCTGGAACGCTCTTCCTTTCCAATATTCGAAAGCCACCGCAGCTATGGATTTTAAATAATCTAGATTAAAAACTTATTTCGTTACAAATGCTTTTTGTTTTCAGTTTGTTGTCCTTCCCCCCGCACCTCCAATTAGCACGGTTGGCTACGTACGGTTCAAAAGAAGAAGTTCAACATACATACAGTACATACAGATGATGCCAATTCCAAGATTGTCCAGGTCAACTCCAGACAAGGTGGCAACCCTAGTGGGTGGCTGGATGGGTGAGTGAGCGGGTCAGATGGTGGACGAGTGAGTGTGTGAGTGAGTATATGTGTGGGTAGGTGGGTGGGCGAGTGGATGGATGGGTGAGTGAGCTAGTGAGAGGATGGATGATAATGTATATGGGTAGGAGAGCAGATGGGTGAGTGGGTAGGTAGGTTCGTGGGTTAAAGGGTGGGTAGACGATTTAGCGAGTGGTAGGGTTGCCACCTTTTCCACAATACAATGCAGGTACCGGATCTCCGTTACAAATAATTTTCTGCCAAACGAAGACAGGTGGCAAACCGTGCTTCTCCGAGAGGAGTGGCATGTGTCCCGTGGCTGCACCACACGGCTGGTAGCGCCAACATCCCCGCTGGAGGCCGTGGTCGCTCGTCTTTTCGTCACCCTTTAAATTCAACGGCCATGGGCATCGCGCAATGCGTGATACCAAGTGCCCGTTCTGAAAAACAATGGCTCAGAGCGAGCGGTGCATCACCCCATGCAATGGTTAGATGTCACGCAAGTTCTCCAGGTCAGCCGGTCAGGCGATCTTTGTTTTATCCGCAGACGGGGAGGTGCGCGCCTTTGCTAATTGCTTGGCAGTGAGCCCATTTCGCAAACTTCCCAGGCCTGAAATGTAGCCATATGAAGTGTGATTGGTTAAAAAACAAAACTGCTGAACAGTCGTTGGTTACCGGGTTGAAGACCATCAACTCACGGAACCTGAGAACCCGTTTCATTCATGGGTGGTTCAATCCAGGATCGATTATAATCCAGGGCCTCGGCGGCGCTTGTCTCACCCCTGAGCCACGCAACCCTCCTCTCATCTCCTCCCACTTCCTGGGTCACGTGCCCACAGCTCCCCATGCATTGACCTCCTCGCTGCTGCTGCCACACTCGCCCAGAGGCCCTCCCTGCCCTCTTGGTGCCATTGCGTGAGGCCCCTCGGCACCTTCTCCTCCGGCTCAGCGACGACAATGACGGCGACAACGTGGCGGCGGCGGCGTCACAGCGACGAGGAGCTCTGCGTGTAGTCCTTGAGGAGGAGCGCGGCGTAGCTGGGTGGGGAGGCGAAGTAGGGGCCATGCTCCGAGAAGGGCGAGCCTGTGGGTGACTCGCTCGAGCATATCGAGTCCTGGAACGGGGACGGCGGAGCGATCAGCGGTGGCTCCGGGTCAACGTTGGCCGTGTAGCTATCGCCGCCGCCACCGCCGCCACCGCCACCGCCGTTGCCACCGCTGCCGCCGAAAGACGACTTAGCGGCAGCAGCAGCAGCAGCGGCCGCCCGGGCGCACTCGGGGCAATCTTCAAAGAGGTGAGAGGCGCCGCCGCCACCGCCACCGCGCGTCGAGTAGTTGTCCCCGGGCGCGGTGTAGGCCCGGCCGTAGAGCTGCGTGGGGTTCCTCCGTGCCGCTGGGCCCGCGCCCTGAGGGGGACATGGTGGCGTCGTCGGGCCCCTCGACGACGATGACGACGCGGCCATGGCGGGCGGGCCCCGCGCCGCCAGCGAGGGCCCGGGCACCGGCGCGGCCTGCCCGCCGGTGCCCGGCGAGCCCTCGGCCGCCGCCGTGACGGACGCGAGCTTGCCGGGATGCGGCAGCCGGCTTCGGCACGCCGTGTAGCTGTCGGGCAGCGACGCTGCCGAAGGCCCCGGCCCGGGGTTCAGGTCGGGCAACGCCATCCGAGGCCTCCCCTTGAGAGGCCCCGCGGCGGCTGGGTCGGGGGTCGCGACGGACGGGCCCCGTTCGCCCTTGCCGAGGCCCGGTTTACGCGGCTCCGTCTGCACCATGCCCCGGCGAGCGAAGAACGACTCGTCGGGTGCCGGGAACGACAGCTCGGCATAAGTGGTCGGCATCGCCGGCGTCGCTCCGGGGCCCGGCAACTCCGTCTCGGAGCAGTCTCGGCTGCTGCCGGCTGCCACCGCCGCATCGCCCTGGCAGCTGCCCTGGTAGCTGCCCTGGTAGCTGCCCTGCCGGCGGACCACGATGCTGTCGTGGTGGCTGCCGAAACTGCGTCCGCACCGCGGGGTCCCCTCGGCGTCCACCTGCAAGAGGGTCGCGCGGCGGAACGACGGACGGAACGTTTCGACGCTTCCTTACTCTTTTCTCCCCGACCCAACTGCGTTTTCAGCAGTTTGCCGTCGCGTTGTTATAAGATGCAGAATAATCTGCAACAAGCGTTTTAGTGATAATAATAATACATTATTTGGTGGTGGTGGTGGTGGTGCTGCGTTGGGAGTGGTGCACAAGCACACACAAAAACAACAAGTTCAATACATTCAAACACCGTGTTTTTGGGTGTGTGGTCTTGAATGATGAAAAATATATAATAGGCGACATTTGGGGCAATGGCCCTTCTTCATGAAGCGAGGGAGAGCCACTGCCATAATAATGATGATAATATTTGTGTTGCTGCTGCTGTAGGTGGTGCTGCTCGTGGTGATGTTACTGTGGTGATGTTACTGTGGTGATGCTACTGCTGGTGATGCTACTGTTGGTGATGTTACTGCTGGTGATGTTACTGTTGGTGATGTTACTGTGGTGATGTTACTGTTGGTGATGCTACTGTTGGTGATGTTACTGTTGGTGATGCTACTGTTGGTGATGCTACTGTTGGTGATGCTACTGTTGGTGATGCTACTGTTGGTGATGCTACTGTGGTGATGCTACTGCTGGTGGTGCTACTGCTGGTGATGCTACTGCTGGTGATGCTACTGCTGCTACTGCTGGTGGTGCTACTGCTGGTGGTGCTACTGCTGGTGATGCTACTGCTGGTGATGCTACTGCTGCTACTGCTGGTGATGCTACTGCTGCTACTGCTGGTGGTGCTACTGCTGGTGGTGCTACTGCTGGTGATGCTACTGCTGGTGATGCTACTGCTGCTACTGCTGGTGATGCTACTGCTGCTACTGCTGGTGGTGCTACTGCTGGTGGTGCTACTGCTGGTGATGCTACTGCTGCTACTGCTGGTGGTGCTACTGCTGGTGGTGCTACTGCTGGTGATGCTACTGCTGCTACTGCTGGTGGTGCTACTGCTGGTGGTGCTACTGCTGGTGATGCTACTGCTGCTACTGCTGGTGATGCTACTGCTGGTGGTGCTACTGCTGGTGATGCTACTGCTGCTACTGCTGGTGGTGCTACTGCTGGTGATGCTACTGCTGCTACTGCTGGTGGTGCTACTGCTGGTGGTGCTACTGCTGGTGATGCTACTGCTGCTACTGCTGGTGGTGCTACTGCTGGTGGTGCTACTGCTGGTGATGCTACTGCTGGTGATGCTACTGCTGCTACTGCTGGTGATGCTACTGCTGGTGGTGCTACTGCTGGTGATGCTACTGTTGGTGATGCTACTGTGGTGATGCTACTGCTGGTGGTGCTACTGCTGGTGGTGCTACTGCTGGTGATGCTACTGCTGGTGATGCTACTGCTGCTACTGCTGGTGATGCTACTGCTGCTACTGCTGGTGGTGCTACTGCTGGTGGTGCTACTGCTGGTGGTGCTACTGCTAGCGCCGCCAGTGGTGACGGTGACAATGAGTGGCTCTGCCCCCCCCCCCCCCCCCGCACACTCCCCCCCCCCCCCCCGGCCGGGCACCTCGCTCAGGTTGTACAGCCCCTTGCTGCTGATCTCGGCGAAGCGCAGGCTGCCACGCAGCTCCAGCGCCGCGGGCTTGGCGAACGGCTTGATGACGGCCGTCTGGTTCTTGGAGCCGCCGCCGCCGCCGCCGCCGCCGTCGCCGCCGTCGCCGTCGCGCGTCCGCACGCGCGCCGAGATGCGCCGCAGGACTCCGACCGTGCGCGAGCGTCCCTCACCGGGCACCCACGAGCTGGACTTGCCGCTGGAGCTTGACGCAGGGAGCGCCGGGGGGGTGGGGGGGGGAGGGGATCGGGGGGGTGGGGTGGGGTGGAGGGGGGTGGGGGGGACGGGGGGGGGCACGGTGCGGGAGAACAAGGATAGAAAGACGATGGACACGTGAGGATCGTACGACGCTGGGCTGTGCGAGATCGGAACCGAAGGCTCGAGTCCGAGGCGGGGGGGGGGGGGGGTTCGGCAACCTTGCGGCTCCAGAGACGCGAGCAGCTCTTGAACGACTGCTTCGTGACGTTGTTGATGGAGGACCGCCGTCCCGAATTCACCAATTGCATCGCGGCTCTTGAAATATTGCTTTTTCTTTCTGAATTCGGAAAGAAATGGCTCTTCTTGTTATTTTGGTTGTCCGCACCCCCTCTCCTGACCTATCTCTTTTTCACTCTTCCCAATTCTGTCTCTGACTCTCTATCTCTGCTGCTGCTGCTGTACGCGAGAGCAGAATGGAATGGCCTGTCACTGTGACAGGTGAGAAAAGAGGCGGCGAACTGGAGATGAACTCCAGTTCGCTACTCGCGGTGTTTGTCGTCAGCTCCCTTCCCCAGGTCCCTGCCCCAGCTCCCTCTGTTCCCAAGCTCCCTTCCTCATCTTCCTTCTCCAGCTCCATTCCCCAATTCCTTTCCTTTCCCAGCTCTCTTCCACAGCTCTCTTCTTCCCCAGCTGCCTTCCTTCCCCAGATTCCTTCCACAGCTTCCTTCCCTACCCAGCTCCCTCCCTTCCCCAGATTCATTCCACAGCTCCCTCGCCCAGCTTCCTTCTCCAGCTCCCTTCCTTCCCCAGCTTCCTTCCACAGCTTCCTTCTCCAGCTCCCTTCCTCCCCCAGCTCCCCATGGTGCAGTTGAGCAGCAGCAGCAGCAGTCTCCACAACCAGCGGCGTAGCTAACGAGAGTGCTGGGAATGCGGCTGCACCCTACGGCCCAAGGGCCGTAGGGTGCCGAGGCGCCGGACTAGACGAGGCGGCAGAGGGCATGGATGGCACGGGGGCACGAGACAAAGGGGTGACCACATTTCAGAATCTCAGAATTTTTATTTATACATTAGAAATTAATACGATGAGCTATAAAGCTTATTTTTTTCCACCAGCGCCCATGACAACCGTGCCACGCCGTTGTCTCATATAAATATTCGTGTTAATTTATAAATTCATTATCAATGGACGCTTAAGTTTTCACGTTCATTGCCCGTTGATGTTGGGGACTGGTGGCGTACACGGGAGTTAATCCACGGTGCTAAGAACCCAGAGCAGCTTGAGATTCGATTCCCATCCACGGCTGACCTCGATGGCATCCGAAACCGATCCCCTGCAGAAGGATCATTAACCGGCAAAACAAAAAAATCACCAGCCTCCTTGTGTCCCCCGAACCAGCCGGCGCTAACGGTGAACCTGGTGAATTTTGCGTCAACCTCTCTGCTGCCTCCCCCAGCCCGCCCGCCCGCCCGCCCTCTGAAGCGAGGCCACCGCCGAGAACATTCCGTCTCGTTGTATATTTATACATCTCTCTGTCACGGGAGCGGATATGATGGGTGAGTGGGTGGGGAGGCGACGGGTTCCGCCGTCCTCTGCCACCCGCGCAGGCCCGACCACCGGTCGCAACGCCGCCCGCGCTCTAAACTACGAAACAATAACGGCCAAAAATTGTCCGAGGTTTATTTCAACCAGGCAAGTGCCCGCTGAGCCTACTCAGCGAAATTTTTCAGACGCGACCCGCCCACCGCAAAATGACCGTGACGCGATCCGCCCGCCCGCCCGCCCGCCCGTCACCGCCCGCCCACCTCTCCGCCGTCGTGGTGGTGGCGCTGCCAGCCTTGGGGGGCTCCTCGGCGGGCGTCGACCTGCGCCGGGGGCAGAAGAGGCCCAGCAGGCTGGAGGAGCGGCTCGTCACTTTGGCGTCACGCACGTGCATGCGCACGACGCTCGACGTGGTGAAGGCGCTGCGCACATTGCGCTCGGGCTTGGCCAGGATGATGTAGACCTTGGGCAGGAACATGCAGCCCAGCACCACGGTGGAGCTGAGGCTCACGCAGAGGCACGTGGTCACGATCTTGTACTTGCTGCCGAAGTAGATAGGCACGAAGGCCAGCCAGATGATGCACGTGGTGTACATGGTGAAGGCGATGTACTTGGCCTCGTTGAAGTTCTCGGGGACGTTGCGAGTCTGAGCGGGGGAGGGAGGGAGGGAGATGGGCAGGTGGGGGGGGGGGTGGGGACGAGCAAAACGACACCAACTCTAAATTTCGATTTAAAGCTTTCGTGACTGCAGGGATTCATCTTCTTGGTTCTTTCGGTAAAGTCACCACGTAGAAGGGAAACAATAAAATAATAAAAAATGAAACATAATAAAATAAAATATTATTTTATGTTTTATTTTTATAAAATAAAATAATATTTAATTTTATTATGTTTTATTTTTTATTATTTTATTATTTCCCTTCTACGTGACTTTACCGAAAGAAGCAAGAAGACACGAACTCTCTCTGTCTCTCTCTCCCCGCTGAAGGCCCTCTCATGGGCCATATTGCTATCATATGCGAGAAGGAGACTCAGACGCAGAGAGAAACGCAGCGATGCATAGAGAGGCACGGAGATGCATGGAGATGCACGACAGACAAGGCCAAAGTTTGTGGCCATGCAATCCGGACGATGGACCACAGAGTAAACCCCACTGTGGTCTGCGCTCCCTTTCAATCGAGGAGGAGGAACCAGCAAAACTACCCGAGCTTCCTGTCTCTGCTGACGCCCTCTCGTCGTGGCTGACATTTAGCTCCGGAACACATTGCCGCTGCAGTCGCGCGCCAGAGCGGAATGACATTTCCGAAAGAGCAATCACCAACGACAGCGCGTCGAACAATTTGGAAGGGACTTTTTCTCGTCGGTAGTAAAACAAGAAAAAAAACAACCCCCCCCCCCTCCTCCTCCCCAGCGACATCATCGTCATCAGCATCAAGAGGCGATTTCAGGAATGCGGGGAACACCATAGAGGAGTGGACACCACCGCAGGAGGTCCAGTTTGCCGTGTCGGGTGGAGGAGGGCCGCACGACACACACACACGAAACTGCCGGTTGATTCGCCGGCCGCTCGGTGGAAACGACAGCGGATGCGCCCCCCCATGCCCCCCTCCCTCCCCCATCCTCTCATGTGACCCCCACCCCGCGCGTGCCCTACACCGTGGCCCGCGCACCTTGAAGGCGTAGTAGGTGCAGCTCATGATGAGGAGGCCGTTGAAGCCGAGAGGGGCCACCATGGCCAGGTTGGAGGTGTTGCAGATGAGGTTCACCTCGCGCAGGCTCGGGTAGTCGAACACCACCTGGGGGGGAGGGGGATGCAGGGAGGGATGGAGGGAGGGATGGAGAGATGGAGGGATGGAGGGATGGAAGAAGGGAGGGAGAGAGGGAGGGAGGAGAAGAGTCACTCCCTACGTGACACTCAACACATTCGTCTATAACGCTGTGGTCTTAAAAGAAAAAAAAACACGTAAGAGGTGACGTGTCGGGCAATGGCACTCATGGAATTTTATTGAAACAAAAATGACAATGTGTAGACATGGCTAAGAGACACCCACATTAACCAGGGTCTCCAAATTATAACACTTTGCTTATACTGTTCCTAGAGTAATAAAGCCAAACAGACACAGAATCTTGCAGACACAGAGTCGCTCCCACATGGTTATGGCCTCTCAGTCTAAAATGTGCCTTCCAACATATTTAAATATTCGAGTACTCGGAGCCTGAGTCCTCATATCCTGAGTCTCGAGACTCAGATACTCAGGGATTGACGAACGGTGATTCTTCGGGTCTTGAGTTCAAATATTCTAAGTTGCAGGGTACGGAGACTCAGGGTGCCAGGTCTCAGAGTCCACTTACACACGGATAATGATTTGTCCGCGGTTTTCATTAATTCGCGATTTGCTTATTTGTTTTTGAGTGTAAATCATTGGCTTTTTAAAAATGCTGTATTTAACTCAATTATAATCAGCACTCGTTCATACAAATGAACGAGATAGATCGTCTGCGTGTAACAAGAGAAACCGAACAAAGATGAGAAAATCAGACGAACACAGGTAATCAATAAGACAATGAGATGAATAGAGTGAAGGAGGCTTGTGCGTCCGTGTGTGTGTGCGCGCAAGTGTGTGTGTGTGCGCACGTGTGTGTGTGACGCACGTGTGTGTGTGTGACGCACGTGTGTGTGCGCGCACGTGTGTGCGCGCGCAAGTGTGTGTGTGTGTGCGCACGTGTGTGTGTGTGTGCGCACGTGTGTGTGTGTATGCGCGCGCATGTGTGTGTGTGTGTGACGCACGTGTGTGTGTGACGCACGTGTGTGTGTGACGCATGTGTGTGTGTGACGCACGTGTGTGTGTGTGTGTGCGCACGTGTGTGTGTGTGTGACGCACGTGTGTGTGTGGGCACGTGTGTGTGTGTGTGCGCACGTGTCTGGGGAACGGTAGTGTAGCGGTTAGCGCGCTGCGCTATGAACCTGGCCACCCGGGTTCGATTCCCGCTCACGGCCAACACCCAGTGACGATGATCTGAACCGGTCCTGGGCCTCCCCCTAGGTCGATTCAGCCTGAAATGAGTACCTGGTGCGGTGTGTAAACATCGCCACTGGAGATACAAAGGCGGTCGGGCGTGGTGCTGGCCACCCACCTCCTCGTGTACCGTTCCGGCCTTCATAGGTGCTCGCTAACAGCACTTGCCCCTACAGTATGTTAAGGCTATACGGGGGATCTTTGTCTTTGTGTGCGTGTGTGTGTGCGCACGTGTGAGTGTGTGCGCGCGTATGTTGTGTGTGTGTGACGCACGTGTGTGTGTGTGTGAGACGCACGTGTGTGTGTGTGTGATACGCACGTGTGTGTGTGAGTGTGTGCGCGCATGTGTGTGTGTGTGTGACGCACGTGTGTGTGTGACGCACGTGTGTGTGTGTGTGTGTGACGCACGGGGAGCGGTAGTGCAGTATTTAGCGCGCTCAGCCTCGAACCCGGCGACCCGAGTTCGATTCCCGCTCATGGCCATCACCAGTGACAATTATCAGAACTGGTCCTGAGCCTCTCCTAGATCGACTCAGGATCAAATGAGTTCCTGACGCGCTGCGTAAAAATCGCCACTATATGGAAGCAAAAGCGACCGGGCGTGGTGCTGGCCGCCCACCCCCTCGCCTTCATATGCGCTACGCGCTAACGCCACTTGCCCCAACAGTTTGTTGAGGCTATACGGGGGGTCTTTGCCTTTGTGCGTGCGTCTATTCACCTGCGGCGTCTCCACCACCACCAGCGCGATCAGGATGCCCAGCTCGACGCACACCAGCAGCGAGGCGATCACCATCTGCATACAAAGACAAAGATCTTCCGTATAGCCTCAAAACAGACTCTTGGGGGCAAGTGCTTATTAGCGAGGTGCCCCTGTGAAGGCGGGCACGAGGGGGTGGGTGGGCAGCCACCACGCGCAGCCGCCTTTGTCTCCATAGCGGCAACACGAACGTGCACCCACGCACCTACGTACACGCACCAACGCACACGCACGCGCTTACGTACACGTACCCTCCTACGTACACGCACGCACCAACGTACACGCACGCACCTACGTACACCCGCGCCCCTACGTACACCCACGCACCTACGTGCACCCACGCACCTACGTACACGCACGTCCCTACGTACACCCACGCACCTACGTACACGCACGCACCTACGTACGCGCACGCGCCTACGTACATCCACACACCTACGTACACCCACGCACCTACGTACACCCACACACCTACGTACACGGACGCGCCTACGTACACCCACGCACCTACGTACACCCACGCACCTACGTACACGCACGCATCGACGTACGCACGCACGCAGCTGCTTAACGATGTCCCTGCCTGACCGTGGCGGTCTGAGCTCCCCCCGGGGGAAGGGGTCAGCGAGCCGGGGTCAAAGACACGCGACCAGGGTCATCGCCTCCGATCAATAACGCGCGACAGCGACTGGGAATTAAACCTCCCTCTGGGTCTCGATGTATGTCTGTGGGTCTATATATGAGTTAGTGGGTCTATCTGTAGGTCTGTGGGTCTCTGTAAGTCTGTGTCTATACATGAGTTTATAGGTCTATCTCTAGGTCTGTGGGTCTCTATGTAAGTCTGTGGGTCTATACATGAGTTAATGGGTCCATATGTAAGTCTGTGGGTCTATATATGAGTGTATGGGTATATATATATATGAGTCGAAGGGTCTATCTGTAAGTCTGTGGGTCTCCATGTCAGTGGTGGTGGTGGGTGGTGGTGGTGAGTGGTGGTGGGGGGTGTTGGTGGTGGTGGGTGGTGGTGGGTGGTGGTGGGTGGTGGGTGGTGGTGGGTGGTGGTGGGTGGTGGTGGGTGGTGGTGGTGGGTGGTGGTGGTGGGTGGTGGTGGTGGTGGTCGTGGTGGGTGGTGGTGGTGGGTGGTGGTGGTGGTGGGGGGTGTTGGTGGTGGTGGGTGGTGGGTGGGTGGTGGTGGGTGGTGGTGGTGGGTGGTGGTGGGTGGTGGTGGTGGGTGGTGGGTGGTGGTGGGTGGTGGTGGTGTCCATCCAAACACTCGAGGGTGGTAACACGGCCCCAGTCGCAAGCGAGTTCGCCGCTTTCCTTGCAAGAGGTTCGCGGTTCGATGCCAGCGGCGGCTGACCTCATTAACACTGCGGTCGGCGTAGTGGCGGTATTAATAATAATATGATCCTCAACAACTGCGTCAGCAGTTCTCCTGCTGTGTTTGTCTCACCTGATGACGGTTGCTTGTGTTGCGATCGAAACGTCGTGATATATTAACTTTCTATCCACGTGACTTTACCGCAAGAACCAAAGCATACTTACGTGCTCGTTGTTAATTGGTCTTATCGATGATTTACCATCTTAAAAAAAAATCTGGTCATGTCTGACAACCCTCCACCCCCCACCCCCCAGAAAGGGCATCTCGTACCCCCAGGGCATGCGTGTACCCCCAGGTTACGAACTACTGAGAAGTGGCCAATACCAACACCGCAGTGTACACGTTTCGCAAATTAAGGGAGGCTGCCAACAGCGGTGTTAATTTTCAGCCACAATGGATGTACATTCCCGAGGTCGCTGGCTCGATTCGATCTCCGGGCGCTGCAGGCGAAACGATTGGGGAGGGGGTAGCGGGGGCTGCGGCTCGTGAATCATTAAACCCACCCCCTTCCACCCGCCTCTGTCCAGCTAGCGGTCAGCCGACGATCGGTAGGTCACGCGTGGCTGGGGTAAAGTGCGGGGCAATCCCACCTCTTCCACGACGTCTCGCCGGCGTGGAAGAGTAGGCCAATTACACACTCGAGAGAGGAGATGCTACTTGCCAGCAGTGGCGCGGGGAAGTCAATGCAGGGCTGCGCTTTTACCTCTGCACTCATTCAGGAGAGTACGGGAATCGCGTATTTTACTCAGCCGGCGATCATCGGCACTGTCACACGGCATGGGACGCAAATGACTCGGTTCACTGACGGCGAGGATCGCGTTCTGTGATCGCAGCGTTGCGCCTTTAGAGCCCCAGCGAAGCCGATGGAGCTGCAGCAGACGACTCTGCGAATTTGATAACAAACAAAAAACCTAAGCACGCAAGTAAAAATTGCTATCAAATTGATTCAGCGAACCAACGTCGACGACGATGATGATGATGATGACGATGACAACGACGCTACCCGGCGATTCAGAATACGAATTTATGCCGGAGGAATCCGATGAGCTATGAAGCTCTTTTTCACAGACACCCAGCAGGTTGTCTCACTCCATCGCTCATCTCCGCCGCTGTCTCTCTCCTTTCACTTCCTCCGCCCTCCTCTGACACGGCACTCTTAGGGTGCGCACAATTTGTAATTGCCATAATTTGGTGGGTGGGTGGGTGGGAGAGGATGGTAGGTGGGGGGCAAGGCTGGGGGGTGATTGAACATTTTCTCTAAATTTAGCGCAGTGACACCTGGCACACCGAGTGCCCCCCTCGCTCGGGAGAACAATGCCGTGGCATATTTTCACGTTGAGCGCCAATTATCGGGTGGTGGCGCGCGGTCTCGGAACCGACAGTCCGCCGCGGGAAGCTTCTAATTACGAGAGAGAGAGGGAGAGAGAGGGGGAGAGAGAGGGAGAGAGAAGGGGAGAGAGAGGGGGAGAGGGAGAGAGAGGGGGAGAGGAGGACAGAGAGAGAGTGCGTCGGTGCACGGGGGAGAGAGTTCAATTGCCCAGGCCTGAGAGGCGCAATCAAAGTGTGGCGGGGTGGGGGGGGTTCACGCAGAGCAAGGGCGCCACGGTGGCTAGGAGATGTTAACTACCTCGCCTGGTATGCAGGAGGTCGTGGGGTCGATCCCGACCCTGAAGATGCCTGCTGCTGAATATTTAGAGTTTTGGTGTCTCTCTCCCGCCGGGTCCTCCGGTTTTTCCCCTCCACATTAAAAATCAACGTGCGTTTAGAGTAATTGGCTGCTAAACATTTGCACACGATGATAAGCTACTTCGTTGAGCTATCATTTGTGGTGGCCACGTCGCTTTGAAAAAGCGATAGGTAGCTCAAGTGAGCCTTAACCTAGTAAAATAGAAAGAATACGAATAATCTAATAAAGCCTCGAAAATCTCAGCCACATCCCCATGAACTCTGATGTTCCTGCGCGTCCAGAGTAGAACAACGCAGACGTCTGGAACATATCAGAATCAGGATATTTATTTATACTGGAGGAATACGATGATCTACAAAACTATTTTTCACGGAGAAACACCTCCTCATTCGAAACACAAACATTATCGCACCACTTCCTAGCTTTGATGTTACTCCTCATGCTCCTACTCAAAGACTGCCGGAACCATCAACTCACCCATTCACTCGCCTACTGACCACAACACTTTCACCCAGTTGTCCTCTGAATCATTCAGATGATCATTGGCAAACTTCAGACGGGCATGTATATGTGCTTTCTTGAGCAGGGGGACTTTGCGGGCGCTGCAGGATTTCAGTCCTTCACGGCGTAGTGTGTTACCAATTGTTTTCTTGGTGACTATGGTCCCAGCTGCCTTGAGATCATTGACAAGATCCTCCCGTGTAGTTCTGGGCTGATTCCTCACCGTTATCATGATCATTGCAACTCCACGAGGTGAAATCTTGCATGGAGCCCCAGGCCGAGGGAGATTGACAGTTCTTTTGTGTTTCTTCCATTTGCGAATAATCGCACCAACTGTTGTCACCTTCTCACAAAGCTGCTTGGCAATGGTCTTGTAGCCCATTCCAGCCTTGTGTAGGTCTACAATCTTGTCCCTGACATCCTTGGAGAGCTCTTTGGTCTTGGCCATGGTGGAGAGTTTGGAATCTGATTGATTGATTGCGTCTGTGGACAGGTGTCTTTTATACAGGTAACAAGGTGAGATTAGGAGCACTCCCTTTAAGAGTGTGCTCCTAATCTCAGCTCGTTACCTGTATAAAGACACCTGGGAGCCAGAAATCTTTCTGATTGAGAGGGGGTCAAATACTTATTCCCCTCATTAAAGTGCAAATCAATTTATAACATTTTTGGCATGCGTTTTTTCCGGATTTTTGTTGTTATTCTGTCTCTCATTGTTCAAATAAACCTACCAGTAAAATTATAGACTGATCATTTCTTTGTCAGTGGGCAAACGTACAAATCAGCAGGGGATCAAATACTTTTTTTCCCTCACTGTACAACATACATACAACATACATACAACATACATGCAACCTACATACAGTCTCGAGACTTCTCATATATCTTTAATTTATGCTCACGCACCTCTTGAACGTCCTTTTCAAGTTCCAACTTGATAGGACTTCGATAATTACGTGTTCCGAACCAAGGGCGGTTGGCGATCTCTGCACCCGCTTCTACCGCCTGTTGTTGCTATTGTTGCTGCTGCTGTTGTTGCTGCTGCTGTTGTTGTTGCTGTTGTTGTTGTTGATTTTGTTGTTGCTGCTGTTGTTGCTACTGCTCTTGCTGTTGTTGCTGTTGATGTTGTTGTTGCTGCTGTTGTTGTTGCTACTGCTGTTGCTGTTGTTGTTGCTGTTGTTATTGTTGATGTTGTTGTTGCTGCTGTTGTTGTTTTTGTTGCTACTGTTGTTGCTGTTGTTGTTGCTGCTGTTGTTGTTGCTACTGCTGTTGCTGTTGTTGCTGTTGTTGCTGTTGTTGTTTCTGTTGTTGTTGCTGTTGTTGCTACTGCTGTTGTTGTTGCTACTGCTGTTGTTGTTGCTGCTGCTGTTGTTGCTGCTGCTGTTGTTGCTCCTGCTGTTGTTGTTGCTACTGCTGCTGTTGTTGTTGTTGTTGCTACAACTCCTTGAAGCCACCAGGATGTGAAACCGCAGGGCCTGCTGGGCCGCCGGCCGAAACTTTCAGGCACTGGTTCCAAATTTTCTCGAGAGTGAATGATGAAAATCGGCGATGTTTGTGCGTAATATAAAAATACACTTTTTTTCGTAATATTCAAAAAAAAATAACAATAAAATTGTCGTAACAAATTAATAAAAATACGGTCTGCTTATGAAAAAAAACGTTGTAAAAAAGTATCGAGTAATTATAATTCAAGTGCCTCTCATTGCGCACGGTACGCCAAAGATGCGCGTTGATGTTTCAGTCCATTACGCGACTAATTATCCAACCGGGAGCTCAAGAGAGGACGAAAAACAAATATCCCAGATTCACAAAATGAAATGGAACTGTCACCGAAAAGCGGTTCATTATCGCGCATTTGCTGACGGCAATTATGAGGGGCAGATACCCTTCGATGAAAATGGAGGGATTATATACAGAATCTGTGCTTCCACTTAACAATGCTGTGGCCTCTCTCATTGAATAATGTACGCTGTGCAGGGCAAAGTGCTGTTAGGGAGCACTGGTTGTGGGAAGCCTAGAGCTTCAATATCTGGCAGCTCACCAGAATCGGTGGTGAGATGTTAACTCCCTCGCCTGGTATGCAGGAGGTCGTGGCTTCGATCCCGACCCTGACGCCTGCCGTATATTTGGAGTTTACGCGTCTCTCTCCGCGTGGTCGCGTGGATGTTTCTGAGGATCGCCCTGTTTTCCCTCGCACATTTAGAATGAACGTGCGTTTAGATTATTTGGCTGCTATACATTTGCACGTGATAAACCACTTCGTCGAGTTATCATTTGTGACCCGGTCGCTTCTGATCAAAAGAGCTATAGAGCTCATTGGGCCTTCCATACCTGGTAAAACAAAAAAATAGATAGTTTAAATAGTTTGTTTTTAAATTGGTCCGGGCGAGCCTGACTCTGCCGATGAGACATTGAATGTCGAAACCGGTCCAGCCGTTGTGCTTGCGTTAAACCAATGCTGCTGATACTGTGCACTCCACGTGGGTCATATAGGACGTGTCAAAATAAAAAAAAAACTTTCATTCTTTTTTCTGTATGTTAGAAGGACAGAGACGGGAAGGATTGTCTGATTGTCTCTTTTGTTTTGCAGTCGGCTCGGTGCGGCACCGGGCTCAGGAAATACAATAGCGAGTGATTGTACACTTATTTTATGGGTGGATGTTTGGGTGGACGGGCAGTTGGGCGATCGAGTTGGTGGCTGGGCGGTTGGCCTGGTGTCAGCGGCGAGCGATATCCGGACGCGCCACTACTGCATCCGAACGCGCGGCCACCTGAGTTCCATTCCCAGCCACGTCCAACGTCGGCGGGCGAGAGAGCGAGCAACATCCGGACACACGCCACTGCGACCGCGCTTACGACCGCACGGTCAGCCGAGTTCGAATCTCGACCACGTCCAGTCAACGACATCGGGCGAGAGGGCGGGCCGGAGCGGGCCTCTCACCTGTGCACAGGCGCTCATGAAGCGCGGCTTGCGCGTGCAGATCTTCTTCTTGCTGCCGGCGAGGATGCGCGCGATGCGGTTCGTCTTGGTGACGAGCGCCGAGTACATGGCCGAGGAGGCGAGCCCCACGGCGATGCGCTGCACGTAGCAGCCGGCGCGCGTCGGGCGCGACACGAGCGCGAAGGTGCACGCGTAGCCGAGGCCGGCGCCCGCCAACACCATGAGGCACAGCTCGCGGCTCGACGACTTGACGACGGGCGTGTCGCGGAACGCCACGAAGACGAGCGCCACGAAGGCCGTGGCGAGGAGGCCCGCGCACGCGAAAGCCACCGCCGCCAATGCCTCCGCGTCGCCCCACTGCAGGTAGTAGACGGGGATCTCCACGCAGCCTGCCGGGAAGCAGCGGAGTAACGCGGGTCCAGAGAGGGCGTGGGTGGCGGCGGGGTGGGGAGATGAGTAAGAGGGCTCGGCGCGGTACAGCAGGATCATAAGCAGCACCAGCAGCATCATCAGCATGAGCAAGCGTCATCATCAGCAGGGTCACGTGCAGCATCATCAACAGCAGCAGCAGCAGCATCATCAGCAGCAGCAGCAGCATTGTCAGCATCATCGTCAGCAGCAGCACCATCATCAGCAGCATCATTATCATCATCAACAGCATCATCATCATCAGCAGCATCGTCAGCATCATCAACAGCATCATAATTATCAGAAACAGCACCGTCAGCATCATCGTCAGCAGCAGCAGCAGCAGCATCATCAGCAGCATCGTCAGCATAATCAACAGCATCATCATCATCACCAGCATCGTCAGCATCATCAACAGCATCATCATTATCAGCAGCAGCATCGTCAGCATCATCGTCAGCAGCAGCAGCAGCATCATCATCAGCAGCATCGTCAACATCATCATCATCATCAGCAGCAGCACCACGTGATTGTGCAACCTTTGAGGTCGTGGTCCGGCCAGGAGCCCTGGCGGCACGCCAAGCAGGTGAAGTCGTCCTGCACGATCTCGTTGTCCTTGCACGGCGTGCACACCCAGCAGCAGCTCAGCTCGCCCTTCCGGATCACCTGGCGGTCGGAGCCGCCGACCGAAAAGCACACAAAGGCAAAGATACCCCGTTGAGCATCAACAGAATGTTGGGGCAAGTGCTGTTAGCGAGCACCTTCGAAGGCCGGCACGGCACACGAGGGGGTTGGTGGCCAACACCACGCCCGGCCGCCTTTGTCTCCCTAATAGCGACTTTTGCACACCACACCAGGTACTGATTTGAGACTAAGAGAGGTCCAGGACCGGTTCAGATAATCGTCAGTGTTGAATCTATGGGGCAGTGTTTAGTCTATGGAGCAGTACTGAGTCTATGGGCAGTGTTGAGTCTATGGAGCAGTGTTGAGTCTATGGGAAAGTGTTGAGGCTATGGATCAGTGTTGAGTCTGAGGAAGTGGTGAGTCTATGGGGCAGTGTTGAGTCTATGGGGCAGTGTTGAGTCTATGGGCAGTGTTGAGTCTATGAGGCAGTGCTGAGTCTATGTGTAATGTTGAGTCTATGGTGATGTGATGAGTCTATGGGGCAGTGTTGAGTCTATGGGGCAGTGTTGAGTCTATGGGCAGAGTTGGGTCTATGGGTAGTGTTGAGTCTATGGGGCAGTGTTGAGTCTATGGGGCAGTGTTAAGTCTATGGGGTAGTGCTGAGTCTATGGGGCAGTGATGAGTCTATGGGACAGTCTTAATTCTATGGGGCAGCGTTGAGTCTATGGGGCAGTGCTTAGTCTATGGGCAGTGTTGAGTCTATAGGGCAGTACTGAGTCTTTGGGGCAGTGTTGAGTCTATGGGGCAGCGTTGAGTCTATGGGCATTGTTGAGTCTATGGGGCAGTGCTGAGTCTATGGGGCAGTGCTGAGTCTATGGGGCAGTGTTGAGTCTATGGGGCAGTGCTGAGTCTATGGGGCAGCGTTGAGTCTATGGGGCAGCGTTTCGCGCACCACCCACCCGTATCTGCCCGCGGCCGCACGCCTCGCTGCACACCGACTTGACGCCGATGCTGCGGTTGGGCCACATGATGCGGTCCTCCATGCGCAGCTCCCCGTTCTCCCAGCTGCCCACCTTCTCGTAGCTGTAGCTGTCCTGGCTGGTCTCCTGCAGGTTCATGATGTCGTAGCTGCAGACGCACAAGGTGGGGGGGGGGGGGGGGGGGGTGTGGGCACACGCGACGACCACACGGGAATCGCTGTCAGTCCGACTGAACGTCAATGAACCACGTGAAGGAATAGGAACCACGTGGCAGTGTAGGAACCACGTGCCGCTGGGGAATCACGTGCCGGTGTTGGAACCACCTGCCAGCATTGGAACCGCGTGCCGGTGTGGGACCGCGTGGCTGCGTGGGAACCGCGTCGTGTGTTAGGAACCACGTGCCGCTGTGGAACGACGTTCCGGCATATGAACCACGTGCCAGCAATATAATGTGTGGCTGCGTAGGAAACACTTGGCAGAATAGGAACCACGTGACTGCGTGGGAAACACGTCCTGTCTTAGGAACCACGTGCCAGCATTGGAACACGTGCCGGCGTAGGAGCCACGTGCCAGCGTTGGAGCACGTGGTTGCGTAAGTACCACGTGGCAGAATAGGAACCGCGTAGCTGCGTGGGAACCACGTCCTGTCTTAGGAACCATATGCCAGCATTGGAACACGTGGCGGCATAGGAACCACGTGCCAGCAGTGGAGCACGTGGTTGCGTAGGAACCACGTGGTTGCGTAGGAACCACGTGGCGGCAGTTGGATTTGATCGTCACAAAGACAGGTACAGGTGCGGCTCTGCAAGAAGAAGAAGAACAGGACGAAGCATGCAGGAATGTGTTCCTCATTTTTTTTCTTCCACTCAGCTTATTTAAACCCCAAGTCTCCCTTGAGAAGGGGTCACCCGCGGTCTCGAAAGGGCTCGTACGCGAGGAATATATAAAGGTCACCTGGCTGTCCATCTCAATATCTGCAGTGGCCCCGTGACGGGAGAGCGTGATTGGTTGGCGCGGCGGGCAAAGCGAGCAGCAGCAACAACAGGCTTCGAGTCAGCGCCGCGGTCATCCGTCAAGCGCCGTTGGCCATCGGAGCAGTTCAGCAAATACTCTGCAGCTTTATCTGCGGGACCCTTTATGCAAGTGTAGTATCGCGATGACGAGATGTTAACCACCTCGACCGGTACGCACGAGGTCGTGGGTTCGATCCCGATCCCGACCCTGGCGCCTGCTGTAGGTTTGGAGTTTTCGTGTCTCTTTCCCCGTGGTCACGTGGATTTTTTTCTGAAAAAAACGAGCTGTATAGCTCAGTGGGCTTTACCTGGTAAAATAAAAAAAAATAGTTTAGTTCTCTTAGTTTATATCTTAACATGTGTTTAATTGCCGGGGAGGGTAAAGTAATTTTTGTGTTTGCTAAATACCACGTATGCATTATTTACACCACGAACACCACCGCCGCAAAAATGTTGACGCTTTGCGTGTCCCGCTCTGTCGGGACTCTTAAGGTGCCACGGGATATTTTTGTTTACGGCTGCTCGCGACGTGCGTGCCCATTGCGGCGTGGTTCAGATTTTCGGATTCGTTCCGTCTGATTGGATGTCGTCACGTTTTCAGCTGCAGCCGCCGCCGCCGCCGCCGCTGCTGCTGTTGTTGTTGTTGTGCCGATAGCGTTTCCTGTCTTGGGTATTTATAATCCACGACGGTTTGCTTTTGGTGGGGTTTAAGAGGCCTTTTTTTGGCAGAACAACGTCACGCTGAACGTGTCAATTTGTGGTCCTTTTGCAAATTGTCCGCCGTTATATAGTAATGTTTGGGTTTTTGTCGAGGCACCGTGATTCATGATAGCGTTGGTATTTATCACACCCCCCCCCCCCCCTTACTCCCTTTTCTTTCACTCCCTCGCCTCCCACCCCCTTGCTGTGTTGAACTTCTTTATAACGGTGTTGCCGCTGCACACACACCTTGTTACTTTGTTATATAATAGACCTGGGCTGGCTGAGAAAAAAATATATATATGATCGGTGGATATTTTTTATTTGCCTACAGTGCAAAAAAACAAAAGAGGTGGTTACTCCAAATTCTCACTAAGCACGGTGCTTACGGTCTAACTTATATTCCGTCCTGTGCGATCGATGACTCTCTTTGTAGCACGCTTGCCCCTCCTCGGGGTCAACGCAGAGGGCTCGCGGTTTGACTCCGGCTCAGGACAGCCTCGTTGCTCACCGCGATGCGCTTCGGTCTGCTTGCCAGCGGACGTTAAAGACCCCCCCCACCACCCCGGGTCCCCTCCCCCCGCCCCCTCCCCCTCTGTCGTGAAACCACCGGGTAGTGTCCGTAAACCACACAGCCACTTCGGTTGATCGCCTTGGCGCGATGAGAATGGACCGGATATGAAATGCACCGCATCTTTGCTCATCATCATCATCGTCGTTATTCTTTTTTTTCATAATGAAGACATTTTTTTTTGCTGTTGTTATGGTTTTGGGTTAGTTCGCGTCAATATAAATGTGTGGTTAACCCACCACCACCCGACACAACCGTTTAGTAAGGTTTGACACATTTATATTTACGCGATGTAATCTAACCGCCACCCCTCCCCCCCCCCTTATTATGAATTACATCGGTCGCGAAAGACTCCGTGTTAAACTCATCAACATGAGTGTCGTTGTCCCGGATAACCGGGCAAAAAAAAACCGGAGTGCACAATTGAGCATTTTCCCGGTTGTGTCGCCCGTCCCCTTTGTCCCCTGTTCCACGCGGCTCTACCCGCCCGCGAGAGACGCGCGGCCGAGCCGAGGCTGGATAGAGGTCGTCCGCGAACGCCGACCCACGCTCGCGAAAAATAATCTGACGGAGAGCGCGAATCTCTCTCTCTCTCTCGCGCGCGCGCGTCCCACGCACGCGCCAACAACCTCCCTTGGGCCAGCGGTGACCGAGGAATTGCGTTGAGGGGGCGAGGGAGCGGGGGAATTCATTAGCATTTAAATAACGAGCACAAACCGCTGGCGACACCATCAGCATGCCACTTCCTCTAGCGTTGCCGCACGACAAAACAACCATCATCTCCACTAGCGACCACCGCCCATCGTCACCCAGTGGGGTGGCTATCGAGTGTGCAGGCGGTGCAACTGCACCGAGAGAAGTTTGACTGGAGGCTTCAACGGAAATCATTGAACGCGAGAGCGCATGCAGGGGGGAGGTATTAGTGAATTGAGAGGCAGAGGAGAGTGCGTGGAGGGGAGTAGAGAGTGAGATGGCAGGGGAGAGGAAGGAGAGTGCGTGGAGGGGAGTAGAGAGCGAGACGAGAGTTAGAAGAGTGTGTGGCGTGGGAGTAGAGTGAGATGAGAGGTAGGAGAGTGCGTGGAGGGGAGTAGAGAGTGAGACGAGAGTTAGAAGAGTGTGTGGCGTGGGAGTAGAGTGAGATGAGAGGTAGGAGAGTGTGTGGCGTGGGAGTAGAGTGAGATGAGAGGTAGGAGAGTGCGTGGAGGGGAGTAGAGAGCGAGACGAGAGTTAGAAGAGTGTGTGGCGTGGGAGTAGAGTGAGATGAGAGGTAGGAGAGTGTGTGGAGGGGAGTAGAGAGTGAGACGAGAGTTAGAAGAGTGTGTGGTGTGGGAGTAGAGTGAGATGAGAGGTAGGAGAGTGTGTGGCGTGGGAGTAGAGTGAGATGAGAGGTAGGAGAGTGCGTGGAGGGGAGTAGAGAGTGAGACGAGAGTTAGAAGAGTGTGTGGTGTGGGAGTAGAGTGAGATGAGAGTTAGAAGAGTGTGTGGTGTGGGAGTAGAGTGAGATGAGAGGTAGGAGAGTGTGTGGAAGGTGAGTAGAGTGAGATGAGAGGTAGGAGAGTGTGTGGAAGGTGAGTAGAGTGAGATGAGAGGTAGGAGAGTGCGTGGAAGGTGAGTAGAGTGAGATGAGAGGTAGGAGAGTGTGGCGTGGGAGTAGAGTGAGATGAGAGGTAGGAGAGTGTGTGACGTGGGAGTAGAGTGAGATGAGAGGTAGGAGAGTGCGTGGAAGGTGAGTAGAGTGAGGTGATCTCAACACGTGGGTTCCTTGAGGGCCCTCAATATTCGTGACCCATGGGCCCTCTGGCCTGGCCTGCCAGCGGCGCTGGACGGGGGCACCGTCGACACGGGAGCCACTTTCCTCGCTGAAGCGAGCTTCAGATATATAATCTCAGTCAATTTGCAATTAAATACATTCTAATAATACTTCAAACGAGAGTGCGATCGCGTGAAAGAAAAAAACAACAACCTAAATATACGCACAGTATGATGCCGCTTTGAACAAACAATATACTATGTCAACAATATCCGAGGAATCGTCGTCGGTATACATATATATTTTTTGCTTTGTTTACAACAGCACCCTCGCTCCATGGAAACTTCCAGGATCCTCTCACCTCCAACTGGGTGCTCTGTGGTCAGCGGTGGAAACAGATTCCGCATTCGCCACGGCGGGGTGCCGAGTGCGTTCCGCCGGTGAGATCGGAGAGGCACAGAAAGCCCAGCGCTCTGGCGTGGCACCACGGGGCGCTGCGGCGATAATGTCAGCGAGACTGCGACGGGATAGCCGACCTTGCTGATATTATCCGCATCAGATGGCGCACATCCACATCAGATCGCGTTAATATAAACGTGTCGGTCAACCCGCGGCCACCACCCGACAATGGGCGATTAGTAAGGTTGGTCACGCAAACACAAAACATGCCAAATATGCGACTAGCTTCAGCAGTGTGCTGGAGAGTAAATCCACAAAACGACGCTTTGCAATTCAAGTACGGTGACGTTTCGCCAGCAATTACAACAACGACAACAACCAGCATCATCAGACGACGAGACACAGAGACGTGCAGAATTCCACCCGATGGTTTCGGTTTGAAATAGTGATGTCGTCACTTGTGAGCCAATCAGGTGCGACCGTCAGAGTGGAGGGGGATCATGTTACGTGGCACAAATTACAAAGGATCGTCTGATATTAGCCAATAAAATGAATCGTCCAGAGGATCATTACTCGATCGACGGATCGATTGCCAATTAATCGACTATATGAACAAATTAACGTAAAAAAACCCGTAAAAGTCGAACATCCATACCGTTGTTTTTGTTGCGATGTGTGAACCGCCGAATGTAATTTAAAATAAATAGAAATGGGCTGCCCGATCGACTTTGAGCCGGGTGCCAGATCGACTGAGCGGAATCGACAACAGTTGACCTTCGAATCACGATCCACACACAATCGTATATGGTGGGGGGGGGGGCAAATCTCTGATCGGTGATTTCGATAGATTTTATCCTGAGAACGATTGTTTAAGGGGTCTTTATAACGTCGTTAACAATCATTATTATTCTATTACAGCGCCCGCTCGCTCTTCCTGCGCGGTGCGTCTGACGGCCGCTCTGCCAATGGGTGCTCGCGTTGTGCACTCAGCAATAATGATAAAATAAATACCAATTTAGTTTTTTTTTACCAGGTGTAAAAAGCCCCACTGAGCTGTGTGGGTCTTTTTTTGTTTGTTTCAGAAGCGACCTGGCTATCACGAATTATTTCCTCAACGAAGTGGCTTACCGTTGTGATTCTAAATGTGGAGGAGGCAAAAAAAAACACCAGAGGATCCAAACTTCAAATGAACCTTATGGTGGTAGCCCGGGGAGGATCATTGTAGTCCCATAGTCGCCCCGGCTCTCGCACAGTCTCCGTGATGCAGTCAGTTTTAGTCTGTCGATGGTCGGCGATGCGGCAATCGACTCATCTCAGGACGAGCTGTACTCACGATGCACGATTCAGAGTTGAATTTTTCGATAATGGGATTTTTTTATGCTGATGTTTGGCGTTTCGACATGGCGGAGTGGAACCGATTTCGAATTGATTGGTGCCCCAGTCGCGGAGTGAAGTAACACCCCTGGACAAAAAAAAATAGTGTCCCAGAAATAAAATATTCAATTGCCTCGGCCATTTAGTATTTTTTGGAACCCCGGGGTATCGCCATAAGGATCACGTGTTCATGTTAAACGGTTTTTGGGTTAGGTCGCGTAAGTATAAACGTGTAGGACCCCTCCACCACCCGACACAGCCAATAAGTCTTGATTTGAAGCTTTCGTGACTGTAGGAATCCATACTCTTTGGTTCTTTCGCTAAAGTCACGTAGGTAGAAAATAAAATAAATCACGACGTTTCGACCGCTTGTGTTGCAATTGAAACGTCGTGATTTATTTTATTTTATACCTACGTCACGTTACCGAAAGAACCAAAGAGTACAGGCAGTAAGGTTTGTCACGTAAGCAACGCGTCAATTAGTTACTACTTCAGCCCACCGGTGTGCTGGAGGGTAAATCCACAACATTTACAATGTAAATAAGACGTTTCGCTGGTAATTACTTCCAACATCTGGCAAATTATGTTACGACACATTTAATTATTTACGCGATCTAGCATGAAAAAAAACCTTTATTAGGAATAATATTGGTCGCGAAAGACTCCGTGTGAAACTCCAAATATATAGCATGCGCCAGGGTCTGGATGGAAACCCAGGTGCTCCTGTCTAACCAGGCGAGGGAGTTAACGTCGCTGCGCCGCGTGTATTTCATGTTTCACACATCCCATCAGCAACACCGCGCGGCCTTCTGGGAGCGCACCACTTGAGCGGCGTTTTTTTTTAAATGTAGCACCGGGCTTATAACGTCGAGCGGTATTCTCATCGGCTGGGTTTCAAGTCGTGCCGCGTGCGAAATCCAACCACGCGCGACCAAAGTCATTTCTGCCATCGTCATCATCAACATCATCGTCATCATCATCATCGTCGTTGTCGTTGTGCGTCCGTCCGTGTTATCGCAGCCGGCGACGTACAAGTTAAAACGTCCGCCGCCGCCGGGGCGAAACATTTGGCAATATCCACGCGGGGGACACGGGGGAACGAGGCCTCCCGCATGGACAGCCAGCACGCGGCCAGCCAGATGAAGCCGGAGACGGTGAAGCGAAAACACGTGGCTGACCCCCCCACCCAGCCACGTGGCTGACCCCCCCCCCCCTGCCACGTCGCCCCCTCCACTCCCCCGCCAAGGATATAGCCCCCCCGCTCGTCCGCCCGCCCGCCCGCCCGCCCGCTAGCTCGTAAGGGTCGCTTAATAATTAAACAAAATAACCACCAGAACATGTCGTGAACAAGCCGCATGCAATTTTAATGGGGGGGGGGAGGAGGGAGGGGAGGGGGCATCTTTCACACACATCTTTCTCAAGAGTACAGGGGAGCTGACACGCCGTTGTTGGTTATCGTTGTTGTTGTTGTTTTGTTTTTGTTGTTGCTGGCAAAACGTGGCGGGGGGTAGGGGTGGAGGGAGGTTTTCTGCTGCGCGCTCCGAGAGAGGAGAGATTAAAGAGCGGCGCGCCTTTCGTTTTCCTCCGGCTCATCCCGTGACGAGTCGCCTCCGTGGCGAAAGCCGACGATGATTTGACTTGCTGGAGTTTGCGCGTCGGACCCAGGAGCCACATCTACCAGGGAGGGCCCTTGCCTATGAACGTCTGGCAGTTCACGTGCGTTGAACCGATGGTTCACGCAAGCCTGACTCCGCTGCTGATGCACTGGATGTTGAAACAGTTGCATAGTTTGATTTTTAAATCAATGGTTCAAGCAAGCCTAGCTTGAACAAGCAAGAGTATCTTGCTTGAAACCTAGCTGCTGGTGAAAGACTGAATGTTGACATGTTATTATAGATTGCAAAGTTGCAACGATTAGAATTCGACAAACTCTTTGAGCCATCTCTATTCATCCCTGGGCATACAGCAAAGCATGAAAATGACAGAATTAACGTGCATAACGCAGTTAAAATGTTACAGAAAAAACCGATATCTCGATAATCGTCACGATGTGACAACTGTCATTTGTGGTCATGTTGAGTCTGAAAAATAAGCTAATAGCTCAGTGGACTTTACCTGCTAAAATAAACATGGAGATATATACAGTGATTTGCTTAGCTTCATTATAACTATCACTCTTATCGTGTTTTGCATTATTGTGTTGTAACTTTCTGATTCTGTGCCTGTGAAAAAAACAGCTTCACAGCTCATCAGATTCCTCCTCCAGTTATAAATAAAATGTTCTGTTAACATCGTATCGTGAAAAGCGATACGGTGTGTTAAAAAAAACAAAACCGAGCTGGAGAATGCATGCAGCTTCCGCTGATGTCTCCGCCCGTAACCATGGCAAGCCCACGCTAAGAGCTTTCTTGGAAGCCATCCCCATTACATGGTAGGTACATCATGATGACTACTATCATGGACTCTGCGTGTCAGTGTGCTGGGTGCCCTAGTGGCGAGCGGCAGTGTAGCGGTTAGCGCGCTGCGCTACGAACCCGGCAACGCGGGTTCGCAACACCAGTGGCGATTATCTAAACCGCTCCTGGGCCTTTCCTAGGTCGACTCAACCTCAAATAAGTACCTGGTGCGATGTGTAAACATCGCCGCTAGGGAGACAAAGGCGGCTGGGCGTGGTGGTAGTCACTTACCCCCTCGTGTGCCGTACAGGCCTTCATAGGTGCTCGCTAACAGCACCCTGCCCCGATAGTCTGTTACAGGCTACACGGGGGATCTTTGTGCGTGTGTTTTTTTTTAGTGCAGGAATACGCCGCTAATGCAGCATGGGCGAGACATCAATTTGAGACCGAGCAGGTGCAATGCGTCCCTTGTTGCCATGAGACCACAGCAGTCCGTGGGCCTCATCTTCCCCCGCCCCCCTCACGGGCATTACGCAGGACCGCGTAAGGCAAAGGCGCAGGCCCCGCAATCCCCCCGTCGGCGTCGCTGCTGGCGGAAGGGGCCTTGTCTCGAGCAGTGTCCTTAACGACGCTTCAGACACTGATGAGGGATGTATTTATTCAGAACACGACCTCTTCACAGCGACGACTCGAAGACACGGTGACGGCTCGAGGACATAGCGGCGACCCCGACTCCCACGGCAAACCCAGAACCTCGCTTCTCGCCTCCTTTTATCCCCCAGCGCGGACCCATCTCTCTACCCCTGGCCACGCCCCTTCTTCTAGAACTCTCTCACCGGTTCCTGAACGTCCCAGATCCTTCCCCTCTCTCTTCCCTAGCCTGGTTATTACCACTTGTGAGCGCTAGTCGCGTTTACCTGCACTTTGTTGTTAACACACGTGGCCGCAAGTCCCCTATACCAGGGGTCCCCAACCCCCTGGCCGCGGACCGGTACCGGTCCGTGGCCTGTTAGGAACCGGGCCGCACAGCAGGAGGTGAGAGCGGTGAGTCCGCACGTGGCCCGCCCATTATTTTATTATTTACCACTTCCGTCCGTGCCTCTTTCCCGCACTGCGCACTTGTCTCAGTCACATTGTTGGTAAGCCTACGAGCTCTAACCCCTAGTAGCCACAGTGAGTAAGCCCACAAGCTAACCCCTAGTAGCCACAATGAGTAAGCCCACAGGCTAACCCCTAGTAGCCACAATGAGTAAGCCCACAGGCTAACCCCTAGTAGCCACAATGAGTAAGCCCACAGGCTAACCCCTAGTAGCCACAATGAGTAAGCCCACAAGCTCTAACCCCTAGTAGCCACAATGAGTAAGCCCACAAGCTCTAACCCCTAGTAGCCACAATGAGTAAGCCCACAAGCTCTAACCCCTAGTAGCCACAATGAGTAAGCCCACAAGCTCTAACCCCTAGTAGCCACAATGAGTAAGCCCACGAGCTCTAACCCCTAGTAGCCACAATGAGTAAGCCCACAAGCTCTAACCCCTAGTAGCCACAATGAGTAAGCCCACAAGCTCTAACCCCTAGTAGCCACAATGAGTAAGCCCACGAGCTCTAACCCCTAGTAGCCACAATGAGTAAGCCCACGAGCTCTAACCCCTAGTAGCCACAATGAGTAAGCTCACAAGCTAACCCCTAGTAGCCACAATGAGTAAGCCCACAAGCTCTAACCCCTAGTAGCCACAATGAGTAAGCCCACGAGCTCTAACCCCTAGTAGACACAATGAGTAAGCCCACAAGATCTAACCCCTAGTAGCCACAATGAGTATCCCACAAGCTCTAACCCCTAGTAGCCACAATGAGTAGCCCACAAGCTCTAACCCCTAGTAGCCACAATGAGTAAGCCCACAAGCTAACCCCTAGTAGCCACAGTGAGTAAGCCCACAGGCTAACCCCTAGTAGCCACAATGAGTAAGCCCACAAGATCTAACCCCTAGTAGCCACAATGAGTAGCCCACAAGCTCTAACCCCTAGTAGCCACAATGAGTAGCCCACAAGCTCTAACCCCTAGTAGCCAAAATGAGTAAGCCCACGAGCTCTAACCCCTAGTAGCCACAATGAGTAAGCCCACGAGCTCTAACCCCTAGTAGCCACAATGAGTAAGCTCACAAGCTAACCCCTAGTAGCCACAATGAGTAAGCCCACAAGCTCTAACCCCTAGTAGCCACAATGAGTAAGCCCACAAGCTCTAACCCCTAGTAGCCACAATGAGTAAGCCCACGAGCTCTAACCCCTAGTAGCCACAATGAGTAAGCCCACGAGCTCTAACCCCTAGTAGCCACAATGAGTAAGCTCACAAGCTAACCCCTAGTAGCCACAATGAGTAAGCCCACAAGCTCTAACCCCTAGTAGCCACAATGAGTAAGCCCACGAGCTCTAACCCCTAGTAGACACAATGAGTAAGCCCACAAGATCTAACCCCTAGTAGCCACAATGAGTATCCCACAAGCTCTAACCCCTAGTAGCCACAATGAGTAGCCCACAAGCTCTAACCCCTAGTAGCCACAATGAGTAAGCCCACAAGCTAACCCCTAGTAGCCACAGTGAGTAAGCCCACAGGCTAACCCCTAGTAGCCACAATGAGTAAGCCCACAAGATCTAACCCCTAGTAGCCACAATGAGTAGCCCACAAGCTCTAACCCCTAGTAGCCACAATGAGTAGCCCACAAGCTCTAACCCCTAGTAGCCAAAATGAGTAAAAAACAAAAGTAGCTGGAGAGCTTCTTTGAAAAGGGAAAAAGGCCCAATGATGAACTCCTCCCCCCCCCGGACCGTGAAAAAAATTGTCTTCCACGAAACCGGTCCATGGTGCCAAAAAGGTTGGGGACCGCTGCCCCATACTGTTTCCACACCTGCAGATACCACCCGTGGCCGCTAGTCCACGCACTGTCGCTACAATTGCAAGGCCACCGCGGGGTCACCGGCGGGCCCTGGTGGCCTTGAGTGCGGCCCCTGGCGTGCGGCCCCCCGGTAATACACAACAAGTGATAAAACCAATTCCATCATCATCATCGTGCTACTGCTGTCAAACCCAACAGTGGGTTTAAATGTGTGGCGGCCCTCACTCACGCTCGTGATGTCTTATCGAAACAAAGTAGTTGTGCTTACATGCCCATGCTTAATTTGTGTTTCGATGATTTGCCTTCAAACAAAAATAAAATCTGCCCATGTCTCGCACCGCCCAAAAAAAGTGCATCTAGCACCCCCAGGGAATGCGTGGTTAAGAAGGACCACTGCTCTATCGTCTAGACCCAGTGCCCTTCGACATTTGTTTTCAATCCCACAGCTCTCGATCTTCGCGGCACACCGAACCAAACCCGATGACTGTGTGGCCCTGGTGGGAGTTGCGAGGGCCAGGGGAGCGCTGGCTGACGGCCGCGTCTGTCGTACTGCTGCGTATGCGCGGTCAAATGGAGAGGGAGGGCCGAGGGTTGGCAGTGGGGGTTGTGGTGGAACGGCCACTGAACGGCACGGAAAGGGAGTCCCCCCGATCCGTCCAAGCTGGAAAACGGTGACGTCCCTTCCTCTCCTCGAATTCCGAAAGCACTGCGGTACACCTGGGACTCCGTGGCGGAACGCACACTTGTTTGGCGAAGGACTGCTCCGGAGAAGACCCTTCTCATTATGGGGTATGTTGGCCTACTCTTCAAGGGATAGTCGCTGAAGAGGTGGGGGCCGGTGCGGGGGGTCGGGGAGGAAATGCCCACGCATTGACGCGTCACGTGCGACTCGCCGCCGGTCGACTGATCGCAGCGTCCACGCTTTATACTGCACTGCCGCGCCTGGAGGTCGAACCGCCAACCTCTGGATTGCAAGTCCAGGGCGCGCTGACCGTGACGCCGCCTGTAGCAGCGTCCTACCGGACAGGCAAGAGGGAAGAGCAGCTGTTGGCGCTCCTTGACCCACCCCCCTACAGCTTAAATAAGAATATGTATTTATACTTCAGGAGGAATCCGATGAGCTCTAAAGCTCTTTTCCCACAGATATCCAGCCGGCACACAGGGTTTAGAACGCGACAACAACTAGCAGTACAACAGCACGGCATGAGTGCAAGGTGTAGGAAATAAAGGTGAAGCAATACAAGAAGCATTAATGAGGCTCTGGTGCCCAGAGGAGTGGCTGTCGAGTGTGCAGGCGGTGGTGACACGGGCACCCAGGGCCCACGGGCTGCAGAAGGGGGGGGGGGGACTTCAGCCACCTGAGTCCAAGATACGAAGGTGGGTGGGTGGGTGGGGGGGGGGGGCATTGGAAAGGGGGAGACCCATTTAAGTAATTGCAGCAGTGGCCCATGCCGACCGTTCTATACCACTGATGTCAATCTATGGGCCTCTGTGTCTCTGTGTTGACTTGATTGGCCTTTGTGTTGAGTTGATTGGCCTTTGTGTTGAGTTGATTGGCCTCTGTTAATGGGTCTTTGTCCGAGTCTCTCGGACCTCGATGTGAGTCTATGGGGTCTATGCCACTACTGTAATGCATGTTTCTATATGTTTCTATATATATAGCAGTCGATGGGTCTCTATGAGAGTCTCCCATCGGTCTTCTCGAAGCCAAGCACGCGGCGCGGCCATCGATCGCGCAGGCGGTGCAACTGCGAATCCACGCGTTGGCCAAGGCCGCAAATCCGCTCGGTGGTGGACGCCGCACGTGGCGTCGTGCGTGTCGCCGCACGCGAGTCGCGTCCGTACCTCATAGACGATGACGATAGCGGCAATGGTGCGGAATTGGGACGCTCGCATCGTCCGCTTTAAGCAAACGTTGTCGGACGCGATGCACAAAGCTCAAGACACCGCTGCTCCCCCCCCCCCCGCCAAAAAAAAAAAACCGGTGCCCATTGTGTGGGCAAGTGATTCATCTCGATCCCATCTCCTCTGTCTCGCCCCTGCCCCGACCCTAAACATTGCAGTCCATTTATTTCCCTTTCCTTCATCACAGCCCCGCATCATTGCCTCCCCCGCCCCCCGCCGCCCCCCCTCCAACGTCAGCTGCATCTTCGGCTGCCACCTCTGCCACGTCATCCGCCCCACGCCCTCGCCTGTTCCTCATTATCGGAATCAATTTATTCATGCTGGAGGAATCCGATAAGCTAAGAAGCTCTTGTTTTTCCCCCCACAGATGTCCAGTTAGGGGCCACGCGGTCGGAACGTTGCCGCAGCAAACACAATACACAAACACGATAGGACTTCAGCATCGTCATCAGCGAAGCCTCGCTGAGTTTCAAGACTCTGTCTCAAGACGATCCTGCTAGGTTCACGCAGTCGGCAAGGCGATTATTGCAAAACGGAATGCGTATTCCAATGGAGCGTATTTTTTTTGTTTGTTTGAAATGTAGCAATAAGGGAGGCGTTTCAGTTTCAACAATCGTAACAAATAATCCAATTTTACCACTCCAATCACACTCCCTGTCTCTTCTGCTGTTTCACTATCTCCTGGCACGTTCAACGCTCCCCCATCTCCCCGCAGCCCCCCCCCCCACTCAGCCCCCCCTCTCCCACTCAGCCTCCCCCCACTCAGCCCCCCCCCCACCCCCCAATCTCCCGTGGCATCTCACGGGAAGGGGACGGTCACCCCCTCGAGCTCACAATCCCCAGTGGCTCAACGTTGGGGTGGCATTCACGGGGCATGCCACGGAAGACAATCGGACGGCATGACGTACGGGGAGAAATAAATAAATAACATTTTTTTTTACATTTATATTAGATGGACTACAAGAGCATCGTTGCGGTGCGCAATGTATATTGAATGGGCTAAAATATATTAAATAGTAAATAGATTACCCCTAACCCCAGCCCACCTCACTCCCCTGCCCCTAGCCTGCACTCAAGCAACTAGGCATGCAAGACGAAGAGGTTTGTTGGGTAAGATCGCGTAAATGTAAATCTGCCGTTAAACAAAGATCCCCCGTGTGGCCTACGCAGTGGCATCAGACGCCACTGCATTTGAATACAAAAAAAAATCTCATCATTGTCGTCGTCGTCGTCATCATGATCAATCCGCCGCTAGATGAAGGGCCTTCCAGCCTCGTCAGCATCTCTGATGGTCGCGCAATGTCGCAGGCCGTCTCGCTCCCGCACGAGATCCGATCCCAATCGTTCCGTCTCCACGGAGGTGGGTCTCGTCTGTATCCGCGCTTCTTAGCTGCCATTCCGCTCCGGTTATCCTCGCAGCAGCAGCAGCAGGGGCGGCTTTTGGCAAACCGTAGAACAAAGGCGGTGGTCGCGGCATCGTCGCGCGGCGCTTTCAGATGAGCTTCTGCGGCCGTCTGGAACGCTCTCTTCCTTCCGATATTAGGAAGCCGCTGGGAGCTGTGGAGTTTCAAGTCTAGATTGAAAACTCGTTTCTTTAGAACTGCTTTTTTTACGTTCGGTTTGTTGTCCTGTCCACCGCAACTCCGATTAGCGAGGTCGGCTACGTACGGCGCGAAAGAAGTTCAACGTAAAATGCATTAACATCCCAACGACTACCACCTACCCATCATCACCGAAGACCTCAACAATGTCCCGAGTCTCAATCCTCACCCCCTTCTGGGATCGCGCTGCTGCTGTCGCCTATTCTAGAATCTCACCCAGATCCCCGACGTTACGCTGGTGAAACAAGGCGGACGTCCAGAATAATAAAACCTCCTCTTCAATCCAGACTCAAGCCTCATTGCACCACCTCTTGGCTTCGACATTCCTCCTCCTCCTGCGAATTGTGGCCAATGCGACCCAAACTGTGGACCATAATAGTACACTCATAGAGACACGAAAAGGGGTCGTCCATAAATGACGTCACGCACGTAGGTGGGGTGGGGGGGGGTCAGACATTTGTGACGATGTGTGACGACGGGGGGAAGGGATTTTGAGAAATGTGACGTCACATCAAAATGCGCAACTTTAAATAAATATAGACAACACGTTCTACTTAATTCAATAGTTTAAAGCGATTTGAAGCATGTTCTATATATTTTTTGGGGGGGGGGGAGGGCAGAGCTTTGTGACGTCATATTTGAGGTGGGGGGGTCTGACTTTTTGTGACGCCGTGTGACGAGGGGGGGGGGGGTCAAAAATCGTCCATAATCGCGTGACGTCATTTATGGACGGCCCCAAAGATGCACAGAGACTCATAGACATACATAGAGACGCATAGAGATACAAAGAGATGCAAAGAGATACATAGACACCCACAGAGATACATTAAAGACCAGCCACAGTGGTGCGAGTGTGGCTATGCGACCCAAACTTCGGACCATAGAGTAACCCACTTCTTACGTGGCAAACCTTACTGGCTGTGTAGGGTGGTGGAGGTTTATGACACATTAATACCTACGCGATCTAACCCTCCCACAAAAAAACAACCCCTTTATTATGAATAACCCACTGTAGTCTGCGCTCCTTCAACGGAGAGGAGGAGAAACGGCAACACGACACGAACTTCGATTTAAAGCTTTCGTGACTGCAATGATTCATCTTCTTTGGTTCTTTCGGTAAAGTCACGTAGAATGAGAATAAAATAATAAATTGATAAAATAAAATAACACAATAATATTCTCACGACGTTTCGGCCACAACACAAGCGGCCTTCATCAGGTGAAGGGGGCGAGACTGTCTGGTAGGACAGCGCTGGAGTGAGAGAGCCACGTTCAGATCACGGCTTTTAAGCTGTGTGAGAGGAACAAAGAGCCGCGACTCTAAGGCTTTTTGTTCCTCTCACACAGCTTAAAAGCCGTGATCTGAACGTGGCTCTCTCACTCCAGCGCTGTCCTACCAGACAGTCTCGCCCCCTTCACCTGATGAAGGCCGCTTGTGTTGTGGCCGAAACGTCGTGAGAATATGATTGTGTTATTTTATTTTATCAATTTATTATTTTATTCTCATTCTACGTGACTTTACCGAAAGAACCAAAGAAGACGACACGAACTCTCAACAGCTGAAGCCCTCGCGACGTGCCCAGCAGACCTGGACATTGGCATGTAGCTCCCGTACACATCGGCTGCCATCATACGCGAGATCAGAAACCACCACTGTCATCCATCAGCCACGATTCCATCTCGTGCTGTGTCCTGCACAGGTCTGCTTACTCGCTCGCTCGCTCGCCCGCCCGCTCGCTCGCTCTCTCTGAACAGTCAATATCATTCCTACGACTTGCATTTATTTCGCCGATCCACGTTGCTCCTCCTTCTTCTTCTTCTTCTTCCTGTCTCTAGGTGTAATTCACAGCGTGGGCTGTCCGACTCTCTCTCTCTCTCTTTCTGTGGCGTTACCATTGTAGTCGTCAGTGCCCGCGTCTCCGAATCATGCGTCACGGCAGAAATACCGTAAGTCACACGCGGGCTATGACGTTCCGAACGAAAATGTAACGAAAATACATTATGCACAAGGCCAAAAAAACCCTTTAGAAAGAGAATCCCAAGGCCTCTTGGCCAGAGCCAGCCTTGTCGGATTTCGCTCAGCGGTTGATTGCTACTCCACCCCTCCTCCTCCCTCCCTCCTCATCCTCCCCTCCTCATCACCCCCCTCCCCCCTCCTCATCCTCCCCTCCCCCTCACCCCCCTCCCCCCTCTTCATCCTCCCCTCCTCCTCACCCCCACCCGGCTCCTCCTCCGCCCCCGCCGTAAGCTTTTTAAGCGTCCTCCCGCTTTGCCCACGACTTCCAATTCACCCACCCAACCCACACTACCCTACTAATCGCGACCACTTCCCGCAGCCTGTGATGTCCTCCGCCCCTCGACAAGTCTTCATTCTAGAGCGACGAATGGATCGGAGCCGCATGTGACTGCTCTCTGGCTCACCCACCCCTTGCTGATCTCTGGCTCATCCACCCCTCGCGGCTCTGTGGCTCACCCACCCCTTGCTGATCTCAGGCTCACCCACCCCTTGCTGATCTCTGGCTCATCCACCCCTTGCGGCTCTGTGGCTCACCCACCCTTTGCTGATCTCAGGCTCATCCACCCCTTGCGGCTCTGTGGCTCACCCACCCCTTGCTGATCTCAGGCTCACCCACCCCTTGCGGCTCTGTGGCTCACCCACCCCTTGCTGATCTCAGGCTCACCCACCCCTTGCGGCTCTGTGGCTCACCCACCACTTGCTGATCTCTGGCTCACCCACCCCTTGCTGATCTCAGGCTCACCCACCCCTTGCGGCTCTGTGGCTCACCCACCCCTTGCTGATCTCAGGCTGCACCCTTCCCCCCCCCCCCACCTTTGCGGGCAGCCGTTAAAAAAACCCTTTAATATTGAACGTAATTTAACGTAAAGATAATTTACAAAATGTGTGGGGGAATTGGGTGCAAGTTGCTGTGCGCGTGTGATGCGGCTCTCGAACTATTTGGTTCAAAGACAAACGCTGAAAAGAGAGACGACTCTTCTTCTAATTCGAAATGTTGGCGACCCCCCTACCCCCCACCCCCCCTACCCCACCCTCATCCACCTGTTCTAGACTCCAGAGAGATGAACCTGCATCTCGGCCTGAGCCACAGTCATCCACACGTGACCGTAGCAGGGGTATGTCGCGTATGGATAAGCGGGCGAGACACTGCGTTAAAGTTATCCATTGCTCCAGTGCACGGGACACCCCGCTCCCTCCACCCCCACACCTGAAAGGAAGAACCTCAGTTCAATTCCCGGTCGTGGCAACGTCAGTGGCGAGCCAACTTTTTGTGACTTTATTTGTTTTCTAACCAGGTGGTGAGAACTCAAGTGACAAAGGATGGAGGTCTCATTTGCAAGAGTGACTTTGGGCATTAGTCTGCTGCCAATAGGCAGAGGTCTCATTTGCAAGAGTGACTTTGGGCATTTTTATTCTGCTGCCAGTAGGGTGTGATGATTGCCGCTGCATTGTGTGCTGTCCCAATTGACTCATTCGCGGTGTCATTTTTTAAATTGGCAAATATGGTCCCTGACGCCAGCACGCAAATGGCCCCACTATTGCGAACGACGCAATGGGATATTTAACGTCTATTGTGAAGCATACGGCACGCGTGGTATTATGATGACGGTCGTTACATATCGCAGTATTGAACAGGGCGGCCGCTGGAATCGAACCGCGAAAGTCTACAACACGCGGCAAACGCGCGTGGTATCTGACCGGATGGTGTGCACCCCCCCCTTCGCCCCCTCCACTACGCACTCCACCAACCGGCACTACTCAGAGAGTGGTGAAATATAGTGAATTGACCCAAAATGATAGAAGGGGAGGCATTAATCCCGCAATCAAATCCTCGTCGAAATGGAGACGGAGTTTGCTTAGAAATCATCACAATTGGAATATTTATGTATGCTGCAGGAGAAATCCGATGAGCTATAAAGCTCTTTTTCACAGATGTTCAGTCGGGGCACGGGGTAAGAATGTTACAACAACAAACAGTTACAAAAACACGATAGGAGTGCCAAGTATAGAAAGGTAAACAAATAAGTATAAAATAATAAATTAATAAAATAACAATACAATTCTCACGACGTTTCGGCCACAACACAAGTGGCCTTGTTCAGGAGCTTCAATGAAGCTCTGTCGTCCCGACAGGTCTGTTCCTTTCACCTGAAGAAGGCCACTTGTGTTGTGGCCGAAACGTCGTGAGAATTTTATTGTGTTATTTTATTTTATTAATCTATTATTTTATTCTCATTCTACGTGACTTTACCGAAAGAACCAAAGAAGATGAATCCTTGCAGTCACGAAAGCTTTAAATCGAAAAGAAAACAAATAACTTAATAATACAAATAAAACTACAATTTTTTCTAACTTACCAGCTAAAGCGCACGGAGTTATTAACTTATTTTTTTAAGAAGCGACCTGACCGCAAATGATAGCTCAACGAAGTTTCTTATCTCATCACTTGGAGCTGTATAGCAGCAAACCAATCCAAATAATCTCAATGCGTGTTTACAAGAAGTGGGAGTCTTAATCTCTCTCTCTCTCTCTGGGAATCGGTCGTATCGATTTTTATTGTTGGAGAGTTCATAAGGTAAGATTTGGCCAGATGTCTCTCAGATGACTGGAAGTGAAGCCCAACTCAAATAAACGCTCGCACGTAGAGACTCAACACATCTTACAATTATTGGACTGGATACTGGATGCTGAAAACGGCATGTCTCAGATTCTCCCGCTAATCACCCGTTCCAATAAAATTTTCATGACTCTGTGATAAAAGTGCGATGCGACTCATCAATATTTCAGATGCCGGTGTAATTAAACTTATGTGTTCCCTAAACGCATCCAGACACTCAGAAGGCAGAAGTCTTCCTTACACCTCCCCCCCGCCCGCCCGCCCGACCTCCATCCAGACAACAACAACACCGTTAGACCTCAACATGAGCCTGAGAACCCAGAGGCAAGGAAGGGGGAGAAGGGACGACCGTTGTCGAGACATCTGGGATAATCGGGCGACTCTTGCCCATTCTTGCGTATGACGCCAATGTGGTTCGATGAGCTTGATGCCAAATGTCCGTGGTCTGCTAGCCACGACGAGAGGGCTTCGGGAAAGAGATACGACGACGACGACGGTGATGATGATGATGAGAGGGGATGGAAGAGGGGGAAAGGAGCCAGCAGGAGTGAGCTGCACGGAGGAGCAGATTCTGTTTTTTTAAGCGGGCTGCGGGGAGGGATTCAGAGTGGGGGGATCACACAGAAGTCACGTGGTTTACGGGAGGCTTCGGCTGATGTCGACAAAAAGAGATCTATTGATGAGGGATCAGAGTGGAAGGGGGTGGGGGGGATCACACAGAAGTCACGTGGTTTACGGGAGGCTTGAGCTGATTTAGACGGTGCTGCATCGAACGAGGACCATATCCAACAGAGAGGGAGTGTCACTGCCGCTACACATCTGGCAATTCTTTAGCATTAGGTTCAAGCGAGCCTGACTCTGCCGATGAGACACTGAATGTGGAAACCGGGTCCTCGCCTCAGAATCCAGCCAATAGGATACGCCGATTCCTCGCGCGGACGCATCGAGCTCATTGGCTGAGCGGGCACACGGGAGGGCGTGGCCAGCACCACTCACCAACCGCTTTGGTCTCTGATGTTAACACAACGCGCCGTGTGCCCATTTGACCCAGATGAGGCCCAGAACGGGCTCAGACAATCGTCACTGGCGTTGGCCGTGAGCGGGAATCGAACTCGGCCCGCCGCGTTCGGAGCGCAGCGCGCCCTGACCGCTACACCGCCGCTCCCCCACCATCCAGCACACAACAAAGACGACGACCCCCCGCTATAGCCTGCAACAGACTGTTGGTGCAGGTGCTGTTAGAAAAGACAAAAGACAAATACCTCCCGTATAGCCTGCAACAGGCGGTTGGGGCAAGTGCAGTTAGCGAGCGCACACACAGAAACGTCATCATTTGACAACTGATGGATGCGGCCTCCTCATTATGGATGAATGCTGGGTGCTTAGAATCCAGCAAGCTTCCACCCACCACCACCACCACCACTCACCCACCCACCCACTACCCCCGCCCAGGATTTCCGATCAAGACGCAGCGACCCGCACCAAGCAACCCGAGCAATAACCTAGTAATTAAGTGTGTCCATATCCGAGGAAATGACTCCTCTAACACCGCTACACGGCTCAAATCAGCCGGGGCCACCAAGGTCCCTTGTCCAGTTTTCCCATACACAAAAGAGCGCGGTGATGTTGATGGGTGGGGGGGCAGGGAAGGCAGCAGCAGCAGCATCGTTGTGCCCGGAGCCTCATCGCAAGTCGCCCTATGAACCCGGCGAGTTTCGAGCTTGATTTGCTTCGGTCGACACGGGCACACGTCAGTGGCGAGTGAAGTCTTGAGCCGGTCCTTGGATTCCCCGCTCGCTCGGCCACACCAACGACACCCAAGCAACCACCCCTATCCTCTCTCGCGTGTTCCCAAAAAAAAAAAGCGCTATTCTGCCGCGGCTGTGCCCTAGGGACGCTCTCTCTCTCTTAAGCAGTGAAGGCACAGACTCCAACCGGCACGAAATAAAATATTCAAATTATAAAAAAAAGTTTTTTTTTTAACCAGCTGGAAGACCCAACTGAGCTGTATGCCTCTGTTTTTCAGGAGCGACCAACCTCCCACTAAATGATAGCTCAACGAAGTGGTCTCATCATACTCTTTGGTTCTATTGGGTAAAGTCACGTAGGTGACTTTACATGGATCCTAGCAGTCACGAAAGCTTCAAATCTAGAAATGGTCTCATCATGGTGTGGATATTAATAATAGCAGCCAAATACTCTTAACACGTGATGGTGATTCTACTGATGGTGTAGTGTATAATAGTGTAGTGTAAAGTATTATATAGTGTAGTGTATAGTAGCGTAGTGTATAGTGCAGTGTAATGTATAGTTGTGTAGTGTGTAGTGGATAGCACTGTGTGGTATATAGTAGTGTAGTGTGTAGTGTAGTATGTTGAAATTCTTTCGCACCGTACGTAGCCAACCGTGCTAATCAGAGGTGCGGGGTAAGGACAGCAAACTAAGCACAACAACCATTTTTTAAAGAAATTCGTTTTCAATTTAGTATAGTGGTGTAGTGCATAATAGTGTATAGTGTAGTGTATTGTAGTGCTGTGTGAAGTACATATCATGGTGTAGTATATAGTAGCGTAGTGTGTGGTGTATAGTTGTACATATGTTTACCACTTAGGCTTTCGCCTGATGAAGCTAGTTGTAATTACTGGCGAAACGTCGTACACAGATCGTACATTTTGTGGTTCTGCTCTCCGACACACAACCGTTGTTGCTGTACTAGTAACGAATTGGCCACGTTCTGCTTACGTGACAACCCTTACTCATTGGCTGTGTCGGGTGGTGGCGGCTTTAACGACACACGATATATTTGTACGCGATCTAACCCATTATTATGGAGTCGCATGTGGGGCTGCAGCGCGGAGTCGTGGGGAGGAGGAGGGGGGGGTTGCAGTAGGGCCAGGGAGGAAATCTAGATAAGTCAAGGCGGCCGTACAACAATAATCATAATAAAGATAAATAGTGCGCGGACACGCGAGGGAGACGGCTCTCAATCAGCGACGAGAGAACGGCTACAGATTGACCTGCTGCTCGGCTACATGCCGCGTCAAATCAAACTCGAATGCTCCGCGCGGGCTCCTGGCAGCCAAAATCTGTCCGCTCGCTCTGCTCTGAACGCGGCCCATTGCCCCCTCGCCCCCCCCCCCGCCCACCCCCCCCGCCACCAATGAAAGAGACGCGAGGCTATTTGCGTGGCGTATTTCGTGCGGGGGATATAACTTGAAGTGAAACGCGAGCGATAAGGATTCCGAGCGAGCCTCCACCCCCCCATCTCTATCCCTCCATCCCCACCTCCCCAACTCCCCACGTCAATTTCCCCCCCCCCACACCAATCTCCCCCCGCCCCTCCCCACCCCCTTGCAATTTCTACAAAATATGTTTTGTGTCCACATATCGGCGCGTTTCAAAGTGAATTTACATCGCGCACGAAATTGAAACCGTACACCACGGAAGCGGTCAGATTCCTCACCCGTCGATGGAGAGGATTTTAAATAAACAAATAAAATCTGGCAACCTCTGAGCGTGTGATCCGGGCCCACTGTGCCTCGATTCTTCCTGGCTGTGATCGTCCCCTTGGGCGCAGTGGGGTTGGTCGACAATAATTCACTATGGAACACGATTTTTTATTCCTGGGTAGTAAAGCGTTATTTGCTAATTGCTTATGACTCAAAAGTACCGGAAATGGCTATCATTCCCCCACAAACTTTGCTTTTGTGACCAGGACTTTACGTGAAGGAATGACGCAAATGTTAATTATACATGTGTATATACTTTTATATATATTATAATATTGTGACTGGTATATATTATGTACGTACAGTGAGGGAAAAAAGTATTTGATCCCCTGCTGATTTTGTACGTTTGCCCAATGACAAATAAATGATCAGTCTATAATTTTAATGGTAGGTTTATTTGAACAGTGAGAGACAGAACAACAACAACAAAATCCAGAAAACCGCATGTCAAAAATGTTATAAATTTATTTGCATTTTAATGAGGGAAATAAGTATTTGACCCCCTCTCAATCAGAAAGATTTCTGGCTCCCAGGTGTCTTTTATACAGGTAACGAGCTGAGATTAGGAGCACACTCTTAAAGGGAGTGCTCATAATCTCAGCTTGTTACCTGTATATAAGAGACCTGTCCACAGAAGCAATCAATCAATCAATCAGATTCCAAACTCTCCACCATGGCCAAGACCAAAGAGCTCTCCAAGGATGTCAGGGACAAGATTGTAGACCTACACAAGGCTGGAATGGGCTACAAGACCATTGCCAAGCAGCTTTGTGAGAAAGTGACAACAGTTGGTGCGATTATTCGCAAATGGAAGAAACACAAAAGAAATGTCAATCTCCCTCGGCCTGGGGCTCCATGCAAGATCTCACCTCGTGGAGTTGCAATGATCATGAGAACGGTGAGGAATCAGCCCAGAACTACACGGGAGGATCTTGTCAATGATCTCAAGGCAGTTGGGACCATAGTCACCAAGTAAACAATTGGTAACACACTACGCCGTGAAGGACTGAAATCCTGCAGCGCCCGCAAGGTCCCCCTGCTCAAGAAAGCACATATACATGCCCGTCTGAAGGTTGCCAATGAACATCTGAATGATTCAGAGGACAACTGGGTGAAAGTGTTGTGGTCAGATGAGACCAAAATGGAGCTCTTCGGCATCAACTCAACTCGCCGTGTTTGGAGGAGGAGGAATGCTGCCTATGACCCCAAGAACACCATCTGCACCGTCAAACATGGAGGTGGAAACATTATGCTTTGGGGGTGTTTTTCTGCTAAGGGGACAGGACAACTTCACCGCATCAAAGGGACGATGGACGGGGCCATGTACCGTCAAATCTTTGGTAAAAACCTCCTTCCCTCAGCCAGGGCATTGAAAATGGGTCGTGGATGGGTATTCCAGCATGACAATGATCCAAAACACACGGCCAAGGCAACAAAGGAGTGGCTTAAGAAGAAGCACATTAAGGTCCTGGTGTGGCCTAGCCAGTCTCCAGACCTTAATCCCATAGAAAATCTGTGGAGGGAGCTGAAGGTACGAGTTGCCAAACGTCAGCCTCAAAACCTTAATGACTTGGAGAAGATCTTCAAAGAGGAGTGGGACAAAATCCCTCCTGAGATGTCTGACCTCTGTGATTGCCAACAAGGGTTTTGCCACTAAGTACTAAGTCATGTTTTGCAGAGGGGTCAAATACTTAATTCCCTCATTAAAATGCAAATCAATTTATAACATTTTGGACATGCGTTTTTCTGGATTTTGTTGTTGTTAGTTTGTCTCTGACTGTTCAAATAAACCTACCATTAAAATTATAGACTGATCATTCCTTTGTCAGTGGCCAAACGTACAAAATCAGCAGGGGATCAAATACTTTTTTCCCTCACTTTATGTTGCACTTCTTTCGCGCCGCACGTAGCCAACCGTGCTAATCAGAGGTGCGGGTATATTTTATATTTAACATCGTGAAACGTATTACTTATTATAGATCATGTAACTTTTTTGTTTAATATTATAATATTTTGAGTGGAACAGTCGAACGGTGGGGTGGGTGGGGGGGGGGGGGGGTTGAGCGTGCTGTGCTATGAACCCGGCCCACCTGAGTTCGATTCCCGGCGGCGACCGCTAACACCTGCGACAAGCCAAGTCTCAACATGTAAATCCAATGTGGTCTCAACCGCTCAATCCCATGCGGATCTGCTCCCTGTCCACATGGCTACAATGAATAACATTACCGCGTGATGCTGCTGCAGCTGCTGCTGCTGCGTTGGGGTTTGGTAAGCAGGCATACAAAATAAAAACTCAACACGTCCCGTGGCGATAACACCGTGCGCGTTGTCTTAAAAGGAAAACCAGTATAAAACAGGCGACGTTTCGGGCAATGGCCCTTCTTCATTACACATAGAAAGAGAGAGAAAAAAAATCTGGATATCTCTCTGCCTGAAACGTCATTTGTGAATGTATTTTTCCGTTTATCGACTGAATTAACTCTGGTTTAACACGTAGGCTTTGGCGACTAATAGTAAATATAAGCGTTTTTTTTGTTAGATCGCGTAAATATAAATGTGTCATTAAACCCGCCACCACCCGGCTCAGCCAATTAGTAAGGTTTGTGAGAAACTTGTCACTAGTACAGCACACCGGTGTGTTGGAGAGCCAAGCCACAACGTTTAACATCTGAGTACGACGTTTCGCCAGTAATTACAACAAGCATCATCAGCCAGAATGTAAGCAGGCTTCCTTTGTGGTTCATATTTCCCGTCCGGAGGACGGGCGAGAGTTTTGAATCAGTGCGTGTTACCCCCACTTCTGATCCTACGGACGGGAAACACGAGGACCTCGGTCAGAAATAAATACGTAAGAGAGAGCGAGATGTAGTTGGAGCTAAAGAGTCAAAGCTTGCAAAAGCGTCGCGAACACGGACGGCACACTTCGGAATCCCACCGAGAGATTCGGACGAGGAGCGCACGCGCATCGCTGAGCTAAGCACATTGACAATGAACGGGGGGGAGGGGGGGCCTGGGCAGGGGACAGCTTGCGAGAAGGTGTCGCGACGGCCAGCGGTTGAGGCTGGTGACAAGAATGGCAGTCAAGAGGAGTGGCTTGAGGGGGAGGTGGAAAGGCGCCCAAGGAGGGCCGCATTGCCGTGGAGACGGAGCAACCGAGGGTCAGCTCGTGTGCAGAAGACGCCGAACGGATCGTGGCAATCGCAGGATTGTGGTCGGGTGATGATCGGGAGGGCTTTCATCGAGCAGTGGATAAAACCCTGGCACCGTCTGATTTGGCGGAGAGTCGTGGAGCGTTCGGCAAAGGACGTGGGAAAGGAATGAAAGGTGGGGATAGAGGAGGTTCGGGATAGCGCCCGAACGGAGTGATTCCCTGACGTGTGACGCGCTGTGGTGCGGAAGGCGACGTGAAGACGAAGTTCACGACTCGCCCGGCTGCAACTCCTGTACGCTATTACCGCGGTGGCGAGCTGTTAACTACCTCGCCTGGTATACAGGAGGTCTTGGGTTCGATCTCGACCCTGACGCCTGCTGCTGTATATTTGGAGTTCGCGTGTCTCTCTCTCTCTCTCCCGTCATGGTCGCGTGGGTTTTTCTCCGGGTCCTCCGGTTTTCCACTCCACATTTAGACTAAACGTCGCGCGTTTAGAGTACCCGGCTGCTCGAAGTTTCCACGTGATGAAACGCCACTTCGTTGAGCTATCATTTGCGAAAGCCAGGTCGCTAATGAAAAAGAGCTATACAGCTTCAGTGGGGCCTTACCTGGTAAAAAATAAAAAATAAATTGTTTAGTTGAGTAGTCTTTTTTTATTTCACAGGCGTATCGATCCTTGACATACTACGCGTCGTCTCATGTCACAGTGGATGTTAAAGGCCACGTGGCGTCACTCAGAAATAATAATGAACAAAAAAAAACCCTGTTTAGATTCAGTTTATAGCTTTAAACTTGGACGCGTCTCTTGGTCACTGCAAACACAACTTCGCTCCCTCCTCTCGCCACGGGGCCTCTGGCCACGCATGGCATTTACACGACAGCAGCAGCAGCAGCGGCGATAACAGAGTCACCGCAGCCACTGCCACCGAGGTCTCGTGATTACTGAGAGCCGAGGTCAGGTCACGCCGAGCGCCAACCGAGCCCCGATGCCGCCACCACACGCTGAGTGCCGAGGTAGGGCCCCACGTGGTGGCCGCACGCGTCTCGGAATAATATCAGGATGTCGACATGCACTGGAGGAATCCGGGTGAGCGGTGAAGCTCTTTTGTTGTTATCCTTGGTTCTTTCGGTAAAGTCACGTAGAAGGGAAACAATAAAATGATAAAAATATATAAAACAATAAAATGATCACGACGTTTTGACTTCGACACAAGCAGTCATCATCAGGTGTGAACACCACAAGAAGAAAATTTGAAAAAAGTGGCGGCGTTGTTGTTGTTGTTTTGTTTTCACAGATGTCCAGTAGCGTGCTGGCAGCCACGTGTTCATTACATCGGCGCGCGTGGCACCGATATATTCCAGCAACCTCCCTCTCCATGGCTGGGGCCCTACGCCCAGCCAGGCCTCACACACGGCGACGGGACACGATTGCTCCTCCGGTTTATTGTTTACCTTCGGCCCATCAAGAATTCCGTGTCACTCCCGAACGGGTGCGACACCGATCATCGACCTCATTCACGCTCGCCATGGTGGCTTCTGCGGCGTGATTTTTTTTATTATCTACCCCCCCTCCCCCCTCTCCAAATCGTCTTATGGGGTTCTGTGAATTCCATCTTCCGTTTCGCATCCTTGCCTCTTTTCACAGTTCTCCTTCCACCCCGCACGTCGCTTGAGGTTTCAGATAATTTGCTCTCTGTCGCTCGCTTTATTACATACAACCCAAAACCCCACCACAACCACGGATTTCCATTTACTATTCACGATCAATTACAATATTTGCATAATTTAAAGTGTTGACAATCCAATTCGAGATTCAGCCGTAACGTTCGAGATTCAGCCGTAACGCATGACAACACACACACACAGCACACGAAATGACAGAATCGTGAACTTATTAATAAATAAATAACCAATCTGATTTATAAGGCTCCATTCAACAACAGATATCGAAGCGCCGTCAGTGTAACGGAGCAAGTGAGAAGTGAGCGTGGAGAGATAGACTCGAGGGGGAGAGAGAGAGAGAAAGAGGGTGGCCGTGATACACAGCTGGTGGGGTTTACAGCGGGGACTTAGAAGTGTACATCGCCTGCGAGTTTCTGGGTTGTGGAGTGTGTGGCTGGGTAGTGGAGTGTGTGGATGGGTATTAGAGTGTGTGGCTGGGTAGTGGAGTGTGTGGCTGGGTAGTGGAGTGTGTGGCTGGGTAGTGGAGTGTGTGACTGGATAGTGGAGTGTGTGGCTGGGTAGTGGAGTGTGTGGCTGGGTAGTGGAGCGTGTGGCTGGGTAGTAGAGTGTGTGGATGGGTAGTGGAGTGTGTGGCTGGGTAGTGGAGTGTGTGGATGGGTAGTGGAGTGTGTGGCTGGGTAGTGGAGTGTGTGGCTGGGTAGTGGAGTGTGTGGCTGGGTAGTGGAGAGTGTGGCTGGATAGTGGAGTGTGTGGCTGGGTAGTGGAGCGTGTGGCTGGGTAGTGGAGTGTGTGGCTGGGTAGTGGAGTGTGTGGCTGGGTAGTGGAGTGTGTGGCTGGGTAGTGGAGAGTGTGGCTGGATAGTGGAGTGTGTGGCTGGGTAGTGGAGCGTGTGGCTGGGTAGTGGAGTGTGTGGCTGGGTAGTGGAGCGTGTGGCTGGGTAGTGGAGTGTGTGGCTGGGTAGTGGAGTGTGTGGATGGGTAGTGGAGTGTGTGGCTGGGTAGTGGAGTGTGTGGATGGGTAGTGGAGTGTGTGGCTGGGTAATGGAGTGTGTGGCTGGGTAGTGGAGTGTGTGGCTGGGTAGTGGAGTGTGTGGCTGGGTAGTGGAGAGTGTGGCTGGATAGTAGAGTGTGTGGCTGGGTAGTGGAGCGTGTGGCTGGGTAGTGGAGTGTGTGGCTGGGTAGTGGAGTGTGTGGCTGGGTAGTGGAGTGTGTGGCTGGGTAGTGGAGAGTGTGGCTGGATAGTGGAGTGTGTGGCTGGGTAGTGGAGCGTGTGGCTGGGTAGTGGAGTGTGTGGCTGGGTAGTGGAGCGTGTGGCTGGGTAGTGGAGTGTGTGGCTGGGTAGTGGAGTGTGTGGCTGGGTAGTGGAGTGTGGATGGGTATTAGAGTGTGTGGCTGGGTAGTGGAGTGTGTGGCTGGGCAGTGGAGTATGTGGCTGGGTAGTGGAGTGTGTGGCTGGGTAGTGGAGCGTGTGGCTGGGTAGTGGAGTGTGTGGCTGGGTAGTGGAGTGTGTGGCTGGGTAGTGGAGTGTGTGGCTGGGTAGTGGAGTGTGTGGCTGGGTAGTGGAGTTTGTGGCTGGGTAGTGGAGTGTGTGGCTGGGTAGTGGAGTGTGTGGCTGGGTAGTGGAGCGTGTGGCTGGGTAATGGAGTGTGTGGCCGGGTAGTGAAGTGTGTGGCTGGGTAGTGGAGTGTGTGGCTGGGTAGTGAAGTGTGTGGCTGGGTAGTGGAGTGTGTGGCTGGGCAGTGGAGTATGTGGCTGGGTAGTGTAGTGTGTGGCTGGGTAGTGGAGTGTGTGGCTGGGTAGTGGAGTGTGTGGCTGGGTAGTGGAGTGTGTGGCTGGGTAGTGGAGTGTGTGACTGGGTAGTGGAGTGTGTGGCTGGGTAGTGGAGTGTGTGGCTGGGTAGTGGAGTGTGTGGATGGGTAGTGGAGTGTGTGGCTGGGTAGTGGAGTGTGTGGCTGGGTAGTGGAGTGTGTGGCTGGGTAGTGGAGTGTGTGGATGGGTAGTGGAGTGTGTGGCTGGGTAGTAGAGTGTGTGGCTGGGTAGTGGAGTGTGTGGCTGGGTAGTGGAGTGTGTGGCTGGGTAGTGGAGTGTGTGGCTGGGTAGTGGAGTGTGTGGCTGGGTAGTGGAGTTTGTGGCTGGGTAGTGGAGTGTGTGGCTGGGTAGTGGAGTGTGTGACTGGATAGTGGAGAGTGTGGCTGGGTAGTGGAGTGTGTGGCTGGGTAGTGGAGTGTGTGGATGGGTATTAGAGTGTGTGGCTGGGTAGTGGAGTGTGTGGCTGGGTAGTGGAGTGTGTGGCTGGGTAGTGTAGTGTGTGGCTGGGTAGTGGAGTTTGTGGCTGGGTAGTGGAGCGTGTAGCTGGGTAGTGGAGTGTGTGGCTGGGTATTGGAGTGTGTGGCTGGGTAGTGGAGTGTGTGTCTGGGTAGTGGAGTTTGTGGCTGGGTAGTGGAGCGTGTAGCTGGGTAGTGGAGTGTGTGGCTGGGTAGTGGAGTGTGTGGCTGGGTATTGGAGTGTGTGGCTGGGTAGTGGAGTGTGTGGCTGGGTAGTGGAGTTTGTGGCTGGGTAGTGGAGCGTGTAGCTGGGTAGTGGAGTGTGTGGCTGGGTAGTGGAGTGTGTGACTGGGTAGTGGAGTGTGTGGCTGGGTAGTGGAGTGTGTGGCTGGGGAATGGAGTGCATGGTTGTAATAATAAAGTGTATGATTGGATCAACTAACTGCTGGATGTGTGGTGGAGCTAGGCCAATTTAACGCCTTGAAGACACGAAGGAGAATCTTAGTGGAGTGTGTGGCTATGCAGATTTATACAGCAACAGAACCCTGTCCATGCTTGGCGCTTGCTGAATCCAACAGTGCCCGTCGCAGTGTGAAAAACAAACGGGATCACCCTTCACTGGATGGCACAGCGTCAAAGAAGTCGGAACCAGTTGTTGGAACGAACATCGTTGACAGGTTTACTAAACTTTTTACAAAGACAGCGAACGCCTCAATCATGAGCGGGGGAGGGGGGGGGGACTCTGCCTCAGTCATCCTTCTATTAAACAGCGGTGATAGAGTGTCTTGAAGGGAGTTTCTGGGGGTTGCTGTGTCTGGGGGAGTGGGGGTGTCTGGGGGGGGGAGGGTGTGCGTGGGAAAGGGGCGTGTTTGGGGGGGAGGGTGTGCGTGGGAAAGGGGCGTGTCTGGCGGAAGGTGTTTGTGGGAAAGGGGCGTGTCTTGGGGGGGAGGGTGTGCGTGGGAAAGGGGCGTGTCTGGGGGAGGGTGTTCGTGGGAAAGGGGCATGTCTGGGGGGGGAGGGTGTGCGTGGGAAAGGGGCGTGTCTGGGGGGGAAGGTGTGCGTGGGAAAGGGGCGTGTATGGGGGAGGGTGTTCGTGGGAAAGGGGCGTGTCTGGGGGGAGGGTGTGCGTGGGAAAGGGCGTGTCTCGGGGAGAGTGTGCGTGGGAAAGGGGCGTGTATGGGGGGGAGGGTGTGCGTGGGACAGGGGCGTGTCTCGGGGAGAGTGTGCGTGGGAAAGGGGCGTGTCTCGGGGAGAGTGTGCGTGGGAAAGGGGCGTGTCTCGGGGAGAGTGTTATGTGGCGGGGGGGGGGGGGGGTAGTGCCGACCGGGGTGCCCCTCACCGGCCGGGGGTGTCGCCGTTCTCGTCGAACTGAATCTCCTCGCCCGTGACCCCAAAGAAGCGCGTGCGCATGAGGAAGGTGAGCAGCGTGCTGCCGTTGATGGGGCGCATCGCGGCGCACATCGAGCGCTGGCCCGGGCACAGCGCCTGCTGCATCTTGTGTAGGCCGTGAGCCATGGCGTAGATGGCATTCACCACGAAGGCCATCTTGCTGTCCTGCTCGTAGTGTTCCCGTAAACTCTCGTTCCCTGCCCGGCGGGCGACACGTGGATGGAGGAGGAGGAGGAGGGGGTGGGGGGCAAAAAGAAGAAAGCAAGAACAAAACAAAAACAAAACAAAAAAACAAGAACCAAAACCAACCCCCCCGGCCCCCGGCCCCCGGCCCCCGCGAGAACGAAACGAAAACAGACGGGGGAAAGACAAAAAAAACCCGTCAGTGATGGAAAAGATTCCAGATCAAGAATACCAACAAATAGACAGAGAAGACACTTGGCCCCCCTATAGTCTGTGAACAGAGTGTTGTGGGGCAAGGGAAACAACAACAACAACAAAACAAAACTGCATGTTTTTTTTTTTTAAACGGAATTAAAGGACGTCCCGGGTCTGGACTGGGATTTGTTTTTAACGGAGAACGTTTAAACTTTGTCTCCGTCGAATTGAGTTCATAAGCCACGAAAGCCTCCGTGAATCGAGAAGATGCGGTGACTACAAACACATGAACGTGCCCACGGCGGGTGTAAATCTCTGTGTGCGAGCGCCTATTGCCCTGAACACACCCAGCCACCTTTGTCTCCCACACCCCCCCCCAGTGCTGAGTGTAAGCGTGGCATTGCCAGGCACTCGTCTCGGTGCGTGGTTGCCACCTATCCTGGTTTGACCCGGTACAGTTCGCGAATCGACCTCATCCATGCTCAGGAGCCAGCAGCAGCAGCAGCAGGGATTGATGTGTGGGTGTTTTTTTTAAACTTTAATTCAGTAAACTGTGCAGTGTTGTTGTTCATCGACCCTGGTGCTGGCTGAGACGTATTTCCGCGTTTGGATCGTGGAATCGGTGGCGATCCTATTTAAAGGTCGAGTCAATCGAAGGGAAATTCAAAACCAGGCTCTGGATTTGTGCATCACTGCCTGGAGTCGAACATCGATCGCCGCAAAGGGGCCGTCCATAATTGACGTCACGCGATTTTGGAGGATTTTTGACCCCCCCCCCTCGTCACACGGCGTCACAAAAAGTCAGACCCCCCCTCAAATATGACGTCACAAAGCTCTGCCCCCCCCCCTCCCAAAACCATATTTCCATTTTGAAAATAAAACATGCTTCAAATCGCTTTGAACTACTGGCATTTTTATTCTTGGTTCTTTTGGTAAAGTCACGTAGAAGGGAAACAATAAAATAAGAAAAACATAAAACAATAAAATGCTCACGACGTTTCGACTGCAACACAAGCAATCATCATCAGGTGATTGCTTGTCATCATCAGGTGATTGCTTGTGTTGCAGTCGAAACGTCGTGAGAATTTTATTGTTTTATATTTTTAGCATTTTATTGTTTCCCTTCTACGTGACTTTACCGAAAGAACCAAGAATATGAATCCCTGCAGTCACGAAAGCTTTAAATCAAAATTTATTGTCATTTTATCGCGTATTTGATGTGGCCCTGCAATCTGATGTTGTAGGAGAAAACATGTATTAAAGTCTATTTAATTAAGTAGAACGTGTTGTCTATATGTATTTAAAGTTGCGCATTTTGATATGACGTCACATTTCTCAACCCCCCCCACATCCTCATCACACATTGTCACAAATGTCTGACCCCCCCCCACCCTAGGTGCGCGACGTCATTAATAGACGGCCCCAAATTCAAAACCAGACTTAGCAATGAAGTGGCTCTGGATTTGTGCATCACTGCCTGGAGTGGAACCTCGATCGCCACAAAGACAAATATCCCCCAGATGGCCTTCAACAGACTTTTGGGGCAGGTACTGTTTGCGAGCACAAATTAAGACCAGCAGGGTACACGAGGGGGTCGATGGCCAGCACCATGCCCTGCCACCTTTGTCTCTCGAGTCGTGATGTTCACACAGCACACCAAGTAACTCATTTGAGTCTGAGTCGACCTAGGGGAGGCCCGGGACCGGTTACAGATAATCGTCACTGGGTGTTGGCCGTGAGCTGAAATCGAACTCGGGTCACAGGGATCATAGCGCGCTAACGCCATACGCCCCCCTCCTACACACACACACACGCGTTGCTTTAACCTGCAATGCTTGCTTATGAAAAGCAAGATACAAAAGGGAGATGAAAAAAAAGCCATTGATTTTACATTTCTCAGCCGGAGAAAAATTGCACGCTGAATAATGGTTCATTTTTTCTTGTCTTGTTGGTCGTCGTCGAGTGGAGCAGCGAGCTTGGCATGGGTCCTGGGTGCCAACGAAAGACACGGCCCGGTCCAATCCACCCCCTCGTCGCCATAGCCTCGGGCCCCGAACGGCCTCGTGGGACCCGTGCCCCCCCCCCCCCCCCCCCCCCCACTGGTGCAGTCTTCACGATCCGCACCCTCGAGAGCAATGGCGCTGCGTCTCTGTCGGTTTCACAAGCGGCCTTTCGGAAACGTCACCGTGTTCGAATCGCAAACGTTGCTGTGGGTCTCCTCTGCAACACACTGGCGGTGTGCTGAACTAGGCACTAACTGGCACGCGATCGAACCCCAAAAAACACCCTTCATTATGGACTGGGTGTCTGTGTTAGTCTATGGCTCTCGATGTAAGTTTATGGGTCTCTATGTTAGTCTATGGCTCTCGATGTAAGTCTATGGGTCTCTATGTTAGTCTATGGCTCTCGATGTAAGTCTATGGGTCTCTATGCTAGTCTATGGCTCTCGATGTAAGTCTATGGTCTTTATGTTAGTCTATGGCTCTCGATGTAAGTCTATGGGTCTCTATGTTAGTCTATGGCTCTCGATGTAAATCTATGGGTCTCTATGTTAGTCTATTTGTCTCTATGTTAGTCTATGGGTCTCTATGTTAGTCTATGGCTCTCTATGTTAGTCAATGGCTTGTCTGTGTACACGCCAATGTAACAATCACCTCGAATATATATTTTTCTGTTTCTTTAACTTCACTTTACAGTGCTGTGAATGTTTGTTTGTCCAATACACGTGATTTATCTGAACCACGTGATTTATCTGAGCCACGTGATTTATCTGAGCCAACTTTTTTTTGTCGCAGGCAATGTATTTACGCCAATATAATGCTCGTCGACTGTTTCATTGTCTATATTATTTGTTTCGCTCTGTAACGCAGGTGTGTGTTTTTGCTCCGAACTTTTATTTGCGTCAGTCATTGCAGTTTTTGGTCAACCAGGTCACTCTTTGCAAAAATGAGATCACTCTCCCCCCCCCATACCCTCCTCTCCTCGTCTCTCGAGCTCTCACCCCTTGTCACACGCGCGCAGCAACAACAACAAGAACAAACAAACACGTGAAACGTGAGGCCGCTTAACCCGCTCGTTAGCCTTCGCTAAATGTGAAACGGGAACCCCAAATAGCTTCATTTCGTACAGCGGGCAACAGCGAGACACCATCAGCCTCTCCTGCACCAGTCAAATCGCACTAGCTAGGGAGACACAAACAATCACACGTCAAACGATTACGTTACTAATGTTGACGGTAATTATTGTCGACGCTGTGGTTAATGTAATTTGGTGATTTAATTTGACGGTAATTTGTTTAACAGCATCGATAGTTATTATCGGTTACGATCGACTTACCACCACCCCCGTAAGATTTTTCGTAACGTTAGGAATGTCCAACGTTTGTAACTTTTTTTTTCATTTACTCGGGAGTTACGAGAAAGTATTATCGTACGCCAAACGTTCAAACATCGCTGCGATGTCGTAACACATTCTGCACTCTGACCACAGGTTATCAGGTTCATCATGCAGGGTGCTAACCACTGCACCGCAGACTCCCCTTTGGATAGGCCGATGGCATCTGCTTATATAATTAGAGGCTAATCTATATGCATCGTTGTCGAGATAACTACTACGAAGCCGCTCAGCCAATTCCCCATGAATGATGAGCCATTCTAAAGCTTACGATGCGTATTTTTACGCAAAGCTGAAATCGTGAAAAAAGCATAACCCTTTTAGACGACTTGAATCTTAATGTAATTATCGCCAACTAAACACTTGCGATGACAAACGCGTGTTGGATTTACGTCAACCATGCATATGCATGATTTTTATTTCCCGTTTCTTATTTGTTTCGTTGTTTTATTTTTAAACACGGGTTCCAACTGATGTCGGGCAGCAGCGGCCCAGGATCCAACCTGGACACCTATCTAGAGATCACGAGATGACGGGATATCTGTCTCTCGGGGACAGAGGTAGTAGACAGAGAGTGTTGTAACCGCGGGAGGGGACAGTATACCAGTGGTATTCTCACGAAACCCATTGGAGTCTTTATCATCGAGGTCACGAGCCCTCCGCAATGACTAGAAAGACATAAGAGTTTTTTTTATTATCTTTATTTTTCTGGCTATCGCCTGATGATGCTCGTTGCAATTACTGGCCGAAACCTCACGGTACTCGAATTGCAAATGTTGCTGTGGGTTCACTCTCCCACACACACCCGGTGTGCTGAACGAGTAACTAATTAGCGCGTGTTGTTTACGTGACACAACCTCACTAATTGGCTGCGCCGGATGGTGGTGGCGGGTCTAACGACACATTTATATTTACGCGATCTAACCGAGAACACATTAAAAAAAAACCTCTATTATGGATAACATTGGTCGCGAAAGACTCCTACTACCACGACCACTACGTGCTAAACTGAGCAGAAATACAAACATCGACGTAGCTACGGAAGGGTGGAATGGGATCGCTCCTTCCTTTGCTCAACGTGAAATCCGATCGGCTTCGACCTTGCAGGGAATCGTCAGCAACGCGCGGGCAGCCTCGGCAGCGTGCGGGTTGTTCTCTCTGCAGCGCTAGAGTTAACGGCTCTGCCGTGCAGCTCTCGATCTCGAGAGAGAGAGAGAGACAGGCAGGGAGAGAGAGTGAGTGAGAGAGACAGGCAGGGAGAGAGAGAGAGAAAGCGAGTGAGAGAGTGTGGGAGGAGAAAGATGATGGAGACGGGGGGAGTTTGCTCTTTGTAATTCCGGGCTCGTCCCGTGCCGCCCTCTATGCTCGTCGCGGCCGTGAAGGAGCGAACCGCCACGGGGAGAATGACAGCAGGGGGGAGGGGGGGGGCGAGACCTGCTGGCATCATACATAAAAAATAAAAATAAACAAATTCACGTTGTTGCGACGTTTTTCATTTCACGCGATGCGAGCGGCGTTTCGAGGTGGGGCCCCCAGTCAGAACGGGCATAATTACCGCTGACCGAGGAGACAAATGCGTCATAATTACAGGTGCGAAATGAGCTTCATTGTTCTCGAACCTCTATTCTTCTCTCTCCCGGCCTGTTGCAAGGCACACACAGACGACACACAGACGACACACAGGCAAACCGTGCAATACAAAAGCAACAACAACAAAAAATGCGCGTGATGAAAAATGAAAAATGAATGGAACTGTGAAGGACGGTGGCACGCGGAGGGAATGGCATAGGCACGGCCCTGAAGCTGGAAGGGAGAGGGGCGGGGAGGGAGGGGGAGGGGAGAGGAGGTCGGAACACAGGGTCAATGGAACAGTGAGCTGCCTGGGTCAAGCTGGAGAGAAAATGGCCAAAACAGTTCTTTTCATCGCGTGCGTTCATTCAGTTCCGCCGTGCTGTCATTACCGCGATGAAACGGGGCTCTCTCGGGGACTGGAAGCGCGCGTCGGGCTGCAGGGATGCCTAGGGAAATGGGGGGGATGGCAGGGAGGGGAGGCTCTTAATCTGGTTGGGCCTCCTAACCCATACACTGGATACACAGGCGCCACACGATGCATACATCTCAATAGCGTCAACGCGCGCCCCTCGAGATAATTTATCAGCGGCGCTTCAATTACAATTACAACCGTTGCCACGACAATTTTAATCAATGCCGCAGCCGTCATTCTCACCGCTGCCAGCGTTACCGTTTGCATTATCTCAACGCTGCCAGCATTTAGATCACCTCATCGCTGCCAGGATTCAGACAATCTCACCACTGCCAGCATTCAACTAATATCGTCGCTGCCAGCATTTACATCATCTAATCGCTGCCAGTATTCAGATAATCTCACCACTGCCAGCATTGAGATCATTTAACCCCTGCCAGAATTCAGATAATCTTCAGCACTGCCAGCATAAAATTCATCTCACCCCTGCCAGAATTCAGATAATCTCACCACTGCCAGCATTAAGATCATCTCACCCCTGCCAGAATTCAGATAATCTCACCGCTGCCAGCATTAAGATCATCTCACCTCTGCCAGAATTCAGATAATCTCACCGCTGCCAGCATAAAGATCATCTCACCTCTGCCAGAATTCAGATAATCTCACCGCTGCCAGAAATTCTTTTGCGAAAAGAGCAAAAATTTAAAACCCAAACCCAGCGTTTGGTGCTCACGATTCCGTGACGCAAAAACCCAACCGAGCTCATGTTTTTGTTTCCGTTTCAAGTGTTCGCCCGACAAATCTGTTAATCCGCGATCAACGCAGCTCGGACGTGGTTAATGATCGCCCGCCGTCGATACGGCATTGACCAACAGGAGGAGCTTGACGCCGATTTTTTTTTCTTTTTCCCGCAGCCAGATTTTCCCTACCCCGCCGGCTTTTCGACTCGTCTCGGGTTCTCGTGCGAGTGATCCACGTTTCGCTAAAGGTCGCGTTGTTTTTTTTGTTTGCTTGTGCCACACCGGGGGCCGGTTGTTTTTGTTGTTGTTGTTGTTGTTGTTTGTTTGATATTGTTGTTGTTGTTGTCGTTGTTGCGGGCACAACAGGAGCGGAGAGCAGAGAAGTGACGCTCAAAACAACGAGCGGAGCGTCGGGCGGATAAAAAAAAGAGCAAATTGGCATAGCATGGGGGAATAGGCGGTGCTACTGCCAGCCAGTCATCTCAATCAACCCATGGCACTTCGTTCTGTCCCGTGAGCACCTTGCCAGCAGCGAGCGCTCGACACTTGACCTGGCCTCAAAGTTCACAAGCGCCGCGGTGACGTCACCGACGCACGGTGGCGATTGGTCGTTGTTGTTGTTGTTGCAGCCTTCACAGGTGATGGCCAGCAGCGTTTTGACCCAAGGGTATGCGGGGAATATTTGTCTTTGTTATCTTTGTGGCCGTAGTCCAAGAGTCCCCTTGTGAAAAGATCACCGCGGCAAGTGAGTATAAACCCCAGAATCTCTCGCGAGCTAAGGCATTATTATTATTCGCCGAACTCTTCTTCATTTCAGAGACGTCCGCACAGCCTCTACCCTAATGGATGCCTTTCCATTACCGATCCTGCTCTCCCCAAGGTGAGTGGTAACGTCACAGACGAATCAAAGAGAGAGTGAGAGACGATATAAATTACAAGAATAAAACGGGCCTAATGGAATTGGCTCGAATTTTTTTTTTACTTTCAAAAGAATTCGTCCGTCTTTGATCATATATAAGGCACTGTTTTTTTTTCGTCGTTGCTCTAACTGCATACCGCGTATGTTAGGCCTCGTCGTAATCGTTTTCATCATTCGTCTCGCGCAAGGCTATCGCTACAAAGGAGGGCGCTTCTGTGTGTAGGCGCCACCGTGGCGAGATGTTAACTCCCTCGCCTGGTGTGCAGGAGGCTATGCGTCCGATCTCGACCATGACCGCCTGCTGCATATTTGGAGTTTGCGTGTCTCTCTCTCTCCCCTTGGTGGCGTGGATGTTTTTCGGGGTCCTCCGGGTTTTTCCCCCCCGCCACATTTAGAATCAAGAACATCCGTTTACAAGTATTAGACTCCTGCTATAAATACCCACGCGATAAGCCACTTCGTTGAGCTATCATTTGTGGCCGTTCGCATCTTAAAAAATACCTATATAGCTCAATAGTTTTTAGTGTTCACGACACGGTCTGCAGTAGTTTCGCAGCAGGAGGCGCTGCTGCTACTGATGATGCTGCTGCGCGCGATCTCAATTGAGCAATGTTCGCGTGTTAGTTGGTCGCAAAATTTGAATATTTGGCGAAAAGCAGCTGATTTTCAAATGTGGAAAATGTTTGAACCGTGACGCCGGCAACACGATGGCCTACTCTTTCCGAGTGACGTCACGTGATCTTTAACGTCCACCGCGAAGCAGACGACGGGCAGCCGGTGAAGGGTCGATACGCTTGCGATGTTAACGACTCAACTGAATTATTCTGTTATTTTATTTTACACGGTAAGGCCCACTGAGCTCTGTAGCGCTTTTTTTCAGAAGCGACCTTGCTATCACAGACGATAGCCCCACGAAGTGGCTTATCGCGTGGAAATGTGTTGCAGCAAATCACTCTCAATGCACGACGTTGATTATTAATGTGGAGAGAGAAATCGGAGGACCCGGAGAAACATCCACGCGACTACGAGGAGAGAGAAACGCAAACTCCTAATATACAACAGGCGTCGGGGTTGGGATCGGACCCACGACCTCCTGTATACCTGGCGAAGTAGTTAACATCTCCTAGCCACCGTGGCGGGATGCAGATGAGAACTGCGAACCTTTTGCAACAATTGGCGAACGCGCTACCGCTGGGCCACGCAATTGCCTCCCTCCCCACTCCCCAACGCATATGAGAAATCGTGGGAATACAATGTCAAATAATATATTAGCAGGGAGCATTTAAGTCCTGTATGACATCCTCTTTAGAGCATCCTTGGGGGAACGTTCTAATGTAATGCCCTATTGGACGCGGTATTGAAAAACCGTGGCCGGTAGTCCATCGGCGGTGGTCGATCGAACACGAAACCCGAAGGGAGAGCCTTTACAATACACGGGACAAATCCTGCTGGAATCATAAATCCATCGTATGGGATTCAGCAAAGAGCAGTCCACCACATTCCATTACAAATTGAACGATGGCATGGACACACTCTGGAACGCTCATTGCAATTACGTTTATTAGAATTATTTTTCTCATAATAATTCATAATTAAGTTTAAAAAAACAAATTTTTGCTGCTATGAATGTCCAAATCGTGGGGCCACTTTGTTGAGATATCCTTTGTGGCATGGTCGCTTCTGGAAAAATAAGTAAAATATCTCAGTGGCTTTGCCTGGTAGAATGGGGATGGTTTACTGTTCTATTTGTTTGTGTCTGGGTGATTTGTTTACATTTCTTGTACTTGGCACTCCGATCGTGTTTATGTAACTGTTGTTGTTGTAACGTTCTTACCCCGTTCCCTTTACTGGACATCTGTGAAAAAGAGCTTCACAGCTCATCAGATTCCTCAAGTATAAATGAATATTCTGATGGTTTGTAAAGGCTGGATTAAAATGTTTTTTATATATATAATTCCATCGCTGGAAGTAAACAAAATACTTTTTTTAAGTTAGTGTTTCCCCAGAGCACACGCGCGTTATTAATTTTAATTTGTTTTTTTTTTCTTGCTTAAAGAGATGATGAGACGCGCGGTGCATTCGTGCATAACTACACCAACACAAACCTACGATCCATCACACACTCACGCAGCCACCCGCCCCACTAATTGCCACGCTCATTATGTTTGCTCTCTAAAGCACCGCCGTGTTTTTTTTTTGCTGTCGTCCACAGACTATACGGAAGGAGCTCACGTGAGCCTTTGGGTTGAAGGAATAATAATAATACATAGATGTATTATATATAATACATCTATGTATTATATATAATACATCTATGTATTATAATAATAATATTAACCGCCCGATACGCTGTGGCTCGTCGTTACGTCCCTTCGCAGTAAAGGCCAAATGAGCGAGACGCGGAGGGGTCGCGCGACGAGGATGTTTCTCACTTCTCTCGGGAAAATCACCGCCACATCTCACACCGTCTGCGCCCGCGCGCCCGCACTTTTTTTTGTTTACAAATGAACTACTTTTTTTTTGGGTGGGGGGGGGGAACGCATTCATGAATTCGTTCTACCATTCGTTCGTTTTTGATGCCGCATTCATGCCGAATCTATTACCGAGCTCAACCCCCCCCCCCGCCGCCATGGGGGACGTTGCTAGGCACGGCGGCGCTCGTGGTGAATGAACCACGTTGGACTTACGTTTCCACAGGTCCCGTGCATCGTTCCGGTTCGATCTACCGGCGCAGCAGTTGAAACGATGGCGCGCGTTTAATTCAGTCTCCTCCCACCCCCCAGTCACCCCCATCCTCATGACACGCGGTTATAGAACGCGTGCGAAGCAGTCAGTCGGTCGGCAGGTCGCGCGTGGTGGAGTAAAATGTGGGTACCCCCCCCCCCTCCCACCCACCCCACCCACCCAACCTCTTCCTAGACCTCTGGCAAGAGGAAAAGAGCAGGCAGCCAAAATACCCCTCGAGTTCAGGGATCAGCAAACAAAATAACAAGAGGGAGGTCTATTAAATAAAAAAAACATTCGAATTCTGTAAAAAAAAAAAGTAAAAACCCTCCATATTTCAAGAGCCCTCAATATGCAAGTGGTGAATAGAAGCCGATGGGTGCCCCTTAATAAAGGACGGGTCACGAAGCAGTCCTTAAAGAGCCACCGCATGCGGATTCGGAGCCGTAGGTTGCTGATACCCTCCCCCGCCCGCTCTCCTGAGTTTGAGGGCAGCTGTCGCGCGGAGTTCCCTTCCGCTAGCAGTGGTGTGAGCCAGCAATTGCGGGGGCTGCGCCTCTACCTTATTTATTCAACCGAGGACCGTGTGGAATTATAATATATATTTTTTCCTGGAGACGACTCCGCTCATCTCTTGCCTCCGCGTTGAGGCTGTCACCACATTGCTTCGCCCGCGGCCCCTTCAAGTCAGCCAGCCACCCACCAAAGACAAAGACCCCCCTCCCCCGCCGTATAGCCTTCAGAGACTGATGGGGCAAGTGCCGTTGGTAGCGAGCACCCAGGCACACGAAGGAGCGGTTTGGCTTCGGCCACAGTTAGGGGATGTTTACACACTGCGACACGAAGTGCTCGATTACATCGGCTGAGTCGACCCTAGGCCCAGGACCAGTTCGGATGATTTGGTCACTGATGTTGGGCCATGAGCGGGAATGGAACTCTGGTGGCCGGGTTTGTAGCGCAGGGCGCTAAACCACTACACTACCGCTACCCATCGCATGCACACACCACCACTACCACCGCCCACCAAGACAAAGATCCCCAGTATAGCCTTAATCAGACTGATGGGGCATGTGCTGTTAGTGAGTAGCACCCTATGATCCAGTCGGGTTTGTAGCACAGCGCACTAACCGCTATACTACCGCTTCCCACCCATCACCCATCGCACACATAAACACACACAGACACACCACCTATCGCACACACAAACACACCACCCATCGCACACACACAAACACACACAAACACACCGCCCATCACCCATCGTACACACAAACACAGACAAACACACCACCCATCACCCATCGTACAAATAAACACACAAACACACCACCCATCGTACACACAAACACACAGACACACCACCCATCGTACACACACACACACACACCACCCATCGCACACACACACCCACATACACACCACAATATTGTCAGATTTTCATTATCTCTTCATTAGCACGTTCACACCTCTTCGAGGCGTGTGCAGAGATCTCAGCGGGCTAACGACGCCCGCTATATTTGGGAAGTGGATATTTTGGGGTAATTATTTTTTTGTAAAAGCCAGCGCCCCACGCGATCACGCGGACCCTTGCCACCCCGTGCCCCCATCATCCCAGGGCGGGTTTGCGTCGCTTGCTTGGGGGAGCGGCGGCGGAGCGGTTAGCGCAGTGCCATACGAGCCCGGCGAACCGAGTTCCATTCCCGCTCACGGCCAACGCGAGCGATGATTGCCTGAGCCTCCTCTAGGATAACTCGGTCTTAAATGAGTATCTGGTGCTGTGTGTAAACATCGCCACTGGGGAGAGACAAAGGCGGCCGGGCGTGGTGGTGGCCACCCACCCATTTCGTGTGTCGTTCGGGCCTTCATAGATGCTCGCTAACAGCACTTGCCCCCACAGTCTGAAGGCTACACGGGGGAACTCTGTCTTTGCATGTGACACGGGTAGTGTTTTGTGACGTGTCCACATGACGCTGTACTCGACGTGACTTGTATCGAGATCGGCTCCAGTGCTTTTGCTGCTGGCAACAATAAAATTGGTTTCAAACTCAACTCTGTCAGCCTCTTGTATCTCACTCGCTGTCTCGCTCGCTCGCTCTCCCGCTCTTGGCGAACCGAGTTCGATCCCCCCGCTCACGGCCACCACCCCGTGTGTGAAACATCAAAACCAGTCCTTCCCCTAGCTCGACTCAGCCTTTACAAACGAGTACCTGGCGCGGTGTGCGAACGCCGCCACGAGGGAGACAAAGGCGGCCGGGCGTGCTGCTGGCCACCCACCCGTCCCTCGTGTGTTCTGCTGGCCTTGATAGGTGCTACTCGCAAACAGCACTTGCCCCCCAAACAGTTCCGCTGAAGGCTACACGGGGGTGGGGGCATCTTTGTCGTCGTCGCACGCTGCTACGCCGTTGAGACGTGCTTTAACTCCAAATCGGGTGGAGCGGTGGCGCGGCGGTTAGCGCACTTCGCCACTGAAAACCGACCACCCGAGTTGGAATTTTTTTCTTCCCCCCTCCTGGCTACGCTTGACGGAAACCACGCGCGATAATCTAGCTCCCCCCCCCCCCCCCCGAGCCCCCCCCCACCCCCCCCCCCTGCGCTGGCAAAGCGTGGTGAAGTATGGTCAAACGGCTCCCGTGACCGACGCGGGCTTAGGCGGGGAGCGGGCCTTCGTTCAGCCTCGGATTGACAAACGGCTGCACGTCAAATATTTAGAGAGACAAAGGGCCCTCCCGTGTGGCCTCAACAGACTGTTGGCACAAGAGCTGTTAGCGAGCAGCACCTATGAAGGCCGGCACGGCACATGGGGGGGGGGGGGGTGACCAGCACCACGCCCGGCCGCCTTTGTCTCCCTAGTGGCGATATGTACACATCGCATCGATTAGCACGGTTGGCTCCGTGCCGTGCGAGAGAAGGTCACAACACACATACTTATTTGAGGCTGAGTCGACCTAGGCGAGGCGCGGCACCGTGTCAGCCACTCGTCACGCAGCAGCACAGCACGCACGACGTTCACATGCTCGGCAGCATCTTCAGCAACAGAATGGTTGGACACGACAACCCACGCACACACACACGGCCACGTAGACTCGCACGGAAGTCGATGAGATGCAAATGCAATTTGCATCGCATTGACTCTTTTTGTTTACCGAATAACCCGTGGCGCGGACCAAACAATAGCCGAGCAACTTAGCCTTGGGATTCTAGCGGTCAGTTTGTTGGCGGTGGAGCGACTTTTGCCTTGTGAGTGCATTCTCATTCTCATTCTCTCTCTCATTCTCTCTCTCTCGCTCGCTCGCTCGCTCCCCCATTGTGCCTTTCAATTACCGCTCTCCTCGTTCCTTATTTTGTTTGTTTGTTGTTGCCTCCGAAGTAAATATTGAAATTAATGTGCCACGGCGCGATCCCTTCCAGGAAGCATTCAAATGGATGTCGCTTTCTCCGGAAGGACAATTATTGAATAGTCCCCTTTCACGTGCGGCTACTCGTTCCCAGCCATTAGAAAATGACTCTCCCCCCCTCCCGTCCGCACCATACTACCCCCGTGACAGATATGAATTCGCACACGTGGCGAGGGCGTTGTATTTGTTAGGGCTATGAATGCAATGTAAGTACATGGGGGAGGGGGGGGGGGTGCACCACACCTTATCACAGCAGCGGAGTCGGCCATTCTTTTTAAATTACTTTCCATCCCATTCAATTGCCGCGCTCTGATTCTCCAATCTCCGAGACCTCTCCATCCTCATCTTTATCTCCCCCCCCCCTCCCCACCTCGTCCTCCCCCGTCCTCGGGTCATCTCCGCCCCGCACCTCTCAACCCCAACCCTCCCGCACCCCAGCGTCGCCCGCTCTCGCTATCAGCTGTTTTTCTATAATCTCCCAGGCTTGATCCCCATCTCCCGCGGTTCACGGCGGCGCAAAGCGAAGAGACGTGGGGGAGGAGGAGGGGTAGATGTATGCGGAGCACAAACACAGCGGCAGCGGCAGCAGCGAGCCTTTAACACGGCGCCCTGAATGACCGAGACACTGCAAGCGACGACCCAGAATGAGGAGGAGGAGGAGGAGACTACGCGAGCGAGGAGGGAGAGATGACCGCGCGCTCTCAATTCTCCCATTCCCTTAAAAAAAGGGCAAGCAGCCGAGAGACGAAATAAATAAATATATGAATAAATAACCATCCGCAATCTCGCAAACTACCGCAATCTCTGGATTCGAACGATCATCCCTAGCAACCCAGGGCTTAATCGACACAGCAGCAGCAGCGGCATCAAGCGGGGACTGGACTGGGGCGTGGAGTAACTTGAATTGGCCCGCCGAGTTAGAGTGGGGTGGGGGGTTGTTCTCTAGTGAAGCGAGCAAGGACGGTCTCCCTGCAGTGCGCAATGGCCCTCGTTCGCTGACGTTAAGCGGAGGCAGAATGAAGGCGTTCGCGAGCCTCAACCGGGGGTTTAACTCGGATATTTTTGGCAGGTCGGAGAGGCGAAACGTCAGATGGTGTTGGCACGTGTGGACGAAATGCAATTGGCACGCAATCATAAGGGCTGTGGAGATGAGAGGCCCGTGGAAGCTCACGCAGAGACCCGTAGACTCACATTGAGATTCACACACAGATGCATAGATTGACACTCAGACCCATAGACTCACACAGAGACCCATAGACTCACACAGAGACCCATAGACTCACATTAAGATTCACACACAGATACATAGATTCACACTCAGACCCACAGACGAACGTAGAGACTCATAGACTCACATTGAGATTCACACACAGATATATAGATTCACACTCAGACCCACAGACTCACATTGAGATTCACACACAGATACATAGACTCACACAGAGACCCGTAGTCTCACATTGAGATTCACACACAGGTACATAGATTCACACTCAGACCCACAGACGAACCTAGAGACTCATAGACTCACACTTAGATCTAGAGATCAACACTGAGACCCATAGACTCACATAGAGACCCGTAGTCTCACATTGAGATTCACACACAGATACATAGATTCACACTCAGACCCACAGACGAACGTAGAGACTCATAGAGTCATTCTTAGATCTACAGATCAACACTGAGATCCATAGACTCACACAGAGACCCGTAGACTCACATTGAGATTCACACAGATACATAGATTCACATTCAGACCCACAGACGTACATAGATCCTTATAGACTCACACTTAGATCTAAAGATCAACACTGAGGCCCATAGACTCACACAGAGACCCATTGACTCACACAGAGACCCATAGACTGACACAGAGATCTATATATCAACATTGAGACCCGTAGACTCACACAGAGACCCATAGACTCACATTGAGATTCACACACAGATACATAGATTCACACTCAGACCCATAGACTCACACAGAGACCCATAGACTCACATTGAGATTCACACACAGATACATAGATTCATACTCAGACCCACAGACGAACGTAGAGACTCATAGTCTCACACTTAGATCTACAGATCAACACTGAGACCCATAGACTCACACAGAGACCCATAGACTCACATTGAGATTCACACACAGATACATAGGTTCACACTCAGACCCATAGACTCACACAGAGACCCATAGACTCACATTGAGATTCACACACAGATACATAGATTCATACTCAGACCCACAGACGAACGTAGAGACTCATAGGCTCACACTTAAATCTACAGATCAACACTGAGACCCATAGACTCGCACAGAGACCCATTGACTCACACAGAGACCCATTGACTCACACAGAGACCCATAGACTGACAGAGAGATCTTTTTATCAACACTGAGACCCGTAGACTCACACAGAGACCCGTAGACTCACACATAGATCCATACACTCGCACATAGACCCATCGACTCGCACATAGACAGCCCTGTAGACGAGAAGGGCTATAGAGGTGCAGGCCAGAATGAGGGGAGGGAGGCCGAGGGCAGTGGACGTGACCAGAGACGAGCAACAGAAGAGAAGCTCGTGGAGAGAAGACATCCGGGCAGACGACCCCGTGCGATAGTCGGGGGTGGAGGGGGAGGTGGAATTCCTGGTCTAGAAGAAACATGTCCGGTGGTGTGAATTCCACATTTCCCAACTAGTTTAGTTGATCGGCAGGTCACGTTTGGTGGTAGTAAAATGTTGGGAGTCTCCCACCGCTTACAAGCCGTCCGCCCCCGGCGTGAAAGATCAGGCCGCCAATGGCACCAGAGAGCTCTCTGGAGAACTCTGTAGAGAGCCATTGCAGGGCTGCGCCTTTACCTCGTCTATTAACCGAGCCAAGTGTGATTTTTTGTTGTATTTCTTTCTGTATGGAGACGCCTCCGCTATCGCGTGAAGCGCGCCTCCTCTCTGCCTCCGTGATTTCGCTGTGACCACGTGGCCCCCGAGTCTGGCTAAAATTACAAACTGAACTATTTTATTTTACTTGGTGAAGGCTCCAGTGAGTTGCAATGTAGCTCTTTTTCAGAAGCAGCGACCTGGCTATCACCAACGATCGCTCATCGAAGTGGCTTATCATCATCGTGTAGAAATATAAAGCAGTAGCCGAATACTCTAAACGTGTGATGTTGATTCTAAATGTGGAGGCAAAAACCGGAGGATCCGGAGAAAAATCCACAAGACCACGGAGAGAAAGACACACCGCAAACTCCAAATATACAGCAGCAGGTATCGTCAGGGTCGGGATCGAACCCGTGACCTCCTGCACACCAGGCGAGGTAGTTAACATCTCCTAGCCACCGTGGCGCGTCAGGTGAGTCTACGGCTCGCGGTGTGAACATCCAGCAGAGCGCACGCGCTGTGTGTGAACGCGTAACGCGAGGGAATCATGCGGTGTGTGTGTGGGGGGGGGGGGGGTAGTGGGAGTGCGGAAGGGGGGGAGGGGGGCAGAGTACTCGGTATGCAGCGCCTGGCCTCTCCATTGCACTTAGCGACCCCCCCTGAGATAGCCAGGGGTCGCCCGGGGCTCACACACGCAGGCGGAGGGCTCACACCACGCCCCGCCCGACCCGACCCGCTGCACCTCCGCCCCCTCGCCTTCACCCCAACTCCTTTGCACGGGGAATGAGTTCGCTCGCTCGTGAGCCTCACCGTGCACTGCCCTCGCTGTTATTTCACCGGTTGAAGGCCCCACTGAGCTACGGGGCTCTTTTTCAGAAGCGAACTGGCGATCACAAACGATGGCTCAGCGAAGTGGCTCATCATCATCATCGTCGTCGTCGGAAATGTAAAGCACGCAGACAAAAAACTGGAAACGCGCGATGTTGATTCTTAATGTGGTTGGAAAAAAAAACCCGGAAGACTCGGAGAAAAATCCACGCGACCACGGGGAGAGAGACACCACAAACTCCAAATATACAGCAGCAGCAGGCGTCACGGTCGGGACCGAACCCGAGACCTCCTGTATACCAGGCGAGGTAGTTAACATCTCCTAGCCACCGTGATGATGATCAGAGAGAGAGAGAGAGACACGCAAACTCCAAATACACAGCAGCAGCAGGCGTCAGGGTCGGGACCGAACCCACGACCTCCTGTATACCAGGCGAGGTAGTTAACATCTCCTAGCCACCGTGATCATGATGAGAGAGAGACACGCAAACTCCAAATATACAGCAGCAGGCGTCAGGGTCGGGATCGAACCCAAGACCTCCTGCATACCAGGCGAGGTAGTTAACATCTCCTTGCTACCGTGATGATGATGAGAGAGAGAGAGAGAGACGCAATCTCCAGATATACAGCTGGCGTCAGGGTCGGGATCGAACCCAAGACCTCCTGCATACCAGGCGAGGTATTCGCGAAGCACCCCCCCCCCCTTAAACCCCCCACCTGTCTGTCTGTCTGCTTCCGCTCAGCGCTTTGGGCTGCGCGTGCGCGCGTGCGTTTATTAATCACCGCAATTATCCACACCAAAGGGTCTGTGCGTTAGATCGCGAAAGCATAAATGTGTCGCTAACCAAGCCACCACCCGACGCAGCCGACCAGTAAGGTTTGTCACGCGGAGCTGACGGGATCCGGGGCCAAGTTCCCGTCAGCTCCACGGAGCTGCTCATTTGGCTCCTTGTCGCGCGCCCGCCGACCGCCTGCCGCTACCTTTCAGCTCCCTGGCTCTGACTGGAGTCACGCGTCCCCGCCAGCCAGCGAGGAAGAAGCTTAAGAAGAAGCTTTATAAGAATAAGAGGATTAAGAAGAAGAAGAAGACGCTTAAGAGGAATGAGGAAGGGCGCCGCTGGCGGTCTTCACTCGAGGCGCTTTGACACAGCTCCCAGAAAGCGGTGACTCGGCAGGATGGAACGATTTAGGTGGTGGGGGGTGGGGGGGGGGGTGGCAGTGCTACAAGGTATTGAGTAAAGAGTGACAGCGATAGAGAGGTACTTAGGTGGGGGGGGGGGAGGTGTCACGGAACGGCTGTGGGAAAGGGACGGGAAGGAGTGGAGGGGAGAGGAAGTGAATGGGAAATAGAGAAGAGGAGGAGGTTTAACAGTAATTCAAATGTGTAATGCGCATTCCATCCTACGATGCCAATGCGCAATGCATTGAAAGCAGGAAACAAAATCACTTTAAAGAGATGGGTTTTCAAGTGACAAGGCGTTCCATAGTTTGTGGTACCACGCTACCAAAAGCGCCAATCACCAAAAAAAGCGCATGCTCGACCGGGCAACGCTGAGCAGTTGGAGACGAGAATATTTTCGGGACGTTGATGGAATATCTAAATGTATTCGTTTCTGCAAGGAAGGTGGGGTTGAGGTACTGAAGATGTTTAAGGAGGACTGATTCGTGTACAAGGGGTAGGTTATTCCACGTGGTGGTGGTGGTGTATTGGGGAGCGGTGGTGTAGCGGTTAGCGCTACGCTGCGCTATGAACCTGGCCACCCGGGTTCGATTTCCGCTCACGGTCGACAACAGTGATGATTATCTGAACCGGTCCTGGGCCTCTCCTAGGTCTACTCAGCCTCAAATGAGTACCTGGTGCGGTGTGTAGTAAACATCGCTACTGGGGAGACAAAGGCGGTCGGGCGTGGTGCTGGCCATCCACTCCCCTCGTGTGCCGTTCCAGCCTTCACAGGTGCTCGCTAACAGTGCTTGCCCCTACAGTCTGTTAAGGCTATACGGGGGATCTTTGTCTTTGTCTTTGTATTGGTCCGCGTGCACCACAGGTTGGTGAACCGCGGGTTTAACCGCGGGACTTCGTCAACTCGAGCGAGGGTGTCCGCCTCGTGCCCCCGTTTACCTGTCCGTCTGTCTGTTGTCACCCCCTCTCTGTCTGGATATCTCTTTGTCGATTTATGTTGTTGTTCTTCTGCACCCGGAGTGCGCTTCGCGTGTTTGCAGAAAGCAGGTTGAATGTAATGGACGTAAGAGGGCGATTTTTTTTGTTTTAATTTCCCTTTCTCGGTCTTCTTTGTACGGCCGCTGATGTTGATGGAGAGCAATGGCCTGTGATTCTACATTGAGGTGCAGTGGTGGATCCGCCCTGTGATGATGCCTCCTTCATATTGATCTATGTCTGATTACATGGGTTTAATTGTGAGACTATGGGTCTCTGTGTGATTCTGTGGGTCTCTATGTGAATCTACAGATTACTGTGTGAGTCTACGGGCCTCGGTGTGAGTCTCTAGATCTCTGCAGTATTCTTTGGATGCATGATGTTGCTGTATAGAGCAACGGATGTGATTCTACACTGGAGTGGCTAAGCCCATATCATTGCCTTAGGAGTAACGGAGTGGATCCATCATCGCTCCGATGATGCCTCCTCTTCCGCATTTGTGACTCGGTTTAAAAAAAAAAAAGTTGAATCTTTATTCTGTCCTTTCGAGCAAACGTGAACACCCGGGCAGTGCCCCGTCTCCCGGTTGGTGAAGCCCTGAGCCATTTGGTGGTAATTCCACGTTACCTCCGCATCGATCAAGTCTCCCCGTAGGGCGACTGCTGTTGACTCGCCCACAATGCACTACTCATTTTAAACAGCCTGCTGAGATGATTGCGTTCAGGGAACCTCAACTGCCAACTCCACACTGACCCGAGTACTCTATGGATGGATGGGTGAGTGACTGACTGGTTGAGTGACTGACTGGGTGAGTGGCTGACTGAGTGAGTGACTGACTGGGTGAGTGACTGACTGAGTGAGTGACTGACTGGGTGAGTGACTGACTGAGTGAGTGACTGGCTGGGTGAGTGACTGACTGGGTGAGTGACTGGGTGAGTGACTGACTGGGTGAGTGACTGACTGGGTGAGTGACTGACTGAGTTAGTGACTGATTGGGTGAGTGACTGACTGGGTGAGTGACTGATTGACTGACTGAGTGACTGACTGGGTGAGTGACTGACTGAGTTAGTGACTGACTGGGTGAGTGACTGACTAGGTGAGTGACTGACTGAGTGAGAGACTGACTGGGTGAGTGAATGACTGAGTGAGTGAGTGACTGACTGAGTGACTGACTGGGTAAGTGACTGACTGAGTGACTGACTGGGTAAGTGACTGACTGACTGAGTGACTGACTGGGTGAGTGACTGACTGGGTGAGTGACTGACTGGGTGAGTGACTGACTGGGTGAGTGACTGACTGGGTGAGCGACTGGGTAGGTGGTTGAGATGAAAAGTGCCGACTGATCGGCTAGGCCCTCAGCGTAGGTGATAGGAATAAACGAGTGAAGGTAGCAGGAGCAATAACAAGCCTGGCCCATGGGAGTAGCAATAGAAGAGTAACAAGAAGGCGACTAACCGTTGGTGTACATATATGCACTGCACACATGAGCGAGTCGGTGGGTGAGTGGATGAGTGGGTGGGTGGATGAGTGGGTGGGTGAGTGGGTGGTTGAGTGGCAAGGTGGTTGAGTGAGTGGATAGGTGGGTAAGTGAGTGAGTGTACGAGTAAGTGGGTGGGTAGGTGAGTGAGTGGGCGAGTGTGTGGGCGATTTAAAGTGGGTAGGCGAGTGAGTGGGAGGGTAGGTGGGTAAAGTGATTGGGTAATGAGTGGATGGGTACATGAGTGCTTAAGTGGACGAGCGAGCGAGTGCGTGGACGAACGAGCGAGTGAGTGAATGAGTGCTTTAACGAGTGATCGAGCGAGTGAATGAGAGGACGAATGAGTTCGTGAGTGAGCGAGTAGGCCGACGAGCGAGCTAGTGAGTTGGTAGACGAACGAGTGAGTGGGTAGACGAGTGAGCGAGCGAGCGAGCGAGTGAACGAGTGGACGAGTGAGTGCGTGAGTGAGCGAGTAGGTCGACGAGCGAACAAGTGAGTGGGTGGACGAGTGAGCGAGCGAGCGAGTGAATGAGTGGACGAGTGAGTGCGTGAGCGAGCGAGTGGGTAGACTAGCGAGTGAGTGGGTAGGCGAGTGAGCGAGCGAGCGAGCGAGTGAATGAGTGGACGAGTGAGTGCGTGAGTGAGTGAGTGAGTGGGTAGACGAGTGAGCGAGCGAGTGAATGAGTGGACGAGTGAGTGCGTGAGTGAGCGAGTGGGTAGACGAGCGAGCGAGTGAGTGAGCGAGTGGACGATGGCGCGAGAGGGGGCCACGCTGCCACGCCTCACCCGTGCATTGGCGGCGAAAGGCGGCGTTCTCCTGCGCGTGGCCCTTGAGACGGCACTCAAAGCGGCGCTGCCAGAACTCGGCGAACCAGGGGTTGTGCTTGTTGGTGTCCAGCCGCAGCTTCAGGTAGTGCTGGTCGAACCACTTCACCTTGGCCGACTGCAGCTTGATGGTGATGCCTCCCACGGCCTCCACCTCGAATCCGTCGATCACCTCGTAGCGGTCGGCCCAGCCGTCGCTAGAAGAACGCCGGCGGGAGGGATGCAGAGGGGCAGAGGAGCGGGGAGGTGCGTGAGTGAGTAGGTGAGCGAGTGGCTGAGTTTAGAGGGAGAGTCTATCAATATGTACTGGGTGCGCTACGGAGTTGAGACACGCATCACAGTCAACGCACACAGAACCGCAGTGTACAGGGGGGCAGAGACGCAGAGTAAGATAACCTCTTGGTGTGGATAGAGGGGAGTGACCTTCCCAGCTGGAGACTTTAACATCCAATCAACCCAACGGGGCGGAGGGAGTGACCCCCCCCCCGCCCCCCCCCCCCCCGAGGACTGAGACTTCACTTCTACACGTGAATGGCAGGCAGTTGTGAGTGTGTCTCTGCTGCGATGTCTCTCGAAGAGACCTCCCGAGTGTCCTCCGCGGAGCGATGAGAGGGATTAATTGCGCTCGAATATTGCCTCGCTTGCCTCTGCGCCTCTGGCTCGAGTTACATTTACTTCTGGCTCGTATCGCATCTCGCAATCGCTGAGTAAGGAACCACGCCCGCGAGCTGGAAGGCAGCCAGGCGGTGTGAGCCGGAGCTGTCGACAATTCGCTCTGCGGCCCTCTGCAATTAGCGAGCGTTTATTGTGCGACAACGTGGGAGTGGAACCGGAGCGCCAGAAGTAAATCCACGCGTGCGAGGGCGCAACGCTCTACCCCCCCCCCCCCCCCCTGTACAGAAGGGACAGATGACATCAGTACGCACATTTGCTGTGCCGCTTTCTCCCGGCAAAGCCCAGGGTACGGCTCCTTCTCAACGGCCACGCGAAGGGAGGTTCATAACATTTGTTTAATCCACCAACCCTCGCTGCCTCCAATGTGCTAAATTGCTGGCCACGTGCAGCGTATGCATGTAGAGCTTTAACGCACCCGTACGTAGCCAACCGTGCTAATAGGAGGTGCGGGGGAAGGACAACAAACTAAACACAAACATCTATTTTAAAAAATATATAAGTTTGACAATCGAGATGATGATGATTTAAAAGTTAATCGCTCCGGTGTCTTCTTAATATCGGAAGGAAGAGCGTTCCAGACGGCCGCAGAAGCGCATTTTGAAAGCGCGCGATGGCGTGACCGCCTTTGTTCGATGGCCTAACAATTAAAGAAGGAATCAATTAATCAATCGATGAGCATGCAAATGAAATAACTAACGTATTAATTTCCCATTGACAGACCGTCTGTGTATCCATATGGACCTCGTTTCTTCCACACTGCACGAGAGCTGGTACGAGTGAACAACCGCGCGATGAATATATTTGATGGATGAACATTTACCAACTGTCTCTCTCTCCCTCTCTATCTATTGGCCTGCTCAAGGCGCGGTTCCGGCTGGAGCACGCCACGTACCACACACACGTGTCGGTGATGTGCAGCGCGTCTTCTTCGAACGCTGGGCAGCCGGACAAGCCCCTCTCTGCACCAGCGTGGACGGCACCCCACGTGTTCACCTTCTGAAGCGCTCGCTCGTCACCGTGGCGTGCGCGATGAACACCACCACCACCACCACGTGACTTTCCTTTCGTGTTGTGCGCGGTGCATTTCGCGCCACAGCACGTGGATGAATCGTGTTTGTTGTTATTTGTGTTGCTGGTGACTTTGTGTGTTTCATATCGGAATCGCCCCCAGTGCTGTTGCCGCTGGCGGCAATAAAAGTTGTTTAAAAATTCAAAAGTCACTCACTGTCTCGCGCTCCTCCTCCCTCTCTCTTACTTCCACCAAACCCACACTCACTCAGTGCGGGGAACTCGGCGATTCTGAACGTTGTCGCGGAGAGAACGAGCGAGTGAGTAAGAGAGCGAGAGAGTGAGAGAGTGAGAGACTTTTGACCTTTAAACAACTTTTATTGCCGCTAGCAGCAACAGCACTGGAGGCGATTCCGATATGAAACACACAAAGTCACCAGCAACACAAATAACAAACACGATACATCCACGCGCTGTGGCGCTGAATGCACCGCGCACAACACGAAAGAAAAGTCACGTGGTGGTGGTGGTGGTGGTCATCGTGCACGCCACGGTGACGAGCGAGCGCTTCAGCAGGTGAACACGTGGGGTGCCGTCCACGCTGGTACAGAGAGGGGCTTGTCCGGGTCACCAGCGTTCGAGGCAGACGCGCTGCACATCACCGACACGTGTGTGTGGTACGTGGCGTGCTCCAGCCGGAGCCGCGCCTTGAGCAGGCCCCTGAACACTGGAAGCAGCACAGAGCAGCCGTCAGTGTCACCTTGCAGCGTCTTTTTCCTCGTCCTATACACCGCCCACGAGCGAGAGAACGAGCGAGCCAGAGAGTGAGGCTCGAGAGCGAGCGAGAACGTGAGTGGCAGTCGTTTAGTTTTAATGTATTTCCCCATGACGATGCACGAAGACGTCGTTCTTCCCCCCCCCCTCTCCGACTCTCGCGGGATGGCCTTCTTCTTTCTCGTCACGCGTCTTACTTGATTGGCGACTCCAGTTGACGCACGGTGAGCTAGACGAGAACATCTCCTTTAGAATTATAAATATATCTCTCTCCCCTCTCTCTTTCTCTGTGTCTCCATTGGGCTCCGTCGACTTCTGGGAGCGCGTACGTTCATGGGCAGCAGCAGCAACAGCAGCCGTTTATATTCTTGGTTCTTTCGTTAAAGTCACGTAGAAGGGAAATAATAAAATAATAAAATAATAAAACAATAAAATTATCACGACGTTTATTTTCTTGCTGTGGCTTTCACACCTGATGATGATTGCTTGTGTTGCAATCGAAACGTCGTGAGAATTGTTATGTTTTATTTTGTATTACTTTATCATTTCCCTTCTACGTGGCTTTACCGAAAGGAACAAGAATATGAATCCCTGCAGTCACGAGAGCTTTAAATCGAAATGTAGCCGCCGTTTATTCAACCCAAGCAAAACAAACAACTCGGGAACGGTTTCAGCATCCAATGTCTCATCAGCAGAGTCACCCAGGCTTGCTCCAATCGATGCTGGCAAACTGCCGGATCTTTCAATATCAAAGGAACATCCTCATGAAGATGTGGCTCCTGGTTCTGCGCAACATTATATGACGCACAACGCAATCGAAAATAAAATCTGCGTCTGAAGAAGTCTATTGACAGTTCCCAGATTTCGCACGAAATTTCAAGCTGCCTCCCAACGTTCTTGCGGCCACAGAAGTGGCCGTACGCTGGCATCCCCATTCTGTCACCTCTATCCTCATTTAAGCCGACTCTTATTAAAATCACGGACGTTTAAGTTCTGTTTTTTACACGATTTTATTTAACTCACTGTGTCTGTTGTTGTTGTTGTCGACGTATCATCAAAAATCTTGTAACTCAATTATAACCCACTTCCCAATGTGGTATCGACTGCAAACTTGGTATACTCATGTCATACTGATTACAATACTATATTCTATCATTAAAAATAAAAAATAAACATATATTTTTAAACATTATTTTTTATGTTATGTTTCGGCTTGGGTCTAATTGTCCACGCTCAACTGACGTTGGCTGTAAATCACCACGGCCCCCCTTACGTTATGGCAAGTTTCGGGGCCACTACCTCGAGACAGTGGAGTTCTGCCATTACGACTACGGTGCATTTCATTAAAGCGTGTTTAAAGAAAAAAAAGTATTTTTAAATATTACTTATTGTTTTTAAACTTCCGTAATTGCGTGGGAAACTCTTCGATGCGGTCTGCCGGCCGAGTCGCCGTCGAGGGGGGGAGCTTCTTGCCTTTTCTACTCGGTAGGGAAACACGAAGCTAAAACTTCTCATCAGTAGCGTTCGTTGCGAGGAATGCAGAGCAACGGTGTTGATAAGCAGACGTCACGTGAAGAATTGAACGCACGGATGGACGGGGGGGGGGTGGGGGAGGCATTAATTCTCGGGTAGAGAAACACGTGGCAAACCACCGGCAGCTATCGCAACGTGACTCAGAGTCAGAATCCTTAGTGAGCCTGGAGGGTAAATCCGATGAGCTATGAAGCTATTTTGCACACATGTCCAGTAGGGGCGGGTCAGAACGCTGCAACAATCAATGCAACGAAACGAACGGTACTAGTGCAAAGTAGAGTCAAGGTAAACACTCCGCTAATAAATAAATGTGGTGAAACTAAACTATGTTTTATTCTATAGCACCAGAATAAAGCCCGCTGAGCTATTAGTTATTTTTTTTGAGACGCGACTCGGCCGCAAATGACAGCTCAACGAAGTGGCCGATCGCGTGGGGGTTTATAGCAGCGTCTCTCGCTCTCTCTCTCTCTCACCGTGGCGCTCGCTCCGCGTGCCCGTTCCGAACGATAAGTGGCACGGACGCGCGCGTAGGAGGAGGAGCAGCAGAGAGAGATACATTCATTTCTCAATTCTGCTGGAGCCTGTGCGTGCCGTTCTGTTTTTATTTTATTGGAGGAAAAAAAAAATCCATCCGTAGTGGGGGGGGGGGGGGGGGGGGGGGAGGGGGGCGGGCACGGAGCGTAAAAAGGAAAATGAAAAGTGAAATTAAAGAAAACCACGCAGCAGCAGAAACAAAGCAATCGAACATTCAACGACTCCAGCGGAACTCACTGTGTGTGTTTGGTGAACGAAGAGGTGCCAAGAAAAGCCGTCTCCAGAGTTCAATGTCTCACTTTGGTTGGCGATAGCTGGCGCCGTTGCAGTGGTCAAAAGTCAAATGTGGTTCCCGACTCAAATGGGGCATTGAGACAAGCTGGTGCCGAGCTTCCGTTGCAGAAGAGCCAGTGGCGAACATTACACGTTTCTATGGCGGTGAGGATGCATATCCATACGGCAACCACTGGTGATTTGCGCACAAATTGGTGCTAATTTTATCGACCCCCCCCCCCCCTGAGAGAGGAATTGTGGGCTGAGCCAGGAGTTGAATTGGAAATCTTTCGACTGCCAGCCACTCTCTCGACCGCTGAGACACGCGGGCAGTCCCGTTGAGCCATAATAACAACAAACAATAATAGTGTAAAGCCTCTTGCCATACCACCGGTGGGTGTAGGGGTTGTTTCACCATACTTCACCGCAGTCGTCCCCGTGGATTGATGAAGGGCGGGCGGGGCGGGGTGGTGGTGGGGGACCCCCCCCCCCCCCCCCCCACTTCACTACTTATGTAAGCCGCGCGCCGAGAATCCAAACGGGAGTGGCCGGGTTCGCAGCGTTCGCGCGCCATAGCTCTACCGTTCTAATCAATTACCCACACTCTCGTGTTTGCCTGGTGTCCTAACGAGGTGCCGCTTGAGAAAATTGGCTACAAAAAAATAAATCTCTAGGTGAGGAGGCGCGGAGGGGGAGGGCGAGGGGGGAAGGCTGTTTGGGGGGAGGGGGGGTCAATGCCCCCCTCCCCCCGTACCCAGCGAGATTTTCGCCGCTACAATGGCCGAGGTGCGACAGAAAATAGCCTCGGAATAAAAAACCGATATTAAGAATGTCACCTTCCCCACCACCTCACTATTTATAAATAGTATGAATATTGTTATTATTATGATTGTTTCCGCAACACGCCTGATGAAATAATACGTTTTGAATCTGTTAGGGTTTCTGCTTTTCGTTGGGATTTGGAACGCCACTATATTATCATTGCTTACTGATGCTGCCTGCTGTTACTACTGCTGCTGCCTGCTTACTGATGTTCGCTACTCGCTGCTGCCTGCTACTACTGCTGCTATCTGCCGCTGCTACTGCTGCCTTACTGCTGCTGCCTGCTTATGCTTATGCATGTAAAATAATCCAATGTTTCCGCTCTGGATATCTATTCATTTGTTTTCAATTTCAGTTCTACTTTGCGAAGTAACAACCAAACAACATATATGTCTGGTGTTTCGTAATGACGTGTTGGCAAGTAGTGCGTCAGCACAAATAACAAACACACACAAATCAACACGTTCGTAAACAACATTACTCTAATGGGAAATAAAAGATCGTAGAGGCAAAGTTTTGAGAAACGATCATTCTTCATCCCAGCGAGAGAGCAGAGAAGGAGCTCGTCTCTCTGCCATGACAAAGGAGCATTGCGCGAAACGTCCCATTTCACGTTGTCCCCTTGATACACGGAGTCGAATCGTGGAGAGCGGTAGTGTAGCAGTTAGCGCGCTGCGCTATGAACCTGGCGACTCGGGTTCGATTCCCGCTCACGGCCAACACCAGTGACGATTATCTGAACCGGTCCCGGGCCTCCCCTAGGTCGACTCAGCCTCAAATGAGTACTTGGTGCGGTGTGTAAACATTGCCACTAGGGAGACAAAGGCGGTCGGGCGTGGTGCTGGCCACCCACCCCCTCGTGTACCGTTCCGGCCTTCATAGGTGCTCGCTAACAGCACTTGCCCCTACAGTCTGTTAAGGCTATACGGGGGATCTTTGTTTTTTTGTGGATTTGCCGTCCCAGTGAACTGTTAAACAGAACGTTGCAATTGCGTCGATTCTCACGCGACTTTGCATCTGCACGCGCGCCTAGGCGCAGTCCCTGCAATTGCCTTTGCTCCACGCCGCCGCTGGCGGCGGTGGCCTCCGCGCACTGGTGGGAGCTCTCGAGCGTGAAGGCCCTTCCAAAGGGTTGTTTGGCCTACTCTTCCTCGCCGGCGAGAATTCTTGAAAGAGATGGAAGTAATCCACATTTTACCCCCACCGTTTTCAGTGCGCTGTTGGGACGAGAGAGGATGGGAGTAAGCTGGTGGAGTGGGGGGATGGGGGGGAGGATAATTCATAAACTTGCTCCATCGTTTTAAGCAACCACGGCGCCAGGAGACGGAGTCGAATCGGCGTCCTCTACATGATTTAACACCGAGTGCGCTGCTGACCCTTACACCACCGTCACAACATCCGAAAAAATTAACATTCAGCATCTGCGGCGTCCGAAGCACTGGAGGGGGAAGGGGGTGTTCGATAAATATTAGCACAAATTTTGTGCGCAAATCAACAGTGCTTGACGTATGGATATACCTTGCCCATTCCCCGCCATAGAAACGTGGAATTTCCGCTATCGGCTCTTCCGCGACGGGAGGTGAACGCGAGTGGTCTCGATGCGCCATTTGAGTCGGGAGCCACATTTTGACCTTTGACTGTTTTTTTGACCACTGCAACGGCACCAGCGATCGCTACCAAAGTGAGACGTTCAACTCCGGAGGCAGCTTCCTTGTGTACCTCTTCGTTCACCAAACACAGTGAGTTCCGCTAAAGTCGTCGAATGTGCTTCGTTTGTTGTTGCTATTGCTGCGGCGTGTTTTCTTTCATTTGATTGTTTTACCCTCCGTGCCCCCCACCCCACCCCCACTAAGTCTGGATCTTTTTTTCCTTCAATAAAAAAAACATAACAGCCGCACGCACAGGCTCCAGCAGATTTGGGGAATGAATGTCTCTCTCTCTCTCTCTATTTGCTCCTCCTCCTACGCGCACGCGCGAGCGGCACGCGTGCGTGCCACTTATCGTTCGGAACGGGCACGCGGAGCGAGCGCCACGGTGGGGGAGAGAGCGAGAGACGCTGCTGTAAACCCCCACGCGATCAGCCACTTCGTTGAGCTGTCATTTGTGGCCGATTTGCTTCTGAAAAAAAGATTTAAAAAAATGCGTGCGTTTCAGGGCGCCACGGTGGCTAGGAGATGTTAACTACCTCGCCTGGTATACAGGAGGTCGTGGGTTCGATCCCGACCCTGATGCCCGCTGTATATTTGGAGTTCGCGTGTTCTCGCCGTGGTCGCGTGGATTTTTCTCCGGGTCCTCCGGTTTTCGCCCTCCACATTTAGAATCAACACCTTATACATTCCCACGTGGTAAGCCACTTCGCTGAGCTATCATTTGTGATAGCCGGGTCGCTGCTTCCGAAATAACAGCAAATTACCCTCCGAGTGATTTGCTCTGCGAGGTCACGGCCCAGGGCATTGAAGGCGCCCGGCTGAGTGAGGTCTGCGCAGTGCTCGGCGCGAGGGGCGTTGATGCCGTTCTTGTACCAAAAAAAAGCCCTCGCCAGCGTCGGCGACGGGAGAGGCGCTTTTATTATTATTATTATTTTTTCAGTCTTCGTCTCGCGATGCAAACTACCCGCGGAGAATGAGCGCGGAATATATTCAGTAGACGCAGTGGCGGTGGTGGTGGTGGTGGCGGAGGGAGGGAGGAGAGGGAGTAGACGTCTTTCACCCAGAGCTCCTGGCCTTACCTCTACAACTTGTATTTTTCTCACCCTGTTTTCGGGATTTCTTTTCACCAACAGTAAGTGTCTTGCTTTATACACATTTGTAATCGGTCTGTTTGTTTGTTTATTTAGACTTCCTTTTTCTTTCTCTGTTCTTTTCTGTTGTTTTCACTGTTCAGGCGGCGGCTGCGCTCTCTGCAGTGTACAGGTGTCTTTGCTCTGCCCACAATCCTCCACTTTTATTTGATAGTTCATTTCATAATCACGCTTTTCTTTGTTTTTTTTATTTCGATTTTGAGTTCCTTCATTCCTCAAGCAACCTTTGAGTTTTGTGATTTTTTTCGTTCCTTTGTCTGGTGTGCTTCCACGTGTTACACACCCGTGTTAGTCATAATGACGTGTTAAACTGACACCCGTGTTAGCACTGTTACCACACGAGTCGGTGTGTGTGCAGTGCTAACATCCCCTTTAGACCCCCCTTGTTTTGTGCTGTGAGCGTGTTTACATTATTTTATTTTCATTGGTGTGCTTTTTTTATCCATTTTCGTTTTTTTCTTCTCCTCTTGTAAAATACCGAGGACTTTAAATAATTTTACCCTCTCTCCAGGGGAGCTTTGAGTGGACAGTAGTAATAGTAATTAAAAGAAGTTGGTCATAACAAAGGTTTGACCATCTTTACATACATTTTTGTAGTTTTTTCATTGTTAATTTGTTTCCTGGCTTTAGAAAATAGAGAGGTTTGCTTTAGTAGTCGTGTGTGACATCTCACACGAGTGAAGATGTCCGCCCGACCCGCAACAACGTACGCGAAAGCTGCCGCGCCTACGCAAGGCCGGTCTCTGGGGCCTGAAAGGCGCCCGCAGCAGCAGCAGCAGCAGCTGGGGCCTCCACGCGAGGCTGGAATCCGCTGCCCGGCTTCCACCGATGTCCCGCTCGAAGTCTACGTGGAAGCGCTGGGAGCCATCGTGCCTGGAGGCTCGATAAAAGTACGCCTCCAAGGTGAGCGGAAGGGGTGGTTTTCTTCATGGAGTCCGAAAAGGTGGCAAACGCCGCCATGGAGAAGGGGCTGACGGTTGACAATTGGCACCTCACCTTGGAGCCACTGTCGTCGCCATCGGTACGTGTGATCGTATCCAACGTCCCCCACTACATTCCCGATAAAGACATCCAAGATAACCTGGCTAAGTTGGGCACGCTGACTTCCAACCTATAGCGTGTGCCTTTGGGCCTCAAAAATCCTGCCTTGAGGCATGTCTTGTCTTTTAGAAGACAGGTCTACATGCTGGTGCCCAATGGGCAGCTTGAGGAGGGCTCCTTTGTGGTTATGCACGGAGGAAGGGCCCCCATAGGCTGTTTTACTGCAGGGACGTGCTAAAATGCAACCTATGCAAAGCAGAGGGGCATGTTATAAAAACACTTCCCAAAGACAGCAAATGCCCAATCCAACAGCGAGGCAAAGGTGGAAAGGGTGATAAAGAAGCACAACCAACAAGTGACTCAGGAGAGGGTCCCTCACCACGGAGATCAAGCGAGATGGCGGTAGACCCCACTCCAACTCCAGCTACTGCCATGGAGACTGAGGCTCAGCCAGCCACCCAGCCATCATTGACAGCCGGACCTCTGAAGAGGAAATTTATGGAGGATTAGGCTTCATTATCTCCAGAGTCAAGTGTGGATGAGGTCAGTCCCTTTAAAGATCTCCCAGAGTTGGAGTCGGACATCGCACCAACGCCTGGGGGAGACGCGGAGAGCACTGGTGGCAAGGACGGGGTCTTCACCACCCCAGATGCCCCTAGAGGTGGGACACGCACAGGGAAGAAGCCCCGTTGCAGGAACCAAGCTCAAGCGCAGTATGCCTGAAGAAAATCTGGAGCCTGAAATAGAAGCGGAGGAAAACGCGATCTGTGCAGTGGCGAAGGAACCCAGTGAAGAGGGTTGCACTTCAGACCTCGACGATGCGCCCAGTGAGGCGGCCGAGGGCTCCGAGGAAACGCGAGCAGCCAAGAGCACGGAGGGGCCCAAACGGGAAGCCACTGACCAAACTACGGGGGGTGACCAAGACGAGGACGATGGAGGACCATCAGTGGAGGGGCAAGCAGCATCACCCAATAAAGCATCGATGGAGGATACCACGACGACTGAAAATCCTCAAAGCCTGGGGGCTGAGGAGGGAAGCCAAGAAGAGGAGTTGGAAGACACCCTCAGCACAGGAAGTGGGGTGAACCTGACATCTGCTGAGCTGACTGAAGGGGCACCAATATTCTCACAATCAGAGTTATGGAACTTTTTAGATGAAGTGCATGGCTCAGAATAACGAGTGACTGCAGCTCTGTCAAGGTGGCGAAATGTGGAGACAATTATAGCCTCTCTACTCCATGTTGAACAGGACTTCAAGAGACAGGGAAAGCCATCATCTGGAAAGGAAAGGAAGAGGATCAGGTACTTCCTGAGCCAAATAACGATGTGGAAAGAAAACACACCTGGTGACAACTCCACTGCCACATAATGCTGTGGATAGCGGCAATTAATATAAATGGGTGTAGAGGTCCACTCAAGAGACACTTTGTGCGTTCTCTCGCAAAAGAACACAAAGCCTCGGTGCTCTTTGAGCAGGAGACGCATCTTACAACTAGCGAGGAGGATGAATGGGAAACAGAATGGAAAGGTGATTTGTTTCTCAGTCACCTTACTCATTATTCTTCAGGAGTGGCAACGTTATTTGCATCAGGGTTTACACCCACCATAGGTAACCAGGTTGAGGTAGTACCGGGAAGAACCCTGGACATAACGATCAAACTTAATGACATTTTTGTCCACCTCATAAACATTTATACACCCATCAGTGATGCGGAAAAAACTGACTTTTTTTCAATGCGTTACAGGACTATCTCAAAAACATCCCAAATGACGAGTGTCTGATTTTGGGAGGAGATTTCAACTGCACACTCGATGTCCTCGACCACACTGGCACCGAGTAGTGCAAAAGCGGTGTCCTGAATACCTTGCGGCATGTGCTCCACACGTGCAGTCTTGTAGATGTGTGGCGGATGCAACATCCAAAGCAGCAGGGTTTCACCTTTACAAGAACCCGAGCTGACAGAACACTGTCACAGTCAAGGATTGACCGGTTTTACATCTCAAAAGCCCTTGAAAATAATGCAGTGTCGTCCAGTATTCAGGCAGCACCACTGGCCGATCATCGCCTAATACTACTTGAAATGAAAATACGAGGGGTCCCAAGGGGATCGGCATACTGGCATTTAAATAATTCCCTTTTGCAAGACACCACCTTCACTGATCTTTTTGGGGTCTTCTGGGTGGAGTGGCAGGGAAAGAAATATCGTTTTAATAGTCTAGCACAATGGTGGGACATAGGGAAAGTACACATAAAAAAACTGTGCCAGTTGTATGCCTGGGGAATCACGAAAAATATTGACCAAGAAAATTGTGAGCTGGAGAACAGGGTTCATATTTTAGAGCAAAGGCGGAAGATTGGGGACGATCCAGGCCTACTGCAGGAATATGTGGAGACCTTAGAATGTCTAAAAGGGTTGCAGACAGACAAGGCAAAAGGGGCATTTATACACTCTCGTTTTAAAGATGCTCTTGCTATGGACTCTTGTTCGACATTTTCCTTCTCATTGGGGAAGCAGAATGGTAGGCACAAAGCCATGGAGCATTTATTTGATGACAAGGGAGTCCTTGTTTCCAACAATAATCACATAGCTACAACAATAGCACAGTACTATGGAAATCTATTCTCTCCAGAGCATATATCCACAGTGGCCCAGAATGAAATCAGGAAGGACCCCTGCCTACTTAGGGTGAAGAGGACAGGAACCTTCTAGAAGAGGACAGGAACCTTCTAGAAGAAGAGGTCAAACAAAGCGACCTGGACATGGCAGTGAGTGCCCTGGCCAGGAACAAATCTCCTGAGATTGATGGGCTCACGGGGGAGTTTTATCACCATTTTTTGGCACTCCATACGTTAAGACTACAAAGCCGTTCTAGATGAAGCAGTGGAGACCAATATGATGCCTCAGTCCTGGAGGAGAGCCGTGCTCACACTGATTCCGAAAAAGGGCGACCTCAGACACCTAAAAAAATGGCGTCCAGTCTCAGTGCTGAGCACAGACTATAAGATTCTCGCGAAAGCTGTATCTGCAAGGCTTAAGAGGGTGTTGGCTAAGGTTATTGCTGATGACCAGGCATACACTGTTCCAGGGAGGACCACCCATGATGGGATTTTCCTAGCCAGAGATTTGTCAGATCATTTGAACTTTCCACTTGCTTTTCTCTCCCTTGATCCAGAGAAAGCCTTTGACAGGGTTTATCACCAGTACCTTCTTGGCACTCTGAAAGCTTTTGGTTTTGGGACTCGCTTCATAGGATTGATTTGTTTGCTGTACAACATGACTAATTGCTCCTATAGATTTCAGAAGAGGCATCAGGCAAGGCTGTCCTATGTCAGGACAGCTCTACACTCTCGTCGTGGAGCCTTTTCTGCATCTACTCCGACGCTGACTCACCGGACTAACTCTAAAAGAGCCCAGCATGAGAGTGACCCTCAGCGTATGCCGATGCCATCCTCCTCTTCTTACTGAGTTTTGACGACATCGAACGGCTGCACGAGTGCCAAGAGGTTTACTCCCCGCGTGCGTCCTCCTCCAAGATGAACTGGGAGAAGTGCAGTGGGCTGCTTGTTGGGAAGTGGGACGAAGCCCGGTTCCCTGAGTTAGCCAAGACAATCACGTGGTGCAAAGAGCATCTGCACCATCTCGGCGTGCTCCTGGGACCTGGAGAAAACCCACTGCAGGGACATTGGGATTTCTTGGAAGAGAAGGTGAGGAAACGACTGGAGCCGTGGGGGTGCCTCCGTAAGTCTCTCACGTTTAGAGGGAACCCCCCCCCCCCCCTGGTGGTGAACCAGTTGGTTGCATCCACCTTGTGGCACCGCTTCTTTTCCCTCACTCCACTCGCATACCTCATAGCAAAACTTCAGAGACTGATAGCTGCCTTCTTCTGGTCGCAGAGGAAGCACCGCGTGGCTGCTGGTGTCTTGGCCTTGCCACTGCGGGAGGGCGGGCAAGGTCTGGCGTGTGTACGGAGCCAGCTCTCTACATTTCGTCTACAAGCCGTACAGAGGTTTCTCTACACGACCCCATCACCCATGTGGTGTTCCACAGCATCTTATTTTTCTAAGTAACCTCGGGGGCCTTCAGTGCAGCAAGCAATTCTTCTTTATGGACATTAAAGGTATTCTACACGCACGGATTCCCCACTTCTACAGGAGTATCCTACATACATGGGGTTTTCCTGTCACCGCTCGACTGAATAAACCCCGGTCAGCATCAGAATTCGCTCATGAGCCGCTGTTACGGAACCCCCACACGGCACTACCCTCTCTTGTGGGTCCTGTTATGGAGAAACGCGTGGTGGACGCACGCCTCACGAGGGTGGGCGATTTGGTGAAACCAGGCACGGGGGGGGGGGGCACTGGCTTCTCCCTACCAAGATAACTGCGATGACCAAAATTCACTCAGTGAGACTCGCAGCAAAACTAGTGAATGAGGTTCGAAGGTCCTTCTCAACAGCAGTGGTGGAGCGCGCCTGCTGTGAGTGTTGGCGACGAGTCAGCCGGCGGTGGCCCAGTGCCACCAAAACTGAATGTCGCCCCAGCACGGGAGCACGCTCGCCTCTCTTCCTCACAGCAGCACGGGGGGCACACCGCGGGGAACGACCAGGAGGGGTGCTTCTCAGGTGTAGACCGGAAAAAGCTGTACGCCCATATGGTCGATTTTCACCATCAACAAATAATACCGTCACGCAAAGGCTACGCTTGGAGGGACACGGTGCCCTGCAGTGATCGCTTGAGGCCTCATTGGGAGCTGTTTTACTCAAATCCATCATACAAGCGCCACGGTGATCTTAGCTGGAGCATTGCCCATGGGACTGTGACCACGAACACATTTCTGGCCCTTTGCACAGACACAAATTCGGAATGCGGATTCTGTGGTGAGCTCGAAACGGTGGCGCATCAATACGTTGACTGCAAAAACCTAGAATCACTCTATAAGCTGTTACGTAATATTATACTGAAATTCAATCTTCATTTCTCACCCACAATTCTTATTTTTGGATATAGGGGGAACGAGGGTACCAAGGATATAGAGGGGTTGATTAATTGTATCATGAACAACGCCAAACTGGCCATCTATAGGGCCAAAAAATGCGCAATTGACGGGAGCGGCTTCCCCAGCCACTACCGCATGTTCAAGGCCCTCTGGTTTCTGCCAGAACTTGGCTGGAATTTCGGTACGCTCCGTTGGCGGGGGGTGTCGCGTCTTTCTCGACGCATTGGGCTACCGTGGGTGCTTTGTGTAATGTGACGAAAGCAGGGGATCTGGTGATGGGGTTTTGAGGGTGACTTTTTTTTTTGTTGGTGTCTATGAACACAGTAGCACACAATGGGACTTATGTTACACGGGAAACCCGCGTTATATCTTTGATTTAAAAAAGGGGGCACATAAGCAAACAAAATAAAACGACATGATGATCGAAGCAAAGTGCCGAAGGACCGAGCATCTTTCTGTTTCTTCTGATCGTTAATAAAAAAAGGAGGGAGTAGAGGGAGGGAGGGAGTAGAAGGAGGAATGGAAGGAGAGGGAGGGAGGGAGGAGAGGGAGGAAGGAGAGGGAGGGAGTAGAGGGAGGGAGGAAGGAGAGGGAGGCAGTAGAGGGAGGGAGGGGTGATGAACACCAAACCGCTGAATTGGCTCCACGCTAGCACGGCTCACGGAGCAGAACGCGAGGGAGAATCCCTCCCCGCCCACCCATCCCCTAACTCACCCCCCCCCACCTCCAAGCAAGCTGCTCCGAACCCATCGTCATCTGCCCCCCTCCGCTGGACGGAGGCCTCACAAAGCCGTCGCTAAACTCGCGACCGCACTAGTGTCTCGCGAGTCCCCACGGGAACCCCGAAGACGTTCGTTTGACGACCACCCCGCGGCTGGCAGTGCGGACAATCCCATTGGCCTGCAGCGCCAAAGGGACGCAGTCGTGCCGCGTGGTCGGATGCCGGGGAGGTCCTGCGTCTACCCTAGGTTGACTCGGCCTCAAAAATGGGTACCAGGTGCGGTTTGTAAACATCGCCACTGGAGAGACAAAGGCGGTCGGGATTGGTGCTGCCCACCCACCACCTCGTGCGCCGTTCCGGCCTTCATAGGTGCTCGCTAACAGCACTTGCCCCAACAGTCGGTTCAGGCTATATGGGGTTATCTTTGACTTCGTGTATATTTCTCGGCGCTGCTCCACGTAAATCGGAGCTCCTCGTTTGAGCCAAAATAAAAACCGACCTTCGTCCGGCATCTCAAACGTAACGCGAGATTCACTTTTTTGTACTCTACCCCACACACGCCCCCCCCCCCTCCCCCTCCTTCCCCCTTACCTTTGGTCATTATTCCTTTAAGGGTTATTAGTGGTCGGGATCGAGGAGGGGATGGGGGTGGGTGCAGGGAGCGGGCAGGGGATGGCACGTGGAATCGATGGCGCGATTGGATTTGTAACGGCGGCGCGAGGGGGGCCTAAGCCCTCTGTTGGAGGACGTAACGAGCGTGGGGAGCATTCGTCAAGCGAGCCGGAGAGGGCGAGATGGCGCGGGGCACCGTAATTAGAATAGATCCGCCATAGATTAGCGGCGGCCGAAGAGTTACGCTGCGACGCGCAGAGATAAAGCGGCGAGTCCACGGGTGCCTGGGACCGTTATCGGAGACGACTTGCTGCTGATGCTAGTGCTGCTGATGCTGCTGCTGATGATGTTGCTGCTGATGCTGATGCTGTTGCTGCTGATGCTGCTGCTGATGATGTTACTGCTTCTGCTACTGATGCCACTGCTGCTGCTGCTACTGCCGATGCTACTGCCGATGCTGCTGCTGATGGGGCCTGCGGGGGCGGAACTGAGAACGTTGTTCGGTGGAGGTCACAGCGAGGCGGCGCGGAGTCGACTCCCACGCGGAGACAGAGAGCTCTTCTTCGGTTGCAGACTGATGGCACGCTCGCCACGCACGGCACATTAACGCAAACTCAATTTGACTCGATGATCATCATCATCATCAGCAGCAGCATCAGCAGCATAGCTAGAGCTATTAAAGTCCCCGTACTGAAAACTCACCTATTTAAATTGGCCTCTTACCCCCTGCCTTAGTCCCGGCCGCTCATCCTGCAGGCTCTGAATATTTCCTGGCTTTTCATACACTGCGCAGATTGGTGGCATCTAGGGATGACACTCGCCACTTTACAAATGTCAATTATTATTATCATCAACATCATCATAATAAACGTCGTCAATCCACTGCTGGATGAACGCCTTCCCCCCCCCCCCCCCCCCAAGCCGCAGCTATCTCTAGCGATCCTGCATTGCAGTCCGAACTTATCCCTCCGTCTCTACGTCGGACGCGCTCCTCTCTCGGCCGCTTCCCGTTCTTTGGCCGGCCACTCCATCAAATGTGGATTTTACCATCGTCAATTATCCCTTCTCTCCGTGACGTGTCCTGCCCATGCCCCACTTAAAAAAAGAAAAAACGATTAAAAGATTTTATTTTTTATTTTACCAGATGTAAGGCCCCACTGAGGTACGTAGCTATTTTTTTTTCAGAAGCGACCCCTATTATCACAAAATTATAGCTCAGCGAAGTGGCTTGTCATCATCAAAGTGGAAATATACAGCGGCGAAATAAGAATCCACGGGGAGAGCGCGCAAACTCCAAATATACAGGCATCGTCAGAGTCAGGATCGAACCCACGACCTCCTGCATACTGGGCGAGGTAGTTAACATTCTTTTAATCGCTCACCTATGAAAAAAAAGCCGTGATCTTTAACGTCAACCGTGAAGCAGACGACGAGCGGTATGTGAAGGGTCGATACGCTTGCGATGTTTAAAACGACTCAACTGAATTATTCTGTTATTTAATTTTAGCAGGTAAGGCCCACTGAGGTCTGTAGCGCTTTTTTTCAGAAGCGACCTTGCTATCACAAACGATGGCCCGCACGAAGTGGCTTATCGCGTGGACATTTATAGCAGCCGAATACTCTAAGCGCGTGACGTTGATTATAAATGTGGAGGGAGAAACCGGAGGATCCAGAGAAAAATCCACACGAGCACGGAGGGGGGGGGGGGCGGGGGGGGGGGGTGGAGAGAGACGTGCAAACTCCAAATATACGGCATCGTCAGGGTCGGGATCAAATCCACGACCTCCTGTGTACGGGGCGAGGTAGCTAACAGTTCGCCACCTTGGCGACCATGCCACTTGCTCTTCTGAAGCGTTTTAATTACGTGAATAGCGAGCGTGCAGTTCCATAATTCTACAATCCACGAGTTTCCTCCGTCTGTCTGTCAAGATCGTCGTGTAAGTCAAGGAACAAAAAAATAATGAGGTAAAAAAACGTTTTTCAATGCTCACACTATTATTTGCGCTCAAATAGAATGTCAATTATTTTGACCCTAGAATTCATCAAATTTGACGTGCTGAATAAAAGTGGGTGGCTTGCATTAAGAAAATTCAACATATCCAAAGGACACCACCCACTTTTATTCAGTGTGTGCATTGAAAACGTTTTTTTTATTTGACCAATTTGTTGACGAAATAATTATAAAATATTTAAAATAGTGCAATACAATTTTTAAGTAAAACGCAAAGAGGCACAGGATAGGCGAGACCAGGACCGGTTCTGAAATTTCAGCCACTTCAGCTTCGTAGATCCGAAGATAGTAAGCATCAAATATTTGAAAGAATATAAACAAAGGTGCAAGTTAACTAAAATTGTGTAAAAAAACAATAATAATAAAGATAACCCTCCACCACCCGACAGCATCGTCAGCTGTGAGCAAGAGGACACCTGCCCCAGACGTTGGTTTATTAAGTTATTGAACCAGCTTTGGAGGAGGAATGGAAAAAAAACAACTTAAGTCCACTTTTCACCCAGGCAATTGGAGAGCAGAGTAAGTGTTACTAACCTAACATTAAAACTAACAATAACATCAATCTTGTTTTGAAGCTTTCGTGACTGCAGGGATCCATACTCTTTGGTTCTTTCGGTAAAGTCATCACGCAGGTACAAAAATAAAATAAATCACGACGTTTCGATCGCAACACAAGCGGTCGTGATCGAAACGTGATTTGTTTAATTTTATTTCTAATTACGTGGCTTTACCGAAAGAACCAAAGAGTAGCAATAACATATTTTACAGTCACAGTTAACAGACAAACAATATGTATGTTATTAAAAAGACGATTTTTTTTTTACTTAATATCTCATCAATGGTCCTTATACGATCAGGGGGACACTGTTTTTCCAGTGTCCAACCAGGCTGCTATGATGACAATAAATTGATTGCATTAAAATTACCGTGAGCCACCAACTGAACGCTGCTCGAATTTATTGTTGTTGTTGCGATTTAAAAGTACGACTTGATGCACCACTGACCTCGGTCGGGTGGTGGAGTGCACACAACTTTTTTTTTTATCGACTTACGTGCTCGACACGATCTGAGCCAATAGGGCCCTAGAATCAATTGTTGTTAGGATTATTTATTTAGCGCGACCCTTACTCGCTGTGCGTGACGACTTCCCAGCGAGACGCGACTCGCCGTGCGGCTCACGTTCGGTCGCAAGAGTTGATCCAACATTGTTAATCCACTGCTGGATGAATGCTTCATCATCGGCCACGTCGGTCATTCGGTGGGTGGAGGGAGTGGTTTGTTTGACCATACTTCACCACGCCGGTCAGCACGGCCGCTTGCTAAAGGCGGGGACCATGAGACGCGGGAGCATAGAAGCGCAGTCCAACAATGTTTTCCTGCCGGCAAGTGCTGTTCGCGAGCACTTATTAGAGCCGACGCGGCGTACGATTGGGGGTGGTGGAGACCACGCAGCAGCGTGCACCGGTTGCTGCTGTTATCTGCATTGCATAAACATCATCACCACGTGGTTATTGAAAGCGTTTGAGACAAAAAAAGGAGTCAACAGGCTACATTTGCATTTCTATTTTGCTTTCGTTTTTAACGTTCAGCGATCGAACGTCTTAAAACGACCTCCCGGTTAAAAAAAAATCAATAAATAGAAAGCACATATAATCGGCTTCAGCTATCGGTCTCCGCTGATGTTGGCTGCGAAAATCAAAGACAGGGCTCGCCGGGGTTTGAATAGCGACGGTGGGGTACAACCATTGCGCCACCGCTCCCCCTTCACTTCGCTTGCCTCGCCTAACTCCGTTTGATTAAAATAATCAAATGAATATTGAAACGTGCACGCGGAGGGCATGCAAATCTCGTGCGATCTCTCTCACTCACACTCACTCACCAACGAAGCTCTCTCTTCTTCTGTTCATTAAATAGTAACGATAATTAAAATTACATATTTATTGTACACACACACGCGCGCGCATACATATGGAGATATATTTATACATAGATATCGGTGCCAATCTTGCCCACAGACCTAAACGTACGGTTCCTGTAAATAAGGCATCTGCGACACCGCCATCAAAATGCCCCCCAAAAAAATCTTCCGAATAATAACGCGTGGGTGGCCGATGAGGAGGAGGAGCAGAGGGGTGACATCCTGATGGTAATTGCCTATAATTTTGGAAAACGCCGCTTATTTATGGCACGAGTTGATGATGATGACGACGGTGATGTGACACACAAAGACAAAGATCCCCCGTATAGCCTTAACAGACTGTAGGGGCAAGTGCTGTTAGCAAGCACCTATGAAGGCCGGCACGGCACACGAGGGGGTGGGTGGCCAACATCACGCCCGGCCGCCTTTGTCTCCCTAGTGACGGTGTTTACACATCGCACCAGGTACTCATCTGAGTCTGAGTCGACCTAGGAGAGGCCCAGGACCGGTTCAGATAATCGTCACTGGTGTTGGCCGTGAGCGGAAATCGAACCCTGGTCGCCAGGTTCGTAGCGCAGCGCGCTAATCGCTACATTACCGCTCCCCACTGACACACACGCACCCACGAAGGATGGCGTGAGCTCACGCTCCGCGGCTCCAGCGTGCATCCAACGCGGCGTGGATGAGAGGGACGGGCATTTCGCGAGCCCCTTCTCGCCGCTTGTCGGAGAGACGTGGACACAGATTGTGTCCGTCTGAAGTTACGGGTAACTATGGCCGTGTACACACACACACAAAAGCAAAGCCACTCCGTGATTAAACTAAAACCAAACTAGGAAACTATTTTTATTTTACCAGGTAAGACCCACTGAGCTATCTAGCTATTTTTTTTCAGAAACAGCGACCTGGCTATCACAAATGATAGCGCAACGTATTGTCTTATCATCAAGTGGACATTTAAAGCAGCCAAATACTCTAAACGCGTGCCGTTGATTCCAAATGTAAAGGCGAAAACACGGAGGACCCCGAGAAGAATACACGAGATCACTAGAACGTGCAAACTGCAAATATTCAGGCATCGTCAGGGTCGGGATCGAATCCACGATCTCATGTGTTCCAGGCGAGGGAGTTAACATCTCCTAGCCACCGTGGCGCCCCAGGTGTGTTCCACTGATGATCCCAGGTTTGTTCCAATACTCCAATCCTCGCGCCCACCGCAAGCGCCACACTACGTCTGCCTTTCTGCGATCACCAATTTACTTCTCCCAGTTCAAATGCAAATTAACTCGTTCGGCGCTGCACGAGCCCGATAATAGTTAAACACGTGCCACGTGACGCCCAAAGCAACGAACGTTGTCTGCGTCACGTGAGACACGTGCACACGCGCGCACACGTGGAACACGTGTACAGACGCACACACAAACACGGAACACGTGGACACACACGGAACGTCTACAGACGCACGAACACACACACACACACATTCGTACACTGAGATCTTAATGTAAATTTGAATCGGCTCTATTAAACGTACACAGCGTTCACGTGGCACGTGTTTCATAATCATCGGGCGCGTGTGGCGTGGAATGAGATAACTTGTATTTGAATCGAGTGAATTGGTGGGCAGCCCGCGACGACTGGAGTCGTGGAACACCCTGGGTCAACCCACGTATGCAAAGCGCCTGAATTCGCGTAACTTGTCCGTGCGGATCACTGGTGATCTGTTTTATAATTCGCTTCACGGGGATTGGCCGCGGGCGTTTCTCATCACTGCGACACTCGCAGAGGGGATATGATTCCCCAAGCGTGAACAGCAGGTAGCGTATAGCCTCCCAATGGATGGGCAAAAGCCTCTTTGCTTTAGACAAAGGATGAGCGAAAGCTTTACGGTTTCAAAGGAGACCTTCGCGACAGCAACCTCACGTCTCCCCCAATCAGCCGTCCCAACAAGCAGGATGCCATGGCATTGACGATTCCGTGCAGGAAAAGTAGAAACCCCCCCCCCCCCCCCTGAACTAAAGATAAATTATCCCAAACAAAATGTTTGCGACTAACTTATGTATAAATCCCCTCCGTCCACCACTCTCTACGCCCTTCCCTTCACCCTCCCCCTACAATTGCACGGCTACCACTCTGTAATTCGTCTCCGATACTTGGCGATCGTCGCTTGCAGTCACGATATTGTCCAGGCCAATGCTTACTGACGTTTAGAACGTGCGCACGTCCTCAAATCCACACTTGTTCCTGTATTTCATTTTTTTTTCAAAGTCTGTCATCATTTCCTCGAAGCATGCAACCACCAGATGGTCCACAGAGAGGATGAAACCCGATACCAGGGAATTGTTTCATTGCACCGCCGAGGAACGGCGGATCCGTTTTAAGTCAACCTGTTAATTGTGTTTGATCAGAATAAATTAACGCTAATCTCGAGGCATTAAAATGTCGTTAGACTGGCGCATGCCTTCAGCACTGCCCTTGCCAATGACAGAGATCTCCTGCCAGTGGCGAATTGACTACAGTATCAGCTCGTGGGGGGGGGGGGGGGCACGGGGTGTGACAATCGGTTAGGTGGGTAGGGGGGGGGGCCCGATGTTTGGTTTAAATTGAATTAAAATAAAACGTGCAACGTAAATGAGAGCATTTGCACGCACAAAACAATTAATTAAACCGTGTTTTAAACCGGTGAATTGTTCTTTAATGCTGTTGTTGAAAATATCTCAAATAAATATATATCTCCAAGTGGTTGTGAAGGGGGCATCAGATCGGAGCTTTGGCCACCGGGGGGGGGGGGGGCACCCTCTACCCCTTACCCCCACGCCCGTTACGCTACTTGTAAGGGTGAGGTGGAAATTGAGTCAGTGGATGAGTGAGTGGGTGATTGAATAGTTGAGTGGGTGAGTGGTTGAGTGGGTGTGTGGTTGAGTGGGTGAGTGGATGGGTGAGTGGGTGGGTGGGTGAGTGGGTGGGTGGATAGGTGAGTGGATGGGTGAGTGGATGGGTGAGTGGATGGGTGAGTGGGTGAGTGGGTGGGTGAGTGGATGGGTGAGTGGGTGGGTGGATGAATGGGTGCGAGAGTGAGTGGGTGGGTAGATGAGTAAGTGGGTAGGTGAGTGAGTGGGTGGGTGAGTGGGTGGGTGAGTGAGTGGGTGGGTGAGTGAGTGGGTGGGTGAGTGAGTGGGTGGGTGAGTGAGACAATGTGGGAAGCGGAAGTGCAGCGATTAGCGTGCAACGCTACAAACCCGGCAACCCGAGTTCGATTCCCGCTCACAGCCATCAACACGAGTGACAATTATGTGAATTGATCCTGGGCCTTCCCGAGGTCGACTCAGCCTTGGAAGCTTCCAAGGAGAAAATGTTAGCACGCTCTGTTATGAAGACGTTGTGATCTCCTGCTTGGACATCATATTTATACTGATAGGAATCTGAAGAGCTATGAAGCTCTTTTTCACAGATGCCCAGTAGGGGCACGGGGTCGGAACGTTACAACAACTAAACAATACAGCAACAACAACAACAAACACAATAGGAGTGCAAAGTATCTAAGAGGTAAACAAATAACTGAGTCCTCGCCTCGCCCGTCGCAGACGTCACGAGCTCGCTGGCCCATTCGTGGCACCGTCAGTGGCGGGGCAGCGAACGCCTCGGCACGGGCCCTCTGGTGCGAGGAATGACATTTTTCGCAATAATAATTGAAAAAATATCTGCAAATTTCCTGGGCGGTCTGGTGGCGGTGTGGAGGGGGGTGGGGGGGGGTTAAACATTTGCATGCCTCGGGGTGTTCGCACGGAGAGCGGGACGTGCAGATTGTGTTGACATTATCACTCAAGGAGCCTCCGTGGGGTCAGCGCCAAAGTAATGGCCTTTGGTTCGGTGCATTGACCTCTTCCTGCATCCTTATTCCCTGTCACCGAGAAGACGCTAAGAGCCCTGTTGCTTGGTTTAATCCGACGCCCCGCCTCCCACCCACCCCAAGAAAAGGAACGGGGGCGGCTGGGGACAACAACAACAACGACGACGACTGCGACTGTGACGATGCCGATGATGATGATTATGATTATTATTAACTCTCGAAGCGGCCCCTGTGGTGTAAAATTGCCTCTCGCCGTCGGTGCGCGCGAGAGTTCTGCGGTGTTCACCGGCGCGGAATTTAACGACCCCCCCCCCCCAGGAGGGCAACTCGCCGAGCCCCCTCGGCCGGGGATAGCGGCGAGCGTCGCCCGCCCGCCCATCCGCCCGCTCGCTCCACCTCATTCATGGAGCCCCGCGGCCTCCAATGCCACGCCGCCTCCTCCTCCATCTGACGGCCGCCTCCTCCTCCTCCTCCTCGCCCCCCCTCCCCCCCACACACAGCAGATGCTCGAGTTCGCCGCTCGCTTGTAGAGGTTTCGCGCGGTTCGAATCCAGCGGGCGGCCCTGGTTATTATTACTGCGGGGTGTAAGAGCCACGAGTGATGATACTGTGCGCCGTGTCCACATTTTTGGCAAATTTGATTAATTTCTCACAATTTACTTCGACTGGGAAGGCACTTAACAGCATAGACCCCCCCCCCCCTCCCACGGGCAGAGACCAATGCCCACTCGCTGGCCGGTGCTGCATTCGTTGTGTGCCGCACAGGAGCAGCTGCCACCGGGGGAGGGGCTCCCCTTCCGCAGGGCGCCTCGAGATGTCACTGCGAAGTTACGCCGCGAAATGACTGAACAGGGAATACACACATGTCGAAAATCATCGCTACCCCGCCCCTACCCCTCAAACTCTGCTGACAGAATCATGCCGCAGGTCGCTATTGCAAGCGAATTATCCCGGCCCCGAGATTTCACCAAGGTTTAACAAAATTATCTTGAAATCTGGGCCACTTCCCAGCCACAGGCCCGACCCGCGCTGTTGCCGGAGGTGGTGGTGACGATGGTAATAATTCAGGTGGTGGTGGTGGTGGGGAGCGGTAGTGTAGCGGCTAGCGCGCTGGGTGAGTGAGTGGGTGGGTGAGTGAGAGAGTTAGTGGGTGAGAGAGTGAGTGGGTGAGTGAGTGGGTGGGCGAGTGAGTGGGTGGGTGAGAGTGTGAGTGGGTGAGAGTGAGTGAGTGGGTGAGTGAGTGAGTGGGTGAGAGAGTTAGTGGGTGAGAAAGTGAGTGGTTGAGTGAGTGAGTGAGTGGGTGAGAGAGTAAGTGGGTGAGTGGGTGAGTGAGTGAGTGGGTGAGTGAGTGAGTGAGTGGGTGAGAGAGTGAGTGGGTGAGAGAGTGGGTGAGAGAGTGAGTGGGTGAGTGAGTGAGTGAGTGGGTGAGTGAGTGGGTTAGAGGATGAGTGGGTGAGTGAGTGAATGGGTGAGTGAGTGGGTGAGTTAGTGAGTGAGTGGGTTAGAGAGTGAGTGGGTGAGTGAGTGGGTGAGAGAGTGAGTGGGTGAGTGAGTGGGTGAGAGAGTGAGTGGGTGAATGAGTGGGTGAGAGAGTGAGTGGGTGAGAGTGAGTGAGTGAGTGGGTGAGAGTGAGTGAGTGGGTGAGTGAGTGGGTGAGTGAGTGAGTGGGTGAGTGGGTGCGTGATTGAGGGGGTGAGTGAGCGGGTGAGTGAGTGCGTGAGTGGGTGAGTGAGTGAGTTGGTAAGTAAGTGGGTGAGTGAGTGAGTGGGTGAGTGAGTGGGTGAGTGAGTGGGTGGGTGAGTGAGTGGGTGAGTGAGTAGGTGAGTGGGTGAGTGAGTGAGTAAGTGGGTGAGTGAGAGAGTGAGTGAGAGAGTGAGTGAGTGGTTGAGTGAGTTAGTGGGTGAGTGAGTGAGTGGGTGAGTGAGTGAGTGGGTGGGTGAGTGGGTGAGTGAGTGAGTAAGTGGGTGAGTGAGTGAGTGGGTGAGAGAGTGGGTGATTGGGCGACGTAGTGGGTGAGTGAGAGATGTGGGATAGCGGTAGCGCGCTGCGCTACGATCCCAGCGAGCCGAGTTCGATTCCCGCTCACGGCCAACGCCGGTGACGATTATCTGAACAGGATCTACGCCTCCCCTAGGTGGACTCAGTGTCAAATGAGTTACTTGGTGCGCTGTGTAAAAACAGGGCGCGGTGCTGATCACCCGCTCCCCTTGTTGAACCATCCCTTCATAGGTGCTGCTCGCTAACATCACTTGCCCCGAACAGTCTGTTAAGGCTCTACGGGGGATCTCAGTCTCTGTATTGGTAATGGTGGTGGCGTCTCAGCATGCTTTGCCGAATGCCGCGCGCGTTACAAATTGACCTCGGGGTTAATTGAATGACCGATGGACTGATCGCAGTGCTCGTGATGACGACGACGGTGACGACCGTGGCGTTGATAGCGGTCAGTCAACGTCGGGCACGACAACAACAACAATAACAACAACAGCGGCCATTCGCCACTAAGTGGCTGCGACGTCACCACGGCGCCCGTGCCAGGCCAGGTGCACTTCGAGGCTGTCACGCGTGAAAGCGCCGAAAGCTCCTCCGCTTGCAGCAGGTCACGGGGACGGAGCTAGCGGGTGTCATGGGTTAACTGACTGCGATGACTGGCAGATGTGCACGAGCCTTTCTCCCGCTTCCCCTCGCTGCGTTTAAGCAGCCCGGTGTTCCCCTCCGTCGTTGATGCGAGCGTCGCTCCCTAACCCCCCTCCGTTGTTGTTGTTGGAGGGCGACTGCTGCCGCCGCCCAACTGTCCAGTAGCGTCGTCTTTTCACGGGCCGAGCTCGACACGCCCGTGAGTAACGATGCCACGGGTTGACGTGATCCCTCTTTCCCTCTCTCTCTCTCTGTGTTCCTGGAGGCGCGAGTATCGCTGTCTGTGAGCGAATCCTGGCGTGGTGGGTGGAGGTGGGTGGGGGGGAGTGAGCTGGTGGGTGGAGGTGGGGAGAAGTGAGCTGGGGGGGGGGGTGGAGTTGTGGAGAGGATTTTAAATGAGGTCATCGCAGTGCACGTGGGTGGCTGCTTAGTTAAGTCACTCAAGTTCGCACCGAGGTGCAGCTGCGCTGAGACAAGTTTATGCGCTGCCACGCGAGGATGATGATGATGATGACGACGACGATTGATCTGGTTGGAAACAATGCAGCCAGCGGCAACCAGGAGCATTTAATCCGGCGGATGACCGTTTTCAGAATCAGAATATTTATTTGTTACTGGCGGAATCCGATGAGCTGTGAAACTTTTTTTTCCACAGACGTCCAGCGGTTTTGTTTAAGCAGCAGCAGTAGCAGCAGCAGCAGCAACAGGAGGAGGAGACGTTAACATCTTCTTTGGTTCTTTCGGTAAAGTCACGTAGAATGAGAATAAAGTAATAAAATAACACAATAAAATAAAATAACATATTCTACGTGACTTTACCGAAAGAACCAAAGAAGATGAATCCTTGCAGTCACGAACACTTTAAATCGAGACGTTAACAAGCTAGCGAAAATTGGCATCGTAACCAGGGAACGATCTGCACGCTATACAAACTGCTTAACCCGAGCTATTCGTGCTTGAGCGTTTGCATCGTTCTTGTTCTGTTCGACTTGCGCGTTCTTTGGTGTATAACACCGTCGAGAAAGAGCCATCAAGCCACACGACATCACTCGCACGCCCGCAGAACACGGAGGGAACGCGCGTGTTTGACTCCCCGGTGCGCCAGGCCTAGGGGGTAGAACCCTGTCCCTCGACACACGGCTGCAAACCCCCCCCCCACCCCCCAACAACAACCCAATGAATCCGCTCGTGTTCAAACGCTAATTTTGTTTTATACAAAAACACACACACACACAAAAACGTTCGCTGGCACACATCGCATGAAGAGCCCGGCTCTCGCATGGATCACGCGGCCCTCTTGAGCCACCCCGGCTGTTGTCTCTCTCTCGAGAGCCACGCGATCGCAAGCCCGGGCGCTTGAAGCGCTGCTGCGCCCGGGATTGATCGCTGGCGCTCCGCTCCGCGGCAGTTCCTCGTCGTCATCCGACGCTACGTTGCATCGCCGGCACACGCTCGGCTCGTTCGTGTCAGCATGTCTCTTGCACGCGTGTATGTGTTGTGTGGATGTAGAGTTGCGTTTGCTTCGCGCACTACGTCGCCAACCGTGATAATTGGAGGTGCGGCAGGGGTGGGGGGAGGTGGGGAGAAGGACAGCGAACGCCACTGCAAGGGAGCGAAACCACCACCACCCCCACTCCCCTCCGAAGGTTTTTTTTTTGGCGTTTAAGCCGAGATCTGAATTTAACGCTGGAAATGGAGGGCATACACACGTGTACACACACACAGAGGGCATACACACGTGTACACACACAGGGCGCACACACGTATACACACACAGAGGGCATACACACGTGTACACACACATACACAGAGCGCACACACGTGTACACACACATAGAGGGCATACACACGTGTACACACACACACAGAGCGCACACACGTGTACACACACACAGAGGGCATACACACGTGTACACACACAGGGCGCACACACGTGTACACACACAGAGGGCATACACACGTGTACACACACATACACAGAGCGCACACACGTGTACACACACATAGAGGGCATACACACGTGTACACACACACACAGAGCGCACACACGTGTACACATACAGAGGGCATACACACGTGTACACACACAGGGCGCACACACGTATACACACACACAGAGGGCATACACACGTGTACACACACATACACAGAGCGCACACACGTGTACACACACATAGAGGGCATACACACGTGTACACACACACACACAGCGCGCACACACGTTTACACGCACACACAGGGCGCACACACGTGTACGCCCTGCACACACGTGTACGCCCTGTACACACACAGGGCGCACACTCGTATACTCACACACGGGCACATACGTACGTACACACACGTGTACACATACAGCACGACGCACACACTTGTGCACACAACAAAGATCCCCCATATAGCCTTAACAGACTGTAGGGGCAAGTGCTGTTAGCGAGCACCTATGAAGGCCGGAACGGTACACGAGGGGGTGGGTGGCCAGCACCACACCCGACCGCCTTTGTCTCCCTAGTGGCGATGTTTACACATCGCACCAGGTACTCATTTGAGGCTGAGTCGACCTAGGGGAGGCCCGGGACCGGTTCAGATAATCGTCACTGGTGTTGGCCGTGAGCGGGAATCGAACCCGGGTCGCCAGGTTCATAGCGCAGCGCGCTAACCGTTACACACACGTGTACACACACACACACAGGGCGCACACGCGTGTACACACACAGAGCACACACTCGTGTACACACACACACGGTGCACACGTGTACACGGTGTGCGGGGGACGTCAAGCCGGAGGTGACCACTTGAGACGGAAGGGCCGGGGTCATTTTATTCCAATTCAATAACTGAATCAATAAATCATGAACCCCGTTCAGCTTCGCCGAGAGCCACCGAGATTAGGCCCCCCCACCTCCCCCCGTTCACAACACCGACCCAGCCAGCAGACACCTTCGCAGGTAGCTCGCTCGAATCGGCGTCTCAAGCGCAGCGACTTGGTGGTCTCAGCAACGATCACCAATCACTGAGAGGGAGCAGTGGTTTTAAACATTAGCTGCAGCCTTGTAACCCCTACGGTTCTGAATCGTTTTTTTTAAATATATAATGTTATTAAGGGGCCGTCCATAAATGACGTCACGCATTTTGGACGATTTTCTACCCCCCCCCCCCCATCGTCACTCGGCGTCACAAAAAATCAGACCCCCCCTCCCTCAAATATGACGTCACAAAGCTCTGCCCCCCCCCCCGAAAAAAAAAACATGCTTCAAATGGCTTTAAACTATTGTCATTGTAGTGCGTATTTAATGTAGCGCTGCACTCTGATGTTGCAAGAGAAAACATTTATTAAAAAGGATATTTAATTAAGTAGAACGTGTTGTCTATATTTATTTAAAGTTGCGCATTTTTACGTGACGTCACATTTCTCAACCCCCGCCCCTCGTCACACATCTTCACAAAGCAGTTGAACACGTAGTAGGCTTTCGCGACCAATATTATTAATAATAAAGGTTTTTGGGTTAGATCGCGTTATTTATAAATGTGTCGTAACCCTCCACCACCCGACACGGCCAATCAGCAAAAAAAGTGTCACGTTGACAAAAGACAAATAATTCACTACTTTAGCCCACCGGTGTGTTGAAGAGTGAATCCACAACATTTACAATTTGAGTACGACGTTTCGCTGGTAATTACATCCAGCATCATCGGGCAATTCGCCAGAATGGTGAAGCCCTCGCTTGCTCCCGGTCTTAAATAGAGCAGCAGCAGGGTGACGTCATCACCATTTAACTCATTCAGGTGCAGTGATTTGAGGCGGAGGGAAGGGGGGTATTGTAATTATATAATCGATTGGTAATCAGTCAATGGTTATGATTAGTAATGAGTTGTACATTAGTAATTAGTTGTAATGTGTGTTATTGTGATTATATGCTACGTTAGTAATCCGTTAATAAGTATGTGTTTCCCCTATAAGAAATTGTAATATGTATTATTTAATAATACGCTTCCAAGCCGCACTAAGCCTGTAGCTGTCAGAGCGATTAAAGTTATTTCTATTTCTCTCAATTTTAATGGATTCTCTAATTAGTTTTTGCCAGTATTAATTAGTTTTACACAACACTTCAACGTCATCAAAATCAATTGAGTGTCCTTGTTGACAAGCATGTTCTGCCACTGCCGACAGTTGTGTTTGAGATCATTTAATATTTCTATGGTGTTCTTTTAGTCTTATGCTGATGTTACGTCCCGTGCGAGATCCCCCAACAAGGGGGATCTCGCACTTCCAGGGGGCGCGTGCACCCCAGGCTAAGAGCCACCGTTATAGCGAGATCCGTAATAGACGTTAGAGACCCATCGTAGACTGACACAGAGGTCAAAAGACTCGCAAAGAGAGACCCGTGGCGTCGCATCGACTGGGTTGTGATTGGCCCGGGTTTTGATGGTCTCGGCGTGGTCACTAATACCTGCCCCCCTCCCCCCCCCCCCTCCGAGAAAAAGCCATACACTTCTCGCATTAAACGTTGTTCCGCACTCAATGTTGATAAATTCCAGCTCCCATGAATATAAATCCTGCAGTGTGACCGTCGCGTGGCAAGCATTGCTCTGCTATGCCGAGTGCGTGGGACGTATGCATTTGTTGAACTTCTTTCGCACCGTACGTAGCCAACCGTGCTAATCGGAGGTGCGGACAGTGTTGATCCCCACCCCCCACCCAGCCCGCCCCTCGCTGTGTGAAACCGGAAGTAATTAGAAGGCCTCTCAGACGTAACTCCGTAATGTCCGATTTAATTTTTAGCCGCTGTCTAGCGCGGCGGCTGGTGGGATGCGGTGGCTCCTCTGCTCGGTGAGAGTTAAGTTCAGTTGATTTTGAAGTACCCCGTGATCTGAGAAGCTCTTGATTCGGGTTGCATCAACAAAAGCATCGGTTCCCTGGTCAAACAGAACGGAACATTTCAGGTCGCCAGAAAACTAGGAATACGAATAAATACATAACGTAAAGAATATTTGAATTTTTTTTTTCAATTTTTTTACTAAAATGAGGATTATGATTGAAGAACATATCGCAAAACAAGGCATTACTATTCTTGGTTCTTTCGGTAAAGTCACGTAGAAGGGAAACAATAAAATAATAAAAATATAAAACAATTACATTCTCACGACGTTTCTACTGCAACACAAGCAATCATCATCAGGTGTGAAAACCACAGGGGTCAATTTTCTTGCTGTGGTTTTCACACCTGATGATGATTGCTTGTGTTGCAGTCGAAACGTCGTGAGAATTTTATTGTTTTATATTTTTATTATTTTATTGTTTCCCTTCTACGTGACTTTACCGAAAGAACCAAGAATATGAATCCCTGCAGTCACGAAAGCTTTAAATCAAGGCATTAATAGTTTTAATCCGTTCAGGGGCCCGAGTGAATGACCACAAACGACGCTCGGGGATTTTCGGCTGGGTCGTCCCGCTGCTGCTGCTGCCACTCAGCTTCTCACTCCGAATTTTGTTTCCAGGTTCGTGCCCCGCGAGTTCGTTTTTTGCTGCACGTTTTCCCCTTCCGCATGATAAGACATTTTCTGTCAAAATCGGAAGAAGCCGCCCGGCACATGAAGCGGAACGTCGGAACGCCGCGGTGCCCGCGTCACGTGGTTCGGCGCATTCGCCGCTCTCAGCGGGGACGAATGAGCGCGCAAACTGGGATCAGATTTTGGCCAAGATGACAAAAAACTAAAATGAAAGAGGATAAGAGTTCATAAAAAAAAAATTCTCCCCCTGATGTTGCTGCTCCGAGTCGGCCACTCTCAGGGTAGGCTCCTAGGGCTTCGCTGCTTCCCAAAAGGGGGAGAGAGGAGGGGGGGGGGGTTCCGTAACTTAAAGCTGCGTAAACAGAGTCCCACATTCATCACAATGACAAAATACATAAGAATCCCATTCGATGTATGTTCGCTCGGTAACGTGATATTCATTTCACGTCGTCTCTCGTGCCCTCCGTAAGAGGATGAGCTGGTTGCGCCCTAAATATAGACCTGCCAGGGAACAAAAAGCGCCGATAAATAAATACCGTCACACATTTTGGGAACTATGGTCGAGAGCGGGGGGAGGGGGCGTGGGGCGTGGGGCGGGGGGACTGCCACTCCAGGACGGGATGGGGCGGGGTCCCTCCACATTTAGAATTAACATCCACGCATTGAGAGTATTTGGCTGCTTATTCTTTGTTCTTTCGGTAAAGTCACGTAGAAGGGAAACAATTAAATAATACACATATAAAACAATAAAACTATCACGACCTTTCGACTGCAACACAAGCAATCATCATCAGGTGTGAAAACCACAGCAAGAAAAATGTTATTTTTATTATTTTATTGTTTCCCTTCTACGTGGTGACTTTACCGAAAGAACCAAGAATATGAATCCCTGCAGTCACGAAAGCTTTAAATCAAAATGTATTTGGCTGCTTCTATACATTTCCACAGGATGACGATGATGATGACGATAAGTCACTCCGTTGAGCTATCATTTGCGATAGCCATGTCGCTTCTGCAAAAAGGGCCGCATAGCCCAGTGTGGCCTTAGCTGGTAAAATAACACACGCAAAAAAATATTCAAATAGAATAGAGAGACTGCCACTCTCGGACTTGTGGGTGGCGTTGGGGGCGGTTTGCATGGCCAAGCGGAAGGGCCCACTCAGCTATAGAGCTCTTTTTTGCAGAAGGGACCTGGCCACGGACGATAGCTCAACGAAGTTACCATGTGGACATTTATAGTAGACAAACACTTGAAACGCATGTCGATTCTACATTTGGAGAGGGAAAACCCAGAGAATCCAGAGAAAAAAATCCACGCGACCACGGGGAAAGAGAGAGAAAAAGAGCGAGAGAGACACACACACACACACACCTTCAAACTCCAAATGCATGGTGCTTCAACAAAATGTTAACACTTCGGAGAATTTCCAACAATACTACGAGAAATGTGCTGCTGCCTCCAGGCTCTGGTGAACACCTGGAGAAGATCCCAGGCACGCGTTGACAATGATGGCGAACAAGTGGGAGACTCATATTCTTGGTTCTTTCGGTAAAGTCACGTAGAAGGGAAACAATAAAATAATAAAAATCTAAAACAATAAAATTCTCACGACGTTTCGACTGCAACACAAGCAATCATCATCAGGTGTGAAAACCACAGCAATTTTTTTTTTTACTTTATTGTTTCCCTTCTACGTGACTTTACCGAAATAACCAAGAATATGAATCCCTGCAGTCACGAAAGCTTTAAATCAAAATTTAAGTGGGAAACTCGTTAACTCTCTGAAGCTATTCACGTTACACGTGTCATCACGTTACAGTGTATTACTTATCCCTTTCTTTTCCCATTAACAACGACAGTCCCATCCATATAAACGTTCACACTTTTGTTTTTCTTGTAGGCACCCCGTACACAACGGGGGGGCAAATCGAAGCCCACGAACTTCCACCGTGCAACCCAGCAGGCGAGCGAGTAGAAACACCCTTCGTCTCCCAAGCCCACAGCGTTGGCGCCGCGAGCCTCACCTGCCGATGAGCAGGAACTCGCCGACGGCTCCCAGGTGCCGCATTGCGATGAGCAGCCCACGCACCGTCATTCCCTCGCAGAAGCAGACCACCACGTGCGTCTTGGGCACCTGCGCGCGCAGCTGCTCCACCAGGCGCTCGAAGTTGCTCTCCTCGGCGTTGCTGTAGATTTTGTCAGCGTAGGCGATGCAGATGCCCGCGTCGTCGGCCAGCTTGCGGAACGCCTGCATGCCGCTCTCGCCGTAGTTTCCTGCCCGACGGGACCCAACGATAGGTGGGGGAGAGGGAGGGGACGGAGGGGGGTAAGGTCAGCACAAGGAGGTCATGGGATCACATGGTCGCAGGGGTCACGCGAGCTGGAAGTAAATGCGGGGGGGGAGGATGTCGCGGGTCGCACAGGTCACAGCCTCGGCGGTTATTCGGGAATCGTCTTCTGCTGCATAGAATCAGAATGTGTATTTATACTGGAGGAGAAATCCGATGAGCTGCAAAGCTCTTTGTCACAGATGTCCAGTAGGTGCGGGTAAGAACGTTACAACAAAGAAAGATACGGCAGAGCGAGGGGGTGGTGGGGGGGAGACTTTGAATCATGTGGAGAAGGGAGCTCAGATGTAGCTCTGTGGTAGCCGCTTCTGCGGGACGTTCTCTAATAACACGGATGGGCTGCCCTGCCCTGCGAGAGATCGTCTCTTTCTCTCTCTCTCGCTCTCTCTGCAGGCTCCCGACGAGTTCCAATGGGGCGATGAGAAGACGGCTGAGGGTTCCACTCCGGGCGAGTGGCAAGTTCAGACATTCTGGGGGTGGGTGGGCGGATGGGTGGGTGGGTGGGTCGAGTTTCGCAACAGTGGGATTGCCCTTCCGTTCCTGCTCCTGCTACTGCTGGTGTCGCGGCTCGGTCCGATCAGATTCCCCCATCCGGCCTCCAACGGGCGCCAAATCCGAGCAGTCGACTGCACTGAGGTCTCGCTGCGGATGTGTAATGATTGTTTCTGCCAACTCGGCACGGTGCCCCCCCCCCCCGCCACTCCTTCAAATTGGCTTCCTCCCTTAGCCCCCTCTCCCTTACCCCCCTTCTCCCCCTCCCTTACCCCCCTCTCCCCATTCCTTACCCCCTTCTCCCCGTCCCTTACCCCCCTCTCCCCCTCCCTTACCCCCCTCTCCCCATTCCTTACCCCCTTCTCCCCGTCCCTTACCCCCCTCTCCCCCTCCCTTACCCCCCTCTCCCCCTCCCTTACCCCCCTCTCCCCCTCCCTTACCCCTCTCCCCCCCTCCCTTACCCTCCTCTCCCCCTCCCTTACCCCCCTCTCCCCCTCCATTACCCCCTCCCTTACCCCCCTCTCCCCCTCCTTTACCCCCCTCTCCCCCTCCCTTACCCCCCTCTCCCCCTCCTTTACCCCCCTCTCCCCCTCCCTTACCCCCCTCTCCCCCTCCCTTACCCCCCTCTCCCCCTCCCTTACCCCCCTCTCCCCCTCCCTTACCCCCCTCTCCCCCTCCCTTACCCCCCTCTCCCCCTCCCTTACCCCCCTCTCCCCCTCCCTTACCCCCTTCACCCTCCTCCCCTACCCCCCTCTCCCCCTCCCTTACCCCCCTCCCACCCCACCGCCGTCCCACACCCCCCCCCCCTTTCTAAGTGCAAGGGGGGGAGGGGCGAGGACGGTGGCGAGTGTCTCACGTTGTTTAATTGCGCCGCTTCCGAGCGGTGATCAATGCAGATTCGATTGCCGAGTCGGCGCTTTCCTTCGGCTCGCCACGAAAAGGTCGCGCGAAAGGTCAGCGGATTTTGTTTTGGGCAGATTAAGGAGGAGGAGCAGGAAGGAGGAGGAGGGAGAAGGAGGGAGGAGGAGGAGGGGGGAGAGAGGAGAAGGGAGGAGGAGGGAGCAGGGAGGAGGAGAAGGAGGCGACCCCCCTGTTTTTTGAGCGTTCGGCTCGGGCAAACGGAATGAATTGGCCCACGCAATTACGCGTTTTGTTGTTGCTGTTCTTGTTGCCGTTGTATCGCCGAGCCCAGATCCACTAATTTCCCCCCCTTTCATCTCTCTCTCTCTCTCTCCTCCCTTCAGGCGAACTCTGCGCCTGCCGCTCGCTGCTTTTGGCTGCGGGCTGCCTCTCTTCCGCGTAGAATTTTGCGCAGAATTCCCGCAGCCCGCACGCCCGCCGATCTCCCTGCGCCGCACTTGAAACAACATTGCACGTTTATTTCAGCGGGAACCGCTCTCCTTCCATCCCTCGCCTCCCACCAACGCCTCTTCTGTCCACTCATCGGTTAATAGAGTAAATGGGTTTAACTCAGTTCGTCTCTGTTAAGGGCAATGCGGGGGACGTTTGTCTTTTAAAACATAACCGAAGACCAATCCAATATCGACACGTCCGACGGAAAGGACATCCACCGTGGAGGAGACGTAGCAACGGAATCATCTTGCGAGCAGGATCGTGACGGATCGCGGTGGCGTCTGGTGGAGTACCTACACCATCCAGCAGTTGATTGACCTTGGCCGGCGACGATGATGACGACGAGGACCGCGCAGACGTCGCGTTAATCTCGGGGAAGGAGACCGACTGCGCTCACCAGAGTCGTCGTGCGCCACACGCATCGTGGTGGCAGTGGCGGTGGTGATTAATGACCGCTCACCTCCGCTGTAATTTCCTAAAAACACCCCCAGCCCACCCCCCCCCCATACCGACTCCTGCTCAGGTCACCCACTTACGGTGACGTGGATTATTTAGCGCCTTGTCATGTTTCACCCCCCCCCTCCCCCCACGCATCTTGGAACGCTGCACTCTCCTAAGAAGACAAAGATCCCGCCCCTGTATAGCCCGCAACAGACTGCTGGAGCAAGTGCTGTTAGCGAGTATCAGCACCCTGTGAAGGCCTGCACTGTGGCACACCAGGGGGTGGGTGGGCAAAGCACCACGCCCGGCCGCCTTTGTCTCTGCGGCGGGGACGTTGACACATCGCACCATTGCATTCCCACGACCTGTGCTGTGACGCGTGGTTGGTAACAACGCGGTTGTAAGCAACGCAACACTTGGAATCATTTGTATTTTGTAAATTAGCAACAACAACAACAAATAAGTGGAGTTAAAATGCACGCTTGGAATAATATTGGGGAGGGCTTTTGCCCACAATTTTGCCTTTTTTTTAAAGGAAGCTCGGACCACTGGCTGGGAATCATCAGCGAGTTGGAGATGCGCGTGGTTGGTGGGCGTAGTGCCACGTGCCACGGATAGCACACACACAAAGACAAAGATCCCCCCGTATTGCCTGAACAGACTGTTGGGGAAAGTGCTGTTAGCGAGTCGCACCTATGAAGGCCGACACGGCACACGAGGCTGTGGGTGGTCAGCACCACGCCCAGTCGCCTTCGTCTCCCGAGTGAGGATGTTTACTCACCGCACCAGATATTAATTCGAGGCTGAGTCGACATACGGGAGGCCCAGGACAGGTTCAGACAATCGTCACTTGTTGTTGATGGCCGTGAGCGGGTCACACTTCTTAAAGTGATTGCACCAAAGATTTTTGCATTGTGGGAACAACTCCCAGAATGCACAGCCGAGGGCTGTTGTCGAGGCCGCGTTTGTGAAACCACGCCGCTATTTGCGTTAGGGCACGTGACGTTATGGCACGTGGGGTGCGGGGCACGTTGCGTGCCGGGCACGTGGCGTGCGGGGCACGTGACGTGCGGGGCACGTGGCGTGCGGGGCACGTGGCGTGCGGGGCACGTGGCATGTGAGGCACGGAGCGTATGAGACACGTGGTGATCTCGATTCGGAATGTACTCCGGGACATCACGCTTTCTCTCCATATCTGTCTCTCCGCGTAAAAAAAAAAAACGAATGAAACTGTTTTAGTTTGTACAAGTACCATCAGCCACCACTGCCGTATAAGAGTGATCGATTTCGTTTTTTTGTATATTCAGCAGTTAGCGGTGTCTGATATAATTCGAACCGAAAAACAACAACGCTGGACCGGTTTTGACAATCGCTGTCTCGTCAGCAAGAGTCGAGGCTTGCCTAAAAATATATAAAAATCAATACCAATGCAAGTCAACTGCCAGATGTTTATAGGCGAGGATATGGGAACTAGATATGGGAACGAGCACTGATTTGTTTAAATTTATTCCTTAAGGCAAAATATCAAATGAAGCATGAGGGGTGGGGGGTGTCGTTGTCGTGGGGTGATAAAATAAATAAAATCTGAGCAGCGTAGATGCAGTAACAGTAAATTAGATTAGTGCTGTCAGTCGCATCAATAAAACACGCACGTACTGAATAAAATGAGTGAATCCCCTGTGTGAATTGAGCCAGGCGAGCGAGTGAGTGAGCGGAGCGGGCCAATGAACTGAACGACTAAATGAACTGGATGGATGAATGAGGGAAGGGACGACGCATTTGCATGAGAGGAGCGTTCCTCTCCATCTCTATCTCTCCGCGCAAAAAGGAAGACTCAATAACAATTACGCGGATGGTAAATTGGGTGCTTCAAAGGAGCGGCGGCGCCGCTGTTGCGGGAGATGATAAATAAATTGAAAGAAGCGGGCGAAGAGAATCCCCATCCTTCGCAGTTTTGGGGCAATTAATGCTGCTGCAGGGAGAGTGATGGGGTGGGGGTCACAGGGAGAGTGGGGGGGGTATCCAAGGAAGGAGCAAAAGCCGAGGGTTTTATTATTGAGAGCGATCGGAGGGCTGTGATGCTAGCGGCAGTCAAGGAGGAACGCACGGCCTCCTCCATCCTCCATCCATCCATTCATCATCCTCCTCCTCCATCCTTCCTGCCGCTCATTTGACGCGGCTCCTTCCGTGGTCGAGATGCAGGCGACGCGGGATTGAGGCCGCATCTCGCGGTTATTGAATTTTGGGGAAAAACGGATTTTTGTTTATTTTAAATCAAAATAACCCCCTCCCCCACTTGCCTGCCCACCCGCCCGCCCTCCACCCCACCCCACACAGGTCAGACGAGGGAGGAGATGACTTACGCTGGTAGGTCGACAACCCACCTGGTAGACACCTTGCAGTCCTGGCCCAAACAGAAATAACCAATGCGGTCGTGAATTGAGACCAAATGTAAAAGCACCTTCGCCCGCCAACGAAACGCTCTGCACGCCGTCCAAACTGCGTTGGAAGCGCCTCTCTGTGTGTCGGTGAGCAGCTGAACCTGGGTTGGAATCCGAGTCAGCAATTGGGGTTAATCGTCGTGGCCACATTGGCTACGTGGTTTAGGGTTTAGGGCCAGAGCCCAACCGTGTTCGACGTTCTAACCCTGACCCTCCCAGGGATTGGGTACCATCAGCGGTGTCGTCATCTGCACCCATGATCAATCGACGGCTGGGGGAAGGCCTCGCCTAACCATCTCCATCGTTAGACCTCCTTTGCCAGAACCAAAATATAATAGTAGGGTTTTTCCCTTTTGGCGTCATGTGGTCGAGCACCAATTGAGTCGAGGCTCAAAAGAAAGCCGTCCCTTGGTGTGGACCAATCAGTTTCAAGGACAATGCATATATTACCATAGTATGTTTTTTGTTTGCATTTTGACTGCAGGTATTGTGCTTAATGCAGACATGAATCCTCGTAAAAAGGTTTCAGTTTTGTTGCCAGAAAAAAGGGTAACAACCCTATTATTACATCGCCATCTCGTAGAGGGTCACATCGCTGGGGTGGCGGTGGGGGAGGGGGGGGACTGGGGTGGGGGCGGGTAGATTGAGGGGGGGAAGGGTGAACGCCCAGCCCAGTTTGTCTTTCTCACAGCCGCTGTAGTTCTCAGCTGAGGACAGCGTTGACTTAATATTAAATTGGGCACAAATCAAAACGAACACACACGCACAGCCCCGTAACTCGTAGCAATGCATGTCAGCTGATGCCCTGGGATGTCCCACAAGGTGTGTGCTGCGCTACGAACCCGGGTACCCGAGTTCGATTCCCGTTCACGGCCAACACCGGTGACGATTATCTGAACCGGTCCTGGGCATCCCCTAGGTCGACTCAGCCTCAAATGAGTATCTGGTGCGGTGAGTAAACATCGCCACTCGGGAGACGAAGGCGACCGGGCGTGGTGCTGGCCGCCAACAGACTCGTGTGCCGAGTCGGCCTTCATAGGTGCTACTGGCTAACAGCACTTGCCCCAACAGTCTGTTCAGGCTATTCGGGGGGATCTTCGTCTTTGTGTGTGTGCTATCCGTGGCACGTGGCACCACGCCCACCAACCACGAGCATCTCCAACTCGCTGATGATTCCCAGCCAGTGGCCCGAGCTGCCTTTAAAAAAAGGGCAAAATTGTGGGCAAAAGCTCTCTACAATATTAATTCCAAGCGTGAATTTTATCTCCACGCATTTGTTGTTGTTGTTGTTCATTTAGAAAATAAAACAAATATTCCACGTGTTGCGTTGCTAACGACCGCGTGGTTACCACCCACACGTGACAGCACAGGTCTTGGGAATAAAATGACCACCCCCCCCTCGCCCTCAAACCTCCGGAGCTCGCTCGCCCAAGCCCCTCCGTGGCCCCGTGAGCCACGGTGCAGCTGCACCGCCTGCACACTCGACAGCCACGGCACACTGGTCGCAGGTGAAGGCGAGTTGACCTTCACTGGCAAGCCATGGCGATACTCGCGCCACGACAGCCGTTTTGGTAGATTTTAGTTTGTTTAGTCCGAGTCACGCTGGGATTTCGGCGCACACGAGGTGCATGGTGTGCGCACGTGTACACTGTGGGTGGCGTGTACCCTACTGATGCTGTGTGTACACGTGTGCACTGTGTGTGGATTGTGCCCTACTGATGCTGTGTATACACGTGTACACTATGGGTGTATTGTACCCTACTGATGCTGTGTATACACGTGTACACTGTGGGTGGCGTGTACCCTATTGTGGCTGTGTGTACACGTGTGCACTGTGGGTGTATTGTGCCCTACTGATGCTGTGTATACACGTGTACACTGTGGGTGGCGTGTACCCTATTGTGGCTGTGTGTACACGTGTGCACTGTGGGTGGCGTGTACCCTATTGTGGCTGTGTGTACACGTGTGAACAGTAGGTGATGCACAGACGTGTACTCGATGAGCGATGCACACACGTGTACTCTGTGGGTGATGCCTACTGATGCTGTGTGTACACGTGTGCACTGTGGGTGCATTGTACCCTACTGGTGCTGTGTGTACACGTGTACACTGTGGGTGGCGTGTACCCTACTGATACTGTGTATACACGTGTACACTGTGTGTGGATTGTACCCTACTGATGCTGTGTGTACACGTGTACACTGTGGGTGGATTGTACCCTACTGATGCTGTGTGTACACTGTGGGTGGCGTGTACCCTACTGATGCTGTGTGTACACGTGTACACTGTGTGTGGATTGTACCCTACTGATGCTGTGTGTACACGTGTACACTGTGGGTGGATTGTACCCTACTGATGCTGTGTGTACACTGTGGGTGGCGTGTACCCTACTGATGCTGTGTGTACACGTGTGCACTGTGTGTGGATTGTACCCTACTGATGCTGTGTGTACACGTGTGCACTGTGTGTGGATTGTACCCTACTGATGCTGTGTATACACGTGTACACTGAGGGTGGATTGTACCCTACTGAGTCTGTGTATACACGTGTACACTGTGTGTGGATTGTACCCTACTGATGCTGTGTATACACGTGTACACTGTGGGTGCATTGTACCCTACTGATGCTGTGTGTACACGTGTGCACTGTGTGTGGATTGTACCCTACTGATGCTGTGTATACACGTGTACACTGAGGGTGGATTGTACCCTACTGAGTCTGTGTATACACGTGTACACTGTGTGTGGATTGTACCCTACTGATGCTGTGTATACACGTGTACACTGTGGGTGCATTGTACCCTACTGATGCTGTGTGTACACGTGTGCACTGTGTGTGGATTGTACCCTACTGATGCTGTGTGTACACGTGTGCACTGTGTGTGGATTGTACCCTACTGATGCTGTGTATACACGTGTGCACTGTGTGTGGATTGTACCCTACTGATGCTGTGTATACACGTGTACACTGAGGGTGGATTGTACCCTACTGAGTCTGTGTATACACGTGTACACTGTGTGTGGATTGTACCCTACTGATGCTGTGTATACACGTGTACACTGTGGGTGCATTGTACCCTACTGATGCTGTGTGTACACGTGTACACTGTGTGTGTATTGTACCCTACTGGTGCTGTGTGTACACGTGTACACTGTGGGTGGCGTATACCCTACTGATACTGTGTATACACGTGTGCACTGTGGGTGGCGTGTACCCTACTGAGGCTGTGTATACACATGTGCACTGTGGGTGATGCACAGACGTGTACTCGATGAGCGATGCACACACGTGTACTCTATGGGTGATGCCTACTGAACACGCGTGCACTCTCCAGACGATGCGTGTACACACAATGTCCACTCGATACGCACACACACACACACACGTGAATTTATAACACGCGTGTATCGCATGCACGCACACACACGTCTCATTCATATTGGCGATCATGACCGCGTTATGTAACATCTAATTACGTTCTCGTGGCAAGATGTAAATTGCCAATATAATAGTTCACATTTTGCTTATAACTAAAAAAAAAATTAAATGACATTTTCACCCTTTTTTACATTTGAGCTCCCCGCACAATGTAAGTTCTGGATGTTGATTTTGGTTTCATTCGGAGAGCGCAGACTCGGCTTTTAGATGCTGCGTTGCTTCCATCCCCGCTCTCGACGCTTTACAAATATATGGGACCCATCACTGTAATTGTCACAATTAGTGAACCAAGTAACTTGCCCTCATTGCCTCCCCCGCGGAAGGTGACGATAAAGGTGACGGATAGCGGTGACTCGTAATGCACATTCACAGGGCGTGTGTGTGTGTGTCTGTGTGTCTGTGTGTGTGTCTGTGTGTGTCTGCGTGTGTGTCTGTGTGTGTCTGCGTGTGTGTCTGTGTGTGGCTGTGTGTGTGTCTGTGTGTGTGTGTCTGTGTGTGTCTGTGTGTGTGTCTGTGTGTGCGTGTTTGTGTGTGTCTGTGTGTGTGTGTCTGCGTGTGTGTCTGTGTGTGTGTCTGTGTGTGTGTGTCTGTGTGTGTGTCTGCGTGTGTGTCTGCGTGTGTGTCTGTGTGTGTGTCTGTGTGTGTATTTTCATCGGTTGCGTAACGCTGTGTGGAAGCTACCTGGTCTGTCGCTCCGCACTAAGCTTCAGGTCTTCTCGGCCACGGTCATTCCCTCCCTTCTCTACGCTTGCGAAACGTGGACCCCCTTAATGGAACATCTTCGCCGGTTAGAAACATTTAGGCTAGTCTTCCTACGATCCATCCTGGGTTTAACCAGGCTGGATTGTGTGAGGAGCTCACAAATCCTTGAAATATCTGGGCAAGGTCCCATCGGTGAGCTCCTCCGGCAGGCAAGGCTGCGTTGGCTGGATCACGTAGCCGCATGCCCAGCCACCGCATGCCGAAACAGCTTTTGTTCTCTAGCCCGTGCAACGGGCTAGAGAATAGATGGAGTGATGTGGTACAGGAGGACGTGGAGCTGAGTGGACTTGCCGATGACTGGTACCAGCGGTGTCAAGATCGGCCTCTCTGGAGGAGGCTCGTGAAGGACGCTACTGGGCAGTTGGAGGCAGTTGCCCTCCAACAACAACGGAGGGCGGAGGAGTGACGCTCACAACAACGAGCGGAGCGCCGGGTGACTAAAGCACAGCAAGTTGTCACAGTAGGGGGCACAGGTGGTGCATCAGCCAGTCATCTCAGTCAGTCGACCTGTGGCACCTGGGTGTGCCCCGTGACCTCCTGCCAGCGGCCGTTCGACACTTCACGTGGCCTCAGGGTGCAGATGGCCTGGCACAAGCGTCGTGGTTACATCACCGCCACTTAGTGGCGAATGGCGGTTGTTGTTGTCTGTATGTGTGTGTCTGTGTGTGGGGAGCGATACTGTAGCGGTTAGCGCGCTGCGCTATGAACCTGGCGACCCGAGTTCGATTCCCGCTCACGGCCAACACCGGTGACGATTATCTGAACCGGTCCTGGGTCTCCCCTAGGTCGACTCAGCCTGACATGAGTATCTGGTGCGGTGTGTAAACATCGCCACTGGGGAGACAAAGGCGGTCGGGCGTGGTGCTGGCCACCCACCCCCTCGTGTACCGTTCCGGCCTTCATAGGCGCTCGCTAACAGCACTTGCCCCTACAGTCTGTTAAGGTAAAGTCACGTTGATATAAAATAAAATAAATCACGACGTTTCGGGCGCAACACAAGCGTCCATCATCAGGTGGGAAAACATGGTCTGCTGCATGCTTTCCCACCTGATGATGGACGCTTGTGTTGCGCCCGAAACGTCGTGATTTATTTAATTTCATACCTACGTGACTTTTCCGCAAGAACCAAAGAGTATGGATTCCTGCAGTCACGAATGCTTCAAATCAAGATGACTCTGTTAAGGCTATACGGGGGACCTTTGTCTTTTGTGTGATGAGCGGTGGTGCAGCGGTTAGCTGCGCTACGAACCCAGCGACCCGAGTTCGATTCCCGCTCACGGCCAACACCGGTGACAATAATCTGAACCCATCCTGGGCCTCCCCTAGGTCGATTCAGCCTCAAACGAGTACCCGATGCGGTGTGTAGTAAACATCGCCACTGCGGGAGACGAAAACGGCCGGGCGTGGTGCTGGCCACCCACCCCCTCGTGTGCCGTGATGGTCTTCATAGGGGCTGCTACTCGCAAAACAGCACTTGCCCCAGCAGTCTGCCGAGGGCTTTACGGGGGATCTTTGTCTTTATTGGCCGTTAATGTAAACGGTCACAGTGGATAATCAGCGCCCATTTAGCGAGATAAAGGTTAATGCAGACATCCATGGGAGTCAATTACTGCAGAACGCCACGGCAAACATGGGGCAGCTCGTATCTCTATAACCCACGCCGCGTGTTAGTGTGTAACATGTGTGTGTGTACCACGTCGCGTGGTAGTGTGTAGGTGTGTGTGTACCACGCTGCGTGTTAGTGTGTAAGGTGTGTGTGTGTACCACGCCACGTGCTAGTGTGTAGGTGTGTGTGTGTACCACGTCGCGTGGTAGTGTGTAGGTGTGTGTGTACCACGCCGCGTGTTAGTGTGTAAGGTGTGTGTGTGTGTACCACGCCACGTGCTAGTGTGTAGGTGTGTGTGTGTGTACCACGTCGCGTGGTAGTGTGTAGGTGTGTGTGTACCACGCCGCGTGTTAGTGTGTAAGGTGTGTATGTGTGTGTGTACCACGCCACGTGCTAGTGTGTAGGTACCACGCCACGTGTTAGAGGGTAAGGTGTGTGTGTACCACGCCGCGTGTTAGTGTGTAAGGTGTGTGTGTGTACCACGCCACGTGCTAGTGTGTAGGTGTGTGTGTGTGTACCACGCCACGTGTTAGTGTGTAGGTGTGTGTGTACTACGCCACGTGTTAGTGTGTAGGTGTGTGTACCACGTCGCGTGGTAGTGTGTAGGTGTGTGTGTACCACGTCGCGTGGTAGTGTGTAGGTGTGTGTGTGTGTGTGCCACGTAAGACGGTCGATTCCAGAGAGAGAGGGAGCGAGAGACAACGATTGGAGTTATTAGTCCATCAGTGTGCGTGCGTGTGCGTGCGTGTGCCATTCTCTACTAAGCAGTGTTTAGTGCGGAGCGGTGGCGCAGCGGTTAGGGCGCTGCACTGCGAACCCGGCATCCCGAGTTCGATTCCCGCTCACGGCCAATTATATCTGAACCGGTCGTGGGCCTCCACTAGGTCGATTAATCCTCAATTGTATAAAAATCGCCACTGTAGGTGCTTCGTAGGTGTAACTCGCTAACAAGCACTTGCCCCCAGCAGTATGTTAAGTCTATACGTAGAGACAGATCCCCTTTGCAATTTTCACCCTGTCATCCCCCCGCCCCTACACCCCCCCCCCCGACTCCCAAGCTCTTATAATAACACAACATGAATATCTTGATTTGAAGCTTTCGTGACTGCAGGAATTCATATTCTTTGGGTCTTTCGGTAAAGCCACGTAGATAGAAAAAAATAATAAAATATCACGACGTTTCGATCGCAACACAAGCAATCGTCAAATATAGCGCTATATATATATATTTTCACCTGATGACGATTGCTTATGTAGTGGAGTTGCGATCGAAACGTCGTGACATGTTTTTTTATATCTACGTGGCTTTACCGAAAGACCCAAAGAAAATGAATAACCATGCTCAATTGAAACAAAAAAACGTGCTAACTAATCAATCAATCACCGCCAACTTTGACAATCTTGCCGTTATGAGTTTTTTTATGGCCCCAGCTCCCACCCCACCATCCCCTTCGTGATGCCCTCCGCTCATCGAGACGGACACCGCGAATGGGCACGGCGAGATGCCCCCCAAAGAGGGCGCCAAGGAGGAAGGAGATTCGTGTAGCCTCACTGACGAGACGCTGACCTAAACGAGGGCCGGGGGGGGGGGCTTTTCTGTTGTTGTTTTAATTAGGTTGGGTTTGACTAGCTGCCTGGGGACGAGACAGTTCGGCAAAGAGGCGGCGGAAACATGAACTGAAAAGTCCGTGCAGCAAAAAAGATGAATCAGAGGTAGAGGCACGCTTAACAACTTACATTGAATAGGGGGAAACACGCGCACACACACACACACGGACGAGCGGAAACATACGCCGGTTGCGGATGATTAATGAGATTTACATTTATTACCGTTGTGATAATTAAATGCGTTATCGCGCGCTGCGGTTTTGATGTCACGTTTAAAACACGTGGAGTCTGCGCCAGTCTTCGGTCGACTGGGTGACACGTGGGGCCAGGTGTTTTGCTCACTTCTGGCCAACTGGCTCTACAATACCTATAACTGGAAGTGAGAATGAATGAAACGGCACTACGCTGCGCTATGAACCCAGCACAGAGCAACTTTGATTCCCGCTCACGGCCAACACCCAGCGAAGATTATCTGAATCGGTCATAGGCCTCCCCCTAGGTTGACTCAGCCTCAAATTAGTATCCGGTGCTGTGTGTAAACATGGCGACTGGGGAGACAAAGGCGGTCGGGGGTGGTGCTGGCCATCCACTTGTGTGCCATTACTGTCTTCATAGGTGCTCGCGAACAGCCCTTGCCCCTAACAGTCTGTTAAGGCTATATATACGGGGGGATCTTTGTCTTTGTTTGAAGTTAAATTACACGGCGGGATCGTTAGGGATGGCAAAGGCTTGGTGAGGCTTTCATCTAGCAGTGGATTGGCCGTGGCTGATGATTTCTCATTGGAGATCACGTGACTGCCTCACGTATGCATGCCCGTTTTACACGGTGTACATTATATATATTGAATAAAACAAAGACAAAGATCCCCCCGAATAGCCTTAACAGACGGTTGGGGCAAATGCCGTTAGCGAGCACCTATGAAGACCGGAAGTGCACACGAGGGGGTGGTTGGCCAGCAGCACGACCGGCCGCCTTTGTATCCCCAGTGGCGATGCTTACACATCGCACCAGTTGCTCATTTGAGGCTAAGTCGACCGAGGGCAGGCCCAGGACCGGTTCAGATAATTGTCACCGGTGTTGGCCGTGAGCGGGAATCGAACTCGGGTCATCCCAAGTTCGTAGCGCAGCGCGCTAACCGCTACATCACCGCTCCCCCCACACACACGCACGTGTATAGATAAACCCTTTTGTAAATACACTGCTTGGGTAGTGTGTGGGTTCGGGTTGTTCATTTGACCATACTTCACCACTCCAGTCAGTGCGGCGAGCGGAGACTCAGTTGGCAGATAAACTCGGCACTGCCTCCCCACCCCCCTCCCCCCCCCCCTTCTTTTCCACCCACCACCCTCGTGAAACGCGTTCGCCAGCACCATCCGGGCCACCTCAAGTCGAGCCATCGACGGTGGCCCACATTGTTGGCGAGGAGAAAGCCCTACTCGCTGGGCCACTCGAGACTCGTTTTCGAGAGGGTCTTGCCGAGGTTATCGCAGACACTTTCGATTCTGCCGCTGCTGCTGCTGCTGTGTGGGCGATCCCCAAATCGAGTAGCCCTTGAAGGTCATTCTTGGAGAATTTGGGAATGTTTCGGCCAACAATAACCGGTTGCAATGCATTGTTCATTTTGTTGCTGTTGTTGTTTAGCTATGGGAGGAGGAGGACAGCGGAGAACCCGGCGAAACCCCATGCAGTACAAAGGGAGAGATCACGCTGATTGGCACGCAGAAAGGGGAATCGAACCCAGGCTCTTCTTGCTGCGAGGCTCAGGTGTCACCACCGCGCTGCCACTACCCGCTGCTGCCCTTAACCATCCGTACCACCTCAAATTCCTCCTCCAGCCATCGGCCGATGAAGACATCAACACCACCACCACCAACAACATCAACACCACCAATACCACTACAACCGCCATTCGTCACTAAGTGACGGTGACGTCACCCCGGCTGCCTGTGCCAGGCCAGGTGCACTTTGAGGCCACGTGAAGACTTCACGTGGCCTCCAGGGGTGTACTGAACTCCGCGCCTGGGGCACCAATCAATCCGAGATCGGTGCTACTCCGCGATGTCGAAACGCCAAACATCAGCATAACAAAAATTCTGATTTGAAGCTTTCGTGACTGCAGGAATCCACACTCTTTGTTTCTCTCGGTAAAGTCACGTAGGTAGAAAAATAAAATAAATGTGACAGATTCTATTTTATTTTATTTTTCTACCTACGTGACTTTACCGAAAGAACCAAAGAGTATAGAAAAAAAATCCGTTATCGAAATATTCAACTCTGAATATTGCATCGCGTTCAGCTCGTCGAGATGAGTCGATTGCCGCATCGCCGACCATTTACAGACTAAAAATGACTGCATCACGGACATTGTGCAAGAGTCGGGCCAACCCGGGGTACCGCCGTAAGGTTCAAGTGTCGAAGACTCGCCGACAGGAGGAGGTCACGGGACAGACCCGGCAGGTGCCATGGGTTGGCTGACTGAGATCACCGATAGATGCACCAACAGCTGTACCCCCACTGTGCCATCAACACCACCACCACCAACATCAACACCAACAACATCAAAACATGAACAAAAACAAAAACACCAACAACATCAAAACATGAACAAAAACACCACCACCACCAACATCAATATCACCAACACCACCACCACCAACAACAACATCAACAACACCGCCGCCACCACCAAGAAGATGAGGAGGAGGCCCACCCACCTTCCGTGTGCACGGCCGACACGTAGGTCCAATTGTACTTCCTCACGATGTCCAGCATGGCCCTGGCCTGCAGCGTGTCCGAGGGCACCACCCTCATGAAGTACTTGTAGTGAGACTTGTCGCTCAGGTCCTTGCTGGTGGCCGAGTAGGCGATCTGCGGGATGTTGAACAGCTGCAGGAGGTTCTGCACCTGGATGGCCATGGAGCTTGAGCCGGGCCCGATGAGACCAACGATGGGCCTCTTCAAACTTGGCGGCGCTGCGATGCAACGAGCGGCCGCGGTGGCGGTGGCGGTGACGGGACCGCTCAGCCGGGCCCCTACGTGGCTCGCGTGTCCGTCACCGCGGCCTCCGACGGCGGCGGCGTCGTCTCCTCCACCCGAGGTGAGCGAGTCCCTGATGAACTCGATGCTCTGCTCGAGCGCCACGGCCGAGTGCCAACACGAGTCCCTGATCTCGCAGCCGAGCGAGATGCCGGGCAGCAGCGCAGGGTCTGCGTTGATGCGCTCCAGCGTGTGGAACATCGCCTCCACCCGCTGGATGCCGTACTGCTCGCGGATCTCGCCGCACTTGCGCTCCGACACCTTGTCGGCGGGGGGTTGGTGGTGCACCGAGAAGAGGGCGCCGATGATGATGTCGCCGTCCTTGCGGGCGACCACGCGGCGTGCCGGCGAAGCGCGGGCGCCGAAGGGACCCAGAAGCCATCGGCGGTAGTCCACGAGTCCTCCTCCTGCTGCTGCTGCTGTTGCTGCTTCATCACCACCGCCACCGTCATCATCGTAATCACCGTCGCCTCCTCCTCGTCCGGCCCCTCGTCGTCCGTCACGCATGTCGCGGCGGATGAGGAGGACGGTCGCCGCGAGCCACAGCGCGAGCAAGAGAGAGGAGGCGGGCGACAGTGCGCGCATCTTAATCCGAGTGCGGAGCGCGCGGAGAGGAGCGGCGGCGAGAGAGGCGACGGAGACGGGCGCGGTAATGTCACGGGCGGGAGGAGGGGGGGGTGGGTTGGTTGGGGGGGGGGTGGGAACGGGGGGGGGGGTGCGCGAGCGACCTTCACCGGAGACGAGAGGCTGCGTGAAGCGCGCAGAGACGCGCGCGAGTGTTTACCCTCCCAGAGAGAGAGAGAGGAGAGAGGGAGGAGAGAGAGACGGCGTTGGCTCTCTCTCTCTCACACGCGCTGTCTGGGATGAGAGAGAGAGAGGGCGATACGCGTGCTGTCTCCTCATCTCCCTCTCTCTCCCCCTCCCAAAGACGCGTTTTCGTCCTCCCACGCTCTATCGTGATGTGTGTTACTGTGTGTGGCTGTGCGCGCGCCTGTGTAGGGAGCGGTAGAGTAGTGGTCAGCGCCCTGGAATTACAAACGTGGCGAGGCGGGTTCCATTCCCGCTCACGGCCAACACCTGTGACGATTATCTGAACCGTTCCTGGACCTCCCCTAGGTCGACTCAGCCTCAAATGAGTAGCTGGTGCGGTGTGTAAACATCTCTCCCCTCCGCCCCTCTCCCCTCCGCCCCCCCCTCTCCTCCGCACGAACACCCCGCCCCCGCTCCTCCTCCGCCCCCGCCCCTCCGCCCCCCCCTTCACCCCCAAACTCCTGCGCCGCTTTGCAAAGAAATGAAGAGAAGATCACAGAATGACTCTTCTCTCTCCCTACCTCCTCCCGTCTTTAACTTCTAGAGAGACGGAGTGAAGATCACAGAATGACTCTTCTCTCTCCCTACCTCCTCCCGTCTTTAACTTCTAGAGAGACGGAGTGAAGATCACAGAATGACTCTTCTCTCTCCCTACCTCCTCCCGTCTTTAACTTGTAGAGAGACGGAGTGAAGATCACAGAATGAGTCTTCTCTCTCCCTACCTCCCGTCTTTAACTTGTAGAGAGACGGAGCGAAGATCACAGAATTACTCTTCTCTCTCCCTACCTCCTCACCTTTAACTTGTAGAGAGACGGAGTGAAGATCACAGAATGACTCTTCTCTCTCCCTACCTCACCTTTAACTTGTAGAGAGACGGAGTGAAGATCACAGAATGACTCTTCTCTCTCCCTACCTCCTCACCTTTAACTTGTAGAGAGACGGAGTGAAGATCCCAGAATGACTCTTCTCTCTCCCTGTCTCCTCCCACCTTTAACTTGTAGAGAGACGGAGTGAAGATCACAGAATGACTCTTCTCTCTCCCTGCCTCCTCTCACCTTTAACTTGCAGAGAGACGGAGTGAAGATCACAGAATGAGTCTTCTCTCTCCCTACCTCCTCCCTCTTTAACTTGTAGAGAGACGGAGTGAAGATCACAGAATGAATCTTCTCTCTCCCTGCCTCCTCCCACCTTTAACTTGTAGAGAGACGGAGTGAAGATCACAGAATGACTCTTCTCTCTCCCTACCTCCTCTCACCTTTAACTTGTAGAGAGACGGAGTGAAGATCTCAGAATGACTCTTCTCTCTCCCTACCTCCTCCCGTTTTTAACTTGCAGAGAGACGGAGTGAAGATCACAGAATGACTCTTCTCTCTCCCTGCCTCCTCTCGCCTTTAATTTGTAGAGAGACGGAGTGAAGATCACAGAATTACTCTTCTCTCTCCCTACCCCCCCCCCCCCACCTTTACCTTGTAGAGAGACGGAGTGAAGATCACAGAATGACTCTTCTCTCTCAGCCTCTTCCCACCTTTAACTTGTAGAGAGACGGAGTGAAGATCACAGAATGAGTCTTCTCTCTCCCTGTCTCCTCTCACGTTTAACTTGTAGAGAGACGGAGTGAAGATCACAGAATGACTCTTCTCTCTCCCTGCCTCCTCTCACCTTTAACTTCAAGCGAAGGGGGTCATTTGAGCGATCCGCGCCTATCTGATGAGGCAATTGCGAGCGCTCTTACGCAATCAATGCGTGTTTGCGTTTAATTAGCGGTGCCATTAGGAATCGGTGGCCAGGAGAAGCCCCTCAGCCGAGTCTGTGCGTGTGTGTCTGCGCGTGTGTGTCTGTGCGTGTGTCTGTGCGTGTGTGTCTGTGTGTGTGTCTGTGCGTGTGTCTGTGCGTGTGTGTCTGTGTGTGTGTGTCTGTGCGTGTGTCTACGTGTGTGTCTATGCGTGTGTGTCTGCGCGTGTGTCTATGTGTGTGTCTGTGTGTGTCTGTGCGTGTGTCTGTGCGTGTGTCTATGTGTGTCTGTGCGTGTGTCTATGTGTGTCTGTGCGTGTGTGTCTGTGCGTGTGTCTACGTGTGTCTGTGCGTGTGTCTGTGCGTGTGTCTACGTGTGTTCGTGCGTGTGCGTGTGTGTCTGTGCGTGTATGTGTGTCTCCGTTTCTGTGTGTGTGTCTACGTGTCTGTGCGTGTCAACAGTGTGTGTGTGTGTGTCTGTGCTTGTGTCTACGTGCATGCGTCTGCGTGTGCGTCTGTGTATGTGTGTGCGTTTGCGTGTCTGTGCGTGCATCTGTGTGTTTGTGCGTCGGTCGGGAGTGGTGGTAGCGTAGCGGTTAACGCGCCGCGATAGAACCTGACCACCCAAGTTCCATTTCCGCTCAAGGCCAAAACCAGTGACGATTATATGAACCGGTCCTGGGCCTCCCCTAGGTCGACCCAGACTCAAATTAGTACCTGGTGTGGTGTGTAAACATTGCCACTGGGGAGACAAAGGCGGTCGGGCGTGGTGCTGGCCACCCTCCCCCTCACGTGACGTGCCGGCCTTTATAGGTGCTCGCTAACAGCACTTGCCCCAACAATCTGTTGAAGGCTATGCGGGGGTTCTTTGTCTTTGTTGTGTGTCCGTCGCCTCCTCTGCGGTGGCTTTGTTCGAGTGACACGGTTATCGATCAGCGCGAGCACGAGCGAGCGACGCGGGGAATTACAATGGGTCACTCTGATAGTCACTCTGATGGACACTCCTGATAGTCACTCCTGAGAGTCACTCCTGAGAGTTACTGTTGGATCACTCCTGGATGACTCCTGATAGTCACTCCTGAGAGTCACTCCTGAGAGTCACTCCTGATAGTCACTCCTGATAGTCACCTCTGGCTTACTCTGATAGTCATCACTGTGTCACTCCTGAGAGTCACTCCTGAGAGTCACTGTTGGATCACTCCTGGATGACTCCTGATAGTCACTCCTGAGAGTCACTCCTGAGAGTCACTCCTGATAGTCACTCCTGAGAGTTACTGTTGGATCACTCCTGATAGTCACTCCTGAGAGTCACTCCTGAGAGTTACTGTTGGATCACTCCTGAGAGTCACTCCTGAGAGTCACTCCTGAGAGTCACTCCTGAGAGTCACCTCTGGCTCACTCTGATAGTCATCACTGTGTCACTCCTGAGAGTCAACCTGATCGTCACTTCTGAGAGTCACTCCTTGATCATTCCTGATATTCACTTCTGAGAGTCAACGTGATAGTCACTCCTGATAGTCACCTCTGGGTCACTCTCGTAGTCATCCTTGAGTCACTCTTGAGTCACCCATGACAGTCACATCTCCGATGAAGTCTCTCGTCCCACCTCGTGCTCCTTCACCATCTCATCCCAAGCAGCATTCCGCGAGGGGTGTAACTTTAAACAGATTAATCGGATAACGTAATCGATTATATTCGCTCAATATAAATGTTACCTGTATGCGAATGGGATGAAGGAGACAGACAAAACGAACAAGACAGAATGAGACAGCACAGATGAGACAGAGAGAACAAGACAATACGGTTAGACTGGGGGTGTGGGTGTGAGTGTGGGGTGGGTGTGAGTGTGGTGTGGGTGTGATGTGGGGGTGTGAGTGTGGGTGTGGTGTGGGTTTGAGTGTGGTGTGGGTGTGGTGTTGGTGTGAGTGTGGTGGGGGTGTGAGTGTGATGTGGGGGTGTGAGTGTGGGTGTGAGTGTGGTGGGGGTGTGAGTGTGGGTGAGGGGTGTGGGTGGGGGGTGTGAGTGTGGGTGGGGGGTGTGAGTGTGGGTGTGGTGTGGTGGTGGTGTGAGTGTGGTGGGGGTGTGAGTGTGTTGGGGGTGAGTGTGGTGTGGGGGTATGAGTGTGAGTGTGGGTGGGGGTGTGAGTGTGGGCGTGGTGTGGGTTTGAGTGTGGTGTTGGTGTGAGTGTGGTGTGGGGGTGTGAGTGTGGTGGGGGTGTGAGTGTGATGTGGGGTTGTGAGTGTGGTGTGGGTTTGAGTGTGGTGTTGGTGTGAGTGTGGTGGGGGTGAGTGTGGTGTGGGGGTATGAGTGTGCATGTGGGTGGGGGTGTGAGTGTGGTGTGGGTGTGAGTGTGGATCTGAGAGTGGTGTTGGTGTGGTGGTGGTGTGAGTGTGGTGATGGTGTGAGTGTGTTGGGGGTGCGAGTGTCGGTGTGAGTGGGTGTGGTGTGGCTGTGAATGTGGTGGTGGTGGTGTGAGTGTGTTGGGGGTGTGAGTGTGGTGGTGGTAGTGGGGGAGAGTGGTGGTGGTGGCGGTGTGAGTGTGGTGGCGGTGTGAGTGTGTTGGGGGTGCGAGTGTGGTGGTGGTGTGAGTGTGATGTGGGTGTGAGTGTGGTGTGGGTGTGAGTGTGTTGCTGGGGTGAGTGTGGTGTGAGTGCGCGTGTGGTGGTGGTGTAAGTGTGATGTGGGTGTGAGTGTGGTTGTGCTGGTAGTGGTGTGAGTGTGTTGGGGGTGCGAGTGTGGTGGTGGTGTAAGTGTGATGTGGGTGTGAGTGTGGTTGTGCTGGTAGTGGTGTGAGTGTGTTGGGGGTGCGAGTGTGGTGGTGGTGTGAGTGTGATGTGGGTGTGAGTGTGGTTGTGCTGGTAGTGGTGTGAGTGTGTTGGGGGGTGCGAGGGGAGGCGGTGTTGATGTTCGTCGTTCCTGCAACCTTCATCATTGCGCCGGCGCAGGGCACCGCCACGATGATTGCGATCGAGCACCGCTCATTCCACTTCACCTCCATCAATTAATCACGCCGCGTTCCCAGTAATTACAGGCAGGTGAGAGGCAATCAAGGCGGGGGGGGGTCGTCTGTTGAAGGGGAAACCCGCGGTTCGGAAATGAGAGGCCGGGAGGGCCTGGAGCCTCGTCGGCGGTGGCGCGGCTTGACGTGCGGGGAAATTTATTGAATGGCGTGAAGACGCCAAGCGCACGTGTGGGAGGCACGCGGAGCGTACCATGCGCGATCATCGTGGCGCACATCGCGACGGCGGACGGGTGCGCTGGAGGGGAGGGCAGAGCGAGATGAGAGGGGAGAGGTAGGAGAGTGTGTGGAGGGGGAGAGTAGAGTGAGATGAGAGGGGAGAGGTAGGAGAGTGCGTGGAGGGGAGGGCAGAGTGAGATGAGAGGGGAGAGGTAAGAGAGCGCGTGGTGGGGGAGGGCAGAGTGAGATGAGAGGTAGGAGAGCGCGTGGAGGGGAGAGTAGAGTGAGATGAGAGGGGAGAGGTAGGAGAGCGCGTGGAGGTGAGGGCAGAGTGAGATGAGAGGGGAGAGGTAGGAGAGCGCGTAGTGGGGGAGGGCAGAGTGAGATGAGAGGGGAGAGGTAGGAGAGTGCTTGGTGGGGGAGGAGAGTGAGATGAGAGGGGAGAAGTAAGACAGTGCCCTAATTCAGTAATCCGCCTTAATCACGTTACCACTGTTGACTTCCCACAAAGTGCTACTAATTTTATCGATCCCCGGAGGGACGATGGGCCGAGTCAACCCCCTCCCACCGAGGTGCACCCCACAGCCAGGCAATGCCGCGTCCAGCTCGATTCGGGTCGTCGCCTGCACCACCGCGCGTCAAATAATCCCCGCGGGTCTGAAGCGTCGTGCTCCCCGAACCGACTTAACGACCCGATTGTTAGTGACACCTTATCTTGCCCGCATACACCACCTACACCACAGCCCCCCCCCGCACGCCCCCATACATATTAGCCCCATTAAACCGTGCGCAATCATAACCCCTTAATCGATGGAAGCCGCATGGACGCACTTTGCTGGTGCCTCGTTGCCCGGAGCGGCGTTGTTGTTGTTGTTGCTGCTGCTGTTGTTGTTGTTGCACAGCACGGGACTCGGCTGTGCGCGGGCAAATTGAAGCTGAACGTAGCTCGGAACGGCGGGTCTATGATGATGTCCACGTGCGGAGGAGCATTTTGGGGCTGCAGCAAACGCCCGGAGAGAGCTCCCTGGGTGTGGCGACCCAGGGATTGATGCAAGCGACCGACCAATGCATTCGGTCGAGAAGGAGGTTGCCTTTGAACTCAAATTTATATTTTTTATATATATATAGAGAGAGAAGGCCCTTCAATAAGGGCGCTTTGACGCAGCTTGCAAAACGATGGCGGAATGGAATGGTGGAGTGTGCCAGGGGCGTTCATGGATTGAGGAACGAGTGTATGTGTGTATGTATGTGTGTATGTGTTGAACTTCTTTCGCACCGGAAGTAGCCAACCGTGCTAATCGGAGGTGCGGCGGGGGAAGGGCAACAATAAAATACATAGAGCAGTTCTAAAGAAACACGTTTTCAATCTTGATGATTATATAAAATTGCCACAGCTCTCAATGGCGTCCCAATATCGGAAGAGCGTTCCAGACGGCCGCAGAAGCGCATCTGAAAGCGCGCGACGATGCGGTGATCACGAAAGGGTAAGGAAGAGGCGAGGGGAGGGAAGAGAATGGCCAGTAGAGAAGAGGTGATGCTATAAAAGAGGTCTATGGGCGGTGTTAAGTCTATGGGGCAGTGTTGAGTCTATGGGGCAGTGTTGAGTCTATGGTTAGTGTTGATTCTATGGTGCAGTGTTGGGTCTATGGGCAGTGTTGTTCTATGGTGCAGTATTGAGTCTACGGGCAGTGTTGATTCTATGGGCAGTGTTGATTCTATGGTGCAGTGTTGGGTCTATGGGGCAGTGTTGGGTCTATGGGTAGTGTTGAGTCTATGGGCAGTGTTGATTCTATGGTGCAGTGTTGGGTCTATGGGGCATTGTTGAGTCTATGGGCAGTGTTGAGTCTATGGGCAGTGTTCATTCTATGGTGCGGCGTTGAGTCTATGGTTAGTGTTGATTCTATGGTGCAGTGTGGAGTCTATGGGCAGTGTTGATTCTATGGTGCAGTATTGAGTCTACGAGCAGTGTTGAGTCTATGGGCAGTGTTGATTCTATGGTGCAGTGTTGGGTCTATGGGGCAGTGTTGGGTCTATGGGTAGTGTTGAGTCTATGGGCAGTGTTGATTCTATGGTGCAGTGTTGGGTCTATGGGGCTGTGTTGAGTCTATGGGCAGTGTTGAGTCTATGGGGCAGTGTTGATTCTATGGTGCAGTGTTGGGTCTATGGGGCAGTGTTGAGTCTATGGGGCAGTGTTGAGTCTATGGGCAGCGTTGAGTCTATGGGCAGTGCTGAGTCTATGGGCAGTGTTGAGTATATGGTCAGTGTTGAGTCTATGGGCAGTGTTGAGTCTATGGGCAGTGTTGATTCTATGGTGCAGTATTGGGTCTATGGGGCAGTGTTGAGTCTATGGGGCAGTGTTGAGTCTATGGGCAGTGTTGAGTGTATGGGGCAGTGTTGAGTCTATGGGGCAGTGCTGAGTCTATGGGGCAGTGCTGAGTCTATGGGCAGTGTTGAGTCTATGGGCAGCGTTGAGTCTATGGGGCAGTGTTGAGTATATGGGGTAGTGCTGAGTCTATGGGGCAGTGTTGAGTATATGGGCAGTGTTGAGTCTATGGGCAGTGTTGAGTCTATGGGGCAGGGTTGAGTCTATGGGGCCGTGTTGAGTCTATGGGGCAGTGCTGAGTCTATGGGCAGTGTTGAGTCTATGGGGCAGTGTTGAGTATATGGGGCAGTGTTGAGTATATGGGCAGTGTTGAGTCTATGGCCAAGGGAATTTTATTTCAGTGGAAGGGAGCAAGGGGGGAGAAGGACCGGTGACGTCTTAGGCGCGGGAAGAAGGAGGAACAGAGAGAGAAGATTGGGAACGAAGCGGACGAGATGGTACACGGAAGGAGACGAGAAAGGCAAGATAAGGAGCTATATATAAATAATAGGCGACGTTTCGGGCAATGAGCCTTTCTTTCCCGCACGTGACTCGTGATTAAACCGAGTCCTTAGGTGCAGCGATGTTCTCATCTCGGCAATCAGTGACTTTATTAAAAAAAAAACGAAACTTCGCATTAAAACGTTCACTTCATTTCCCCATTTTTCCAGCTCTGAGACCGACAGATGTTGCTTTGATTGACATGTGATGAAGCACCTCCTTTTTTTGCAGAACATGTGTCTACCACCACGTGTGTGCCCAGCGTGGATACCGATGTCTACTGACGGGAGTTCAGAAGTGATCATTGTCTGCTGAGGCCAGTCTTTGACGAAAACTTGCGCGCTACTTGATGTGAAAGGATCCGCATGGTACATTCCTCTTTCGGTAAAATGCATGATTTGTAATGTCCACAGTTCTTGTTAGCTTTTAATATGTAACGAAAGAGAGTAGAGAATGAGTCGTGGGGGCACGGGAAACCACAGATGGGTTTGGAGACAGCCAGAACCCGCGCTGATAATTTACCCCAAGTTCTGAAGACCTACAGTTGGATGTTTGGAAACCCCCCCCCCTAATGAATCGACACCGATAACACAATTGGTATTAGTCATCAAGCAAAAGGCATTCACAAGCCGTTTAAAAAACGTAGTGTTCGCTCCGCCCCTCTTGAATGCAGTCAATTAACGTCTGCAGCGAAGACACATGCGTAACACCTTTCTGCCTCACAGCAGCAAGGGCCTAGGTTCGATTGCCGACTCGGGCGCCTTCCTGTGTGGAGTCGGTGCGCTGTGCCCCCGTTCCTCCCGGTTCTCGGGATTGCCGCCCGTGGCTTAAATACGCAAACGCAAAAATCACACGTACAATGTAACCGGTATCGTTGGCCAAACATCCCAATTGCCGAAAGGTGCACATGCAGATGAATCAATTGGGATGTACACACAGCAGCAGTCGGCCGCGAAACTTGGCGCGACCATCCCGCGAAACCGTCTCGAGACTCAAGTGAGGCTTTTTTTTCGATTTGGGGCAAAGCGAGTGGAAGAATGAGAACAGCAACAACTACAACAACAGCAGCAGCAGCGTTGACGCATCGAGACTCAACGTCGAGTCGACAACTATCGAGCGTGGAGCGTGGCCAGCTACGGCGGATGGGTCATCTGCTAAGGATGCCCAAAGAAAGACTCCCCCCCCACCCCCCACCCCACCCCACCCCACCGCGGGATATGTCCCAAGGACGTCCTCCAGGCAAAAGACCGGGGCTGGTGACGCCTGGGCCGAGGAGAGACCGGCGATCCGCGAGCCACGGTGGGATGGAAAGAAGGGCCTGGGTGGAGGCGTCGCTGCCCTCCCGCGCGACGCGATTCAGTTTGGAAAAGCGGTCCGACATTGACTGGTTTAAAATGAACGACGCCTCTTGCAAGAGGCTCATGGGACAGAATTTGGTGGCCCCGGCCAAGCGGAGGCCCCTCTGTGAGCTGTTGTTGTAGTTATTATTGTAGTGTCTCACTGAGTCTCACGACTCTCTTTCAGGAGGGTCCTGCCGCCAAGTTATCGCATTACGGTCGGGTGCGGCAGGAAATTGCCTAATTCGCGGATATTTTTTTGTATTTACTTGGAGCAGGACACCAACTGGAGCTTTATAGCTCAACGGATTCCTCCAGTATAGCTACATATTCTGATTCTCTTGCGATTGGCGTCACGGGATCTTGAATGCCCCTAACTCCGAATGAAGTGGGCTCGGTGCGTGAAAGTGTTTTGTCGTGGTTTCGGGTCAATGTACGAATTGCACACAAACGCACGGCGACAATTCACCCGTAGTAGTATTAACCAGGGCAGCCGTGGGAAAGTAGAATCCGCCAAAACATGCGCATGGTGGGGGTCTAACCCTCCACCCTCCCCCGCCGTGTCACCGCCCCCGGAATTAATGACGACAACTGGTTGATTTGGCCGCCTTGGCGATGTGAATCGAGGAGCTACACTGAGCCGTGGTCTCAAGGGACAAAAACCGCATTCACGAGCAAGCGGTGGGGGGGTGGGGGGGGTGCTGCGGGATGAGATGGATGATGCTCCGCTTGTATCCACGTCAAATCTCCTTTCGTCCGACGTCTGCGTGCCGGCTTTTGCAACAACAACAATACGGGCGCCCATACACCTCAATGTATCACGCAAACATCTCAATGCATCACGCATGCATCTCAATGTATCACGCATACATATCAATGTATCACGCATGCATCTCAATGTATCACGCATACATCTCAATGCATCACGCATGCATCTCAATGTATCATGCATACACCCCAATGTATCACGCATACATCTCAATGTATCACGCATACACCCCAGTGTATCACGCATACACCTCAATGTATCATGCATACACCCCAATGTATCACGCATACACCTCAATGTATCACGCATACATCTCAATGTATCACGCATACACCCCAATGTATCACGCATACACCTCAATGTATCACGCATACACCCCAATGTATCACGCATATACCTCAATGTATCACGCATACATCTCAATGTATCACGCATACATCTCAATGTATCACGCATACATCTCAATGTATCACGCATGCATCTCAATGTATCACGCATACATCTCAATGTATCAAGCATACACCCCAATGTATCATGCATACACCCCAATGTATCACGCATGCATCTCAATGTATCACGCATGCATCTCAATGTATCACGCATACATCTCAATGTATCACGCATACACCTCAATGTATCACGCATACACCTCAATGTATCACGCATACACCTCAATGTATCACGCATACATCTCAATGTATCACGCATACAATCCAATGTGTCACGCATACATCTCAATGTATCACGCATACACCTCAATGTATCACGCATACACCCCAATGTATTACGCATGCATCTCAATGTATCACGCATACACCTCAATGTATCACGCATACGTCTGAATGTATATGAAGGCTTAATCGGACAATTACTGAGTGCTTGCATTGGGAGGAAACCGTGGCACCCGGTCAAAATCAACGTGTGCGAGTGAGGGGGAAACACGCTATCCCATATGGATGCAACTGGGTGGAGTTCATTATTTTTGCGGTTACCTCCTTCATCCAGGCGAGCCAGGGGGCATGGACGGCTGATCCAAGACAAAAAGTGTGAAAACAAATAGGTACGAAGCAGACTTTTCAATGGACACACACTATTGTTTGCACTCAAAAGTTTGAAAACAAATTATTTTGACCTCTACCAGAATCAATCAAATATTGATGTGCTCAATAAAAATAGATGGCTTCCTTTCGGTGTTTAATTATCTTGATGCAAGCCACCCACTTTGATTGAGCACATTAACATTTGATTAATGCTGGGGTCAAAAGTATACAATTTCAAACTTTTAAGTGCAAATAAAAGTGTGTGCATTGAAAAAACTAGTTTTTTGTACCTATGTCTAATGTTAATCTTAAAAAAAAAAATCGATATTCATATATAAACATTCGTTCTAAGATCCCAATCCAGACAATAACAATTGTTCATTATTGTATGGAAAATTCTAATCTATTTGAAATAGTGCACTAACATTTGTAGCACACAAAATAAACACACACAAAGAGGTGCAGGATCGGCGAGCCATGGATCGGTTATTTAAATTAAATATTGAATTGTCACGCGAGACGACTACGAGCCTGTGTTCACAATTTCAGCTCGTTTGGCTTCGTAGATCCGAAGATATTTAAGCGTCAAAGATTTGAAAGAAAATAAACAGACAACGGGGCGAGTTAAATAAAAATGTGTAAAAATAAGAATATATTTTACGCCTCTCTGCCAAAAAAGCAGGTGGTGTTAGGATGTTAAAACACCAAACATAAACATTTTGCAAGGAATCAAGTCTGCATTAATCACACGCACTTGTTGTGGTGGACATGCAAACAACACATGCTTTGATAATACCAAAACACCTGGGGTTGGTCAATCAGTTTCAAAGACAACGCAGATATTACCAGAGCGTGTCTATTTGCATGTTCGCCAAACTACTGTGTGTGGATAATGCAGACTTGATGCCTTTCTAAAATGAATCTATTTGGTGTTTGAACATTTCAACACCTCCTGTTCAATTGCCAGAAAGGGTAAAAGCTATTCTTATTCACCGTTCTTTGATACTAGCAATAAAAAAAAGGTCTCCCATAATAGCAACAATACATATCTATCGGGATCCTATATAGCGACTATGTTCACATAAAGGTGTTATTATTATAATTATTATCCATTTGTGAAAATTATATACGCACGTATGTCGGACTTCTTTCACACGGCACGGAGCCGATCGGAAGTGCGGCGCATGGACGACAAACTAAACACACACACACACTAAACACTCACACACAGCATAACTCTCTGACGTAAGCGTTGAATAGCGCGACGTACTGCGCATAACGCAACACAATCATTGGGTTCGTTGCTGAGAATGTTAACCGCAGAGCTAAGTCGACAGCTGCTCGCCGCATTCACACGTGCGCGTCCCTCGGCGTAAACATTAAATTAAAATTAGTTTTTTTCTTCTTCTTCTTCTTCTTCCAACGAGGAAGGTGTGTCAATGGATGCATTGTCGTGATAACGAGTGAGCGAATTCAGAGAAATAGGCATATGGGTGAGTGGGCGAATGACTGGGTAGGTATGTGAATGAGTTCGATGAATAGTGTGTGTGTGTGAATGGGTGAATGAATGATACGGCAGCGGTAGTGTAGTAGGTTAGCGCTAGGCTGCGCTACGAACCCGGCGACCCGAGTTCGATTCCCGCTCACGGCCAACACCCAATGATTAATTATTATCCTAGGCCTCCCCTAGGTCGACTCAGTCTCAAATTAGTACCTGGTGCGGTGTGTAGAGACAAAGGCGGCGGTCGGGCGTGGTGCTGGCCACCCATCCCCTCGCTATGTGGGGGATCTTTGTCTTGTGAGCGAATGCATGAATGGGAGTTGAATTGCTAAATAAATAAGGTAACGGTTGGATAGGCGAGGAAGTTGAATGGTCGGAAGAACGCGTGAGCAAATGGATTGGTTCATACGTGTTATAGATAGACGTGTGGAAGAGTGAATGAACGCGTGGACGCGTGAGTATGCGAGGGAATGGATGGACACGACGAATGGTTGGCTGTATATGTGATTGCATGAATGAATGCACGTGACTGAGTTAACGGATTGGTAGGCGAGCGAGCGAGTGAGTGAACGAGTAGGCATGTGAATGGGTGAAATAATTGAAAGGCATGCGAATGAGTGAATGAATGGGCGCGTGAGCGAGTGGATTGGAAGACATGTGAATTTCTGAGTAAATTAATAGATAGGCACGTGAAGGGATAGTTGAATTAATGAATAGACACGTGATCGAATGGTTGATTTAACGAATAAGCACGTGAAGTAATGGTTGAATTAATGAATAGGCACGTCAACGAATGGTTTAATTAACGAATAGGCGCGTGAATGAGTGGTTGAATTAATGAATAGGCACATGCTTGAATGGTATGTTTAATGAATAGACACGGTAAGGAATTATTGAATTAATGAATAGGCACCTGAACGAATGGTTGAACTATTGAATAGGCACGTGAGCGAATGGTTGAATTAATGAACATGCACGTGAACGGATGGTTGAATTAATGAATATGCACGTGAACGGATGGTTGGATTAATGAATAGGCACGTGAACGAATGGTTGAATTAATGAATAAGTATGCGTACGAGTGAGTGAGTGAAGTGGCGAGGAGCGAGTGGCCTGGGGGTTCAGTCGAGGCAGGGTGCGTGTTGATGTCGACACCTGCTGGCGTGTTAACTCGCACAGCGTGCACGCGCGGCGCGTTCGCCTCTGCCGTTCGTGGGCAGGCTGTGAATTGTTAAGGGGCACGTGCGCGTGCGTGCGCGTGCGCGTGCCAACCGTCGCGTGAACGCCGCTGTTCACTTGACGCCTGCAGACACTCGCGGTCACTGCGCTTGTGGGCGTAGAAGGGCGGCGCGGCGGTAAGCAACCCCAAAGCGACCTGATTGGCATCGGCTCATCAGCATGCGAGTGATTACCATTGTGGGGGTGATGTCATATTGGGGGTGATGTCATTGTGGGGGTGGTATCCTAGTGGGAGTGATATCATCATGGGGGTGATATCATTGTGGGAGTGATATCCTACTGGGAGTGGTATCCTAGTGGGAGTGATATCCTAGTGGGAGTGATATCCTAGTGGGGGAGATATCCTAGTGGGAGTGATATCCTACTGGGAGTGATATCCTAGTGGGGGAGATATCCTAGTGGGAGTGATATCCTAGTGGGAGTGATATCCTAGTGGGGGAGATATCCTAGTGGGAGTGATATCCTAGTGGGAGTGATATCCTAGTGGGTGGAGTGATATCCTAATGGGAGTGGTATCCTAGTGGGAGTGATATCCTATTGGGGGAGTGATATCCTAGTGGGAGTGATATCCTAGTGGGAGTGATATCCTAGTGGGAGTGATATCCTAGTGGGGGAGATATCCTTGTGGGAGTGCTATCCTAGTGGGAGTGATATCCTAGTGGGAGTGATATCCTAGTGGGAGAGATATCCTTGTGGGGGAGATATCCTGGTGGGAGTGATACCCTAGTTGGGGTGATATCCTAGTGGGGGAGATATCCTAGTGGGAGTGATATCCTAGTGGGAGTGATATCCTTGTGGGGGAGATATCCTAGTGGGAGTGATATCCTAATCGGAGTGGTATCCTAGTGGGAGTGATATCCTAGTGGGAGTGATATCCTAGTGGGAGTGATATCCTAGTGGGAGTGATATCCTTGTGGGGGAGATATCCTAGTGGGAGTGATATCCTAATCGGAGTGGTATCCTAGTGGGAGTGATATCCTAGTGGGAGTGATATCCTAGTGGGGGAGTGATATCCTAGTGGGAGTGATATCCTAGTGGGGGAGTGATATCCTAGTGGGGGAGTGATATCCTTGTGGGGGAGATATCCTAGTGGGAGTGATATCCTAGTGGGGAAATGATATCCTAATGGGAGTGATATCCTAGTGGGAGAGTGATATCCTTGTGAGGGAGATATCCTAGTGGGAGTGATATCCTAGTGGGAGTGATATCCTTGTGAGGGAGATATCCTAGTGGGAGTGATATCCTAGTGGGAGTGATATCCTAATGGGAGTGATATCCTAATTGGAGTGATATCCTAGTGGGGGAGTCATATCCTAATGGGAGTGATATCCTAGTGGGAGTGATATCCTAAGGGGAGTGATATTCTAGTGGGAGTGATATCCTAGTGGGAGTGATATCCTTGTGAGGGAGATATCCTAGTGGGAGTGATATTCTAGTGGGAGTGATATCCTTGTGGGTGAGATATCCTAGTGGGGGAGATATCCTAGTGGGGGAGTGATATCCTAGTGGGAGTGATATCCTAGTGGGAGTGATATCCTAGTGGGAGTGATATCCTAGTGGGAGTGGTATCCTAGTGGGAGTGATATCGTAGTGGGAGTGGTATCCTAGTGGGGGAGTGATATCCTAATGGGGGAGATATCCTAGTGGGGGAGTGATATCCTAGTGGGAGTGATATCCTAGTGGGAGTGGTATCCTAGAGGGAGTGATATCGTAGTGGGAGTGGTATCCTAGTGGGGGAGTGATATCCTAGTGGGAGTGATATCCTAGTGGGAGTGATATCCTAGTGGGGGAGATATCCTCATGGGAGTGATATCCTAATGGGGGAGATATCCTAGTGGGAGTGATATCCTAGTGGGAGTGATATCCTCATGGGAGTGGTATCCTAGTGGGGGAGTGATATCCTAGTGGGGGAGATATCCTAGTGGGGGAGATATCCTAGTGGGAGTGATATCCTAGTGGGAGTGATATCCTAGTGGGAGTGATATCCTAGTGGGGGAGATATCCTAGTGGGGGAGTGATAGCCTAGTGGGAGTGGTATCCTAGTGGGAGTAATATCCTAGTGGGAGTGATATCCTAGTTGGGGAGTGATATCCTTGTGGGGGAGATATCCTAGGGGAGGAGTGATATCCTAGTAGGGGAGATATCCTAGTGGGAGTGATAGCCTAGTGGGGGAGATATCCTAGGGTGGGGGGGGGAGTGATATCCTAGTGGGAGTGATATCCTAGTGGGAGTGATATCCTAGTGTGGGTGATATCCTAGTGGGAGTGATATCCTCATGGGAGTGGTATCCTAGTGGGGGAGTGATATCCTAGTGGCAGTGATATCCTAGTGGCAGTGATATCAATGTGTGGTTCAAATCCTAGTGGGAGTGACATCAGTGCGCGTGTGATATCTGTGCGTGGGTTATTTTTGGTTCCACCATCCCACTTCCTTCACGAAGCAGCACGGACCAGCGTGGTGAAGTATGGTCAAAACAACCCCTCTACGGGTGACACAGTGTGAGGAAGGCCTTCATCCAGCAGTGGATTGAGAAAGGGCTGTCGATGATTATTTTTTCATCTTCTTCATATTATCCAAAGATTCCACCTTCGTCGTATTACATTGTTGAATTCGGTGACTTGCACGTAGAATAACAGCTTGGATGAAATGATATATGCGCATTTTTTTTCGTTCACAAACGTTATCTTAAGGTTGCATCTCAATCACGGTGTTATTTTAACCTGCACTGACCAGCTGAGCGTTAAACCTCTCGCGCTACCCCCGGAGAGGGCTCTCTCACCCAGATGAGAGCCCTCTCATCTGGGTGAAAGGGCTCTCATCTGGGTGTAGTGTCATAGCGCCGGCTGGTGGACAGCAGCGGCAAATGTGGTGGACAGACAGCACACACGCGGGTGAGGGTGTGCTCGGTGTGTGGGCAGAGGGGAGGAACGAGGGTAAGGGTCACGGAGGACCCCATCTGGAGGCCCCTGGAACCTGCTAGCGGGTTCGAGAAGGGAGGCGCGGTCAGGGGCGGAGCCAGGGCCGCGCTGGGAGCATAAAAGTAGCCGAGAGCCGGGGAGCTCGGGGCTGCCGGTGCTGGGAGTGGACTCGTCTCGTCGTCGCTGTCGCCTCGTCGCCGTCGTCGCTAAATGTCTCCGCTAGATATTGCTCTGTGAAGGAGAGCAGTTGGCTTGCTCAGTCAGCGCCGTCAGTGTTAGACGGTTAGTGTTGTGTACAGGCTAGGCTGAGCTACCGTGGAGAGTGTGGGGACGAGACCGTGAAAATTGTTCATGAAGAAAGTGCCTCCCTCGAGCCTCTGTCTCTGGATCGTTGATACTACACTTGCATTGGCCTGCTGGTGCCTTGCCCACCACACACCCACCCTTCTGGTGGCAAAAGCTACGAGTTTGGGTGGGGGGGGGGTCCCCCTTGGCAACCACCGTGAGATTTGTTTTCAAAATTTTTGCGATGAAGGAGCGCGCCGCCTACAGCGTTAAATGTTCGCGACCGTGAGCGTAACGATGATGTGGTGGATTAGGGCGAGAGGAAGGCGTGATACGTGATAGCCTCTAGGGTGCGACCGTGAGACAAACCAGTGCACGTTGTTGGGCAGTCACATGGTGGTGGGGGATTGCGTCATTGCGTCATTGCGTCGTAGCATGACGTCATGGCATGACGTCATTGCTCCGCGGGCATTACTTTTTTTTTGTTTCGACTTGGCTTTTGAACGTGCCTTGCTGATCTCAGGCACGAGTCAGTCCTGCTGTCGTTATTCGTCGAATCTAGAACACAGATATCGTGACTCATAATTTAGTTATTTTGGGTTAGACAGTCGTGTAGAAGGCGTGTATTTCGTTTTTACGTAACCATCCACCACCGAAACAAACAAAACTACGTTTTATTTGACCAGGTAAAGACCACCACTGAGCTACAATGTAGCTCTTTTTTCAGAAGCGAGCTGGCTATCACAAGTGATAGCTCAACCAAGCGGCTTATCGTGTGGAAATTTACAGCGGCCAAATATTCTCAACGAAGTGATGCCGACTCTCAATGTGGAGGGAGAAAAACCCGGAGTTGTCGGGAACAAAAACAAATCGACGGGGAAGGAGAGGGAGGCACGCAACCTCCAAATATACAGCAGCAGCAGCAGGCGTCAGAGTCTGGATCGAAACCAACGACCTCCTGTATACCAGGCGAGGTAGTTAACATCTCCTAGCCACCTGACAAAGACAACCAAATAAAAGTTGTCACGCCACGTTCATGATGCCACTTGGGACCTGTGCGAACCAAGGGCCAGGAATTCGATACTCAGTCGCCGGCGTTGAAAACGCAGCGAGTGCACCACCGGGGTATGTTTTCTTATTTGATTGACAAGATAACAAAGTGTGTGACCATGACCATCAAATGTAAACGCACTCATTCGTTGGCTGAAAACATTTTAATATATAGAGGACCGCAGAGCTTGGGCAAGTGTTGGTAGAGCCGGCTCCTCGTCATCACCGCGTGACTGCTGCTGCTGCTGCCTTATCGCTCATCCTCGGTTTCTCCTCCTGGCGCCTCCAAGTCGTCCTCTCTCTCCCTCTCTCTGAGTCGTCCCCTCTCTCTGAGTCGTCCGCTCTCTCGGAGTCGTCCTCTGTCTGTCTGAGTCATCCTCTCCGAGTCGTGCTGTCTGAGTCATCCTCTCCCTCTCTATGAGTCGTCTATCTCTCTGGGTCATCCTTAACGAGTCGTCCTCTCTCTCTCTGAGTCGTCCTCTCTGAATCATCCTTTCTCACCGAGTCATCCTCTCACTCTCTCTCTCTCTTTCTGAGTCGCCCTCTCTCTTCAAGTCGTTCTTTCTCTCAGCATTCGAGAGCGAGGGAACATCGTGTGGGTGCACGGCGTTGTGCAGCTCCAAATGATGAATTATCATCATCATCATCTTCCCTGCCCTCCGAGTTCACTCGTACCAAGTTGGGAAAAATTACTCCGCTAAATTGCTCAGCGGGGGAATAAACACGGCAGTAGCAGCAGCAGCGGAAGCAATCGACGCCCTACTGGCACGACTAATGGCTACTTGGCAGGGCCAGATGCTGAGTCACCTTGTGCTGCACAGAGACAGCTGCCACGGTGTGGGGGGGGGGGTGCCCTTTGAATTATTCAATTGAGATGTGATGGAAGGCGCTGCTTTGAGATGCAGACTCTTCACAATATTTTTTTGTTATTTTATCAGGTAAGGCTGGTATCGCAAATGATAGCTCAACGAAGTGACTTATCACTCGGAAATGTATATCAGCCAAAAAATACGCTAAACGCCTGCCGATTCTAAATGTGGAGGGGAAACCCGAAGGATCCGGATAAAAATCCACGCGACCACGGGCGGAGAGAGATGCGCAAACTCTAAATATACCGGCGTCCAGATGGGGATTGAACCCATGACCCTCCTGTATACCGGGCGAGGTATCGACCATCTCGCCACCGTGGTGGAACCAAAGCAACGTCCTGTAAATGCTAACACAATAATTTTCATTACTACTACGACGGCGATGATGCTAATGAACTCCTTCGCTTGCCGTTCTCGGTTGATTGCCCTTCACATCGTCGCAACAACAAAACAAAAACACCCGCGCGATCATTCCGTGGTCTCCCAACAACGCCGCCTCGTTCCTCCTCTCCAACCCAACATTCGGTCACGGGGTGCAGCAGCAGCAGCAGCCGCAGCCGGGATTCAAAGCGGACACGGCACACTGCAGGAATAAATACGATACACGCTGTCAAATAACTATTGCGCCACAACAAACAACAACAACAACACACACAGAAAAAAAAACACCCGTGCATCCGGTACGATGTTTCACGAGCCAAAATAATAATAATGATGATGATGATAACACGACGCCAGCCACGCTGAGTTGCAAGGGCTGATTGCCCACTTTCACCTTCCCCCGTGCGTGGCTCGGAGGTCAGAGGTCAGAGAGGGTACCGGGTTGGTGCCACCACGGAGAGGCCCTGGGCGGTTCGGGTCGCTGGGTTTTTCGGCCGACCCGTGTTTCAAACTGGGTTCTCGAAAGGGGGGCAATCGAGGGGATTGGTCTCAGCCCGATCGTCAATGACTGGAACCTTGAATAAAAAAAAAAATACGTGACCAAAAAAAACCGCCATCACTTTATAATCGGGTTCCGCACTTAATTTGTCTGAATTTCATCTCGGATAATGAAATATATCGGTTCGATCGTCATCTCGCAAACGTTGCTCTCATGTGGCAGAGAAGGCGGCATAGCGGTGCCCTCTGCTGTGTGGCCCAGAGGGGGCAATTGGCCTACTTTGCCATGCTGGTCAGAGGCGACAGTTACCCACGCTTAAACCCACCGCACCGTAGCGTACCCATTCACACCGCTGGGGTGGGCAGAGGAGAGGGCATCTGTATAAGGAACTCGCTGATCCCACCCCCTTACCCCATCGTTTCTAATCCCCGCGCCATCGGGAGATGGAATTGAAATTCCGGTGGCGCCAAGAACCGACCCACAACGGCGGCGGTGGACGGACGGGCGTCGTCGTAACCGCGAACAATAAAATGGCTACAATAATTTTGCGCGCAACGTGACGTTAAAAAAAAAGTTAACGGACGCAATGCGTTGAAGAGTGTGGATGTGTCAGCCCCCAGGCCGTGCAGCTGCTCATTTCTCCAAGCCGTGCCATCACCACCGCTGTCGCCCCACCCCGCCGCGGCGTGGCCACACCTCCCGACCCGCCACCCCATCAGGGCGACAGCAGCTGCAGCAGGAACATGTTGAGGGCCTCCTCCAGCAGCGGCTCCAACTCGTGGATGAACTTTCTGAGCATGCGGCTGTGCTGCCGGCGCTCCTCCTCCAGATCCTGCGCTATCAGCTGCTCGACGGCGTGGCTCTTCCTCACGAACGCCTCTTCGGCCACCTGCAGGACTCGCCACGCGCGCGGACGTTCATTGTTGTTATTATTGTTGTTGTTCGCGGAAACGGCGCACTTAGGGCGGTGGTGAGATGTTATCTCCCTCGCCCAGAATGCAAGGAGGCTGTGATTTCGGTCCTGACCATGCGGCCGATCTCGACGGATATCCGTGGCTAAGCAGTGAGTGGAACCGGGTTGTGTTTTGGATCAGGGCGACCGCCGTGCGGTGTTATAGGACCACGGTAGTGCCACGCTGTGGGCTACAGGGTGGCAGCCGAGAAATGCAGCCGCATCAGAGGCGACGTGCCACGAGGGAGATGGAACGGCTAGACCGGCTCGCGTGCAGGCGCGAGGCTCATCATGGGGATCGTGAGAGAGATGGCGACGGCTCGGAGCGGCCTCCATCCAGCAGCGGATCGATCACTGCTGCTGATGATGATGAAATGTAAGGGTGGTTGGTGTGTGTGTGTGGGGGGGGGGGGGGGTGAGCGGGGGTGGCAGAACGAAGGAGGCACCTGGGTCTCGTTCTTGATGGCCTGCATCTTGATCTCATTCTGAACGTTCCGCTCTGCAGTCGCCCTCTGATCCCGTTCCTGGCGCTTGCTCCTCTCGTCGCTCACTGCCAAACCAAAACGCAAACGACAACCACGACAATGGTAGAGAGCCGCACGCGACAGAGTCAGCACAGTGGCCTGAGACCAGCAATGCGGCCGATCTCGACAGATCCTCGGAAGCTAAGCAAGGGAGCGAAACTGGATAGCGCTTTGGATGGGCGACCACGGTGTGGTGTTATAGACCACTGTAGGGCCACCCTGTGGCCACACTGTGGGCCACGCTGTAGGGCCACGCTGTAGGCCCATGCTGTAGGGCCACGCTGTAGGGCCACGCTGTGGGCCACGCTGTAGGCCCATGCTGTAGGGCCACCCTGTGGCCACGCTTTGGGCCACGCTTTGGGCCAAGCTGTGGGCCACGCTGTGGGCCACACTGTGGGCCACGTTGTAGGGCCACGCTGTGGGCCACGCTGTAGGCCCATGCTGTAGGGCCACACTGTAGGGCCACACTTTGGGCCACGCTGTAGGGCCACGCTGTAGGGCCAAGCTGTGGGCCGCGCTGTAGGGCCACACTGTGGGCCACGCTGTAGGGCCACGCTGTGGGCTACGCTGTAGGCCCATGCTGTAGGGCCACGCTGTAGGGCCACACTGTGGGCCACTCTTTGGGCCACATTGTGGCCCATGCTGTAGGGCCAAGCTGTGGGCCGCACTGTGAGCCGCAGACGGAAGTGCACTGTATATATTGATGTTAGGTCCTGTTCTGCGGGCGCCGCGGTGGCGAGATGTTAACTACCTCCCCTGGTATGCAGGATTTCGTGGGTTCGATCCCGACCCTAAAGCACGTTGCATATTTGGAGTTTGTGTCTCACTCTCTCCCCGCGGTCGCCTGTATTTTTCCCCTGGGCCCTCCAGTTTTTCTCTTTCACATTTAGAATCGACGTCGCCCGTTTAGAGTATTTGGCCGCTATAAAATGTTTCACGTGATAAGCCACTTTGTTGAGCTATCATTGGTGATAGCCAGGTCGCATCTGAAAAATAGCTTTATAGCCTAGTGGGTCTTACCTGGTAAAATAAAAATAAAACAAATTAGTTATAGGCTATTCTCCCACATCTACGGCTTCCCAACGTCACGCTGACCAGCGCGGCGGAATATTGAGAGGGCACTCGATCCGGCCGCGGACTCGCAAAAGGCCCGCGCGTGTTCACGCGCGAATCTGCGCGCGAGTCATGAGCGTGCCCTCCTCCCTCGGCGTGCGTGGGGTTTTCTCCTACTCTGGCTGTCGCCTGATGATGCCGGATGGGCAACGCTGTCGTGGACAGTGCTGTGGGGGAGGGCCAATTACGATTGGCCTCTCACCTCGTGGCGTCTGTGACCACCACAGTGGCCTAATGGGGTCTTTGGACGGGTGCCAGGGGCTGGTAACCCCTCCGCCTTCAATTAATTACCACAAAACCAGTCTCCAACACACACACACACACGCCGGTTGGTGCTGAACGAGTAACGAATTTGGCACGTTTTCTTTCCATGACGAACCTTAACTAATCGGATTCGTCGGGTTCTGGTGGTGGGCGTGTTTAACGACAACATTTATATTCGTGCGATCTAACCACAAAAAACTAAAACAATCGATTATGGATTTCCTAATGGCCCAAACGGCCCACGACTTAACTCCCCTCAGCAGAGTCCTGGGACTCAACGGGGATTTCCTGCGTCAATTAAAAATAAAATGCATTGTTATTATCACGACAATTCCCCTTATCTGTGATACAATACATTAAACAGCACTGTATTTAAAAAAAGATATGTTTCTTTTTTCGTTGGGGGGGGGGGGGGAGTTATTTCCGTGGGTATCTTTCGTGGTTTTATGCCTGTGGGTATTTTCGATGGGCGATGGGTAATTAAATGTCATTGCCAGGGGGCCCTTTTTTTACTAATTAGTCTGCGGTACTTGCTAACGAGCCGTGGATCCATTTAAGATTGGTCCAAGAGCTCGTCCAAAGATTTGCTCATTAGCTTCGGAGAGGTAAGATTCAGCCGAGATATTTAAAAAAAAATATCCCAAAGTTAGAACAGATTCCAGCCTTGTAATAATAATAATTGGAAACACATTCCGCTGAGCAGTCCATTTTTCCCCCAACTTATTTCATCTTGTCCTCTCCCTCTTCCGTCCAGGGCTTCATTCATTGCTGAATATTCCTCTCGGTTTGCCGTGGTTGGTGATGCTTAGCGCAGAGGTCGCCAGTTCCGCACTGGACGTCCCCGCGTGGCAGCTGAAACAACCGCGCGCAGCGTTCTTAAATCTCCATCGGCCGCTCCTCCGTCCGCAGCAGCAGCAGCAGCGCGAATGGGAACGGCGCTATGAGTCTATCGGCAAGGTCGTCGTCGTGGGGTGAACCGTGAGTACTCGCACCTATTCCTCCGAGACGTCTGGCACCACGTGGAAGAGTAGGCCAAACATTCCCTACAGAGGAGCCTCGTCGACAGCTCCTTCCAGTGGAGGCCCTCCCCGCCAGCAGTGGCGGGGATTTCAGGGCTGTACTTCAACATTTATCTCACGCTCTTGGCCGTTGGTAGACTGGTGTAAGCACGTTGATAAGTAGTCACAGCCATAGCGAGAGGCGTACATGTTGGACGTGGTGTGCCGGGCATGGAAATATTTCCCCGGACAGACCAGGCAAAATAAAATTTTAAAAATCTCTGGCTCCCATCATCAGGCCGTGAGCGACATTGTCCCCTGCCAGCTTTGTCGCTGCAGTCAAACACGCCCCCCCCCCCAACTTTGTTCAATGTCACCGCCCGTTACATCAATCATGTTCCGGCGGAGAGGGGCTTAAGAGATAAGAATGAAAGCGACCTTTAATATTAAAAGACGAATTTCATTTTCGCGTGCGGCCGGTTTTGCGCTGCGTGTCTGGAGTATTCAGTTTGCAGACCAGGGTTGGTTTAGAGAGGCGATTGCGAGGCTGCACTTTCTGCCCCTTTACCTACAAGCTCAAATCGTCGGATGGGGTTTTTTGACTCGGCAACAACAATCCCTCCCAACAAAATGCGCACGGTGTCGTGGGAAGCACCTAACACCTCTCTGGCTCCCGGCATAGAATCGTGGAACGCCCACCGCTCCGCTTATGGTTCGCAGCCAATGAAGACGAGTCTCGTATGAGCAAGGAGAGGACGTTGGTGCGGATGAGAAGGAACGAGCTTTGTTGCTCGTCGGATTCCTCCGGCGTAAATAAATGCATATTATGATTCTGAATTGGGGAAGGTGGCCCAGGTGGCCGAGAGACGCTGAGCCGGCACCGCTGAGATCCTGGGATCAGAGTCCAGCCACTGCATGTGATTGAACTGGCGTGCGTCTCAAGTGTGCAGTGAGTTGATGGTCTCAGCCCGGTCACCAATGAATTCACATTCAAAATTAAACAAGTAAAAGCACCACGTAAAATCAGCGTTTACACTTAAGTTTCTCTAACTTCCAGCTGTCGAGACTTAAAACGTCAGTTTGAGTGTCACGCGATTTAACATTACTCTACTGCATGCTGTGTGGCCCAGAGGTGTTTTGAACCTGGAATGGATCTCAGAGGTTACTCTCTGATATCCGCTTCACTGGTTCGCTCCAGAACACGCGGAGCTGCTCTGATTTGTGCGATCCAAATGGATTGTTCATGTCATTACGCGGCGCCTGTAGCGCGGATTGGGATTAATTACAAAGTGTGAAAGCGATCTCTTGCTCATATGAGCGTAGACGAGACAGTTACTCATATTCCACTTTTAGCCCTGAAGCCAGTGGTGGAAATTCTACATTCCTATGGTGGGTGGGTGGGGGGGAGAGCGGTGCGAGTCTTTCCCGTTGTGACGAACGCAGAAAAGCGGTACACTAATGATATCGACCACGGTGAAAATTATGGGCCGACTTTGCATTGGGAGGACAAAATAATAATCTGAAAATGTCAATAAGATAAAGAGAGAAAGAGGGAGGGTGGTGAAGTTGGGGGGGGGGGGGGGGGTGGGTCTGGATGACCGGGACACGTGGTCAGGTATGAGCGAGCGTAACGACGGTCGGGATTCACTTACGCCGCTCCGTGCTAAAATTAACCCAGGCGATCATTACCTCCGCGCCGACTCATCAAGACACGAGGCAGCCCGCAGCTGCCCAGGGCCGCCCCCCACACACCCCTCCCCCACCTCGAGAGCGCCAGATTTAAATTTAAAAAAAGCAACATTTCTAATTCTCAGTGATGGAATTGGCCAAAGATAACGAATAAAAAAAGAACAACCTAATACGATGGATTAATTGGTTACGGGGACGAGGCTATTAAAATCTCGCTACACTTGTGTACCCGAGTTAGCCTTGGGCCGGCTGTGAGCAGGATTTGATCTCCCGAGCTGCTCAGCTGTGCTGGAGTCTCTGGCTCAGTGTTAAGGCGACCCCGAGTCAGCGAGTCACGTACCCCCCCCCCCAACCCCTCCTTGACTCTCTTACGCCCGAAGACCTAAGCCCATGTGCCACCCAGACGCTCCCAGCCAGGAGCTTCTTCCCCCTTGGTCATCGCAGCCACATCTCAGAAAATAATGCACTCCTGGTTTCAGAGGTGGCTGGGCTGGCATTGCTGAGATCCTGGGGTTCGGCATTATCTCTTCACACGAAACCGATCCTGGGTCCTCTTCTAAGTCGACTCGGCCTCAAATGAGTACCTGGCGTGATTTGTAAAACATTGCCACGCGGGAGACAAAGGCGGCCGGGCCTGGCGCTGGCCACACCACCCCCTCGGGCACCGTGCCGGGATTCATAAGTTGTCCCTAACAGCACTTGCCCCTATATTCTGTTAAGGCTACATGGGGATCATGTGTATGCGGGTGTGCGTGTGTGGGAGCGCGTGTGTGAGTGTGTGTGCGTGCACGTGTGTGTATGTGTGTATGCGTGTGTGGGAGCGCGTGTGTGAGTGTGTGCGTGTGCACGTGTGTGTATGTGTGTGTCCGTGTGTGGGAGCACGTGTGTGAGTATGTGCGTGTGAGTGTGTGTGAGAGTGTGTGTGAGTGTGTGAGTGAGTGTGTGTGTATGTGTGTGAGTGTGTGTGTGAGTGTGTGTGAGTGTGTGTGAGTGTGTGAGTGTATGTGTGTGTGTATGTGTGTGAGTGTATGTGTGTGTGTGAGTGTATGTGTGTGTGTATGTGTGTGTGTATGTGAGTGTGTATGTATGTGTGTGTGTGCGAGCTCCACCGGTGCGGAAATCCGATCCGCGGTGGAGCATTTCGCTCCCGGGCTGGACGGCGGACAAGTTGGGTGTCCCTTTGCAGGAGCCATCTCAAGCCACAGCCCCACTCCCCACCTCCCTGCCCCCCGCCCCGCCCCCGTTGGACCCATGTCACAATGAGAGTCGTAATCGGAGCCTCTCGTCTGGCTCGTTATCTATTCGCTTCACCTCAATTTTTGTCGCCCGCCCGATCGCGACGATGCGTCATGCGTCGAGGTGCTGAGGCTCTCCTGTCGGGGCGTCGCGCTTTCAACGCCTCCTCGAGCACCTGCCTTTGTTTGTTGTTTGTTGTTGTTGTCGGAAAAAATTGTAAAACAAAAAGGAAGAAAGACGAACTCTCACCGATCTCGTTTTTCTCCGCGTCGGTGACGTTCCTGTCGGCCCTGAGTATGACTTTCCCGTCCATGTCTCTGCGGTCCATGAACAGCTTGTAGACATTTTCCAGCTGTGTAAAAAGTAAAAAAAAAATTGAAACGAGCAGGATGCATCGAAAAATAAAATGGAGAGGCATTGCTCTAATGAACGACGGCCTCCGCATCCCATTTGAACATTTGAGAACCCAATTCAAATGTTTTTATTCCCCCCCCGTCAACCTCCATTTAACGTCGACGGGGTCGCCAAGTGAAGTTTTAGTGATTCAGCTCACATCGCGATTGCGAGAGAGTAATTGGCAAAAAAAAATAGAGTTAGCTACAAACTTTTCCTCCACGAGCCGTCGACGGCTCATGTGGTTCATCTATGGTGCGGTGTGTTCACGTGACGCGGCAGCAGTTAACCTCTGACGGCGTATTCACACCTCCAAAGGTTAACAGTGGTATGAGCGAGCCATTTCTGGCTCGCTCACACCACTGTTTGGTAAAAGGGGCTGCCAGCAGAGGCCTCCACTAGAGGCCTTGCATTCAGAAGAGACCTGCGCTAGAGGCCTTGTGGCCAGAAGAGACCTCCACTAGAGGCCTTGTGGCCAGAAGAGACCTCTGCTAGAAGCCTTGTGGCCAGAAGAGACCTCTGCTAGAGGCCTTGTGGCCAGAAGAGACCTCTGCTAGAGGCCTTGTGGCCAGAAGAGACCTCCGCTAGAGGCCTTGTGGCCAGAAGAGACCTCCGCTAGAGGCCTTGTGGCCAGAAGAGACCTCCGCTAGAGGCTTTGTGGCCAGCAGAGGCCTCCACTAGAGGCCTTGTTGCCAGAAGAGACCTCCACTAGAGGCCTTGTAGCCAGAAGAGACCTGCACCAGAGGCCATGTAGCCAGAAGAGACCTCCACTAGAGGCCTTGTGGCCAGAAGAGACTGCCAGAAGAGACCTCTGCTAGAGGCCTTGCGGCCAGAAGAGACCACCGCTAGAGGCCTTGCGGCCAGAAGAGACCTCCACTAGAGGCCTTGCGGCCAGAAGAGACCTCCGCTAGAGGCCTTGTGGCCAGAAGAGACCTCCACTAGAGGCCTTGAGGCAAGAAGAGACCGCCAGAAGAGACCTCCGCTAAAGGCCTTGTGGACAGAAGAGACCTCTGCTAGAGGCCTTGTGGCCAGAAGAGACCTCCGCTAGAGGCCTTGTGGACAGAAGAGACCTCCGCTAGAGGCCTTGTAGCCAGAAGAGACCTCCGCTAGAGGCCTTGTGGCCAGAAGAGACCTCTGCTAGAGGCCTTGCCGCCAGAAGAGACCTCTGCTAGAGGCCTTGTGGCCAGAAGAGACCTCCGCTAGAGGCCTTGTGGCCAGAAGAGACCTCTGCTAGAGGCCTTGCCGCCAGAAGAGACCTCTGCTAGAGGCCTTGTGGCCAGAAGAGACCTCCGCTAGAGGCCTTGTGGCCAGAAGAGACCTCCGCTAGAGGCCTTGTGGCCAGAAGAGACCTCTGCTAGAGGCCTTGTGGCCAGAAGAGACCTCCGCTAGAGGCCTTGCGGCCAGAAGAGACCTCCACTAGAGGCCTTGTGGCCAAAAGAGACCTCCACTAGAGGCCTTGCGGCCAGAAGAGACCTCCGCTAGAGGCCTTGCGGCCAGAAGAGACCTCCGCTAGAGGCCTTGTGGCCAGAAGAGACCTCCGCTAGAGGCCTTGCTGCCAGAAGAGACCTCCACTAGAGGCCTTGTGGCCAGAAGAGACCGCCAGAAGAGACCTCCGCTAGAGGCCTTGTGGACAGAAGAGACCTCCGCTAGAGGCCTTGTAGCCAGAAGAGACCTCCACTAGAGGCCTTGTGGCCAGAAGAGACCTCCGCTAGAGGCCTTGTGGCTAGAAGAGACCTCCACTAGAGGCCTTACAGCCAGAAGAGACCTCCGCTAGAGGCCTTGTGGCCAGAAGAGACCTCCGCTAGAGGCCTTGTGGCCAGAAGAGACCTCTGCTAGAGGCCGTGTGGCCAGAAGAGACCTCCGCTAGAGGCCTTGCGGCCAGAAGAGACCGCCAGAAGAGACCTCCGCTAGAGGCCTTGCGGCCAGAAGAGACCTCTGCTAGAGGCCTTGTGGCCAGAAGAGACCTCCGCTAGAGGCCTTGTGGCCAGAAGAGACCTCCGCTAGAGGCCTTGTGGCCAGAAGAGACCTCCACCGCAGTCCTTGCCTCCAGAAGGGACCTCCACCAGAGGCCTTGCCATCAGACGAGACCTCTGCTAGAGGCCTTGCCACCGGACGAGATCTCCGTTAAAGGCCTTGCAGCCAGAAGGGGCTTCCGATAGACTCCTTGCCGCAGGTGGATGAGCGGCGGTGACAGTGAAGCGACTATCGTCAGGGGGGGCCTCACCTCCTCTTCGCGCGTCTGCACCTCGTAGTAGTCGTCGTGCACCTTGTCGACGAGGGCTCGGAACTTGCGGTAGCCACCAGGCTTGTGCAGCTCCTGCCGGTCCACCTTCTCCCTGATAGGCTGGTAGAGCTGCAGCAGCCGGCGCTCACAGCGCTGCCACGACACCTCGCTGTTCCGCGTGATCAGCCTCGCGTACTCCCTCGTAAGCTCCACCTGATGGGGTGGGGGGTGCGGGGGTGGAGGGTTATGGAGGATAGGGGGGAGGTAAAGGGAGGAAAGAGAAGGAAGGTAGGAGGAGAGGGAGGGAGTGAGGAACGGGAGGGGTGGAGGGAGGTAGCAAGGGAAGGAGAGAGGTAGGGAGCGTAGGGAGGTGATGGAGGGAGGGAGGGAGGGGATGGAGGTGGGAAGGGAGGGGTGGAGGGAGGTAGCAAGGGAAGGAGGGAGGTAGGGGAGGAGGGGAAAGGTAGGGAGGGGATGGAGGAAAATAGGGATGCGAAGTAGGTAGGTAGGGAGGAGAGTGGGGGAGGGTGGCAGGGAGGTGGACACTTTGCCGTAGATGGTGAACGAAGGGAATGAGCGAGTGGTGATGTAGCTCAGGTGCGGTGTGCTGTGTGGATAGAGCTGTGCATTATTACATAACCAAAATCCCGGGACTCGTAATGTCCCGGGAAGAGTTAGAGATTTACAGAGGGCAGCAGCTGCCTCCTCAACAAGGGGACGATCCTGAAAAAGCCAGAACAGGTGACAACACTGTCTGGCTCAACCAAAGAGAAAAGAAAGACTTGAGTGAATTAATTGATGGACATGTGAACGGACAAACAAAGGAACAGTCGAATGAACAGATGGATGGACGAAGAACGAGCGGATGAATGAGCGGAGGAACGGTGGATCAAAGGAGATGAAGCTCGTCTCACCAGCAGCTCCTTCTCCTGCAGGTGGTCACGGTCCAGCATGGTAAGCTCGTGGTAGAGCCACACCGCAGGCTCCACTGCCTCCTGGTGATACCCGTTGATGAGCTGCATAGGCAGCGGCAGCTGCAGGAGACAAGGCAAGAGGCGCAGCCCTGTGATTACTCCCTCGAGCCACTGCCTCCGCCGCGTGCTACAGGGAGAGCTCCTCCAGGAGGGGGTTCGTGTTGGCCTACTCTTCCACACCGGCGAGCAGGGAGGGGGAAGTGGGAGGGGGGGGTTCTAAGCCCCATGCACGCACCTCGAGGTTGGCATGGGCCATCCTGGCAGTGTAGAGCGTCATGGCGGCCTGCTTGGCCTCACGGTTGGTGGTGGTGAGAACGGCGCGCAGGGCACTCTCAATGCACGGCACGGCGCCGCGGCGCTCGGCACCCACGTACTCCTCCACCAGCCGCACCAGCGCTGAGCGCACGCGGAGCCGGGTGCACGGGAGATAGGAGATGAGACACGGGAGATGAGGTATGGAAAAGGGAGACGAGACACTTGGCACGAGGAGGCAGAACCCCCGAAAATTCGACGAAACCCGAGCTGCCGAATCGGTGACATCACGCTCACCCAGGCCAGAGAAGACGGCGCCGTTGATGTGCTTGAGGCGCGCCGTGTCGATGGTGTATGCCGTGAAGGAGTTGGCCGTCTCCATGAACAGCTCATCCAGCTTGTCATCCGGCAGCTTCTGCAGGTTGAGGAGGCTCCGCAGGTCCGTGGGCTTAGGGAACATGAAGCACTTGCGCTCCTGTGCGAGAGTGGGAGGGTGGGGTGGGAGGGGCGCGGGAGGGGCACGGCAAGTGATGTCATGCGGTGTCAGTTGCCGCATTAGGCTAAATTGGGTCAGAGATTTAGCCAAATTCTCTGCAAACCCGAGATAGAGATAAATCCAAATGCCAGGCTAAACCGGGCTAGAGATAGAGCCGAACACGAGTCTAAACCGGGATAGAGATAAATCCAAATGCCATGCTAAACCGGGCTAGAAACAGAGCCGAACACGAGTCTAAACCGGGCTAGAGTTATAGCCAAACATGACTATAAACCGGGACAGAGATTTAGTAAAATTCACGGCTAAAACGGGCTAACGATTTAGCCAAACATGAATCTATACCGGGCTAGAGATATATACAAACGCTAGGCTAAACTGGACTAGAGCTACAGATAAATTAGGATAAATAAATTCATGATTTTGCTTCCAGCCCTAGCCAGGGCTACACCTCTGACCCAGACCAACTCGAGCTATAAAATGTAGGATATCACTTCTCGCATTCGCCAATTATTATCGCCCTGCACACACCAGATCAACGCAACTGCTTTAAATCCAAGGGGAACAATACATCATTGTGGTAATAATTACAAGGTATTTTTTTTATCGCTACACATATTCGACGCGTGTCGCTAATCCCAGCAAATTAATATCGCAAGCTGTTTCGGTCTACTAAAACAAAACACCACGACACGAGTTGAGTTGTTACGCATGCACACGCATACGCTGAACTTTTTACGTAGCCAACCGCGTGCTAAATCGAGCACGTGCGACGCAGTCGTCCGCGTAAAGTGTTTGCCTTTTTTTTACGCCACCTCTCGAGCCCCCAATTTGAGCTGCTCGCCTGAGCGCGCTTGCCCGCCAGAGGACACTACGCGAGGGCCCCCCTCCACCCCCCACCTCCACCCCCTCCCCCCCCAAAACACCTTTCAGCACAATTACACAACCAACGAGCGGGTTAAAGCCCCCTACGACAAACGGCCAGAGGCGCAGGATGGGCCCAACCGGTGGCAAAAAAAGCCTTGGAAAGAAATCACCACCCGTGAGCTGGGTGCGACGGGGCGATGAGTAGGGGAGAGGGAGAGAGATGAATCAATGTCGCCGACAGCCCAAACCTTGGCTGCTCTTGGCAGCGCTAACAGCGACGCCGTGTTTACAATAATTTATGGCGGGCGACACTTTTAATTTGGACGTCTAAAATTAACAATGAGCGGTCAATAAAAAAATACAGTGTTCGCCCCCCCCCCCGCCGTGGTAACGGGGCCTCATCGGCAGTGGGTCGCGTGGCATGGCTGTGGTTAGCGTACTCCGCTAGCGACGGTGAAGGGAGGAAGGTAGCGATGAGTTTAGCGGCCGCCCAAAAATTCGGAGGTGAATTCACGGAATCATCCGGCGTCGCTCTCAGGTCGATAAAAATAACTGAGCGGTCGGATTTGTGGGAAGGTCTCACCGTCATTGTCCTATGGGCAGTGCTGAGATCATTAGCTCGCCTACACTCGAGATCGCGGTTTAAGCACGGGCAGCTGAAAAGCAGGTACGATTCCGTGTTCTCAGTATTTAGCTACTAATTGTTGTTGTGATGAATTTGCGAGCATGTGGATATTGTCTGCAGTTTAGCATTTGCTGGCCTCATGCTCGACCAATGATCGTGTACTGGAAAAGCGAAGGACTACCTGTGCGGTGGGTGGGATTGATTGAGGATTAGATGGGGTTTGTGACCAGGAGTTAGGGCCAAGCATCAGAGCGAGGAGGCCGCGCACTCTGTGAGCGGGGTTCGTGTTTGAGTGGGCGTGGCCACGTAAAAGTGGGCGGGGCTGGCGCAGGGAAGGCCTGCCCCACCCACGGTGGCGGGATGTTAAGTACCTCTCCAGGTATGCAGGAGGTCGTGGGTTCGATCCCGACTCTGACGCCTGCTGCTGTATATTTGGAGTTTGCATGGTCGCGTGGATTTTTTTCCCGACATTTTCCCCTCCACATTTGGAATCAACATTACGCGCTTAGAGTAATTGGCTGCGCTCTATATTTCCACACGACGATGATAAGCCACATTGTTGCACCATCATTTGTGAAAGCCAGGTCGCTTCTGAAATAAAACGTAAAAAAAAAAACAATAAAGTGAAGTGGACAGTTAGTTCGTCTTGGCCCGGTTCTGTTGTTTGTTTACTGGCACCCACCTTGAAGTACTGGCAAAGCAGCTGCCTCTGCGCGTTCACCTCCTGGCCGTCCTCCTGAGGGTCGACGCGCATCTTCAGGAAGTGCTCCATGTAGTCGTCCGAAGTGCACGCCTCGCCGTTCACCTCAAGCTTCATGGTGAAGTCTCGCAGGCATAGCACCAGCGAGGGGAAGTAGCTGCCGAAGTCCGAGCCAGGCTCGTGGGCGTTCTGCCGCGCGTCCGTACGCAGGTGGTCCGTGAGGTTGAGCACGAATCTGCGTCGTGGTGATGGCACACGCGTGGTTAAGGGAAACGGCCACATTTTAAACTAAAATTACATCATCATCATCATCGATCATCCATCATCAACACGTCAAGATACCAAACGTCCTGGTGTTGGCCGGGACAGTGTCTGGTGGTTCCAACAAACGTTTCTCCCTGGTGGTCCGAAGTATTTGGAAACATCACGATGTTGTCACCGCCTCAACGCTGTCTGGCATCGTGTCCAACTCACGTTGATGCGGTGGAGCTACCTGAGGAGTGGGATGGGGATATCTTGGTAGCGGAAGGGGCTGGCTGAGTGATGGGCGGGGCTATCTCGTTAGTGGGCGGGTCTCCATGAGTGGTAGGCGGGGCTACCTGAGTAGTAGGTGGGGCTACCTGAGTAGTAGGCGGGGCTACCCCGTTAGTGGGCAGGTTTACCTGAGCAGTGGGTGGGGCTACCTGCGTGGGCGGGGCTAGCGGAGGAGCTGCCAGCTCACCATGTGTCCCCGGTTGTGCCTTCTCAAGCAAAAGGGATGGTTGTCAGAGAATCTTTTAAGATTATCTCCGTAACGTTGAACATCAACTCATGACGCTGGGTCAAATCACGGTCAAGGGCCAGATCTACATCTTGACAAAACGCCACCGTGGTGATTTCCCCCCTTGGTGATGGGCGATTCACACGTGCGAACATACAAACAAGTGCTACTAGCGCGCATCTATGGGTGGGTGGCCAACACCATGCCCGACCGCCTTTGTCTCTCCGGTGGCGATGTTTACACGCCGCGCCGGGTGCTCAGTTGAGATTTAGTCGACCTAGGGCCAGACCCAGGACCGGTTCGAATAATAGTCACTGGCGTTGGCCGCGAGCGTGAATCGGAGCTCGGGTTGCCGTGTTCGTAGCACAGCACACACGTCGTGGGACATCCCAGGACACAGCGTGGATGCATTGCCACGAGCCACGAGCCACGGGGCTGTGCGTGTGCGTTCGTTTCGAATTGTGCCCAATTTAATATTAACTCCACGCTGTCCTCAGCAGAGAACGATGATGGCTTTGCCGAAGACCGCCACACCACCGATCCCCCATCACGTCGCCGCTCCCCATATAGACACGACAAACACACACGACGCCTGGCACCCGGACTGGCAGCCCTCTCCCCTCTGGCGGTGAGCTCTTCCCCTGGGCATGTTGGTTCTTGTTTTGTTTAAATGAAGGTCGCTGTCCTCTTGCCAAACACCCGTATTTAGGAGGCCATAACTCAGCGGCGGCCACAAGATTAAAGAGTGGGGGGGGGGGGGTGGGGGGGGTTGGTGGGGGTTGTAAAATCCACACGTAGCTTAGCTGGTGACACGACCGCGCCACATGGGTCATTGTCGCCCGCGGTGCGCCTGGCAGGAATGCTCGTGATGATAATTGACCGTAGCGGGTCACAAGTCAACCCCCCTCCCTCCGCCTCCCTCCGCCCCCCTTTCGCCCCCACCCCCTCCATGGATGCGAAAAATCCGGACACCCGAAGCTATCGGAGAAGGGGCCGTACTTTTAAAATGTCAAGGGGTCTCAACGGCGTGGCTGCTCGTGGTGTCCCGGGAAGACCTTGCAGCATTGTTGGGCTCCAAGGGGAGGCTTAAAGCCAATGGCCACGATGGCCGATTAAACAATCGTATCGCGATTCGTCACGTGACTCGGTCTTATACGAGTTCCGTGCCGGGCGTGAACCCTGCGTGTGTCACGCGACGGACGCCTCCATTGGCTGCGTGAGCGAGAATGAGCGGCACCAACGAGTGTGTCTACGGGGCAACGGGCGGAAGGAGACCTCAGAAAAGGCTCTGCCATGTCACCTTCTCGAGTGGCGTTCTTCGCCACGGGCTTGATGCGCTTGCTTCCTGTGAGAGTCGCGTGAATTGACTTTACATGCGGTTTTATCTGGGAGAACCTGGTTGGGTTGCAACCTAAATACACGCGTGCGTGTATCTGTATGTACTTGTACGCGTGTCGGTGAGGTAGGAATATGTAGCCCCGTAACATGTGATAGAGATTAAAAAAAAACACGAATCTCTAAATCCGTGGAAAGATTTTTAAGCGGATCTATAGAGCACAGGATTCATCCACCCCCCCCCCCCCCCCAGGAGTCGGAATGTTTGAATCCTAGATGTCACATCGTAGAAGATCACCGGTCCGTCTTGCCAAACATTGGTCTGCAACTGCAGTTACGCGGAGTCGGGACACGCGATGATGATGATGGATGATGATGGTGGGGCGGTGGGGGCAGCGTGCACCTTGGGGGAGACGGTGACCCGTCAACCACGAGGCACAGCTTGCACCACCCACACCGGGGACAGCTCTCTCTCTTTGGGGATCGTGTGACGCACACACAAAGACAAAGGTATCCCTCCCCCCCGTATAGCCTTAGCAGACTGTTGAGGCAAGTGCCGTTAGCGAGTAGCGGCCTAGGAGGGCCGGCACGGCACGTGAAGGGGGTGGGTGACAACGATCACGCCCGACCGCCTTTGTTTCCCCAGTGGGTGGCGTTTTTTTGTTTTGTTTACACACCAGTTACTCATTTGCGGCTGAGTCGACCTAGGGGAGGCCCAGGACCGGTTCAGATAATCGTCACCGGTGTCGAACGTGAGCGGGAATCGAACCCGGGGTGGCCAGGTTTGGAACGCAGTGCGCTAACCACTGCGCTACCGCACCCCAGACACATACGTGCACACACACTACCCGCCACTCACACGCTCCCCCACTCAACACCATCGCGAAAAGACGCGCGGCGCAGACGAGACGTGAGCGCGCACGGGTTGGTGGCTCACACACAGAGACGAGGAGTACCTGGCTCCATTAGTGGCACTCAGGCTTGAACACTGAATATTTCCCATTGGTCCCGACACTTGAGTTACGGTGAAAGAAACTCGCACATGATGCTGCTGCTGTCCACCACCAAACATTGTGGAAGGAACGGACGTCGAAACGCAGGAGACCAACCTCCTTCCGGATGCTTCCGTGCGTACGCGCGTATGTTGAACTGCCTTCGCACCGCTGCGTAGCCACCCGTGCTACGCAGCGGTGCATCGCAAGCAGACGAGGGCACGGCAGCACCGGCCGGCGGCGTGGCTTATCGAGTGCGCGGGCCGTTAAGGGGCCCTAGGAGGGAGTGGGAAGAATTTGAACATCGGAGCGGCCAAGGGCAAACCACCCCGAGACGCCACTGGGCAAAGCTGCGGCGTTACCCCAACACCCGTCGCAAGTGCAGCCCACCGTCGGCAGGTCCAGCCGATACGTTCCCGATGTTTTGCCCTCTCCACTCGCCGGTGGACAGGGGAGATCGTTCCACCTCGAGCACTCGGACAAGCAGGGGCGGGGAGGGGGGAGAGGAGGCGGTGGGGGGGTAGGGGGGTCGTGTGTGCTTGACTTGGCTTTGACCGCGTTGCTGGCATTCGGCTGCTGGAGCCAGCCAGAGGATTTAGGGGCATCGTTCGAATTAAATTTGACAGAGGCCGCGGGAGGTGTGATATATATCCTCTCATTTTTTTTTCAGATATGACCCACTGAGCCTATATTGCTATTTTTCAGAAGCGACCTGGCTATCGCAAGTGATAGCTCAACGAAGTGGCTTATCGTCGTGTGGAAGTGTACAGCAGCAGCCAATTAGTCTAAACGCTTGGTAAACACAAACCACGCTCGAACGCGAATGAAGAATGTGTCTATGCGCCTGCGTGTTTGGGTGGGTGTGAGATTGGGTGGTTGGGTGGTCGGGTGGCTGGGTGATAGGGCGGTTTGGATCATTTTGGGGAGTAGTTGGGTTCACGACCAACGTCGTCAACCCTCCGCCAGATCCCACAAATTCTGCACAGTCGGACACGTGATCTCCAACACCTGCCATGACAAGTCCCTCAACATCGGCCCTTAGGTCTCCTCTTCCCCCTGATCGCCAGACCCGTGGAGACCACTCCAATGCCCCGTCTCGACAACCGGCCCTCACCTATCCTGGGCATGTGCGTCCGACCCCAACACGAGCTTTTTTTGGCCACATCAGGAGGAATCTTCCCTTTGGCACGGACCTCACGTACCACGAGTACCACACAGACACGCACACCGTGGCCACACCACGTGAGGTCAAGCACCCTGGCCCTCGGACACCCACACTGCGGTGCCAGAGGAATCTTCCCTCTCGCACGCACTGGACGCACCGCACGTACTACAGATCCCCTGTATAGCCTCAACAGACTGTTGGGGCAAGTGGCACTTATGAAGACCGACAAGGCACACGAGGGGGTGGGTGGCCAACACCACACATGACCGCCTTTGTCTCCCTGGTGGCGATGTTTACACATCGCACCAGGTACTCAATTGAGTAGCCTGAGTCGACCTAGTGGAGACCCAGGACCGGTTCAAATAATCGTCACTAGTGTTGGCCGTGAGCGGGAATCTAACTCTCGTCGCCAGGTTCGTAGCGCAGTGCGTTAACCGCTACACTACCGCTCTGCACAACCACACGTCCAACACAGACAGACACACACACACACACCGAGGCGACACCGCGGGAGGCCAGGCACCCGGACCCTCCGACACCCACAGGGGAGTGCCCGAAGGCCCTGCCGGGGTGGCCACTATTTTTGATCGGCGAAGGTCGTCGACCTCTCCTCCACACACACCCCCCCCCTCCCCCCGCGCCCCCTCCCGCTCAGTGTAAAGGATACCGCAGGTGCTCCAAGCCGTCCCTGCTCAGGATCCCCGTGGTGTTGTACACGAGCATGGAGCTGAGCAGCACGGTCATGACGAAGAGCCACGTGTCGTGGTCGTTGTCCGTGTCCCCTTCCTGCACAATAGAGCCGTCACCGCCGCTGTCACCGACACCGAGGCAAACGCTTGACGGCACCACCGACCGATGCATCAGAGCGACCGCTCCGAAGCCGCGGTGCGCTCAGCTGCCATTCCCGTCAGCGGCGCTTGTCAGCGGTCACGCATCGAGATGATGTGACCCACCAACCCCCCCCCCCACCTCACCCACCGCATCGCATCACTTCTAAGAATTATAAAAGCGCGAATTTCTCAAGTTGAGCAGCAGCGGCGCGGCGGGACACTCCCCGTCGTTGGCTGTCGGTGCGGTTCGAACTGCCGAGAAAACTATTTTTTTTTATCGCATCCTCTAAAGTGCTCTGTCGTGTCAAGTGACAAGGACACTCAACTGCGGTAAGCAGATAATAAACCGTGCGCGATGCACTGCGTAAATTATGTAAAGGACACTGGCACTTTTGGCGTTCTGTGGTCTGACACTGGTGAGACTAGGCCATAAAGACGTCTCTCGTGTAGGCCAATTGCTTTCAAAGATAATGCATGTATTATCAAAGGATGTTTTGTTTGCATGTTCACCACCAGCACCGTGTGTGGTTCATTCAGACTTGATTCTTTGCAAAAGGTATCTATTTGGTGGATTTTTCTGTTGCGTGGAGTCACTTTATGATGTTTCTTGTTCATGTTTTGGTTTGTTGCAGTTGCACCCGAGTCAAGAGCCGCTTGGCTCACGGGGTTATACCTCATTAATGAAACTGAAAAGCTGAAACTGAACATATTACCACCTGTTTCATTGCCAGAATGGGTAACACCTATTCTTATTATTCATTCTTTGATGCTAGCAAAAAAAAGGGTCCCGTGGTAAAGCATTTAGATGGCTTTTCATTATTGATTGATTTTGCATCTCTGGAATGCGACTGTGGTCACTCGGAGCAGAAGCGTGGAATATAACGGGAGACTTGGAGGAGGGGATCATCGCAGCGACGACGATGGCGATCACGATGACGATGCACCACCCTGCGACTCCGACCGCAATCATGTGGCTCAACCAGCTCGTGGTAAAACTAAAGCTGTTGCTCTACATCGACATCGGCCGTACGAGGAGGAGGAGGAAGAAGACCCCGAACATGATAGCACGCAGCTATTTCTGCAGCGACTTCAAGCGACGTAGTTGCGCTGGGGGCACACCTTTTAATCCCTCGTGAAGATTGTTCGTCAAGTGTCAATCAAAGTGACTTTTTTAAGTCTCAGCGCTGACATTTAGTCACGTTAAACGGCAATAAACCGAGTTTTGTATGCACCGTATGTACTGCATGTACGTACGTTGAACTTCTTCCGCGCCGTACGTAGCCAATCGTGCTAATCGGAGGTACTGAGTGTTGTTGAGTCTATGTGCAGTGTTGAGTCTTTGGGCAGTGTTGAGTCTCTGGACAGTCTTGAGTCTATGGGTAGTGTTGAATCTATGGGCAGTGTTGAGTGTATGGGTAGTGTTGAGTCTATGGGCAGTGTTGAGTCTCTGGGCAGTGTTGAGTCTATGGGCAGTGTTGAGTGTATGGGTAGTGTTGAGTCTATGGGCAGATGTTGAGTCTGGACAGTATTGAGTCTATGGGCAGTGTTGAGTCTCTGGACAGTGTTGAGTCTATGGGTAGTGTTGAGTGTATGGGTAGTGTTGAGTCTATGGGCAGATGTTGAGTCTGGATAGTGTTGAGTCTATGGGCAGTGTTGAGTCTCTGGGCAGTATTGAGTCTATGGGTAGTGTTGAGTGTATGGGCAGTGTTGAGTGTATGGGTAGTGTTGAGTCTATGGGCAGTGTTGGGTCTGGACAGTGTATAGTAGTTTGTATGTTAAACTGCTTTCGCGCCATACGTAACCAACCGTGCTAATCGGGGGTGTGGGGGAAGCACAACAAATTACAAAGGCAACAGAGCAGAGTTTGGATTTGATGTGATTTTTGTATGCGGTCACAACGCCTGAGAACCCAGTTTCACCCAGCCTTGGTTTCTCAAGACCGGTCTTGGGCCTTAAGAATGGCTCTAAAGCAGTCTCTCAATTCAGAATCCGATGAGCGACAAAGCTCTTTCCCTCCCCAGATGTCCAGCAGTTTCACAGATGGCCAACTCTCACCCATGAACCTTTGGGTGACCGTGCTGCGATGACACGGAGAACTTGCGATGTTTCTAAGAGGTGAAGCTCAATCGCTAATGATCACGTTCGTACAGTTCAACACGTAATAGGCTTTCGCGACCACTAATATCCATAAAATAGGTTTTTGGGTTAGGTCGCCTGATCATGCTGGTTGTAATTACCGGCGAAAGGTCACGGTAGTCGATTTGTAAATGTTGTTGTGGGTTTTACTCTCCAACACACAACGGGGGTGCTGAACTAAGGGGCCGTCCATAAATGACGTCACGCACCTGGGAGGGGGGGGGGGTCAGACATTTGTGACGATGTGTGACGAGGGGAGGGGGGAGGGGTTTGAGAAATGTGACGTCACATTAAAATGCGCAACTTTAAATAAATATAGACAACACTAAATATACTTATTAATAAATGTTTTCTCCTACAACATCAGAGTGTCAGCGCCACATTAAATACGCACTACAATGACAATAGTTTAAAGCGATTTGAAGCATGTTTCATTTTTTTTGGGGGGGAGGCAGAGCTTTGTGACGTCATATTTGAGGGGGGGGGGTCTGACTTTTTGTGACGCCGTGTGACGACGGCGGGGGGGTAAAAAAATCGTCCAAAATCTCGTGACGTCATTTATGGACGGCCCCTAATAACGAATTGGCACGTTTTGTGTTACGTGACAAACCTCACTAATTGGTTGCGTCGAATGGTGGCGGGTTTAACAGCACAATAATATTTCGATTTAAAGCTTTCGTGACTGCAAGGATTCATCTTCTTTGGTTCTTTCGGTAAAGTCACGTAGAATGAGAATACAATAATACAATAAAACAATAAAATTCTCACGACGTTTCGGCCACAACACAAGTGACCTTCTTCAGGTGAAATGAACAAACCTGTCGGGACGACAGAGCTACATTATTATTGTATTCTCATTCTACGTGACTTTACCGAAAGAACCAAAGAAGATGAGCACAATAATATTTACGCGATCTAAACCAAAAACCAATCTGTTATGCAATTACAACAATAAAAAAAACCGCAATCAACTATTTGTATAATTATTATTTTACCCCAGGTAAGGCCCACTGAGCTGTACAGCCAGAGGAGCGGGCGGGGGGGGGGGAGTTCCGGCACCCCCCCACCCTGCGTCTCAGCGACGTCTCCCCGAGAGGGGGCGCGCGCGTGCACTTGGGGGTGGGGGCGGGGTCGGGGCGGGAGTGGGGGCGGGGCGATGTCCGTCCTCACCTGGTTGACCTCGCCGAGGCCCTCAGTGTCCAGCAGCAGCAGATGCCTCTTCTTGTCCAGCGGGTGCGGGCGTGGCCAGATCCAGATGCCCTTGGTGTGCGACTTGATGGTGCTGCCCAGCATGAAGCCTGCATGACCAACCACCACCCACACAAATAAAAATGCGATGTATGTACGTGCCATACGTAGAATTTCTTTCGCGCCGTACGTTAGCCAACCATGCCAATCGGAGGTGCGGCTGACGGGGCAAAAAAAATATCTCCACACCGTGAAGCTTTAACAGACTGTTGGAGCAAGTGCTGTTAACGAGCAGTACAATATGAAGGCCGGCAGGGCGCATGAGGGGGTGGGTGGGTGGCCAGCACCAAGCCGGGCCGCCTTTGACTCACCCGTGGCGATGTTTACACATCTCTTCAGGCTGAGTCGACCGAGGGGAGGCCCTGAACCAGTTCAGATATTCGCCACTGTTGTTGGTGGTGAGCGGGAATCGAACTCAGGTCGCCTAGTTAGAACGGCAGCCCGCTGACCACTGCACCACCGCACCCTACAATGTTACTTCGCAGAGACAAAGACCTCCCCGTGTAGCCTGTAACAGACTGTTGGGGCGAGTGTTGTTAGCGAGCAGCACCTATGAAGGCCGGCACAGGCGCGGCAGGGGGTGGGTGGCCAGCACCACGCCTTACCGCCTTTGTCTCCCCAATGGCAATGTTTTACACACCGCACCAGGTGCTCAATTCAGGCTGACTCGACCTAGGGGAGGCCCAGGACTGGTTCAGATAATCGTCACCACTGGTGGTGGCCGTCAGCGGGAATCGAACTCGGGTACCTGCTGGGTTCGTAGCGCAGCGCGCTGACTGCTATGATACAGATGTCACACACACACACGAGCACACACGCGGGGTGAGAGTGACTTATATAGGCGGAGAGCTCACCACACGCACGGGAAGACGAGTCTTACACGTGAAAGCACGTTGTGTACGTGTGTATTTTTGAACTTCTTTCGCACCGTACGTCGCCAACCGTGCTAACCGGAGGTGCGGGGGGAGGAGAACAGACTAAACACAAAAGCATTTGTAAAATAAATTAGTTTGTCAATCTAGATGATTATTTTAAAGTGCATTGCTCAAAGTGGCTTCCTCATATGGGAAGGAAGAGCGTTCCAGACGGTCGCAGAAGCGCATCTGAAAGCGCGTGATGCGGTTGACAATCTTTCTTCGATGGTTCGCCAAAAGCCGCTGCTGCGAGGATTCCTGCAGTTCGCGTGGTGTGTTCTGTTCCTTGACTGCAGTTCACATGATGTGTTCTGTTCCTTGACTGGAGTTCGCGTGGTGTGTTCTGTTCCTTGACTGCAGTTCGCGTGGTGTGTTCTGTTCCTTGACTGGAGTTCGCGTGGTGTGTTCTGTTCCTTGACTGCAGTTCGCGTGGTGTGTTCTGTTCCTTGACTGGAGTTCCAGTGGTGTGTTCTGTTCCTTGACTGGAGTTCCAGTCGTGTGTTCTGTTCCTTGACTGGAGTTCGCGTGATGTGTTCTGTTCCTTGACTGGAGTTCGCGTGGTGTGTTCTGTTCCTTGACTGCAGTTCGTGTGGTGTGTTCTGTTCCTTGATTGGAGTTCACGTGGTGTGTTCTGTTCCTTGACTGGAGTTCGCGTGGTGTGTTCTGTTCCTTGACTGGAATTCGCGTGATGTGTTCTGCTCCTTGACTGCAGTTCGCGTGATGTGTTCTGTTCCTAGACTGCTGTTCGTGTGGTGTGTTCTGTTCCTTGACTGCAGTTCGCGTGGTGTGTTCTGTTCCTTGACTGCAGTTCGCGTGGTGTGTTCTGTTCCTTGACTGGAGTTCGGGTGGTGTGTTCTGTTCCTTGACTGCAGTTCACGTGGTGTGTTCTGTTCTTTGACTGGAGTTCACGTGGTGTGTTCTGTTCCTTGACTGGAGTTCGTGTGGTGATGGTTTATGCTAATTGATGAGGTGAGGACCTGCCCACGCCGTGCAGGTCATGGGGTCAAATTTGTGCACACCTCACCCCACCGGTGGTCAACTATCGGTTGGTGGAGGCGGACGGCATAGACATTGGAGCATATAAGCACGGTTCAGTACGGTAATTGATATTGGCTGATGAAGATGCACAGCAACAACTGCAATTTCACATTCAGGTGGGTCAAGCCAGACAACCGCGTTATGAGTACACTAAGTGGGGTGTATCTTCGCTGTGATGTCTCTCTCTTCATGTTTGTGGACCGTAGCATTGCGTCGTTGCCTGTCGTGCGGTCTTATTCTGGAGGACCACAGTCGCACCACTATTACTGGAGAGTTTTTAATTTCCATACGTGCATCACCAGGTATCCGGATCTGCTGCTGCAATGGTTTGTGCAGTGGATGCGGTTTAGATGTAGAGCATGCACAGCTTCGTGGGAGATCAAACCCAGGGATCTTTCTACTGTCTCCCGAAGAGGGGATGACCAATAAAGGCTGAGCACAGATCCCAATCACCGCCCGGAGCTTCCTCTCGTACATGGCCTGACCTGCCGCTTTGTACAGAATCAGAATATGTATTTATACCAGAGGAATCTCCGATAAGCTATTAAGCTATTTATCACAGATGTCCAGTAGTGGTTTGGGCTCAGAAGGTGACAACAACAAACACAAGACAAACACATCCAAGAGAGGAGTGCAAAATGTATAGGAAAGGGTAAACAAATCACTGTTAAAAAATTATACGAATAAAACTAAACAGTTGTTTTTGTTATCTTAGCAGGTAAAGCCAACTGATCCATAATATAAGTTTGTTGGGTTAGATCGCGTAAATATGAATGTGCCGTTAAACCCACCAGCAACCGACACAACCAATTAGTAAGGTTTGTCATATAAACAGGACGTGGCAATTCGTTACTAGTGTGTTGGAGAGCAAATACACACCATTTACAACACACCGGTGCTGCTGTACTAGTAGTTCCATAGTTCCATAGTTCATTTATTTGGTATAGCCCTGTGAGCCATTCGGCTCTTGAATCGGGAGCAACCGCAACAAAACTAAAACATGAACAAGAAAAATATATTAAAGTGACTATGTGACTGTGAGTGATTATGTGACTAGCAATGAATTGTCACGTTCTGTTTACGTGACAAACCTTACTAATTGGATGTGTCCTGTGGTGGCGGGTTTAACGACACATTTACATGAACGTGATCTAACCCAAACCCCCCCCCCCCGCCCCCCTCTATTATGGATGATATTGGTCGCAAAAGCCTTCTTAGCTTATCGCTTCTTCTTTCAGAAGCGACCCGGCCGCAAATGATAGCTCAACTCAGTGGCCTATCGTGTGGAAATCCTACAGCAGACAAATACTCTAAACCGGTGGCTCTTAAACTTTACCGCAGTCTTGCACGCCTTTGGTTCTCGATCGTTGAAAAAAAATATTACACACAATGAATACATAGGGCTCGATGAAAGAAAGTAGTTGTACTTACGTGCCACGAGCTTAATTTGTCTCTCGATAATGTACCTTCTGAAACAACCTGGCCATGTCTTGCACCACGAGAAAGGGCATCGCGCACCCCCAGGGAGTGCAGCGTGCACCCCAGGTTAAGATGAACCACTGTTGTGAACGCACGTCGATCTGAATGCAGCATAAAATCGTTAGTTCTAAAAAATAACGATAATCGGATGACCGTTGAGTCTGTGGGCCGTGTTGAGTCTGTGGGCAGTGTTGAGCCTATGGGCAGTGTTGAGTCAGTGGACAGTGTTGAGTCTATGGGCAGTGTTGAGTCTATGGGTAGTAAAATTTTGATTTAAAGCTTTCGTGACTGCAGTAATTCATATTCTTAGTTCTTTCGGTAAAGTCACGTTGAAGGGAAACAACAAACTAATAAAATATATATTAAAGAATAAAAATTCTCACGACGTTTCGACCATAACACAAACGGTCGTCTTCAGGTGTGTTGGTTTGCATACATTTATTTTTAAACGGTGTATTTATTTATTTATAAGATGCCAGCTAGCAACCTCAGCAAAGATGAGCGTTTTGAATTATATAAATTAAAAAAGAGGGATGATATTGTAGTCCTCTCAGCTGACAAGGGCAATGCTACTGTCATCATGGATAAAATAGAAAACAACAACAAAATTTAAGAATTACTCGACGATGGTAGTTATACAAAAATAAAAAGAGATCCCACCAACAGCCTCGTCACACAAACCAACAAAATAATTTCTGATTCAACCGCATTAATTGATCAATCTAAACAGTTTTCGTTGAAACCTTCTGCTGCCAGGCCACCAAGATTATACGGCTTACCAAAAATACATAAAGTAGATACACCCCTTCGTCCCATCGTCTCTACTATCAACTCCCCCACCTACAAACTGGCTCGTTTTTTTGTCTGAAATCCTGCGTCCTTTCACTGGAAAAACCACCTCTGCGGTACAAAATTCTACTCACCTGGTATCGACAATCAAGGGTATTTCCCTGTCCCCAGACGACCTGCTTGTCAGTTTTGATGTAGTTTCCTTATTCACCAAGGTTCCTGTACCTGACACCATTGCAATCATTGAAGACTTGGTTCATCAAGGACTAAACACTGAGGTACCCCCCCTGGTGAGACACTGTTTAACCAATACATACTTCACTTGGAATGGAACTTTCTACAAACAAACTGAGGGCACCCCAATGGGCTCCCCCCTATCTCCGGTTATAGCTAACATTTTCATGGAGAAATTTGAGACTGACGCCATCCAGACTGCCACTCTGCGCCCAACCTTATGGAAGAGGTATGTGGATGACACTTTTGTCATCTGGCCACATGGCCGGCCTGCTCTAGACCAATTCTTCGACCACATCAATTCCATACACCCAGCCATCAGATTTACCATGGAAGTCGAAATAGATGGCAAGCTACCTTTTTTGGATGTCCTAATTAAAAAGAGACCCGATGGTTCAATGAGCCACTCTGTCTACAGGAAAGCTACCTATACGGATGCTTATCTGAAACCGGATTCCCACCACCATCCATCACAGAAGAATTCTCTCATCAAGACTCTGTATCATAGAGCCCAATGCATATCCGACCAGGAACACATAGGCAGTGAACTCAAGCACGTACACCAAGCTCTTAAGATTAATGGTTACTCCGACTATACAATCCGCAAAGCTATCACTCAAACCATGAAGAAGGACCCTCTTGAGGAGCCTTTCAAAACCATCACTTTACCCTACATTGCGGGGATCACAAAAAAGATCTCCAAAATCTTGAATAAACACAAGATCCAGGTCCGTTTCAACACATTACATAAAATCCGTGATCTGGTTCCGTCTGTAAAAGATGTGATTCCGGACATACAATACCCTGGTGTCTACAAACTAAGTTGCCTCTGTGGTAGTAGTTACATTGGAGAAACCAAACGCCATGTCTCGGACCGCATTCGTGAACACAAAGCAGACCTTAAACACGGTAGGACCAACACCTTGGCCGTGGAAGATCATTGTTATAATTCAGTAGGCTCACATGCCATTGACTTTTCCAAGACAGAGGTTCTTTGTAAGCCATCTGGCTACCATGAGAGATTCGTTCATGAGGCTATCCACATATACAACCACAGAGAAAATTTCAACCGAGAAGATGGATTCTATCTTAGCAATCATTGGAAAGATTTGATAAACCATTTCAGATCTTAATTGCTTGTTCACGCTTACAGTGGTTTTCAGACAGCATACATTAAAAAACAAAATTCGTCTCCCCCCTCCTCTTTTCAGAATATAGATGGACTAGTCCTAAATAAACTGCCAAATCTGAGCAGTGTTGAGTCTATGGGCAGTGTTGAGTCAGTGGACAGTGTTGAGTCTATGGGCAGTGTTGAGTCTATGGGCAGTGTTGAGTCTATGGGCAGTGTTGAGTCTGTGGGCAGTGTTGAGTCTATGGGCAGTGTTGAGTCTATGGGCAGTGTTGAGTCAGTGGACAGTGTTGAGTCTATGGGTAGTATTGAGTCTGTGGGTAGTGTTGAGTCTATGAGCAGTGGTGAGTCTATGGGCAGTGTTCAGTCTGTGGGCAGTGTTGAGTCTATGAGCAGTGTTGAGTCTATGGGCAGTGTTGAGTCAGTGGACAGTGTTGAGTCTATGGGTAGTGTTGAGTCTGTGGGTAGTGTTGAGTCTATGAGCAGTGGTGAGTCTATAGGCAGTGTTGAGTCAGTGGACAGTGTTGATTCTGTGGGCAGTGTTGAGTCTATGGGCAGTGTTGAGTCTATGGGCAGTGTTAAGTCTATGGGCAGTGTTGAGTCTATGGGCAGTGTTGAGTCTATGAGCAGTGTTGAGTCTATGGGCAGTGTTGAGTCTATGGGCAGTGTTGAGTCAGTGGACAGTGTTGAGTCTATGGGCAGTGTTGAGTCTGTGGGTAGTGTTGAGTCTATGGGCAGTGTTGAGTCAGTGGACAGTGTTGAGTCTATGGGTAGTGTTGAGTCTGTGGGTAGTGTTGAGTCTATGAGCAGTGTTGAGTCTATGGGCAGTGTTCAGTCTGTGGGCGGTGTTGAGTCTATGAGCAGTGTTGAGTCTATGGGCAGTGTTGAGTCTATGGGCAGTGTTGAGTCAGTGGACAGTGTTGAGTCTATGGGCAGTGTTGAGTCTGTGGGTAGTGTTGAGTCTATGGGCAGTGTTGAGTCAGTGGACAGTGTTGAGTCTATGGGTAGTGTTGAGTCTGTGGGTAGTGTTGAGTCTATGAGCAGTGGTGAGTCTATGGGCAGTGTTCAGTCTGTGGGCAGTGTTGAGTCTATGAGCAGTGTTGAGTCTATGGGCAGTGTTGAGTCAGTGGACAGTGTTGAGTCTGTGGGCAGTGTTGAGTCTATGGGCAGTGTTGAGTCTATGAGCAGTGTTAAGTCTATGGGCAGTGTTGAGTCTATGGGCAGTGTTGAGTCTATGAGCAGTGTTGAGTCTATGGGTTGTGTTGAGTCTATGGGTAGTGTTGAGTCTGTGGGTAGTGTTGAGTCTATGAGCAGTGGTGAGTCTATGGGCAGTGTTCAGTCTGTGGGCAGTGTTGAGTCTATGAGCAGTGTTGAGTCTATGGGCAGTGTTGAGTCAGTGGACAGTGTTGAGTCTGTGGGCAGTGTTGAGTCTATGGGCAGTGGTGAGTCTATTGGCAGTGTTAAGTCTATGGGCAGTGTTGAGTCTATGGGCAGTGTTGAGTCAGTGGACAGTGTTGAGTCTATGAGCAGTGTTGAGTCTGTGGGCAGTGTTGAGTCTGTGGGCAGTGTTGAGTCTGTGGGCAGTGTTGAGTCTGTGGGCAGTGTTGAGTCTATGAGCAGTGTTGAGTCTATGGGCAGTGTTGAGTCAGTGGACAGTGTTGAGTCTATGGGCAGTGTTGAGTCTATGGGCAGTGTTGAGTCTATGGGCAGTGTTGAGTCTGTGGGCAGTGTTGAGTCTATGGGCAGTGTTGAGTCTATGGGCAGTGTTGAGTCAGTGGACAGTGTTGAGTCTATGGGTAGTATTGAGTCTGTGGGTAGTGTTGAGTCTATGAGCAGTGGTGAGTCTATGGGCAGTGTTCAGTCTGTGGGCAGTGTTGAGTCTATGAGCAGTGTTGAGTCTATGGGCAGTGTTGAGTCAGTGGACAGTGTTGAGTCTATGAGCAGTGTTGAGTCTATGGGCAGTGTTGAGTCTATGGGCAGTGTTGAGTCAGTGGACAGTGTTGAGTCTATGGGCAGTGTTGAGTCTGTGGGTAGTGTTGAGTCTATGGGCAGTGTTGAGTCAGTGGACAGTGTTGAGTCTATGGGTAGTGTTGAGTCTGTGGGTAGTGTTGAGTCTATGAGCAGTGGTGAGTCTATGGGCAGTGTTCAGTCTGTGGGCAGTGTTGAGTCTATGAGCAGTGTTGAGTCTATGGGCAGTGTTGAGTCAGTGGACAGTGTTGAGTCTGTGGGCAGTGTTGAGTCTATGGGCAGTGTTGAGTCTATGGGCAGTGTTAAGTCTATGGGCAGTGTTCAGTCTGTGGGCAGTGGTGAGTCTATGAGCAGTGTTGAGTCTATGGGCAGTGTTGAGTCAGTGGACAGTGTTGAGTCTGTGGGCAGTGTTGAGTCTATGGGCAGTGTTGAGTCTATGGGCAGTGTTAAGTCTATGGGCAGTGTTGAGTCTATGGGCAGTGTTGAGTCTATGAGCAGTGTTGAGTCTATGGGCAGTGTTGAGTCTATGGGCAGTGTTGAGTCAGTGGACAGTGTTAAGTCTATGGGCAGTGTTGAGTCTATGGGCAGTGTTACGTCTATGGGCAGTGTTGAGTCTATGGGCAGTGTTGAGTCTATGGGCAGTGTTGAGTCTATGGGCAGTGTTGAGTCTATGGGCAGTGTTGAGTCAGTGGACAGTGTTGAGTCTATGGGTAGTGTTGAGTCTGTGGGTAGTGTTGAGTCTATGAGCAGTGTTGAGTCTGTGGGCAGTGTTGAGTCTGTGGGCAGTGTTGAGTCTATGGGCAGTGTTGAGTCTATGGGCAGTGTTGAGTCAGTGGACAGTGTTGAGTCTATGGGTAGTGTTGAGTCTGTGGGTAGTGTTGAGTCTATGAGCAGTGTTGAGTCTGTGGGCAGTGTTGAGTCTGTGGGCAGTGTTGAGTCTGTGGGCAGTGTTGAGTCTGTGGGCAGTGTTGAGTCTATGAGCAGTGTTGAGTCTATGGGCAGTGTTGAGTCAGTGGACAGTGTTGAATCTATGGGCAGTGTTGAGTCTTTGGGCAGTGTTGAGTCTATGGGCAGTGTTGAGTCTGTGGGCAGTGTTGAGTCTATGGGCAGTGTTGAGTCTATGGGCAGTGTTGAGTCTGTGGGCAGTGTTGAGTCTATGAGCAGTGTTGAGTCTATGGGCAGTGTTGAGTCAGTGGACAGTGTTAAGTCTATGGGCAGTGTTGAGTCTATGGGCAGTGTTACGTCTATGGGCAGTGTTGAGTCTATGGGCAGTGTTGAGTCTATGGGCAGTGTTGAGTCTATGGGCAGTGTTGAGTCTATGGGCAGTGTTGAGTCAGTGGACAGTGTTGAGTCTATGGGTAGTGTTGAGTCTGTGGGTAGTGTTGAGTCTATGAGCAGTGTTGAGTCTGTGGGCAGTGTTGAGTCTGTGGGCAGTGTTGAGTCTGTGGGCAGTGTTGAGTCTGTGGGCAGTGTTGAGTCTATGAGCAGTGTTGAGTCTATGGGCAGTGTTGAGTCAGTGGACAGTGTTGAATCTATGGGCAGTGTTGAGTCTTTGGGCAGTGTTGAGTCTATGGGCAGTGTTGAGTCTGTGGGCAGTGTTGAGTCTATGGGCAGTGTTGAGTCTATGGGCAGTGTTGAGTCTATGGGCAGTGTTGAGTCTATGGGCAGTGTTGAGTCTATGGGCAGTGTTGAGTCTATGGGCAGTGTTGAGTCTATGGGCAGTGTTGAGTCTATGGGCAGTGTTGAGTCTATGGGCAGTGTTGAGTCAGTGGACAGTGTTAAGTCTATGGGAAGTGTTGAGTCTGTGGGTAGTGTTGAGTCTATGAGCAGTGTTGAGTCTGTGGGCAGTGTTGAGTCTGTGGGCAGTGTTGAGTCTGTGGGCAGTGTTGATTCTTTGAGCAGTGTTGAGTCTATGGGCAGTGTTGAGTCAGTGGACAGTGTTGAGTCTGTGGGCAGTGTTGAGTCTATGGGCAGTGTTGAGTCTATGGGCAGTGTTGAGTCTATGGGCAGTGTTGAGTCTGTGGGCAGTGTTGAGTCTATGAGCAGTGTTGAGTGTATGGGCAGTGTTGAGTCAGTGGACAGTGTTGAGTCTATGGGTAGTGTTGAGTCTGTGGGTAGTGTTGAGTCTATGAGCAGTGTTGAGTCTATGGGCAGTGTTGAGTCTGTGGGCAGTGTTGAATCTGTGGGCTGTGTTGAGTCTGTGGGCAGTGTTGAGTCTATGAGCAGTGTTGAGTATATGGGCAGTGTTGAGTCAGTGGACATTGTTGAGTCTGGGCAGTGTTGAGTCTAGGGGCAGTGTTGAGTCTGTGGGCAGTGTTGAGTCGATGGGCAGTGTTGAGTCTGTGGGCAATGTTGAATCTGCGGACAGTGTTGAGTCTATGGGCAGTGTTGAGTCTGTGGGCAATGTTGAGTCTATGGGCAGTGTTGAGTCTGTGGGCAGTGTTGAGTCGATGTGCAGTGTTGAGTCTGTGGGCAATGTTGAGTCTGTGGACAGTGTTGAGTCTATGGGCAGTGTTGAGTCTATGGGCAGTGTTGAGTCTATGGGTAGTGCTGAGTCTGACCTCCTTCAAGCAGCGTAAGTGGGTACACACAGAGTCAATCAGTGGTGGTGATGACGATGGGTGGTAAACGTGGCCGGTATGCGACAACGTGCCGCACAGAGCGGGCGCTTCTCCGAAAAAACAGGCACCCGGCACTTCTCAGAAGGGGGTCCTATTACTGGGATGTCACCGCTCAGGGGCAACGTGGGGCAGTGAGCGCACGTGGAGCTGCTGTTGCCGCTGCTACTGCTGCTGCTGGTGGAGGGCTAATAAGGTTCAACACTGGGAACTTCTACATTCATACGTTACGCGATTTCCATGGGAACTATCCAGAAACAAACATCACCCCCCCCCACCCCCTCGTATAGCCTTACAGACGGTTGGGCCAAGTTGCTGTTCTCGAGTAGCACCTATGATGGGGATGGGTGGCCAGCACCACGCCCCTTGCCACCTTTGTCTCCCCAGTTTACCCATCACTTCAGGCTGAGTCGACCAAGGGAAGGCCCAGATATTTGCTACTGTTGTTGGTCGTGAGCGGGAATCGAACTCAAGTCGCCGGGCTCGTAGGGCAGCACGCTGACTTGCTGCGTCCCAAAGACAAAGATCCCCCGTATAGCCTTAACAGAATGTTGGGGCAAGTGCTGTCAGTTAGCAACTTTGGAGGCCGACACGTCACCCGACGGGGTGGGTGGCCAGCACTACCCCCGGCCGCCTTTGTTTCCCCAGTGACGATATTTACACATCGCACCCAGTACTCATTTGAGGCTGCTGAGTCGACCTAGGGGAGACCCAGGGCCGATTTAGATAATTGTCACTGGTGTTGGCCGTGAGCGGGAATCGAACTAGGGTCGCCGGGTTCATAGCGCAACGCGATAACCACTACACCACCGCTGTCAACCGTACACACATACACACTGACACACACACACACAACGGGTGTGCGTATATCCAATGTCTGTCGTATGAAGCCAATAATCTATGAGCGGTTAAGGCCAGATAGGCACATGGGTAGAGTGGGTGGAGCTTATACAATAAGGACTTTGCGAACAAGTCAACAGTGGTTTGGCCTTTGCATATATTCTCTTACACGCCTGATGAATGTGGAACTTCCATCACTGGCGTCAGCTCGGGCTATAAAGAGAAAATTAGCCCTAACGCATGCCGCAATGCTCATAAAGGTGCAGCTAATCATTTCCGTGATTCGTAATTAGTTTATGTATATATGTTGAACTTATGTCGCACCGTACGTAGCCAACCGTGCTAATCGGAGGTGCGGGTATTATATCAATTGTTATTTATGTATAACCCTCCACGACCCAACAGAGCCAATGAAACCACAATTGTCGCGTCACGCGGGTAAACATTCCGAATGATTTGGTTTATTTAATGCACGGCAGGCTTTCGCGAGCGATATCATTCATGAGAGGGCTTTTTTGGGTTAGATCGCGTCAACATGAATGCGTCGTTAAACCCTGCCACCATCATCTCGATCGGGAGGAGAGGAGGAGTGGAGGAGGAGGGGTGTTGAAAACGCCAGTCCAAAATAAAAGTTGACAATTTTGTTTGAACTCCGCGTTTCGCCGGCAGACGTTCGACTTCAGGTGTTGTGCAACCAAAGCTGGACTATCGTCCGCGTGGAAAGCGGAACGGGTGTCCAGTTTCCACGTAAGACAACCCGCACCCTAACAACCCCCCACCCTCACATCCCTCCCCCAGCGTAACCCGGTAAGGTGGCACCGCAAGACGTTCACGGCGCCCGAGGGTGTGGGCGACACGGTAAATCACGTCGTGACCGTGACGGCGGCGGCTGCTGCTACTGCGCCGGGTTTCGGGGGCAGAGGAGGAGGAGGAAAGGGGAGCGGACGGACGGGCTGGCGAGAGCGAGCGAGCGAGAGCGGTCCGCGCGCACGTGCTTGCGACGGTGGCAAAGCGGAGCAAGCGACTCCCAATTATGCGCCGACCGCGCGTGATTTATGTGGCGTGGCCCTCTTTAGAAAGCTATTTTGGCCGGCCCCCAGCTCTTTCACAAGCGCTGGGAGAATGTGGCCGTGAAATGCGGCAGAGCTTTTGCAGAAACAGACACGCAGCAGCAGCAAAAACCAAAAAAACGCCGCAACCGGTACCGGTTTGCTTCGCTTCAGTGTCTTTTACCTTCCAAACTCTACACCATCCCATCGCAAAACTCCCGCACGATTTATTTTTGCGCGCGCGCCAGGGAAATATCTTCAGAGGCAGGCGAGATTCCAACGATCCCAGTAAGCTTTCGGTTATTTGCTACTGAAACGGGAGGACCTGGTGTTAATCTACAACAATTAATATTTGAGCCTTCCAGCTCAAATATTGTTCGGAGGTTAATTCAGATTAACTTTTCCTGTTTTTGCCCGCAATTAGTTGAGCCCTTCTCTCTCTCTCTCTGTCTCTCCGTGGCTGTGTTGGAAGTTGCGACTCGCATCGCACCAGCTTATGGTCGCTTCCTGTGTTGAATTCGTTGAGGGCAGAGATGTCTCAGCCCACGCGTCTGAGGTTTGTGTCCGCTAGAATGAAGTACATCTGTATCGCAATGTATGGATTTTTTTTTCTTTCAGTATCGCATTGCACCACTGTCACGCGCCGGACGTTGCCTTCAGCTGCAGTGCGGGAGAGCCTGGCATCACGAGAATCAACGCCAGAAGTAGCTCTGGGCCAAATCTCGAACACAGAGGGTCGCCCTGCCATGCCCTGTGCGGGCTTCGAGTGGGCTCTTTCGTACTCACGTGACGACACCGATGATGGCACAATCGGTATGAAATTGAAGTCAATAACAACAACAGAAATCGCATTGCTTGCAAATTACATTTTTTTTTCTCGTTCTGCCGATGCCGAAAACGACAGGAGACGGGTGGGCAGGGGGGGGTGGGGGAGTGTGCATGGCGAGAGTGGCGACCCTGCAGGGCACGCACCTGAGTTGGACCCGGCGAGGCGGTTCATGAGGAACGACTTGCCCGTGCGGATCTTCCCCACCACGGCCACGACCACCACGGGCTTGTCGATGGCGGCCACGATGCGTGCCGTCTCGGGCACTACGTAGAAGTGGCCACTCGAGTCGCTGAGCAGCAGCGGCAGGGGCGCCTCCAGGCCTCGCTCGGCGACCTCCATGCCGCTCCCCACAGAACGGACGCGGTGGCACGGGTTGATGAGCCTGGCACGGCGGGTGATGAGGGTTTGCACGGGTGATGATGAGGATGGCACGGTTTGATGAGCGTGGCGCGGTTGAGGAGGGTGGCACGGGGTGATGAGCGTGGCACGGGGTGATGATGAGGGTGGCACGGGGTGATGATGAGGGTGGCACGGGTGATGAGCGTGACACGGGTTATGAGGGTGACACGGGTTGATGACAGTGACACGGGTTGATGATGAGGGTGGCACGGGGTGATGATGAGGGTGGCACGGGTGATGAGCGTGACACGGGTTGATGACAGTGACACGGGGTGATGATGAGCTTGGCACGGGTGATGAGCGCGGGACGGTGGCACGGCGCTCACTATTATAGCAGCGCGGTAACCCCGATACCGCCTGCCTGGCCACCCCTCAAGGACGGCCCCTTTCTTGCGTTGATCATCACAGAGGCCGCTACACCAAACCCCGCCCCTCCCCCCCACTAACTCCTCCGTCCCCACTGTGCCATGCGGGGTCACAGAGGCCACAAATGTGTGGCCATCGATTTTTTTTTGTATCTCTCTCTTTCTGTCTCTCGCTGTGCAGCGATGGGGTGGGCTCAGAGGGTCGCTCGTGTCGGTGGTGTGCTTTTGGTGGCTCGATGCCACCGCGGGTGTCGATTTCGAATGCCGCCCTGACACGCACAGACACACACGCCGGAGCAAGTGTTGTTGTTGTTGTTTAGTGTGTGTGTGTGCGCGCACCCGCATATCACTCTTGGCTAGTGACGAGCGGTGGTGTAGCTGTTAGCGCTGCGCCACGAAATCAACGACCCGAGGTCGATTCCCGCTCACGGCCAATACCCAGTGACGATTATCTGAACCGGTCATGGGCCTAGCACTCGTGTTTTGTGCCGGTCTTCATAGGTGCTCGCTAACAGCATTTGCCCCAACAGTCTTTTAATGCTATACAGGGGGATCTTTGTCTGGTGTAAGGTTGTTCAACAAAAGCCGGTTGAACCGATAACCATTTTAAGGATCGATTTTCCGCGTTTCCCAAAGGCTGGGACCGGTGACCCTCTCCAGGGGGAATTTATGAATTGATTGAATCTGTGACAATTGATTAATTGTTTGAACCTGTGGGAATTGAGTATTTGAATGAACCGGTGGGAATTGATGAATTTATTGAACCGGTGGGAATTGATTAATTTATTGAACCGTGGGAATTGAACTGGTGGGAATTGATTAATTAATTGCACCTGTGGGAATTGATTAATTTACTGAACCTTGGGAATTGATGAATTGATTGAACTGGCGGGAATTGATTAATTGTATTGAACCTGTGGGAATTGATGAATTGATTGAACAGGTGGGAATTTATTAATTAATTGAACCTGTTGGAATTGATGAATTGATTGAACCTGTGGGAATTGATGAATATATTGAACCTGTGGGAATTGATGATTTGATTGAACCGGTAGGAATTGATGAGCTGATTGAACTGATGGGAATTGATTAATTGATTGAACCTGTTGGAATTGATTAATTGATTGAACCTGTGGGAATTTATGAATTTATTGAACCTGTGGGAATTGATGCATTTATTGAATGTGTGGGAATGGATAGATTTATTGAATCGGTGGGAATTAATTAATTTATTGAACGATGGGAATTGATTAATTGATATAACCTGTGGGAAATTATTAATTGATTGAACCTGTGGGAATTGATGATTTGATTGAATCGGTTGGAATTGATGAATTGATTGAACAGGTGGGAATGTATGGAATGATTGAACCGGTAGTAATTGATAAATTTATTGACATGCGTGCGCAAAAACAAACCACACGGTGGTCCAATTATGCTTACTTGCTTGCTTAATTTAAATAAACAAACAAATCAATAAACACACCGCGCCTAACATGCTCTCACACGTGAACGTGACAAGAGACCTGTGCTCAGCGTTACCAAGTTGATACTTGGTTAAAAAAAAAAAAAACCTAAATAAAAGTAACTTGGAACTTTACGCCGCTGATACAAGCTGCTGGCCTGCTTGTGAGTGAAAGCTGCTGCTGCTGCTGCTGTGCAGCGCCCGCGCGTTGCTGAACATCAACGCCTGGCACCGTGGCTCGTGGAGATTCATCGACCACCCCGCCACTGCCCCACACAGCTTTGCTCTGCCTAGAAAACTACGGTGGCTCCTTGAAACGATTCGGATAAATAGGGAAACTGGTGACTGCCGCGCACACACATGCCTCCTCCCTACACAAGTGGAGAATTACAAACAACCCACACATGTCATGGGACCTTTTTTTGCTTTGTACTGTTCGACTTTTGGCTTTCTCTGGTCTTAGACTGGTGAGGCTATCCCATAAAGAAGACTGTCTCTTTAACGTAGGCCAATACGTTCCAAAGACAATGCATATATTATTATTATCAGAGGATGTTTTGTTTGCATGTTCCCCACATGCACCGTGTGTGGTTAATGCAGAACTTGATTCCTTGCAAAAGGTGTTAAAACATCATAACACCTCCTGTTTTATTGACAGAAAGGGTAAAACCTATTCTTACAACCCACACAGTGTGACTGCGGCAACCCGAACCAGACAATGGAGCCACCATATCGCGAACCAACTGCACCCTAAGCCTGGCTCTCCGACGGACTGAGCAGTATTAAATTTTGATTCCAAAGCTTTCGTGACTGCAGGGATTAATATTCTTGGTTATTTCGGTAAAGTAACGTAGAAGGGAAACAATAAAATAATAAAAAATATATTGTTTTATATTTGTATTATTTTATCGATTCCGTTCTACGTGACTTTACCGAAAAAACCAAGAATATGAGCAGTATTGGTCGCGCGACTCCCAAAGCCATCGCATGGCTCACAGACTTAAAATTGGACGCGTGAGTCCCACAAACTTGCCATACGCTAGACTAGCAGTGCTTCTTAACCTGGGGGTGCACACACACTCCCTTGGGGGTGCGAGCCATGGACACATTTCTTAAACCTGGGGGTGCACACACTCCCCTGGGGGTGCGAGACATGGACACATTTCTTAACCTGGGGGTGCACACACACCGCTGGGGGTGCTAGACATGGACACATTTCTTAACCTGGGGGTGCACACACACTCCCTTGGGGGTGCTAGACATGGACACATTTCTTAACCCGGGGGTGCACACACACTCCCTTGGGGGTGCGAGATGCCCTTTCTGGGGGTGCGAGACATGGACACAGTTTTTTAGAAGGTAGATCATCGAAACACAAATTCAGCTCGGGGCACGTAAGTACAACTACTTTTGATTTAAAGCTTTCGTGACTGCAGGGATTCATATTCTTGGTTCTTTCGTGACTTTACCGAAAGAACCAAGAATACAACTACTTTGTTTCATCAAGCCCTACAGTGAGGGAAAAAAGTATTTGATCCCCTGCTGATTTTGTACGTTTGCCCACTGACAAAGAAATGATCAGTCTATAATTTTAATGGTAGGTTTATTTGAATAGTGAGAGACAGAAAAACAACAAAAAAATCCAGAAAAACGCATGTCAAAAATGTTATAAAATGATTTGCATTTTAATGAGGGAAATAAGTATTTGACCCCCTCTCAATCAGAAAGATTTCTGGCTCCCAGGTGTCTTTTATACAGGTAACGAGCTGAGATTATGAGCACACTCTTAAAGGGAATGCTCCTAATCTCAGCTTGTTACCGATGTAGGGGTGCTATGGGGAATAAACACATGGCACGGGAAGGTGTGGTCCACCCACACCTTGGTGGCTACAACAACGTCCGCTAAGGCTCCAGTGGGTATAAAGTGCGGGGAGCCAGGGAGCTCGGGGCAGAGTGTGGGGCCCGAGGCTGAAGCAACCAGTGAAAAAAGAAGGCCAGCTAGGTGAGACCCTGGAACTCCTGTGACCGCTGCCCTTTTCAGGGCCGGCACAGCAAGCCAGTGATGCGGCCCCAGAGCCCCAGAGTCAGAGTCCTTCTAAGGGCCGGTCTGGTCGGCGGGGTGCCGAGATCTGTGCCTAACCAAGGCCGGATCTGATAGCCTCCCTTAGAGCCCTACCAGGAGGAACTGGGAGCCTAGAGCTTAGGCTAGAGAGCCTGGGGTGTGTTCCTGAGTTATACGGGTGGAGGGGCCGCTACCCCTTCTAGTGTAACCCTTGTTAAGGTTCAAATAAATAGTGCTGCTTCTATTCTGCCGTCTCCGTGTCCTGGAACCCACTACACCTGTATAAAAGACACCTGTCCACAGAAGCAATCAATCAATCAGATTCCAAACTCTCCACCATGGCCAAGACCAAAGAGCTCTCCAAGGATGTCAGGGACAAGATTGTAGACCTACACAAGGCTGGAATGGGTTACAAGACCATTGCCAAGCAGCTTGGTGAGAAGGTGGCAACAGTTGGTGCGATTATTCGCAAATGGAAGAAACACAAAAGAACTGTCAATCTCCCTCAGCCTGGGGCTCCATGCAAGATCTCATCTCGTGAAGTTGCAATGATCATGAGAATGGTGAGGAATCAGCCCAGAACTACACGGGAGGATCTTGTCAATGATCTCAAGGCAGCTGGGACCATAGTCACCAAGAAAACAATTGGTAACACAAAACGGCGTGAAGGACTGAAATCCTGCAGCGCCCGCAAGGTCCCCCTGCTCAAGAAAGCACATATACATGCCCGTCTGAAGTTTGCCAATGAACATCTGAATGATTCAGAGGACAACTGGGTGAAAGTGTTGTGGTCAGATGAGACCAAAATGGAGCTCTTTGGCATCATCTCAACTCGCCGTGTTTGGAGGAGGAGGAATGCTGCCTATGACCCCAAGAACACCATCCCCACCGTCAAACATGGAGTTGGAAACATTATGCTTTGGGGGTGGTTTTCTGCTAAGGGGACAGGACAACTTCACCGCATCAAAGGGACGATGGACGGGGCCATGTACCGTCAAATATTGGGTGAGAACCTCTTTCCCTCAGCCAGGGCATTGAAAATGGGTCGTGGATGGGTATTCCAGCATGACAATGAACCAAAACACACGGCCAAGGCAACAAAAGAGTGGCTCAAGAAGAAGCACATTAAGGTCCTGGAGTGGCCTAGCCAGTCTCCAGACCTTAATCCCATAGAAAATCTGTGGAGGGAGCTGAAGATTCGAGTTGCCAAACGTCAGCCTCGAAACCTTTATGACTTGGAGAAGATCTGCAAAGAGGAGTGGGACAAAATCCCTCCTGAGATGTGTGCAAACCTGGTAGCCAACTACAAGAAACGTCTGACCTCTGTGATTGCCAACAAGGGTTTGCCACCAAGTACTAAGTCATGTTTTGCAGAGGGGTCAAATACTTATTTACCTCATTAAAATGCAAATCAATTTATAACATTTTTGACATGCGTTTTTCTGGATTTTGTTGTTGTTTTTCTGTCTCTCACTGTTCAAATAAACCTACCATTAAAATTATAGACTGATCATTTCTTTGTCAGTGGGCAAACGTACAAAATCAGCAGGGGATCAAATACTTTTTTTCCCTCACTGTATGTATTCATTGTGTATGATATATATTTATTTTTATCATCGAGAACCAAAGGGGTGCAAGACTGCAGTAAAGGTCAATAGCCACTGGTTTAGATTATTTGTCTGCTGTAGGATTTCCACACGCTAGGCCACTGAGTTGAGCTATCATTTGTGGCCGGGTCGCTTCCGAAAGAAGAAGCGATAAGCTAAGGAGGCTTTCGCGACCAATATCATCCGTAATAGAGGGGGGTTTTGGGGTTAGATCGCGTTAATGTAAAAATAAAATAATCGAAAGGACAAATTAAGCACGGGGCACGTGAGTCCAACTTACTTTGTTTCATCAAGCCTATGTATGTATTGACATGAAACTTTGTTTTACCTTTGAGAACCAACGGGGTGCAAGGATGCAGTGGTTAAGAACAACTGTGGCTCGCTCACTACATGGGCTTTGCTGCCACCACGTGGATCGATCCTTCATGTGAATTTCAACAGGTATGGGGTTGCCACCCCTATCCTGGTTCTCCCAGGATCGTCTTGCTGGGACATTGTCGGTTGCGTAATAATGCTGATGGCAATAATACTAATACACCACTTCAACACGAAAGTATTTGCACGCAGTGCTCCCCGATTCATTCCGAGTTTTTTTTTTCTACAAGAAATATCTCGCTCAGAGCAGGCAACCGAATTCAATGTTGGTTTATGCCCCCCTCCCTCCATTCTCGTTGTACTTGGCATCACAAGATGCCTCTGCAGTTGGAAATGTCGGTCGTAGGTGATAACAAATGGTAAAGTTTGCTCTGCACGTTTCAGACAGAGGCCAACCAGGGACTTCATCTGTCTGAGACCCTCTCACCATCCCCGATCATCTCCAGTCGCCAATATTCCACCGCAGAGGCGTCTTGCGGCCCTACTGGCATCGTCGCCACGGTCTGTTGGCAGGTTGCTTGCGATGGTGGGGTACAGTGTGGGGTGCTCCTGCCTCTTTTCGAGACGTTTTCCTGGTGCTGAAGAGTAGGACAAGCACCCTTTACGAAAGGTGCTCCCTTTCTAGAGCCTGCTTATTGGAAGGCCCCCTTCTGTCAGCAATTTCTTGAGCGAGCGTTTGCGTAGCCGCGAAAAAGGAAAATCGGTTCATCTGAAAATAAAAGGCCAGACATCTTTTGAAAAATAACTTCGCATCGTTTTCAGTTGTCAAGCCACCGCTCGATAAAGGCAACCCGGCCTGTCAGTCATGGGGGGGTGGGGGGGGGGTTGTTTGACCATACTTCACCGCGGCTGTCAGCGCGGCTTGGTGAAGGGGAACAGTGGAAGGCAGTAAATCACTCAGCGCTGTTTTTCACCATGGCCGTGGGATTGAACTTAGGTCGCCCAGCTGAGTGGGTAGCTGAGTGATAACTCCTTCCTCTGAGTATTCCGAGGTCAAGGCCGCATGCCGACCATGCGTCCCCTTCCCCTGGGCCCCTCTGCCCATCTCACCTTCCTTCCCCCAATGTAAAGGTCAGCGCCGCTCAGAGGTTTTGGGAGGTCCGGGGCAGAAGCCCACGTGGTTTCCACGGATTCCACCATCCAAAGGCCCGCTTATGTGAATCACGGGGCAAGTTGGGTGCCGCGGTGGCGAGATGTTAACTACCTCGCCTGGTATACAGGAGGTCGTGGGTTCCATTCCGATCCCGATGCCTGCTGTATATTTGGAGTTTGCGTGTCTCTCTCTCTCTCTCTCCCATCATTATCATCACGGTGGCTAAGAGATGTTAACTACCTCGCCTGGTATACAGGAGGTCGTGGGTTCCATTCCGATTCTGATGCCTGCTGTATATTTGGAGTTTGCATCTCTCTCTCCCATCATCATCATCATCATCACGGTGGCTAGGAGATGTTAACTACCTCGCCTGGTATACAGGAGGACGTGGGTTCGATCCCGACCCTGACGCCTGCTGCTGTATATTCGGAGTTGGCATTTCTCTATTCTTGTGGTCGTGTGGATTTTCCTCCGGGTCCTCCGGTTTCTTCCCTCCACATTTAGCAACGTGTGTCTAGAGTATTTGGCCGCGTTTCCGCATGATAAGCCAATTTGTTGAGCTATCGTTTGTGACCAGGTCGCTCGTGAAAAACAGCTACAAAGCTCAGTGGGGCCGTAACTGGTAAAATAAAAATAGGTTTTTAAACATTTTTATAGTTGTATTTTTACGTGATATCAATTATGGGAAAATCATGTAGAATTAGTTAAACAAAGAGGGAGGTGGTGATAGTTTCGGACCCAGGAACGCAACCCTATTTTCCCCATGAAGTCGATCATTCATCCATCGTGGGTTTTCCCCAACAGTGAATTACTCAGGAATGTGACCCTCTACCCCCATCCGCCGCGCGTTTGTCGAGGTGTTACTGTCCTGGGTCTAGTCGGTGAATTAGCGAGGGTGGATATGTGGCGGTCGGATTTGTGACATTCTGTGCACTCATTAACAGTAACAATAATAATACACTCATTTTGAGATAGCGTCATTCACACCAACAGCATCCCATAACGTCGGACGTTCATAAAAAGAATAGGACCAAAGCCCATACACAGCCACTAACCTAGCACATTAAAACCCTGCTACTAATAAGAAGATGAGGAGAGTTCTGTATTTTATGCCTGCCCTAGCGCACCGCATCTCGCTGTCGTAGGCTTCAGGATCAGACCACACGTGGAAAAGACGTCGAGGAGGGAACCGCAAAAGACGAGCACCACATAAAACAAATCACCAGAACTGCCTTTTTCACCTCAAAAACATCTCCAGACTTCGCCCCCACACTCTCTTACTCCGCTGCAGAAACCCTCACCCACGCCTTCATCGCCTCCAGAATCGATTACTGCAACAGCATCCTATACGGCACCTCAACCAAAACATTAAATAAACTTCAGTACATCCAGAACTCTGCTGCTCGTCTGCTCACTCACACCCGCACCGGTGACCCCTGTCCTCCAGAACCTCCATTGGCTCCCGGTCCCACAACGAATTCAATTCAAAATCCTCCTCCTCACACATAAAGTCCCTTCATAACCAGGCCCCTTCCTACCTCACTGACCTGCTCCACCGCCACAACCCATCCCGTAGCCCTCGCTCATCTGACGCCAACCTCCTGACTCCACCTCTCAGGACCAAGCGTCGAACCTGGGGCGACAGAGCCTTCTCTATAGCTGCCCCCTCACTTTGGAACTCTCTCCCAAAAAAAATCCGTGACTGCACCGACCTTCCAGCGTTCAAATCATTGACTAAAACTCACCTTTTTAAAATTGCTTTTAATGTTTAGCTAAGTTTGATGTGTTTTAACCATTTGATGTAGTTTTTGCTGCTTTTATAATTTTATGTAATGTGTCTTTGAGTATTCAAAAAAGCGCTCACAAATAAAATGTATTATTATAAGCTAAAATATCTCCGCGCAACGCCAAGATGGGGAAGTTGAAGGGCCGAATTTTGGCATAAAACGGCACACGAGGAAGTGAGGGTTGAGCAGTTGGAGAAGAGGCTGTCGAGAGCGGTCTGCCTGGGCATGGCCGGGTCGTGCTGTTGGTCACGTGCCACCTGTCTCGTCGCTCTGTGGACTGCTGTCGTGAGTGAGTAACTCCCGCTGACTGGGCACTTTCTTTTCACGCACAGCTCCGAGGTGGCCACGGGTTTACAGCTCTGCGGTTCTAAATCCACGGTGCTGCCCTTGATTACATCGGCTTCTCAAGCGTAGTTAGTTGATGGTTTCAGCTCGGTTACCCATAACTGCACTTAATTAGATGAAATCCAGCCTCTGCGAATTTTAAAAAATTGGTGTTACTGGCAGTTGAGGACAATTACTCATACTAGGAATGAGTGAGAATGTACTACGGTCGACTACGTGAACCAGAATCTCAGGGGTAGTTCTGTGAACTCATTTTCTGTGGACCGTTCTCTAACAAGAAGGGATGGCACATTCGATTGGATACTTCTCATGACATAACACCGATAGCGCAATTTGGATAACGATGATATATTTAGATACATTTATATTGAAAAAAAAAAGGCAGATGTGAAGCACGGGCGAAAATGATCGGTGCTGAGAACCTTGTTATGATGATGAACGCATCTTGAGAGGACACCACCAACTCTCTCATTCACTCGTCGCAAGGTGCCTAGGGGCAGGCTGAGCAATCGGACAGATAGATATTGCCCGATAATCCATCAGTGGAGTTGCTTCCCGATTCCCTCTACCCACTGATATCTGCAGTCCGATCTGCAGGCAACAGCTTTAAGTAAAAGCCTGTGCTTACCTTTCCAACACTTTTCACTCCTGTCGTGCGTCCGCATTGTTTGTTGCTGTTGTAACTTACTGACCTCGCGGACCACCACTGGACTTCTGTGACAAAGAGCTTTATAGCTCATAGGATTCCTCAAGCATGAATGAAACGACAACATTTCGGTGTGGGCAGAAGCCGGGGGGCAGTGAGCAACGTGCCCATTGTTCTAACCGTCACGAAAGGGGATAGAACTGACAACCTCTGGATCAGCAGTCCCGTGTGCTAATCAGCTCACCAGTGGCACCTCGCTTAGTTTGATAATAGCAACAAATATATAGCGTAACAAAGAGAGTGTAATTTATTTTAAAACATTTGTATTATGAGCCAACACAATCAGACAATATGCGTACGATCACGGCTGTCACGATACATCGTAAAATATGAGATCCACAATACTTGAAGTTCGGTTTGCAAAATATATTCATATCATGTTTGTCGTTGATATTTTTTCATCAATCTTAATTTAAAAAATATACTTTTTCAATAACTATCGACGATCACACTTATAAATTAGCTATCCATTTATAATGCTGCTTTGAAAAATGTTTTTTTAAATATAATTAATTCATCGTGCTCGCGATGAATGTAATGATTCTGTGTGTAGCAGCGTCGCAACTGGATTATTATCGTGACAAGTTTTAATATGACCTCCAAAACTATGCTCTTTTACATCTTTAGAACGGCTGTGTTCAGTTTGTTGTCCTTCTCCCGCACCTCCAATGAGCACGGTTGGCTACGTACGGTGTGAAATACGTTCGACAAACATACGAAATGTATGTATTTAACGATTGAACGTTATACATTTTGGCATTCAAATAGTGTGAGCCATGGTGTAATAATGGACCTTTAAAATTATTATGCAACATCGCCCATCCTTCTGCACCACAGAGCCAAGTCTTTCTTCACCCACAACAACAAATGAAGGTAATTCTATATTTATACTGGTAGGAACCTCCACAGGGGATTATTGTGTCTGTCCGTCCATCGTGCATCCAAAAATGGGAGGGGTGGGTTGAGAGGGGAGGGTGGGGAGGGGCTGGGTGGGGAGGGAGGGGCTGGGTGGGGAAGGGAGGGTGGGGAGGTGCTGGGTGGGAGGGTGGGGCTGGGTGGGGAGGGGAGGGTGGGGAGGGGCTAGGTGGGGAGGGTGGGGAGGAGCTGGGTGGGGAGGGTGGGGAGGGGCTGGGTGGGGAGGGTGGGGCTGGGTGGGGGGTGGGAGGGGTGAGGATGGGTGGGGAGGGGCTGGTCACCCCGTGGTGCCCTTATAAAACTCAACGTTTAACCTAATCACGCCGACTTGTGCCCGCCCTCACAGTCGGGCATATTTGCGGAATACACCACGTGGTGCCGCCCATTGACCCTGGCCATTGACCGAGCAACCCAACGTTCCTACCAGCTCCCTCCGCAGGAGAATGTGTTATATAAAGAATGAACTTTATACATTGTCGCATTCAAATCGTGTTAACCGTGATGTTGGAATGGACATACCCATCAAAATCAACCATGTTCTATCCATTGCTAGATGGAAGCCTTCTCACATTAACATCTCGTCTCACACACGAGCTAACCTGATCGAGCCAACTCCGTTCTATGGTCAGTGCTGTGTCGACCACTCTGCAATCACTTCTTGACCACTGGGAATCAGTCCTTCGACGTTAAATCGCCACGATGTCTCCGAATCGTGTTTGTTCCATGATCGGCACGTTCCCACTCTGTCTCCGTGCAATTCCCAGCAAGCTTTTTTCGCGTTTGTTTTCATTGCCTGCTCAATGTTCTTCATCAAAGGAAATCTATGGATATTAGAATTCCCGAGGTGGTGTCATTATTTAGGATGCTTAACCATACTTCCCCGTTCAGGTCAATGCGGTTTGATAAAGAAGACAGCCCTAGGACCGACTGACATATCACTGGTCAATGATGTGAGTCACGGCCAGGAATCAAACTCGGCTCGCTGGGTTACGAGCAGAGATCGCTAACCAATGCGCCACCATCTTCTTGATTCTTTCGGCAAGGTCACGTAGAATGGAAATAAAATAATAAAAATAAAACATAATGAAATAAAATTCTCACGACGTTTCGGCCACAACACAAGTAGCCTTCCTCAGGTGAAGAAACAGAACTGTCGGGAAGACAGCGCTTCAGTGAACACCGCCAAGCTTGGCAGCGTCTTTTAAGCTGGGTGGGAGGAGCAGAGCGCCTTGACGAAGGAGTTTACATATCAACAGAATAATTTAGCATTGAAGTAGCTGTGTTAATGTGTTGGATTAGCAGGATGTTAAAGTCAGAAATTAGCATGTAACTGGGAGATTAGCATAATGTTAGTGTGAGGGATTAGCATGTAACTATGTCGGAAAAAGTGGCGGTTTCTTTTTTCTTTTCAACGTTAGCACCACGGAAAGCGACGAGCTTTGTTCAGACGGACGAGTCCATCTATGCTCGGAACGGAGGAGGGGGGAGGAACAGCCACGATGCGCTGCTCTGTCCTGTGTTGCGTTACAACTATGTTATAAACTAGACTACTATACATTACAATATTATACCTTCCAATCTAAACTACATTGTATAATATCGTATACACAGCCCAATGCAAGCTCTAACATTATGCATTATATTGATATGCCTCCAACTAAACTTTTTTCTAAATTACACGACTATACACCATAATATACACTACCATAGACAAACCCCACCCTTTAATTATATAATGCCTTACTATACACGACCCTATACTTTAGACTATAAAATATTAGACTTGTAATATTACACTATATATTATTCTACCAACCCTACTGTATACCACACTGCTGTATATTCACTACACAATTACGATACTATATATTGCCTTATTAAGTATGTTAAACATTACAATGTTATACTATTTATTATTATACAACATGCTATAAACCATACCATTGACCGTCGTGTGAAAGGTATTAAGAGGCAGTGCCAGCGAATGGACTGCGGTCTGACAGTCACCGTAAAATACAATCAATCTAGAACCGAAATGGTTTATGACGTCTTTCCAATGGTTACTAAGTCAGAATCCATCTTCTCGGTTGAAATTGTCTCTGTGTTTGTATATGTGGATGGCCTCATGAACGAATCTCTCATGGTAGCCGGATGGCTTGCAGAGAACCTCTGTCTTGGAGAAGTCAATGTCATGTGAGCCCACTGAATTATAACAGTGATCTGCCACGGCTGAGGTTTTCGTCCTACCGTGTTTCAAGTCTGCTTTATGTTTATGGATGCGGTCCGAGATATGTTGTTTGGTTTCTCCAATGTAGCTGCTACCACAGAGGCAACTTAGTTTGTAGACGCCCGGGTACTGTATGTCTGGAACCACATCTTTTACCGACGGAACCAGATCACGGATTTTATGTACTGTGTTGAATCGGACCTGGATCTTGTGTTTATTCAGGATTTTGGAGATTTGTTTTGTGACCCCCGCAATGTAGGGTAAGGTGATGGTTTTGAATGGCACCTCAAGAGGATCCTTCTTCATGGTTGGAGTGATGGCTTTGCGGATTGTGTAGTCGGAGTAACCATTAGCCTTGAGAGCTTGATGTACGTGCTTGAGTTCACTGGCAATGTGTTCCTGGTCGGAGATGCATTGGGCTCTATGGTATAGAGTCTTGATGAGGGAATTCTTCTGGGATGGATGGTGGTGGGAATCGGTTTTAAGTAAGCATCCGTATGGGTAGCTTTCCTGTAGACAGAGTGGCTCATTGAACCATCAGGTCTCCTTTTAATTAGGACATCCAAAAAGGGTAGCTTGCCATCTTTTTCGACTTCCATGGTAAATCTGATGGCTGGGTGTATGGAATTGATGTGGTCGAGGAATTGGTCTAGAGCAGGCCGGCCATGTGGCCAGATGACAAAAGTGTCATCCACATACCTCTTCCATAAGGTCGGGCGTAGAGTGGCAGTCTGGATGGCGTCACCAGTTCACTCACGTGTTGCACACAATGAGGCAGAGTCACACCTTGACGGAGAGGCCAAAGATCATCATCTGGGCTGCTTGCCACGTGGTTGTTGATGGAGACATTCCCTCTCATTGATTAAAAAAGTCCGGCTATACCGCGGGCATATTAACCATACATATATAAATATAGGATAAATAAACTGTCCCGGTATTCTGAAGCTTTTGTTAAAATTATGATATCAATAAAACATTTAAACCAGGGTTCATGCTACGAGAAATGTGTGTGGGACCGCGTCCCCTGTGAGCATCGCTGTAGAATCAACGTGGGGGAGATGTTGAGTGGCTGCCAACTCACCAAGTGTTCCGATTGAGCCCCCCTTTAATTAACAAGAGATTGAATTCACACAGATTGGTGAGAGTGCACATTTGCTCAATAATTTGAAAGATGACAACAACATGTTGGTATATGATTAACAAACGTGGGGTAAATTGGCTTAACTGCTGCCTTTTAGTCATTTTTGAAATATTACAATCGGTACAAAATTGTGTGTTTGTGCGTATAACTCTCCGTGTGTTTAACCAACAGAGGAGCAACAGGGCAGACTCTGCCACAGACAATGCGGACCGCACCTACACGTCGCTGACAATTCTGCCCACTCTCTACGAGACCATCCGTCCACCGGAAATGGAACGTGAAGAGGAATACTCAGATGTCGCGTTCATTGGTAACTCCCTACGCGTGCTGTAACGCGTGTTTTTCACAACGCCGGTCAGACACAACGCGATGGAGTGAACAGAACTACGTCCCAGCGGCAGTAGGAATGCACGTTGGTATGGCTGCTTCGTCATAGCATCGCACTACAAGGCAGGATACTGCTGGATGCTTTCTAGATGCTACCCACCACGCGCCACAGTCTTTGTTCAGCCTGCGAACGCATCTCACGTGTTATATCAGGCTGTGCTTTACCCTATATTAAAAATTACCATAAGAAGCGCATGTTTTGAGCTATGGCCCATTGTCATCATCATAAGTAACATTTGCAGCATTTTCAGTTACAGATCCTATTTTGCAGAGCGGAGCCCCTCAGGGTCACCATCTAAAATATTCGCTTCATATATTTTTCAATAGCCAGGTAGTATTAATGACAAATGTCATCGTTTTGAATGTAATATTTATCTTAATATAGGTGGAAATATGTTGAACTTCTGTCACACTGTACGTAGCCAAACACGCTAATCGGATATGCAACGGGAATTCTTTCCGGAGTGAAAACAATAAAACTCGTCATATTATTATTCCAATTGACAAGTGTGTTGAGTTTGTGTTCCTTGGTAATCAAAGTGTAGTCTCAGCAGCATTCACCACAAGCTCTCAGTCGTGGTAGCGGATGGAGCAATGAAGAAGAGAGATACCGATCCGCGAAAATGACAACAGTTAAACGCGTGCAGCTATTACCACGTGGATAGAGTGTAAATACGCAAGCAGATGGACATCAAGAGTCGCTAAAATCTACAAACTATGAACTATTTTATTTTATTTTAACAGGTAAGGTCCCACTGAGCTATGTAGCTCTTTTTCAGATGCGACCTGGCCACAAACGATAGCTCAATTAAGTGGCTTATCACGTGGAAATGTATAGCAGCCACGTATTATAAACGAATGTTGAATATAAATGTGGAGGGGCACAATTGGAGGACCCGGAGGAAAATCTACACGACCACGGCGAAAGAGAGAACATGCAAACTATAGCCCCGCCCACTTCCTCATCATGTCTTCACAAGCAGCCTCCCACTTCTAGCCCCGCCTACTTTCCCCTCGTGTCTTCACACGCAGCCTTCCACTTCTAGCCCCGCCCACTTCCTCATCATGTCTTCACAAGCAGCCTCCCAATTCTAGCCCCGCCCACTTCCTCCTCCGGTCTTCACACGCAGCCTCCCACTTCTAGCCCCGCCCACTTCCCTCTCCGGTCTTCACACGCAGCCTCCCACTTCTATCCCCGCCCACTTCCCTCGTGTATTCACACGCATCCGTCTACTTTCAGCCCCGCCCACTTTTACCTCACGTCTTCACACGCAGACTCCCACTTCTAGCCCCGCCCACTTCCCCCTCATGTCTTCACACGCAGCCTCCCACTTCTATCTCCGCCCACCTCCCTCATGTATTCACACGCAGCCGTCTACTTTCAGCCCCGCCCACTTTTACCTCACGTCTTCACACGCAGACTCCCACTTCTAGCCCCGCCCACTTCCCCCTCATGTCTTCACACGCAGCCTCCCACTTCTAGCCCCGCCCACTTCCCTCTCCGGTCTTCACACGCAGCCTCCCACTTCTATCCCCGCCCACTTCCCTCGTGTATTCACACGCATCCGTCTACTTTCAGCCCCGCCCACTTCCCCCTCACGTCTTCACACGCAGCCTCCCACTTCTAGCCCCGCCCACTTCCCCCTCATGTCTTCACACGCAGCCTCCCACTTCTAACCCCGCCCATTTCCCCCTCCGGTTTTCACACGCAGCCTCCCATGTCTAGCCCCGCCCACTTCCCCCTCGGGTTTTCACACGTAGCCTCCCACTTCTAGCCCCGCCCACTTCCTCTTCACGTCATCACACAGAGCCTCCCCACTTCCAGCCCCGCCCACTCCTCCCTCATGTCTTCACAGCTTCAAATCAAGATCAAACTACACATATACAGGCATCAAGGTCGGGTTCGAACCCACGACCTCCTGGATTCCACTTGGGGCAGATTATTTGGCAGCTATGAATGTCCACATGGTCGCATCATAAAAAGAGCTATTTACCTAGGTGAGCATTACCTGGTAAAAAAATAATATGAAGTTTATTTTTAGTTTATTTCAAACAGGCCAAGTGAAATTGAATATCTCAAGAATATTACCGTCGGGACATTTACGAATAGGTTATTGAATAAAATAAATAAATCAGATTTAAATCTACATTTTAAGATAAAGTTTATTGTGTTTAACGAGGTGGATATTCAGGACACCGGAAAGTCATCTCACGCGCAAGAGCTTGGCCTAGAGTCTGCCAGGAGGGGGCGATGGCTGCTGATACGGGCAGTCCACGACTCACGAACGGGGTTACGTTAGGAAGTCGGCAGGTTCGTAAGTTGCAACACAATAATGTAACGGATTTAAATGTCCATGCGGTCAGTGCTAAGAAATGCGTTTTGGTTAAACACAAAAGGGAAGCATTGTTAAACTCATAAATAAGAAATGTAGTACATCTGCATGTAACACTGTGAGAAACTCATAATTAATAAATGTAGTACATTTGCATGTAACACTGTGATAAAATACTGTCGATGTATAATTAAAGACCTTCAGGAAAAAACCTTAAAATCCGTAATTTTTCCATTTTAAGGTCCCCAAATCTCGATTTGCGACGATCTGTGCTCCCATCAACGAGATAATGAGCGCTTTATTTTCTGGCAGCGCAAGCGCATAGCACCTCGCGGTCGTAGGCGTCAGGTTCAGACCACACGTGGAAAACACGTCGAAGAGGGAACCGCAAAAGACGAACACCCAAGCGAAAAACTTTCCGCTCAACGCCAAGATGGGGAAGTTGGAAGGCCGAATTTTGGCATAAAACGGCACACGAGGAAGTGAGGGTTGAGCAGTTGGAGAAGAGGCTGTCGAGAGCGGTCTCCCTGGGCATGGCCGGGTCGTGCTGTTGGTCACGTGCCGCCTGTCTCGTCGCTCTGTGGGCTGCTGTCGTGAGTGAGTAACTCCCGCTGACTGGGCACTTTCTTTTCACGCACAGCTCCGAGGTGGCCACGGGTTTACAGATCACAGAGCGCATGGTCTGCACCTCGGAGTTCCTGGGGTTCTAAATCCGCGCTGCTGCCCGTTATTACACCGGGTTCTCAAGTGTAGCGAGTCGATGGTCTAAGATCAGTCACCCGTGCCTGCACTTAATTCGATTAATTTCAGCGCTGAGAATAAAAAAATAGGTGTTCCTGGCTGGTGAGGACAATTACTAATACAAGGAGTGGGTGGGAAGGTACTACGGGTCGACTACGTGAACCAGGTCACTTGGAGGAATCTCAGAGGTAACTCTGTGAACTCCCTTTCTGTGGATCGTTCTCCAGCGGGAAGAGGTGGCACTCCCTTGCGAGACATTCGAATGGATTCTTCTCATGGCACAACACCGATTGCGCAATCGGGATAGCAATGATATATTTTATCGTATTAAATAGTATAGTGAAAAAAAGGGCAGATGTCAAGTACGGGCGAAAATTATCAGTGGGGGGAACTTTGTTTTGTCCTGATGAATGCATCTCGAGAGAAGATATCCAATGACGCTCGCCAGTTTGCAACGCCACCAACTCTCTCATCGCAAGGTGCCTAGGGGCAGGCTGAGCCATCGGACAGCCAGATAGTCTCCGATAATCCATCAGTGGAGGTGCTACCCGATGCTCTCTGCCAACTGATATCTGAAATCCTATCTTCCAGCGACAGCTTTAAGTTAATGCTTGTGCTTACATTTCCTATACTTTATACTCTTGTCGTGTTTTTTGTATTGTTTGTTGTTGTTACTTTCTGACCCTGTGGCCCCTACTGGACATCTGTGAAAAAGAGCTGTATTGCTCATCGGAATCATCCTGGGGTATTAACAAAATAATCTGGTTCAGATTTAGGGGTGGACAGAGGCAGGCGGAAGTGAGGAAAGTGCCCATTGTTCTGTCATGCCAGGGGATAGAACTGGCAACCTTTGGATCGCAAGTCCGGGCGCTAACCAGCTCACCGCAGCAGCACCCCCGTTATTTTAACAACAGAAATACAAATAAAGATGGTAACAAAGTTTATCAGATTTTTTTCAAACATATTTACATGTTATTATTTATCCTGATGCAACATTGGATGTGTTTCTTAGCAACATATGAATGATATTGAGTTTTGTCACGCTTTGCAGGCAATGCCGACCCAAAATACGTAGATGATGCCAAAGCGATGTATCATCAAACTATCCTGCTGCCCTGTCGGACAGAATGCCATGGACCTGTTATCGTTGATCGATGGAATATAGACATTAATGGTGTATTTGAAGACTTTGGACATTTTAATGAAAAAAACACTGGCAAGACCAAATACATTGACAACAAAAACGCTTCCCTGACCATTCAAAATCCTGAGTGGGAAGGAAAGAGATGGTACAGATGTGAATGGTCATGTAAAAATCAAGACTCTCATAACATGTATTCTGATATATCTATTCTCCTAATCAAAGGTAAGTTACGGATTATGCAATTTAACACGCCCACTTAACACAATATGCGAAGAGACATGAAACTGACCAAAAGTCACGACACATTTAATTTATTTATCTAATTAAAGTTTTCTTTGTTAATCTATTTAACTGATGCAGGTTCAATGGCACATACGCTGTAATCAATACAACTTAGTAATGCTAAGATATACGATTGTTGAAGGAGTCGATTACTCTACCGATTATCATTTCGAATACTCGACTAATCAGAAAACAGTAAAAGTTTGGAGAGAGAAAAAATATCTCACCTGTGTCCAAATGTGTGCCGCTGGACGGGAAGTGATGGGCGAGACTTGTGACGTCATTTGGCATCACCAGCATAGCTTGTCGGGAGTTTCCTGCCAAACGCCATGTGCATGTCCTCTGCACTGAAGGGCTTTGGCATGTTGAATGTTGTTTTACCTACTCTTTGGTTCTTTCGGTACAGTCACGTAGGTATAAAATCAAATTAAAATAAACAACATCACGACGTTTCGGGCGCGACACAAGTGCCCGTCATCAGGAGGAAACAACCCCAGCAATAAACAAATTGCTGAAATAGGCAAAAGGAGGCTGCTTGTGACAACGAGGTTAAATATATGTAAGAGGGGGGGGGAGGAGCCAGGGAGGAGAGATAGAGGGGGTGGGGGTGTGGGATGGGGGGAGTGGCGAAGTGCAAGCTCCAACCTGAGCCCGAGTACAACACAATGAGAAGTGCGAAGTCCAACCCAGGCCCGAGCTCGACACAATGCCGGGCTGGGAAGTGAGCGGGAATGGAGGGTTGGAGGCTGAAGAAACTGGCGATGCGGATATGAAGGCAAACTATAAATCAGATAAGGTTTTACCTTTTTAATAACATCCTTCCAATGATTTCTCAATTTGTACCCATCTTGTCGGTTGAAGTTATGTCTATGTTTATATATCTGGATGGCTTCATGAACAAACCTTTGATAGTAGCCCGAAGGTTTGCAGAGCAACTTTGTCTCGGAAAAAACGATATCCTGAGAGCCCACAGCGTTATAGCAATGGTCAGCCACGGCGGAGGTATTAATCCTGCCGTGTTTCAGATCTGCCTTGTGCTCGTGAACACGGCATATGTCGGACCGTGTTCGCGAGCACAAGGCAGAACTAATACCTCCGCAGTGGCTGACCATTGCTATAACGCTTTGGGCTCTCATGATATCGTTTTTTTTCCAATACCAAGTTGCTATGCAAGCCTTCGGGCTACTATCAAAGGTTTGTTCATGAAGCCATCCAGATATATAAACATAGACATAACTTCAACCGACAAGATGGGTACAAATTGAGTAATCATTGGAAGGATGTTATTAACCAGGTAAAACCTTAACTGCTTTATAGTTTGCCTTCATATCCGCATCACCAGTTTCTTCAGCCTCCTACCCTCCAGTCCCGCTCACTTCCCAGACCCGGCATTTTGTCGTACTCGAGCTCGGGTTGGAACTTGCACTTCGCCACGCCCCCTACCCCACACCCCCACCCCCACTATCTCTCCTCCCTGGCTCCTCCCCCCCTCTTACGTATATATAGCCTCGTGTCACAAGCAGCCTCCTTTTGCCCATTTCAGCAATTTGTTTATTGCTGGGGTTGTTTCCACCTGATGACGGGCAGTTGTGTTGCGCCCGGAACATCGTGATGTAATTTATTTTTAATTTTATTTTATGCTTACGTGACTTTACCGAAAGAACCAAAGAGTATGGATCATTGGAGTCACGAAAACATCAGATCGAGTTTTTTTACCTATTTAATTTTGAAAATTAAGGAACTTGTGAATGCTGTTGTGACTCCAGAACAAGGGTTTAAATCAGTGTGTACCACCTATTGTGACATGTGGGTTGTAAACATGGTCATGAAAAAAACAAGTGGAACAGAAGCTGAAGAGTGCACAAAAAAGCACTGAGAGATGTATACACTTGGATTTACTTTTAAAGACGGAAGGGAGAACGCATAGATTCGAGAACATACACTGGTTAGTGATGTTGTTCAAACTGTTAAGGACAGTAAGTGGACTTTGTCAGCACACGTCACGAAATGAAACTTTTATTTTTAAAAAATGTACATTTATAGGTCAACAAAGTGGATTATCATGCCTAAATTCACAGCAGACAAATTCTCTAAAGGCCTGCTGATTCCAAACACTGTAGGAAAAAAACCGGAGGACCCGGAGAAAATTTCACGCCACCACGGGGAGAGAGACACACTCCAAATATGCAGACATCAAGGTTGTGATCGAACTCACGACCTCCTGTATACTAGGCGAGGGAGTTAACATCTTGCCACCTGGGCACTGGGTGGGGCTATTTGGAGTGTGGGCCGGACGGCGTGAGTAGTGGGCAGGGCTACGTGAGCAGTGGGTGGAGGTGGAGAAGAGAGTGTGGCCAATATCAGAAAGGGTCAATCACTGTGTGGGTGGGGCTAGTGGGTGAGTAGGCATGGCTCTTGAAAAGTGGGCGGGGCTGATGGAGGGGCTGCCGGCCCACCAAGTGTCTGAGTTGAGCTTCGCAGACATTTGGGCGCCTGAGACAAAGGGACACTCGGAGTTTGATTATTAAAGCAATGTTGGTGAAATGTGCTTATGTATGTCTGCAGATGTTAAGACGAACAACAATATCGGTGCTAAAGTTGGTGAAAAGATCTCGATTCCCTGCCGAGGCAAATCTGAAAGCAGAATCATTGGAAGCGTTGAATGGCACTTTGCTCTACCAAGACAACCATACTACTCCGTCAACACCGTCAGTGGAAGAAAACACTCCATCGATGATAACAAATCACTTCTCATTCACAATCTCCAGAAGAAAGATGCAGGATTTTACCTGTGTGAGCTGAAGAATGTCAAGGATTTCTACGAGACGAAAGTCAACATAATACGAGGTAATGCATGAAAATGAAGCTACATTACGACACGTGGACACAGCTTTAGGTTACGAATGATTCCGAAACGTTTTTCTACGCTTTTCAGACTTCAGCAATAATATTTAAAAAATCATAGCGGAGTGTAAATCCACAAGTTTCCTGTTACACTTCTTCGCAAGTGAAACACAAACGTGCTAGCCATCGCCTTTGGTGGAACCAAGACTCAAAAATGTCAAACGTCACGCAAATGCCCCAACTGACACAATTGTGAGTGCATGCTTACGGTCATGGTTTCCACCATATGGAGATAATACGATCCATTATACAGTAGGAGATACACATTAATTATATTGTGTTGCAAAAATATCGTTACGTCGTGGTTATTGTGTCTCAATTGTCTGCAATTGTAAATAAGCTATTCATTTATCATTCTGCTTCGTGGAACTTTTTTTGTAACGTAAATAATTTATAGTGTTCGGAATAAATGTTATTTATTTTGCGCGGAATACAAAGTACGTGAGTCGTAGAGATGATAGATTGTAAAGTTGGCATGAAAAGACTTGTGGCCGGCTTGTGTTTAGTGAACTGCAGTTGGGGATCATTCACGTCACGAAGTAAATCTCATCCGTGCCGGAAGTCGAGACAGGCATGAAAAATGCAATAAAATGTTAAATATATTTACAAAGTTACAAGACACTATATCATTATAATTGTCACATCGTGAACGTTGTTGAAACTGCAAACCTACTCATGAGGGCAAATTGTCATTAGCTGGATTTACGACGTCGACATACATGAACCAATTGTGCGAGAGGAGGCGCTTACATCCAATAGGCAATGGAATCCAGCCTCACCCACTTCAACACCCAAGGCAATTTAAACTCGAATCTATGAACAAAAAGTCATAATACCCAAATAATGTAGCAAATACCTTTGTCCATCGCCAACCCCTCAATGTACCACGAAGCACGCTACACTCACCTGACACTCACCTGACACTCACCTGACACTCACCTGCACCTTTAAACTTATCGATGCAACCTGTGTTGAAATTGTTTAAACAATAGCGCTCCAAGAGATTTATGTGAAGCACAATTACTACAACACGAACAACAAAACAATTCAGACCTTTGCCAATCTGCTGCTGGATGAAGGCCACCGCGCACCGTGTGATCGTGGGTAAAGTTTGATCATACTTCACCACGCTGGTTAGTGTGGGTCTTGAAGCAGAGAGGCCCACGGCTGACTGAGAAATTGCTTATCCCTGATCTTATGTATGGCTGGCAAAGGAACTTGGGCTACGCGGTTCATTGCCCAGTGTTCTATCCATCGTACCGCCATTGTCACACCGCCCTTTAAATCGTTCCGGTTTTCAAGAAGTGTTCAGATCGTTGCTAAGCCGTAGCGCTTCCACCAAAGTAGAAGACATGCACTGCACACTGCACAAACCAAGGCGAGTGCCACAACTGGATTAAGATCATGACATGTTTCAACATGACATTTAAAATGTATTATGCAATAGATCATCCACCCGCCGCCACAACGTCAACTCTCGCTTCCCCCACGACTACAGCAAACGCAGGTGATTCTATGCCTTTAATGAGTAAACTTTACACATTTTAGTATTCATAATAGTATGGTGTTTGAAAAAGAAATACCCAGAGGAATATCATCATGATCATCATTAATCGTGTTATATCCATTGCTGGATGAATGTCTTCCCAAATTGTCGTTACTTTCCCAATAATAATTCAAATGTATAATGCGCATTCCATATAAGGATCCAAATGTGCAATTGTAGTGGGTTCCACGGAGACTGGAGACATAGTCTTTAGAGGCAACACGGTTTATTTGAATCTCAAACAGAAAGCCCCCTTTTACTCCCACTACCTGGGGAGGAATGACCTCCGGGCTGACGTGCCCTATCACTGGGGCTGCGGGCTCTGAGTCCTCCGGCTAAGGGTGACCTCGGGGAGGCTACGCTGACCCGACCCAGCCAAGGTGCGGGTCTCGACCGTGCTCAGCCCCGGCCCTTAAAAGGACGTCGGGTCCTGGGATCCCAGGGTCCTAGCCTGGCTGGCCTTCTGTCTTCATCTTCAGAGCACTGCCTCGAGCCGTCCTGGGGTCCGTCTTTTAGACACCCCTCGGGGACTCTCCGCCCCCGGTACCGCCCCCTTTCTAGAACTTTCCAGGGGACTCTAGAATAACCCCTCGCCTGGGGTCAGGGGGAGAACTGGGCCTCCCAACGGTCCGGCTCTCTCTTTCTCTCTCTAACCCAGGGTGGCACCCCCTATAGACCCGTGCCCGCAACTACAGGTAAGTATACGGCGGTGTGTGCTATATATTTCCGATGCTACACAATGCATGAGAAGCAGGATACAAAAACCGAATAAGGGCAACCGCCGGAACTAAAGAGGGAAGGCCAATTTAAAGAGATGGGTTTTCAAAAAAGGACTTACATATATCTACCGAGGACTCGAGATGCCACAATCCATCTCGTATCACACATTAGCTAACCTTATAGTTCCACCTCCGTGCTGGATAATCTTATTAGGTACGGTCAATGATGGGTGACCCCTTTCGTCGATTTTGTCCATTGGCAATCAGTCCTTCGACCTTAAATCACGACGAGGTCTCGGAATTTTTTTATGCGATCCGCACGTTTCCACTGTGTCTCAATGAAATTCCCAGCACTCGCCTCGTCGTTGCCTAGTGTTCAGTGTCTGCTCCATTGTACTCATCAGTGTCCATCTCAGGCTTCATGATGATAATCCTACTTTCATTTTATATAGGGGCGTCATTCGTGCTAACAGCATCCCCACAACGTTTTGATATTACTGTATTGGATATGGCAAATGGATCGAGCACATTGACAGTGACGAAGAAAACGTAGGAATACATTACGCGTAAAACAAACGCCGTGCTCTTCTTCGGTAAAGTCACGTAGAATGAGAACAAAACAATACATTCATAAAATAACACAATAAAATTCTCACGACGTTTCGGCCACAACACAAGTGGCCGAAACGTCGTGAGAATTTTATTGTTATTTTATTTTATTAATTTATTATTTTATTCTCATTCTACGTGACTTGACCGAAAGAACCAAAGAAGATGAATCCTTGCAGTCACGAAAGCTTTAAATCGAAATTTGAACGCCGTGCTGTATAATATTAAAACCCTTGATCCGACTGCTGGACAAAGGCCTCTGTATTCCACGTCAACGTGGTGGTCGCTTGAGTAGACTTCGCCGCGGAGATCAGCGCGGGTTCGTGACGGTCCCGGTTGGGACGTCGCTCGCCGCTGATGTTAGCCGTGGTTGAAATGTGCCACTCGTCTTCCCGGTTTCATCACAACCCGGTGCTCTGACAAATTGGTCCGCCGATATTGTACACTACCCCCCCCCCCCCCCTTAAAAACAAAAAGTGACCGTAATCAATGCTCAGATGGTTCTTAACTATAATTCTTGAGCCAATATAGAGCCAGTATAGAGTATGTATAGAGTATGTATAGAGTATAGAGTAAGTGTAGAGTATGTATAGAGTATGTATAGAGTATGTATAGAGTATAGAGTAAGTGTAGAGTATGTATAGAGTATGTATAGAGTATGTATAGAGTATGTATAGAGTATAGAGTAAGTGTAGAGTATGTATAGAGTATGTATAGAGTATGTATAGAGTATGTGGTTGTTCGGGGGCGCCTACGGCCACGTTGCCCTTGTAAGGGCCGGGACTCTGTGTGGCTCAGTGGTGAGACCCTGGGAACCCCCGGCCCGACGTCCTTGTGAGGCCCGGGTCCGAGCGGGTCAGTGGTCGGGTTAGAGTAGCCTCCCCTAGGCACCCACAGCCGGAGGACCCAGAGTAGTTGTCCCGTGTTAGAGCACGTTAGCCCGGAGACAGCACCTCCCCAGGCAGTGGGTATAGAAGGGCCATTGCCCTGAGTGAGCCGGGGCTGTATTGCCGTGTATTGTGAATAAAAGTGTTGCCTTCAAGATCATTCTCCGACGTCTCCAGACATGGGCTGTAGGCTGCATATGCCAGAAGCAGCACTGCAACAGGACTTAGACCGTGACGTGTGTTGATTATTATGATTAATTATTATTGTGATATTTAAAACTATTATGCGTCGAAATAGTCTCATCCACGGTGTCTGAATGGTAAGAAACAGCGCAAAGGAAAAACATCATTATCAGCCTTGTTCAAAGTATCCACTGCTGGATGAAGGGCCTTCCCACGTTATCATTACTGCCCCAAGGCCCCAAAGATGCCACAATTCGTCTCACCTCACGCACGAGCTGATCTCATCGGCCCCCATCCTCTGGTGCATTGACCTCGCAGTACCACGGTGACCGATGTGTCGTCAGTCGTGTCCACTGGCAGCAAAAAATTCCATCATAAGTCACGACGACGTCCGTAAACGTGTTGGTGCTCCGATCCACGCGCGTCCTCTTTGTGTCAGTGGAATTGCCAGCATTCGCCCTCTCTGCACGATTCATTATGAATCGCGAGTGTATATAATGAATTACTTAAAATTAAATTAATAAATATGTCCAGTTTGGGCGGGGGGGGGCGTTACCCACCCCCGCCTCTTACCGCAATCTCACCAAATTCTCACCACAATCTCACGATCATCTTAACACAATCTCACGAACTCACCGCAATCTCATGATGATAAGTCATTTAAACACCCAGAAGAAGCAGTCTAGTCAACCCAAAGGCTTCATTTCTTTTGAGATGGCATTTTGCCATCGCATTTAAGGCGTTACCCACCCCCGCCTCCCCCCGTCATGCCCCCCGCAAAAACTCCGTCCACCACTGCAGGAAATCATTGAAGAACTGAATAAAGTGAGAGTTGTGAAGTCGGGACACATATGAGCAAAAGGAGAGCAATGTTGCAACAAGCTCACTGATAGATTAAAACAATCTAGATTTGAAGTTTTCATGACCATAGGGATCCATACTTTTTGGTTCTTTCTGTAAAGTGGGACAACTCACCCGATGATGGACGTGACTTTACCGAAAGAACCAAAGATTAAAACAAGCTTATTGCTGTAAGGACGCTACGCTGGACAAAGCAGAGTGGATAATGCATGTCTATGGATAATTGTTGAAGGAGTGGAGTCAAATTAATGAATTGGTGGCCAGTAAGAGCGGGTTGCTGTCCTTTCGAAGAACTAGATTTAATAAGTAAAATCAAAATACTCATGCATCCACAAGACAACGTCATAATATCTGCTATGATATGAATCGAAGCTACAGACACTGACAACGAGAGTTAAATAATATGAGAACTATACTCTTTGTTTTTTTCGGTAAAGTCACGTAGGTAAAATAAAATAAATGAAAACAACAAATGAATGAAAACGACTGTTTTCATTTATTTTATTTTACCTACGTGACTTTACCGAAAAAAACAAACAAAGAGTATGAATCATTGCAGTCACGAAAGCTTCAAATCTAGAATATGAGAACTCTCTAGCCCATGTCGTTATCGGGGCTGTTTCACCACACGTTACGATGCTGGTCAGTGCGCATTGATAAAGGGGACAGCGTTGATGTTCGCTTTGGCCATGAATCGGAGCCAAAGGAACTGGGTTCATGGCGCAGTGTGATAACCACCGCACTATCAGTTCAACCCATATTGCACACAATGGGCCAGATTTGACGCCTTCACATACTGGCCACTCATGATGATGGAGACATTCCGAAATGTTCATTTAAAAACTACAGGCAAGGGTAACATTCACCAGCAAGTAATGGGCGGCGATGCGGCCGAGTGGGAGCACGTTTGGTACGGGTGGCCGCACTGGTTTAATACTGGGGGTGTATCGTCCATCAATACACGCGCTGTCCATTTCACCCTGAGCGTGAAAGATGCCTTGGCGCTTGTCTGAAAACGAGTCGAGCCGCTTGCGCTGGCATCACGGTCTAAAATATTTTGTATTTATCTAAGTCACCTAATGAGTTAAACCACACATGAACGTCTCTCCCCTTTACTGACCAAGCCGTGTAATAGTCTGAGTAACATAGTTGCCTTCTTGATGTCTTGCACGATAAGAAACAGCGCGAATGCCAAGTGTCCTAAGTGAGTGAATCGGTCCCAAAACCTACAACGCATTTGGACCCCAATTCACGCGTTTGCCGAAGCGCTGTACCAGTGTCGCAGGTGCTGTGGTGCTGACTTTCACAGCTTTCACAGGCGCAGCACACACACACACACAGCTCGAGTTAAGATCTGCCCCTCTTTGCAGGACCATCCGGGGTGAACCTCACCCCGGTGTACATCGCCGTGTCGGTGGTCGTGTGCACAGCGATCGCGTGCGGGGCTGTCTGCTTCGCCCGGAAGCAATGGAAGATCAGGGTCAGTGTCTCGTTCATTCGCAAAGCCACTCACGCTCACGTGGACGTATTGCGATGAAGCTGAAGGTTGAGAGAGGGTCCTGCAATACTCACGCCACTGTCTAGAGGTTGCTCGAGAGAACCGTTCAAGGGTATTTTGACCCCACTCTTGGTTCGTTGTGGGAATGCTCACACGTGACTCCGCCGCGCAGAAAACTGCCATTCAGAATCTTTATTTATACTGGCAGGAGGAATCCGATGAGCTACAAAGTAATTCTTTGGCAGCCTCCTCTTTTGCCATCTGAACAGCAACAACAACATCGACAACAACAACAATGTACGGCAAGTGACGTGCCCAGCTTCAACATCATAGCGAGCAACGTAAACAAAAACCCAGTTCTTTGGAGGTGGCTCTGAGGTCGGAGCACAGAGACTCGGTTCTAATCCAGGTTTCGGTCCACCTGTGATTAAAATTGGGTTCTCAAGGTGTTGTGAGTTGATGATTTCAGCCACACAAAAAGCTGTTACGGTACATTTAGTTCCATAATTATATTGGTAAAATTCCATCTCTGAGATTTAAAAAAGTCGATTTGACCGTCATCGTGGGCATTACTATCATATGCAGAATGGGTGGGAAAGTGCCACCCTCCACTTTGTGGTCCATAGGCCACTTAAAAATATTTATTTATACTGCAGGAGGAATCCGATGAGCTATGAAGCTCTTTTTCACAGATGTCCAGGAGGGGCACGGGGACAGAACGTTACAACAACAGACAATGCAAAAACGCTATAGGAGTGAAAAGTATAGGAAATATAAACAAACCAATAAAAAGATATACAAATAGCATATTTTAGTTTATCTTACCAGGTAAAGCCCACTGAGATATGAACTTAATTTTCAACTGCCGGGTGTTGATAGGCGAGACATGACTGCCATCGTGTCATGGTTAGCACACGATAATTACAATCCCGAGGTCGTCATTTAAACATGTCCCGGCATAACAAATTCGCAAATGTCATAAATTCCTCACCTCTATCAACACTGAAGTACAAAATGGTAAAAATCGCAGTTAGTCGATTGGCGGTTAACGTGTGGTGGGGGTGTTGTGTGTGTATTTCCACCTCTTTCAAAATGAAGGGCAGCATGTCTCGAACTCCCTCTCGTAGACGCTCTTTCCACAACAGTGGCGTGAGCAAAGATATGTCAGGGCACCACCTTCGACTTTACCTTAAATCTGTATGGCGTGGAAAACCGCATTCTAACATTGTATTCAGAAAGTGTTTTTTATCGTATTGCCAGGTAAGGCCCACTGATCTATAGAACAATTTTTCAGAAGCGACCTGGGCGGGGCTACCAGAATAGTGGGCGGGGCTACCTGGGCAGTGGACGTGGCCACTCCCTGTAGATGGAGGGGGTAGTGGTTGAGTGGGCATGGTTTTGTGAAAGTGGGCAGGGCTGATGATGACCCATCACGATTGAATCAGGATCTTTATTTATAACTGGAGGAATCCGATTAGCTATAAAGCTCTTTTTCACAGATATCTAGTGGATTGAGGCCCATTTTTTATAAATAGACGCTGATTTATATATCAATAAACACGGGGCTAAATGCGATTAAGGTTGATTGACGATATTTAAATGTGGCCCAATGTGTATGCGTATTAACACTTCGTGTTTAAACAACAGCGCGGCAACAAACCGGACTCAACCTCGAACAAAGGGAACCATGCCTACAAGTCGGTGAAAGTGCCTCCGGCTATTTACGAGTCTATCGATCCATCATCGGAACCAGAGCCGAAGCAGAAAGATCTGGAGGTATCAGTACCCACACTCTATTGCGTCACATAGGCCCATTGCAGATGTGGTGGAGCCATTAGTAATAGCTAGATCAGGGGGTAGGCAACGTGCCGCTCCAGAGCCGCACGCGGCTCTTCAAGGGACTGCTTCGTGACACGTGATTCACGTCTGCATTGCGGCTCTTGAAATAGTTGAGTTTTTGTTACCGAATTCGAAACGAAGATGCCTCTGCTTGTTATCTCGGTTGTCGACCCCTGTGCTATATGGACAGAACTGGGGAGGGGGGGGGTTAAGATACTCGACGGTTCTTTCAAATGCCGCCCCGGGAGATCGAATTGAACCAGCGCTTTCCAGACACAAAGTCCAGTGTATTAATGAATTCCATATTGGCAGCATTCACCATGTGGTGTACCATAAGACTAACTGTACACTGTATACACTATAAACACTAATAATTACTTAAACACGAGAAAGCTGACATTTGAATAATATTCAAAGCTTGCTGCTATTTTTATTAGCAATCAAACCTTATCAGCCAAAACTGCATACTCAAAAATGACTAGTCACCCCATAATTATCCAGGACAATGAAGGGAAGGAGTGGCCAAGAGAAATCATTCATGAATTATTAAAACAAAACTCTGTAATTTAAGGTATTGAAATATACATAGTATTACTATTTTTATTTACATAGTATAATGTGAAAATGTACAATGGGTCATCTGCGTTTTTGTCTCTTAAACGTTATCCATTTCTTTGCCGACGTTGTGTGGTCACGTGGGCATTCATAAACCGACCCCCTGAAAAGCGAGCTACCAATAATATATATTTCAATTAAACCAACTCGCGCACTCGAGTGTTGAACTTCTTTCACATGGTACGTAGGTAAACCATGCTCATTGGAGGTGCGGGGTCCTGGACAACAAACTAAACAACAAGAAGCAGTTCTAAAGAAATGAATTTATCAATCTTGATGATGATTTAAAAGCTCATAGCTCCCAGTGGCATCCGAATATCGGAAGGGAGAGCATTCCAGACGGCCGCAGAAGCGCATCTGAAAGCGCAACACAATGATGCGGTGACCGCCGCCTTTGTTCGACGGCTGAGCCAAAAGCCGCTGCTGCCAGGATGACCGAAGTTCCCGTGATGGTTTAAGCTCCTTGACCAAACGCCAAGGAGCATGAACGCCTGAATGATCGCAAATAATTCGCAATACAGATAACCCGGCTGCAGATAAATAACATGTGCATTCCAACAAATATTTAATTTTATAGTATACCATTATTCTAGATTTGAAGTTTTCGTGACTGCAAAGATCCATACTCTTGGTTCTTTCGGTAAAGTCATACACCTTTACTGTAACTCTAAAACCTCAACAATATAGCGCTATATTCTATATCACTTATATATGTGTAGTGTTCGATTTCACTCGGACAACGGTTGTCTTTCTTCGAACACTGCTTTATTTACAACTCTCAGCATGTCCTCCACATTCCACAGTATCCTGGTCGCCACGGCTCGCTCGCCGTGCTTCACTCGACTCGCTCGCCACCTTTGTCTCTCCACTCCACACGATTACTTCGCTTACTCCGCCGCTAACTTCTTCGTCTCCGCTCTCCGCTATCACCGTCGCTATGCTCACTCCACTGCTAACTACTTCGTCTCTGCTCTCCGCTATTACCGTCACTATGCTCTCTCCACCTTCAACTTCCTCACTCAGCGACTCCGCACTCAGCGACTCCGCACTCAGCAACTCCGCACACAGCGTCTTCACACACAGCGTCTTCGCACACAGCGTCTTCGCACACAGCGACTCCGCACACAGCGACTTCACACACAGCGTCTTTGCACTCGACAACTCCACTCTTCAACTCTTCACTCCAACTCTCCCAAGCTCTCCAACTTCAACCCATCTCCAAGCTCAACTCCCTTCAACTCAACTCCCCTCTGTTGACTCCGACTCCCGCTCTTATACCCGCTCTCATTACACCCCCAATTAATTAACCCGCGTCCCAAAGGCACTCCACGTGACCGTCACCTGTTTCTCGCCAGACTTCCAGACGCCTCTCCAGCCCCGGCAACAGCACCAACCAATCACAGCCGTCCACGGCTACCCCAGCTTAATTGCCCCAACGTAACCTGCACTGTATTTGCCTTCACTACAGACTGACCCAAGATAACCCGTACTGTCTGTATGATCGTGTAATCATGCTGTTTGTGCTACGCACCTTCCTACTCCACTACATATGTATAAATTGAGTTGGCTATTGTAAGGGCCAGATGCAAATCTTGACCAATCAGTCGGAACACATTTCACTGGAAATTACCCCACTGTTGATGACTTAGGCAAATGCATTTTTTTCACAAAGCATTTCACAAAAATGAAATTGCCACCACCACCACACGAACCTGGCTCTAAATTTACACATTCACTGCCGTGACCAGAAGATTTAGCGAAATCAGCATATCGTGCTTCTATATTTAAAAACAAACGTTCTGACCGTGCTCTTTGACCCCCACGATACGGGCAGTGGGGCGAGGTTACCCGAGTGGTGGATGGAGTTGACCTTTTAGTAGTGGGTGGAGTCAACGTGCGCTAGGCGGCACTGGTGGGTGAGTGGGCGTGGCCATGCGAAAGCAGGCGGGGCCAACGGAGGGAGAGGTGCCTCCCAGAAATATTGCAGCCTTATATGGAGCCACGTTTATGCGCTGGCGAGTGTGCATTTGACACACGCATTTTTTTGTTTTAGCGAAAATATATTGATGTCTGATTAGCAAATGCAAGGAGGGGGCGGGGGGGAAATATGTTTCGGCTGCTTCTTCTTCTTAAATTAAGCCCAACGTGTATGCCTATTAACGCCGCCACCAACGTGTTGTTTTCCAACAGAGGAGCAAAAATCAGCGCTCGAACACAAACGGCGCGGACTGCGCCAGGAGTTCGGCGGACGTCCCTCCGATTGTTTACGACACTGTCAGGGCGGCGCAACCGGAAGCTGCGCTGACATGCGCAGACGTCACAATCAATGGTAACGCCCTCTCTCTGTCTCTCTCTATCTACAACAGTGGTTCTTCTTCTTAGCCTGGGATGCACGCACGCCCGGATGGGTGCCAGATGCCCTTTCTGGGGGGGGGGGAGGCGTGCGAGACATGGGCAGATTTCTTTTGGAAGGTAAATAATCGAAACACGAATTGAGCATGGGCACGTAGGTGCAACTTTGTTCCACCAAACCTACGTAGCTACCAGGGACGTGCGGTCAGGGGAGGCAGAGCTTCACCTGTCATACTCCAATGAAAATAGATGTTAAGGAAAGTAAAAAAAAAGAATAATCAAATAAAATCTGTGTTATAAATGTCATTTCTGTACGATTCCAACATTTTTATGGTCAAAATCGCCAAATTTCCGGAGCTCCGCTGCAAATACAGGGAGAGACGAGAGGTGAGGCAGCGACGAGCTCAGCCTCCCCTCTGATTGCGCAACCCCTCAGTAAATGGATGGAGCACGGGCAATAAGCGCGTGCCTGTTACTATCTCAGTATGTCACCAATGTAATGTTTTTAGACCCCTTCATTTCATGTCCTCGCCTTCCATACTCCAGGTAACTTATTTCATGTACGTGTATAAAGATATTTAGGCTCGCTGGTCTCGTCATGAAACTGCAATGAAAAAGCACCAGGGGAGGCAGCTATCACATCTGCCTCACTCAGTGAGGCTACGCCCCCCTCAGTGCGTGAATCTGGTTCTGGTAGTTACAAACATTATACTGTACATGTTACAAACATTATACTGTACATGTTACAAACATTATACTGTACATGTTTTTCAATGATTGAGAACTAAAGGGGTACAAGGCTGCAATAAAGGTGAAGAACCACTGGTCTACAATATGAACAAAGCTCTCAAATTCCAGTGAGAGTTATGAGAGAATATCTCAGCAATACCAGTACAGCTTACCACATTGCCAGTAAGGCTGTTAATTTGCCTTGTCAGGTTAACTACATTGCGAGTAAGCTTCTACGTAACGAGCAATGATTCATTTCGGTGTCAGCTATCGGCAAGCCCTTTGTCAATCGGCTGCTGGATGGGAAGTTATTTAACCATACTTCACCACACGGGTCACTGTGGGTTGGTGAGGATGCAGCTGTCCCATCAGATGTGACAACCGCCTGTTTATACACATATATAACATATCTAAAGATCTATTTTTTGAAAATGTTCTCAGTTCTAAAACATGGAACACGTAAAACATTATTTTGCACATATATGTGCATGCAGAGATAGAAAACTAAAAAATGTTCACAAATGTAGAGTGTTCCGAATCAAGCGATCAATTTCCTCTTTGCTACCGGAAAGCCCTTCAGGACCTGCGCGGCTTGTTGCTAGATAAGGAACTTACTTTTTGCATCGAAAAAAAAATGAATTTCAGATTTTACTAAAACAATGTGTCAGGAAGCTCAGCGGTAGAAAAAAAACACCTCACAATTGAAAGGACATGAGTTCAAGTCCAGATGGGGGGTTGACTCGGCCCATTCTCTCTCTGCAGTCGTTAATGGGAGTATCAACGTATAGTTGGTTATGGGGAGACTCTCCTCCCACCATAGGAATGTGGAATTCCCGCCGCTGGATCAGCTCTGTAAACGGGACATGTTGCACCGCTCAATGCTCATTTAAGCCGGAAATTAATTTTAACTTCATGCACAGGGACTCCTCTTACTTGCAGTCGTGGTGGCGAAATGTTAACTACCTCGCCAGGTGTACAGGAGGTCGTGGGTACGATCTCGACCCTGATGCCCACTGTATAATCGGAGCTTGTGTGTTCTCCCCGTGCTCGCGTGGATTTTTCTCCGGGCACTCAGGTTTTTCCCTCCACATCCGTTAACAACACGCGTTTACAGTATTTGGCTGCTTGTACATTTCCCCACGATAAGCCACTCCGGTGAGCTGTCATTTGTGGCCAGGTCGTTTCTGAAAAAATATCGGTATAGCTCAGTGATGAAACAAAAAAATAGAATTAAAATAGTAAAATATTAAGACAAATATAGTAATCCTGTTATCCGCAGCGCAGGATTATTTGTAATGTACACTTATCCATCGGCGGCAAACATTGAAGTTAACCTGCGGATCGTATGATGAATTTGCCTCTCGACTTATGCGCAGCAACAACTACAAATCGCGGATAATAGGAGTGACAATGACATTATACCCATTAACGACGGACAACCTAGGGGCATATTGGGATTAATATATATTTTTTACACGCGACCCCTTTCATTCGCAAAAAGCAGAGCGAGTGGGTTGGTCATCAATGCAAGCAACTATCCCAGATCAATTTATTACTTTATTCTCATTCTACGTGACTTTACCGAAATAACCAAAGAAGATGAATCCTTGCAGTCACGAAAGCTTTAAATCGAAACTATCCCAGACTCAACCCTCTTTAGCTTCCGAAATCTGGCGAAAGTGGGCACATTTTAGTAAACGATTCTTCAAATATATGTAATATTTATTTTAACTCGTGGGCTTTCGCGACCAATATCATCCATAATAGAGTTGTTTTGGGTTAGATCGCTTAAATATATAAATGTGTCGTTAAACCCGCCACCACCCACTCAGATTGTAAATGTGTCTTGGCTCTCCAACACACAACGGGTGTGCTGTACTAGTGACGCATTGGCCACGTTCTGTTTACGTGACAACCCTTACTAGTTGGCTGGTGGCGGGTTTAACAACACGTTTATAAATTTACGCGATCTAACCCAAAACACCTCTATCATATATAACATTTATGTTTACTCTGAGTGTCTGCTGCTGCTGCTGTGTCCTGTACAGCGCTTTGAGATCCATAATGAAAAGTGACATATAAATGTAATTATATGTATGTTTGCACAACACTGTGTACATCAGTAAAATATCGGACTCATTTATAATCGTACAATTTGGATTTGCGGTTGAGTGTTGATCATTCTACGACAGCCTTGTGACATTCTATTTTATATTTTTTTAATAACATGTGTATTAATGATTCTGTTTGACCACACACATATATATATACTGGAGAGTGGGGCAAGAGTGTTGTGTTACGTGCAACACCAGTCTTTTACACACACACACACACAAAATCCGCATCAATTAATTTTTTATTCGATGATAAACATCGCTCTTAAAATGTTCCATTGCTCTTTCCCGCAAATAGTGAACACATAAATAATCAGATCGCAAGTTGAAACAGCGGCGATGTTTTCGTTCCGATCTTTTAGCGGTCACGTCGATGTCTTCATCGCAAATATCGAGTGTTCAGTATTTTGATGTTTTTTTTCTCTTCAATGTCCAATCCCTAAGTGCTAAGTATATATAAAAGAGACTAATGCCCCGTAAAAAAAATGCACTAAATACACGTTCATTTTAAAGGGGATACGTGCATACAATTGGGCGTGTAAGATGTGTTTTCAATGTATGCGAATTATACGCTGTTACATTTTGGTTTTAAAGGGAGGGGTGGGCCAAAAAACAAACCTCACACCTCCACGCACGAGCATTGCTTTTAAACGACACGAACAAGAATGAACTATAACCTGAAACGTCTCATTTTCATTTCCAGATTTTGATGTAACTTACAGCGTCCCCTATAAATCAGCAGCTAGTGAGGTAAGCAATTACGCCAATTGTAAACAGTCTCGTAAGCATTAGGGGGGCTGTAGCGGGCTAAACATGCTCCCCAGCCCCCCCCCCCCTTATGAATATTATGCCCCCCCCCTTAGGGGTGCCACGCTGGCGAGATGTTAACTACCTCGCCTGGTATGCAAGAGGTCGTGGGTTCGATCCCGGCCATGACGCCTGCTGCTGTACTATTTGGAGTTTTCGTGTCTCTCTCTCTGATCATCATCATCATCACGGTGGCTAAGAGATGTTAACTACCTCGCCTGGTATGCAAGAGGTCGTGGGTTCGATCCCGGCCATGACGCTTGCTGCTGTATTATTTGGAGTTTGCGTGTCTCTCTCATCATCATCATCACGGTGGCTAAGAGATGTTAACTACCTCGCCGGGTAGGCAAGAGTTCGTGGGTTCGATCCCGGCCATGACGCCTGCTGCTGTACTATTTGGAGTTTGCGTGTCTCTCTCTCTGATCATCATCACGGTGGCTAAGAGATGTTAACTACCTCGCCTGGTATGCAAGAGGTCGTGGGTTCGATCCCGGCCATGACGCCTGCTGCTGTATTATTTGGAGTTTGCGTGTCTCTCTCTCTGATCATCATCACGGTGGCTAAGAGATGTTAACTACCTCGCCTGGTATGCAAGAGGTCGTGGGTTCGATCCCGGCCATGACGCCTGCTGGTGTATTATTTGGAGTTTGCGTGTCTCTCTCCCCGTGGTCGAGTGGATTTGTTTTTTTTCCTTTCCCGGGTGCTCCGGGTTTTTTCTTTCCACATTTAGAAATCAACATCACCCGTTTAAGAGTCTTTGGCCGCAATACATGTCCACACGATCAGCCACTTCGGTGGGCAATCATTCGTGAAAGCCAGGTCGCTTCTGTTAAAAGAGCTACATTGCTCAGTGGGCCTTACCTGGTAACAACAAAATACATCTTCTAAAATATCGTTTCATAGTTTTATTTATCTTGTCGGGTTCACTACATTGCGAGTAAGCTTCTACGTTGCGAGTAATGATCTCTTGCGGTGTCAGCTATCGGCACGCCGTTTGTCAATCGGCTGCTGGATGGGAAGTTATTTAACCATACTTCACCACACGGGTCACTGTGGGTTGGTGAGGATGCAGCTGATTTCACCCTTTCTGTTGGTACAACCTTTCCCCATATACGCAGGGAATAAAGGCTTGAGCAAAATGTACAAATACCGTCGACACAAGCAGATGGCATTATTTTTTGTAATTCATTCTGTTGAGCGTTGAACGTTTGTTAAAAATTAGTTTAAACATTGACTGCATGCGCGTTTTCCTATATACACATGCCTTCTTTAAATGAGTTAGTTTTGGGGAAATGTGTAAACGTACTATTTATTTTTCCTACTTTACTTCATCAGAGGATGCTGCGGTGGTATAATGGTGAACACACACTGTACAGCACTTGCAATCCAGAGGTTACCACCCAGTAAAAGTGCTCCATTTGGTGGAGAATTGACTCACCGTGAAGTAACGTACACGCACTTATTACGTTTTTGCAAAAATGGTACCGTTCATTACTATATCACAGGTAAGTATAACACTTTAATTAAAATATAAGACAAAATAAACAGTTGTACTTATCAATATTCTCTGTAGTTTTATTGCCAGAAAGGGTAAAACCTATTCTTATTTTTCATACTTTGATATTGCCAAAAAGGTCCCATAGATGGTCGAGTTATCATGCGTGGCTGTCGCTTCTGAATAAGAAGGTAATAGCTCAGTCAGCTTTAAATGGTAAGATAAAACATAGTTTAGTTCTAATCTTGATTTGAAGCTTTCGTGACTGCAGGAATCCATACTCTTTGGTTCTTTCGGTAAAGTCACGTAGGCAGAAAATAAATCACGTTTCGATCGCAACACAAGCGGTCGTCCTCAGGCGGAAATTTCTCCGAGATGGAATTGAACCAATTTAATTATGGAACCAAATGTAACGTAAGTTTTTTTGTGGCTGAAACCAAGGCCTTAATTATAATATATTCGGGGGGGGGGGGACACATCCCCCCCAATATTCAAATACTGTATGCTCAAAATGTCCCCCCCAATATATTGCTATAAAATAGATTTCTGTTTATATGATTGTGTATTCTTAGCTCTTTCGGTAAAGTCACGTTGAAGGGAAACAATAAAATAATACAATATATATTTTATTAGAATTACTGCAGTCACGAAAGCTTTAAATCAAAATTTATATGATTCTGGTTATGGTTGTTACTTTATTAATCCCTAATCTTTGTCATTACATACAATGAAACAAGAAAAGGTAAACAAGAAAAAACAGAGCAATGTAATACAATACCACTCTTAGACATTATTGGTTAAAAATAAATAAAAGTCCATCCTATGTGTTAGTGAATTTTTTTATATTTTAGGCAGGAAATTCGTTTTTAAAATTTAGATTTTTTTTTCTGGGGGGGGGGGGGACCCCGGACCCCCTGGTAGATTTGGTCCCCCCCAATGTTGACCCCATGGCGATGGCCTTGGCTGAAACCACCAACTCACAACACCTTGAACAACCCAATCTTTCATCACAGGTGGACCGAAACATAGATTAGAACCCAGGCTGTGCTCCGACCTCAGAGCCACCTCCAGAGAATTTGGTTGTTTTTATTGGGGGGGGGGGGGTTGTTAACTCGCTCGCCGTGATGTTGAAGCTGTGCGTGTCTCTTGCCGTGCGTTGTTGTCGTTGTTTGTTCCTGGTTCAGATGCCACAAGAGACGACAGTGGCTCATTCGCCACCCAACGTCCACTACGCAGAGGTTGCCATATATTGAAAACGGAGCTGGGGGGAGATGGTTGGTGGTGGGCATGGCCACGTCTGTCCACCCACCACGCTCCGTCTTTCCGCGTTCACGAGTTTTCTCCACCACTCCAAATTAACTCGTGCCACGCCGCACGAGCGCGCCCGATGATTGTTAAACATGTGCCCACGTGACGGGCTAAGAAATTATCGTTGCGAGTAATTGTAAAAAAATAACGAGGCTTCTAAAGATGATGAGGTTAATAAAACCATCACCTCGATCACCCACTTATCAATCACACACGATCATTCGCGATGTTGTCCATATCCTTGAACAAAACCCATCCTTCACCGTATAAAACACCACAGAAATAACAAAATGATGGCTTAACTGTCGCACGCTGTGCAACGGGTGCTCTGAATGTACATGTATAGCCCATCGGTCAATTCACTGCTCGATGAGGGTCTCCTCACACTGGGCAGGCAGTGGGCATGCTTGCCGCTGGTCATTGCGGGTTGGTGAAGGTGAGCGCACGAGAGATTTCGAAAACATGTTTTAGTGGCCCCTTGACTGCCCACAACCCACCAATGGCATCGGTTTCATGCGTGGTCACCCAAATCCAAGCTATTTCCCAGCTCAAAACTCTTGCCGAGCTTACAAATGTTATGGGAATGCCTGGTGATGTCTTTACATGAACACTGCACAAAGGGTCCATTTACTTACAAGGCAATTTACAATATTATCTGGGTGCTCAATAATATTTTCAATATTAATTTACAATATCATCAATAAAATTCTGCAAATGGGAGTTTACGCAGAACTTTGCGGTGCATTGTGGCTTGCTTCCTTCACTTTAACAGTTGTGTCTGCGAATGAATGTCCAGGCACACACACCGCACAGGTTCACAACACAAATGTTGAATGTTTATTTTTGAGTAGTTAACGTGACAACGCGCTGCATAGTGGCTTCTACGATCCATGCTTGAGCGAGTGGAAATGTTTATTTCATAAAAGCATGCCGATGTTACAGAAACATACAAAAAAATCTGATTTGACTTCCATCACACTCATTGTACTTTCCGGCTATATATTTTAGTGTTATGTCTACTCGTTACGTGTTTTTTAGGATGCTTAGCATAAAGGCCTTTCGTTTTGGCAGCTTGACGCAATATGAAATGTATACAACCGACGCGATGCATATTAAGCACAGCCATTCTTGTATTCGTCAACTCTTCGATTATTTGGGGTAATTGGGGAAGAGGCCCCACCCAATACATGGATAATGCAAAATGCATATGGAAAGTAGGTCATAAAACACAATTATACCTACGTTGAATGGGATGAAGGTGCAGTGTGTCGCGTGTTTATTGCTTCTTAAAGTAACCTGTTTACTTTGCTAACATGTTTGTGGTCACTGAATTAGTCGCAATGAGCGAGGAGCCGGTAATGTCCACGAGCCCGCGCGCAAAGTTATTCCATTTTTTTCTTCCCGCAAGCAAGGTCAAATCACAATCTCGATAATCAACCCACGGATAATCGGGAGTTAACCGTATTGTAATTGTGTTTCAATGATAAGAAACTACGTGAACACAACGGGTACAAATAAACACTGTCCCTCATAAAAGCTTGTTGTTCTCTTCTTTGGTTCTTTCGGTAAAGTCACGTAGAATGAGAAAATAACAAATTGATAAAATAAAATAACACAATAATATTCTCACGACGTTTCGGCCACAACACAAGCGGCCTTCATCAGGTGAAGGGACGAGACTGTCTGGAGGACAGCGCTGGAGTGAAAGAGCCACGCTCAGATCGCGACCTTTAAGCTGTGTGAGAAGAAACAAAGCGCCTTGACAAAGGAATTAGCATAGAATTTAGCATTGAAATGGCTGAGTGATTAGCTTGTGACTGGTCACAGAAATGGCTATGTTAAAGTTAAAGCATACACATCTGCAGAGGCACCCCTTGACAAAGGAATTAGCATAGAATTTAGCATTGAAATAGCTGAGTGATTAGCTTGTAACTGGTCACAGAAATAGCTATGTTAAAGTCAGAGAGCTGAGTGATTAGCTTGTAACTGGTCACAGAAATAGCTATGTTAAAGTCAGAGCATACACATTCACAGAGGCACCTAGTACAAATCAAACAGGAATTTTTTCAATGCTAAATTCTCCTGTTTGATTTGTGCTAGGTGCCTGTGAATGTGTATGCTCTGACTTTAACATAGCTATTTCTGTGACCAGTTACAAGCTAATCACTCAGCGATTTAAATGCTAAACTCTATGCTAATTCCTTTGTCAAGGGGTGCCTCTGCGGATGTGTATGCTTTAACTTAGCTATTTCAATGCTAAATTCTATGCTAATTCCTTTGTCAAGGGGTGCCTCTGCGGATGTGTATGCTTTAACTTTAACATAGCCATTTCTGTGACCAGTCACAAGCTAATCACTCAGCCATTTCAATGCTAAATTCTATGCTAATTCCTTTGTCAAGGCGCTTTGTTTCTTCTCACACAGCTTAAAGGTCGCGATCTGAGCGTGGCTTTTTCACTCCAGCGCTGTCCTCCAGACAGTCTCGTCCCTTCACCTGATGAAGGCCGCTTGTGTTGTGGCCGAAACGTCGTGAGAATATTATTGTTATTCTTAGTTTTTTCGGTAAAGTCACGTTGAAGAGAAACAACAAAATATATATAAAACAATAAAAAATTCTCACGACGTTTCGACCATAACTCAAACGGTCATCATCAGGTGTGTCGGTTTGCATAAATTTATTTTTAAAACGGCACATTTATTTATTTATAAAAAACGTTGGCGTCACGCGCAGCGATTGGCAGTTTATGTAATGTGTTGATCTGGTTCCGTCTGTAAAAGATGTGATTCCGGACATACAATACCCTGGTGTCTACAAACTAAGTTGCCTCTGTGGTAGTAGTTACATTGGAGAAACCAAACGCCATGTCTCGGACCGCATTCGTGAACATAAAGCAGACCTTAAACACGGTAGGACCAACACCTCGGCCGTAGCAGATCATTGTTCTAATTCAGTAGGCTCACATGCCATTGACTTTTCCAAGACGGAGGTTCTTTGTAAGCCATCTGGCTTCTATGAGAGATTCGTTCATGAGGCTATCCACATATACAAGCACAGAGACAATTTCAACCGAGAAGATGGATTCTATCTTAGCAATCATTGGAAAGATTTGATAAATCATTTCAGTTCTTGATTGATTGTTCACGCTTACAGTGGCTTTCAGACAGCATACATTATAAAAAATTTCGTCTCCCCCCTCCTCTTTTAAAAAAAAAATAGATGGACTAGTCCTGGGCAAACTGCCAATCGCTGCGCGTGACGCCAACGTTTTTTTATAAATAAATAAATGTGCCGTTTAAAAAATAAATTTATGCAAACCGACACACCTGATGATGACCGTTTGAGTTATGGTTGAAACGTCGTGAGAATTTTTTATTGTTTTATATATATTTTGTTATTTTGTTGTTTCTCTTTAACGTGACTTTACCGAAAAAACTAAGAATATGAATTACTGCAGTCACGAAAGCTTTAAATCAAAATATTATTGTTATTTTATCAATTTATTATTTTATTCTCATTCTACGTGACTTTACCGAAAGAACCAAAGAAGATGAATCCTTGCAGTCACGAAAGCTTTAAATCGGAGCTTGTTTTTCCTCAATGCTCAGCCAAAGTTCAACTTGGGCGAAGAATGCAAGAAATCAATACTGACTGTACGACTCAAATGTAAATGAAATCACTTCGAGCAAAAACGTTCGTAATGGGGTGTGACATTTCACATTTCTGTGCACGAATGGCAAGTTGGTTCATCATTCAGGGGGCGCGAAACCCGTCAACCTATGGACTGCCAATGAGCCAGCAGCGTGCGCACGCGCGCGTGCCCTTCTGCTTGTTTACCAGTACCTAGCCTAAGAATACTATTCAAACAATACCACTATCACATGGTACATGGTGAGCGCTAACAAGTACGTAAATATATCGACAGCTATTTACACACACGTACACACGAGGACACACACGACTGTTCAATACAGCTCAATGTTTGAAAATTTAAACACTATTTATCTATAATACAGGTTTTTTTTTGGGTTAGATCGCATAAATGTATCGTCCAACCCGCCACCACCCGGCACAGCCAATGAGTAAGGTTTGTCATGTAGACAGAACATGCCAATTCGTTTCTTGTACAGCACACCGGTGTTCGAGAGCCAACCACACATATTACACGATCAAACCCCCCACCAAAGTATTATAGATATTGGTCGCGGAAGTCTACGTGTTAAACCATTTATCCGAGTGCCAAAAATGTTAATTACAAATTCATTGAATTAAAATTCGATGTCCGTTAAAGAGCTCATGGCCCATTGAGCCGCATTATTTAATTTGCAAGATAGACCTTGGGTAACCAATCGGAGATGCGTGCTGTTAACAACGGTACCTACCCTCGTGAATAGTGCCACAGGCTCGTAAATAAATGCACGAGACAGACTTTGGTGCGAGTTACTCTGGTTCTGTGGCTTTGTGGCGAAGATGCTTAAATCTCACTCTCGCATGGGGGAAAAGTGTACGCATGTGCATGCGTACAGTCCTTTGTCAAACCACTGCTGGATGAAGGCCTCTCCACACAGGGAAGGTGTTTTCGATGTTCAAACTAATCCCAAAATAAAATTAGAAAAATCAGCCTGGATGTGAAATGTCAGATGGATCCCAAACAGTTTTTTTGATTGATCTGAAAATCGGAAGTGACATTACCAGCTTCGTGCTTTCCCACCAAATAGGTGTCACTTGACATTGTGATGGTCACCATTGTTACCACGAAGACATTTAATGCGAGTACACAATGTGCACGGATCCAGGCATCCAAAGCAAATTGATCATTGTTCTTAAATTAAAAAAATAAGCAATATCTGAAACACCCCTACTCCCCACGCTGGTCAATGTTTGGTTAGTGAAGTCCAGGTCAGAAGCAGTTCAGATGTCACTCGCCACTGATGCAAACCATGACGGGAAATCGAATAGAACTCGTGTTGCCAGGTTGATCGTGCAGTGTGCGCCAACCACCGCATATCCAACCTAAATAACGCATTAACAAAGGATGCAACACTTCACCGTACATGCGTAGAATTGTGTGCGAGAATCCGCGGCTTACGATTCAAACTACAATACTTTGAATTAACACCATTCTAAAAACTAGGGGTCAGGAACCTATGGCCTGCAATTTTTTTTTTTTTTCACACGACCGGCTGCCACACAATGCTTACCCACTTCGAAATGGCCCCCACGATTCATATCTCCGCAAGCACCACCTTAGGGAATATCGTTAAATCTAATTATGTAACGCGCCGAGTCACTTCGGTCACTCACTGGCAAGGAAGGGCCCTCGTGTACACGAGCGAGCTGCGTGTTAACAAAGTGGCAGCCCGACGGAATTTTTGAACGCCCGATTTGGCATTCAGCAAGGAAAAGGTTGCCCACCCTTGCTGTAAACACAAATGACAAACGTAAATGAATGAAATCGAATTGTGACAATTTTTTGAAGGGTGGAGAGGATAACTTGTTGCATCTCTCATTTACACCTACAGAGTTTAAAAAGGGCATAATTTCACTGGGGAAATTGTGTTTGTGGTGGCATTATAGGAATTCGTAAGCATCTTGAAATAAAATCGTACCTGGATAGATGCTTTATAAAAACGACTTGCATTGCATTGTGAAATTACCAAAAATGAGCATTATGTAGAACTTATTACGCACCGTACGTATCCAACCGTGCTAATCTGGGGTGAAAATGCAGGAGAATAGGACTTGCATCTTCAGATACTGCAGCGCATGTAGTCACACGTTCTGTATAAAACATACTTATGCTAGATATGGGGCACTGCAGTAATAAGACTAACATTATAACTTACAAGTTACAAAATCTCATAGATCTACCTCAAAACTTTAACAAAATAAATAGTGTACACAATAATAACACGTTTAAATAATACTTTTTCAGAGTTTACCAGTTTAACAATTAAAACTGAAAGGCTGAATGGTTATGAGCACTTTTCATAATTTATAGCAACGCTTCGACGTTAAAGCACAGACTCTCATGTTCCAAGCTCAGCTTCGGCCACAGACATTCCACCTGCAGCTAGAGAGCTGCGATTATTGAGACACAGGTCTTGAGATTCCTGAAGGGAGACAGACAAAAGACACCCACACACGAATGCAATATTAATTGTTTCACAAGTGCAAGAGCAAGGCACCGTCAATCGTGCATAGCATTTATGCAACACTAGCTGTACTACCCGGCTTCGCCCGGGACTTGGATTCACCACGCCCGCCGCCTTTGTCTCCCCAGTGGCGATGTTCACACAGCAGAGCAGTAACTCGTTTGATGCCGAGTCGAGCTAGGGGAGGCCCAGGACCGGTTAAAATAATCGTCACCGATGGTGGCCGTGAGCGGGAATCGAACTCGGGTCGCCGGGTTCGTAGCGCGGCGCGCTAACCACGACACTGCAATGCGTTACGCTTCCAAAATGCGCGGGTCACGTGACAGATTTGACATCACAGCTCACTTGCCGTGCAAAAAATATATGCATTATTAAGCTCCCCCCCCCCCCCAAAAAAAAAATAAAGTGTATTTTTTATAATTATTGCATGGTGTACAGTCTGGAAAGTACCCACATGGCAAATTTCAAGTTTGTTGCATGTTGGGAAGTACGCTAAACATTTTGAACAGACACACATAATCACAAATTTGCCTTTTTTATATATATATGGACATTATGCACACCTACATGAAATACCCCTTTTGGCACTGGCATATCCGAACCAGCATGGGGGTCCTCACAGATACACGGATTTGTTTCCCCGCTGGTTATTTGCCGTGCCGAGCCAGAACCAATTACTGTACACACACAAAAAAACCCGTGAGAATACAACGTAAATAAATAATTTTTCTCTGTGTAAGCCTATTTCCTCATGAAACATGCTTTGCTTGTAGGCATCTGAAATAAGGAACATGGAAAATAACACGCAATGATTATATTATTTCCCCATGAGGTGTTGTTCTCAGAAGTATTCATTTAGCAATGAAAAGATGAGTGCTCTGCCAAGCAAGCAGGAAGGAGTAAGTCTGTAGTTTAGCAGCTCTGCCGGGCAACCCATAAAGAACTTTTCCAGGTTTTCTCAGGGACGAGTCACCAATAGCGAAACAGCTGTGTACTGAAGTTGTATTCACATTGGGCAATTACAATCATTACCGTTGCCTCCGTGTCACAAACAGACAAGGCAAACGCAGCCGATGGAAAACGTTTTCGAACCCCGAGCTGGACAGCGTTAAAAACCCACGAGTCTATTCTTGAATTGATCCAAGCTCATCGGTGCAGTGACAACAGTTTGGTGTGTTGGCACCGTGTGAACACGGACACGACCAGACGAGGTACCTTTTCAGCTGCATCATCAGGGAGCGGTTGCTCACTCACAAAAGACGCATCTTCCTTTTCGGACAGCGAAGCATCCAGGTGCTGTGAAGAGTGACGCTAGAGTCATACAAAGCGTGCAACTTAAGCACGGTGCAACAGAGACACGAATTGCAAGCGTCCTAAAGTAGTTTCCGTGCGTCTCATGGGATCAATAGGCATGATTTTTGGGACGAAATTTTATCGCAAAAATTTTGTTCGCCCGAGCAGGCATGTTAAAGGTCTTCCTCCAAAACATACCTTACGAGTACTCATGTTCAAGTAAATTACTCGAGCCAATTTCACGTGTTAACTGAATGGCTGATAGGCATCACCTTCACGGTTTGCATTACTGCAATCGAGACGTTGACGCCTTGCTCTGCCGAAAATCGGACGAATTGGACCCAACTTTGTGTCTCCATGCACAAACAAACAACGGTTGATACTCATATTGGCGGCCTTTAGCCAATGACAACTTTCCATATATACATGTGGTGGGGATAAGGGCTAATGGAATATCATTTTTTAGGATATGATATTGATCGCCACATCAGGTTTTCATTACTCGACCAAAGCCGTGCTTATAAGTCTCAAAAACATTGAAGATGTACAATATATAGCGCTTATGCAATTTACAGAGGCAATTATGAACGTTTTTTTTTAAAGCTGTACAGAGGCCCTCTGGAGGCAGCTTTGGCCTACGAAGAGGGGAGTACCCACATTTTACTCCACCACAAGCACCTACCAATTGACTGTGGTTGCACTCGTTTATACTGTTGGGTGGACAGAGGTTTGGGATATGTAAGAAACTTGCGCCGTTGTTTCAACCGTTGCGTCGTCTGATCGAACGCGCGACCTTTTGGGGCGGTCGACGTGGCCTAGCTGTAGCGCGATCGTTTATTTTAAAACATATATAACCATTAAAACATTTTGTTTATTTTACCAAGTAAAGCCCACTGAGATATATAGCTCATTTTTAAAGGTGACGTGGCAACAAATGATAGATCAAAAAGTGGCTTATCATGTGGAAAGTTATAGCAGCCAACTAATCTAAATGCATGTTTCTAAATGTGGAGGGAAAAACCAGAGGACCACGGGGAGAATACGCCAACACCAAATATACAGGCATCAAAGGTTGGGATCACACCCACGACTTCCTGCGTCCAAGGCTAGGCAGATAACATCTCGCCACCGCGAGACCCACGGTGGAGAGATGTTATATTTTGTTGTGGAGGTTAAAGATACAAATCCAGCGGCCTCCCTGGTTATTACTGCGAGTCTATAGACCGTAATAATACGAACCACCTGACTCACACGGAACATTAAAAAAATACCGTGACGTCTTTTGCAAGAGTAAGCCCTTGCGTGCCGTGTCGTGGTCCTTACGTGCCAGATTTGAGAATCACCCACCAGTGAATCAACTGGGATTGCGTGTGTCAAGCGTCGTCCTGTACTGGCAGACCACAGAGCTTGGGCTATTGCCGGCACCGGTTCTAACGGCCTCGCAGCCTTTGTCCGTGGTTTCCCACTCCTCCAGTCCAAAAAAAACTGTGCAAAGTACAGTGATGTTAAATGGGTCACTACGGCGCATAGCGCCAAGTACCGTAGAAATGGGCGCAGAGGCTAACACACCGTGCAGTATCATGCAGTGGGTCACTTGTGGCATGGTACTGGGTGTGAGTAGAAGGGAGCCAGATGAATCCTACCGACAGTGTAGGGCAGGGGTCACCAAACTACGGCCCGCGGGCCGAATCCGGACCGCGACGTCAGTCCGTCAGGCCCGCCGACGGTACTTGAATTTGGTTGATAAAACGTATTGAACACGAGACGTTGTGATACAATTAAAATATGTTTAGAATACTAGGAGATCTTCACGCGTGAGGAGACCTCCTGACTGCTATGTTCCTTAAATGTACTATTTTAAATTTTAAATTATTGTATCTAGATTTTCTTGTTTGTTTGCTTATTTCGCGCCATCCCAAGTACTTCCGCGGCTCGTGGTAGCTCCGCCTACGCTCTGACGTTACCATGGTTTCCATGGCAACACACACAAACACGCATCTTTCCCGCCCGCAGATTTTCCAGCTGTCAACACAGGTCCGACGCTCCAGAAATATTTATCCGGCCCGCTGTGAAAAAAAGTTTGGTGACCCCTGGTGTAGGGGATAGCAGCCTCCGCCAGCGCCGCAGGTAATGGCCACAGAGTCGGTCACTGAGGGAGTGTGGTGGGGGCGGCTGGCGGTAGGAGGCATGTGAGAACGAGTCACCCTGGCACCGGGTTAAGCACGTGATGGACCGGGGTGAGGAATGTGGGCCAAAGGTGAACGAGGGGGACACGGGAAGAGTAGCTGAAAAACGTCTAGAGTTCCCGAAGGGGGCGTGGTTAAGGGCGGAGCCAGAGAGGGAACAGGTGTAACGTAGCCTGGAACCTTCGGGAATATTCCAGAGGAGGGCGTGGCCGAGGGTGGAGCCAGGCCGTGCCGAGAAGAATAAAAGGGAAGCTCCGATCGAATATCGGGGATGTCTGCAGGTGAAGTGGAACCCAAGTGCTACGTCTTCGACAACGTGGGCCAGACAACATGTTGGCTGCTCTGACCCGATTATAGTTATCCCGTATGCGAGACAGATAGGTGTATTGTGGTCCCATGTGTAACAAGCGTGAGAGATAGGTGTAATTAGTCCCGTGTGTAACGGTGTTGGATAAGTGTAGAATAAACGTTGTTGCCTCATAAATAGTGTCTCTGAAATGACTCATTACGCAAGTAACAGAATTGTACACAGCGTTACGAAAGGCCTTTTTTTTTTTTCATGAGACGCAAAAAATAAAAGCATACACTCCACTGCAGCTTGTGCGCAAGGAAGTTGAGAGGGCTGCCGGTTACACCATCACCACCGTTTGACGTACACTGGAGGGGGGGAGGGTGGGGGGGAAACCGCTTCCTTCCAAGAGCTCGCACGTACCTCGTAAGCCTCTTCACTCGGAGGTGGGGACTGCTCAGGGGCGTCCCCCTGGTCGAAGCACAATTCCTCGGAGAGCGAAGCGACAAGGTTCTGCAAAAAAGGCGCGGTCACATGGGTGAACACGGGTGAAAACGTGGGGGGGGGGGGTCTTACAGCTAACAGTGCACCCACACACAATGAGACAATTCACCCGGCCCAGCAATTTTGGTTAATTGTCAAGATTTTGATATGGCGATTCAATGCGACAATCTCATCTGTTGTATCGTTTCTTGTTTGTTTACCCCCCCCCCCCCCCCCGACTTGTTCGAGCAGTTCCTGTCAGCTCCACGAAATGACGATTCCAAGAACAATAACGTATTAAGTGTTAATGAACGAACAAAACCATTAAATCTTGACTTAAAGCTTTCGTGACTGCAGGAATTCATATTCTTTGGGTCCTTCGGTAAAGTCACGTAGATAGGTTGAAAGAAAATAACAAAAAACTATAATGTTTCGATCACAACACTGATGACGATCGCTTGTGTTGTGATCGAAACGTCGTAGCTGTTTGTTATTTTCTTTCGACCTATCTACGTGACTTTACCGAAAGACCCAAAGAATATGAACAAACATTTTTTCTAAAATACAAGAGTGACGCCTCGCTTATGTCACCAGTGCTCTTGATCGTAACTTTAAATGCTCTCTCATTGGTAAAGCATCAAACTCATCACGTAGGTTTTTGCAGCAAATATTAAGATCCGTGTAAAAAAAAGATATTTGAAGTTAAGCAACGCAATCAACATTCTAACTTTGTGTAATTTTGTCATTCTGACTTCCTGGATTTTCCTGAAGATGGATGCAGCAGTTGGAAGCAATACGTCTTGTTCAATTGCTAAATTTGACATGACAATTGTACTTTAACTCTACCGGCGAGTGAGCTAAAACAAAAATAATTGGCGCACTAAACGCTGGTACATTAGAGAATGTAATTAGTTTGGCTATGTCGGGTGGTGAAGGGTCTTAACAACACAAATTCGGCCAGATGACAGATCACGACGTGGCCTAACCCAAAAATCAACGAAGCTTCAAACTCATGTTGGACACCGCAGGATGCCCCAGCCTAGGTAACATATTGAGTTAAATTTCGATTTAAAGCTTTCGTGACTGCAAGGATTAATCTTCTTTGGTTCTTTCGGCAAAGTCACGTAGAATGAGAATAAAATAATAAATTGATGAAATAAAATAACACAATAAAATTCTCACGACGTTTCGGCCACAACACAATGAAGGCCGCTTGTGTTGTGGCCGAAACGTCGTGAGAATTTTATTGTGTTATTTTATTTTATCAATTTATTATTTTATTCTCATTCTACGTGACTTTACCGAAAGAACCAAAGAAGAACACATTGAGTTGTTTATTTCATTCATATTGTCAGGTCACGGGAGATAAAAAAAAAATGAGAAATAATGCGACAGTAAGTTTGCGTAGAGGGCGACATGACCGGTGTTTTTTTATTATCATACAATGGATCAGAATATCGCCATTTAGCGGCGGCAACTCTATACCTCAACCCTGGGCGAGTCTAATAAAAAAAACGCTGCAAGCCCGACCGGGGGTGGAAAATGGTTGTTCTTTTAAAAATGTAACGCACAATGTCCTGATGACCGCACCGAGGTTCCCAAACACACTGGGGGAACATTTAAACGATCAAGATAAGCGTTACTGTGTCGGTCTGTGTGGTTGTATTTCATATCTGGGAACTGAAGAAGCTGAAAGTTCACACAGTATGTGGAACAAAGTAAAGATGGCATGGAACAACACACGAATACACCGCAAACACATTAGAGGGCCAAGATAAGAGACCTACAGTTTTTTTGTTTGGGTTGCGTCTCCCATTAAAGGGGAATTGTATATTTTGATGTAAAGCTTTCGTGACTGCAGGGATTCATATTCTTGGTTCTTTCGGTAAAGTCACGTAGAAGGGAAACAATAAAATAATAAAAATCTACAACAATAAAAATTTTCTTGCTGTGGTTTTCACACCTGATGATGATTGCTTGTGTTGCAGTCGAAACGTCGTGATAAATTGATTGTCAATATTATTTATTTATTATTTACTTTACCGAAAGAACCATGAATATGGGAATTGTATAGTTATATTTTTTTATTTTCATGCAAAAATAAACAAAATAAGTACTTTTTACTTAAACCACATTTTGGTAAATATAGTAAAACTAGCTTGGTGTGTTGTACTTCCCCGCACCTCCAATTAGCATGGGTTGGCTATGTACGGTGAAAAAGAAGTTCAACATACATACAAAACTCATTATGTCCCTATGGTGAGCTGTCATGCAATAGCTTTGTTATTAATCTGGCTTAGGAGGCATCGGAGAAACTTTGTCTTTTTTCCTATGCCAATGCCTCTAACGCCAAACAATTATTACCTCCGATTAGCGCGATTGGCTATATACGGTGCAAAAGAAGTTCAACATACATACATTACTTTGCTAAAAAGCACAGATTTCATTGAAGTTGAAATAATCCTGCTGTCATGTCTGGGATGGAGGACCTAACCTGCTACCTCACCGCACGTGACAGAATTTAGAGTAAAGCAGCAGTGAGGGGGATTGATGATCCACCACTCGCCAATTCACACCAGTCACTCGCTCACTTCCTATCACTCTTCTATTGCTACTAGCATTATTGGGGCACCACATTGGCGAGATGTTAACTACCTCGCCTGGTACACAGGTCATGGGTTAAATCCCGAGTCCTCCGGTTTTTCCCTCCACATTTAGAAACACGCGTTTAGAGTATTTGGCTGTTCTAAATTTCCAGATTATGATAATCCACTTCGTTGAGCTATCATTTATGATAGCCTGGTCGCTTCTAAAAAAAGGAGCTATATAGCTCAGTGAGCCTTACCTGCTAGACTAAAAATAGTTTAGTTTAAGTTTCGATGATTACCGTTGTAATGAACTTCACCCATTGACTGCTCCACCCATGTAGAGAACTATTAGGCATTAACATATATCAATTAAATAAACTTGTCACCAGCAAACATATTCTACATTTCATTCTTGGTGAAGTGCAATCTCCCCAACTCCGACCCAGTCCTCTCTGACCTCACTATCCAGGGCCATTTCCAGCAATGTCGCACATTGCACATTTTTCCTTTTGAGACCATACACCGTCGTTATTATTGACGCATGCGTCGAGTCCTTTGCATGCCCGTGCACCGCTGCCAACGCAGCGTCACCAAGTGAAACGGGTACCTCGCAAGCTGCTTTTCCAGTTGGCGGGTGCTCACTGCCAGAATTCTCCTCTCCCTCGGTGAATGTCGTGTGCTCGGGCAGCGACGCGACCAGGTTCTGTAGGGAACAGAGCTGTAGTCAAGAACCGAGTGTCGTCCGGCACAGCTTGCGTGCAATGTAAACACGTACGTGTGTATGTGTACTGTATGCTGAACGTCGCCAACTGTGCTATTCGGACAGGGAAACACGACCAGAAGCAGCATTTTCTCTACGTTATGAATACTGCACACACTGAAGTTTTGTGTAAACAATGCGTCACGACTCAGCACTTTACGTACTTAATGTGTATCGCAAGGTTTACGAATGTGTGTTAATTTGCAAGTAAATACTATCGATTTTAGTAACCTGCAGAAGAAAATGTAAGTTAACATATTTCAATATCAAAATGATCTCTCAATAAGCTTCATTTTACTGTCATGGAACACTATTTTATCAATACAGATTTATTTTAATTTGGATGTTTTTCCAACATTATGAATACCTTGCCTACAACTACATGGCAGAGCTCTGAAGTAAAATTATAACGCAAGAAAGAAGGCACCTAATCTGATACATATTTCTCAGATTTTTTCCAATTCTCCATTTTATTGCCTTTGAACTCGCTCAGTGTGCTTGTTTAGCTCAAACTGTGCCCCCGATAGCGACCATACAGCAGTAGATAGACACCTGGCAGTCATTACCTGTAGCCCCTGCCAGTCTTCATCCTGGACGTGCGACGCCACGTCCGCCAGAAGCCTTCGGAGGAACAAGTTCTCCTCCCTCTGTCTCTGCACCTCACCCTGCAGCTCCTCGATCATCGACGTCTTCTGCGAGGAGTAATCGTCCTCCTCTTGGCATCGACTCCGCGCGTCGTCGCTGTCGCCCGCCTGCTCCGGGGACGCGGCGCCCTCCTGATCCTGGTACCCGTCGCTGTTCTGCTCCTCCCCGGGAATTTCGTACGCGTCGCCGGGGAGGTGGTTTCCATCGGCGGAGGCGCGCCCTCCCGGCGACGACGCCTCCTTGTCCTCGGACGAGCCGCAGCTCTCGTTGTCGAGGTGGCGGCCGCGGCGGCGGCGGCGGCGGCTTCCGTCCTTGGGCCCGGCATCGTACATCATCTCGCCCTGTGTGTGCTCCAGGTGCTGCGCGTCCATGCTGTCCGCCGAGTCGGCGTCTTCCAGTTCGCCGATCAGGCAGCCGTCCTCGTCGTTCTCGCCGTCGTCGTGACCCCGCAGGCCGCTCGCAATCCCGTTGCTGTCAATGTCGTAGCAGCTGCCATCGTGGCTCCCGGGGCTCTGCGCGATATCGCAGTCCTGCTGGCCGTGGCCATCCAAGGAGATGTCCTGCATCCCTCGGCCCAGGTACTGCGAGGCGATCTCAGTGAGGTGGTGATGGGACCCCTGGTTCTCCTTGGGGTCCCTGGGGAAGTCAGGAGGGCCGCCGCGGGGCTGAGGTGGCTCCATGCCTTGCTGCCTGCACCTTCGCCGCTGGTTTCCTATCCAGTTCTGTAAACAGGGAATTAGTTGACTCAATAATGGCAATGTTACGCGCACAGGAGGAGATTGCCGACTGAGCGACACCACTACTTTCAAATAAGGATCCCGCATTGGGGTGATTGATGCATTGCACGAGTACAAGTACAGCCCCTGTGCCAATCCACTGCTGGATGAGGGCCTCCCACGCCGTGCGTCATGGGGGTTATTTGACCATGCTTGATCACCGCATTGGTTGTGTGAGCATATAAGTACGGTGTGATTGTGTTGTACTGCTCTCTGCCAACGAATACATAGCCCCATAGCAGCCTGTTTGTGCATGGTGGTCACGCACCCAAGCACTAACACAAGGCTGCAACCTGCTTAGCATTAAAATGTTGGTATCTTACGCGTGTAAATACGTGCTTGCTATGTGGCAATTGACACCATTGCCAAAGATACGTTCAATCTCGAGGGATTTACGAGACAAACGAATTTAATGAAATCAACAAAAAATATTTTCCGAGATGTGACGAAACTGGGGGCCTACGGGAAGTGTTCACCGTAGGCAATGATTAATTCATTAACGATTCATTCATTAGTACGTGTACAACTCGACAAATTTTTTTTTACAGAAGTTTGTCATTCCACTGCTGGACAAAGGCCACCCCACGGTGTAATCGGTCATGGGGGATTGTTTGACCATACTTCACCATGCCGGTCAGTGCGGGTTAGTGAAAGTGGGGGAGCCAGGACTAAGTTCAGATATATCACTTGCCACTGGTTGAGCCATGGCCCAGGATTAAACTCAGGTCAACAGGTTGATAAGAGATGGCGTTTTAAATCACTGCGAAACCGCTCCGCCTCCCGAGCGCTGAAAACGGCGGACTTCACATGGATAGACTTTGTATGAAAACATAATAACGTGGGGGATGGCACGCGATTCAAAACTGCACTCCATTTTAATTGTCCGATGCACCGTTAGGTAAAGCTCCAGCGGTCTCACCTTGACGATCTCAAAGTCTATGTTGAGTTCGTTGGCCACAGACTCGATCTTCTCACGGCACACAGTGCCCAGGCTGGTCATACCATTATCCCAGTAGCGTTTCAGCATCACCAGGTCTCGGGGGCTGAACTGCGTGCGGTCCTGCATCTGGATAAAAAGGGGCGCCGTGGTGACGAGATGTTAACTACCTCGCCTGGCATACAGGTCGTTGGTTCTATCCCAACCCCGAAGCCTGTATATTTGGAGTTTGTGTGTTCTCCCTCCGTGGTTACGTGGATTTTTCTCCAGGTCCTCTGGTTTTTCCCTCCACATGTAGAAACGTGCGTTTAGATTATTTGGCTGCTATAAATTTCCACATAAGCCACTTGTGGTCATGTCGCTTCGGAAAAAGAGCTATGGAGTCCAGTGGGCCTTACCTGTCAATTTTTTTTGTAAAGTAGGTAATATAAAATAATGGCTCCCATTTAAATTTGGGTGCGAGAATTGTACTCCAATGTAGCAGTTAGCTGAAACAATGATTGTAGTTGTTTACATGTTTATTGTTTACTTTTACTTGTGTTTCTATACACAGCATTTTGAGGTGACATGCCATGAAGGAACTTTATAAATTAAAGACTAATGTTATGATTATAATTGCAGCGTGAACTGCTTGTGCACGAGACAGTGAAATTTGTTCGGCTGTTATGTCAGGCGGTGGAGGGACTTTTGACTGAAATTTGAGCAGATAATTACGTGGCCTTCCACAAAAGTGTATGATAAAGCGTACATTTGTTCAGCGTTTTCTGTTAGTCTAGTCACTTCCATGGATTTCATGTCATCATCTCTCAATCCAGTGGACGAAACCAATCAAAACTATAGTCCACTCATAGTTATTAAATGTTGGGTGTGAGGGGAAAACAATTTCACCCCAACACAATATTCTCAAGTCAGCAACTCAGTATTTCTTTCTCTACACAAGTCTAGCCAATAAACATATTTGGCCTTCCTCAGTCTACTGCAGTCTCTACTAACATTACAAATTTATCTTAGGTCTGCATCTGCATTTTTTAGACTTTGAGTGATAATTCAGTCTAATGTCGATAGCCAATCATTATCGCGCTTGATAATTTTCATTCAACTCAGTGAAGAAAATTAAAAAAAACACACAAAGACACTTTGTTGATGAATATTTCCATCACAACCACCATGGTGTTTTCCCAGTGCTCTCTGTGACTGGCAAAGTTTTCATCCACATGGTTCAGGCATTTATTGATATCTGAAAGCCGCAGTAAGTATTAAGAACCTCTTTCAGGCAAATATTGCATTGGGAGGTTTGGCCAAAAGCGTTTTTTTGGTTAGATCGCGTAAATATAAATGTGTCTGTCGTTAAACCGACCACAACCCGACACAGCCAATTAGTAAGGTTTGTCACGTAAACAAAACATGGCAATTCTTGACTAGTATAGCACACCGGTGTGTTGGAGAGCAAACTCACAACATTTACAATTCGAGTACGATGTTTCGCCAGTAATAACAACTAGCATCAGGCGACTGCCAGAGTTGTGGAGAAATCCTCTTGTTTCAGTCTTAATTAGAGGGATAAATGAGATGTTATCACTTGTGATCCAATCAGGTGTGAAGACCAGAGGGGGGTGGTTAATGTACGCATGTAAATTACAACGGATAATCCATTAATGGTTGGGTTATTCACAGGTTTGGCCAATTTCATTTTGATGGGTGTTTTCAGAACGGGGCTACACGAGGGTACCCAGAGGCAACCCACGCATACAAGAAGAGTTGGCACAGCCAGGTCAGGAACCGGTTTGCTTGCACTGCCATCTCCCGACCACCTACCAACCCCATTGCCTCCAAAAGTGCTGGATATTTTAGGCATGAAACCGGTACACATTATGAACAGTCTAAATAAATCAGTGGTGTAGCTATCGAGCGAGTAGACGGTACGACTACAGCAGGGCCCACCAGCCGGAAGAGCCAGGGAACCAGGCTACATAGGAGGAGGAAATTTGAGTGCCACCCCCCCACCCCCCACCTCGTACCAGGGCCCATGCCAACCACGCTACGCCACGCCAGTGGTCTAGACGCTCCACCAGAAGGAGGACATGCATCACGAGGGCTTGCAAAAGAAGGAACATGTTTTCGAAGTTATTTTCAGAGAGCAAGGTGTGAGGTGCCAAAAGAAATGGCAATGTGGAAAATGTGGCAATGATGACAGGTTGTAGAAAGAGACAGCCAGTCATAAGAAAAGGAGAAGAGGATATTTTCTGTCTTTGACAAGTCAAAGAGAGACAGCCAGTCATAGACATAGCAGAATAGGATAGTCTAGAGATTAGACTTGAGCAGAATAAATACATTGTTTCTTGGCCTTGATAAAAAAAGCATCAAAAAGTTAAACAAAAAAAAATCTTTTGGGAGGATCCTGCAAAGGCATGTTTGGCCGATGTGTATCTTTTGTTAGACATATTTAGGTGAGAGGGAAAATCGGAGAAAACCCACATGAGGGTATTATGTTCAAGGACCAAGGAGATAGGTCAGCAACCTACTTATTATACTACCTCTTACAGAGACCCCCCACGCCCCATCTTGACCCTGCAAGAGGCAATCTCATTCAAATGATGGTTCCATCTCTGTGAGGTCCACCAAACCAACATGCAAGCCGATGCATTACAATCGTTCTCCATAGTCACTGCCATCCACGGCGTTCAGCGGACACCTCAATTTTACATTAAATACAAGTGCATAAAAAAACCTAAGCTGCGCCGATAAAGAACACAACTACCGCTATAACGGAAGATTTATGTTTGATGTCATTATGCCTGTAATCCCCCGCCATGCATGGGCTAGAGCAGATAGGACCGACCCGCTGTGCGATGCTAATCCCATTAGAAAGCCGTTGCGGGCTTAGCGAGCTCAGCTTAACTGCCTCACCTTCGGAACCCTGTAACGGGGATGAAAATGTATTTTGACAGGGCGACTTAAACCGTGCACTCTAATGCCATTGCAGAACAATGGGTATCAGGCTCAGCCCGAAGCCCTCTGTGTCACTTGTTGCGTGAAATGGCCTGCATACGATCCAATCAGTGCACCAGATGAACACGTACGGTCAGGAGGGGAGGGTGGGTGGAATCTATGGGGAATCGTGGGCCAAATGCGGCCTGAGTCCTCGTTTCATAAGAGCACCATTGATTCGGAACGGCCCACACATGATATTTATCCATCACTGAAATTAGCTCGGCTGCACACATCGGGTACAAGAGGAGAATATGTAAAGCTGCCCACAGCACTGTGTTTCTACATTTCGAATGCTCAGCCGTCACCTGCAAAGGTCAGCCACGAGTATATTTTGCATAAAAATTTGGAAAATGCTAACGTGTGCGCTAATGTGCGATTGCTCGCCAAAGGGATTCAAAAGGCTTATTACACCCCCACTAATGTTAAATAACTATTTTTACTTTAAGAGGTAAGGCCAACCGAGCAATATAGCTCTTTTTCAGAAGCGATCTGGCCACAAGTGATAACCCAATGAAGTGGCTTATCATGTGAAAATGTATAGCAGCTAAATAATCTAAACACACGTTTATAAATGTTCCTAGCCCATGACATACAAATAACGTGCAGGTGCAGTGATGTAGAGATTGTGGCAAGCTGCACAATGTATCCTTACCACTCTCTTTCTTCCAGGTGACAGATAGGGCATTCCACCCAAGCCAACATTCAGCAGGTATGGCTGTTGAAACAAGTCAAACTTTCATTCAAGACAATTACAACACAATTTTGATTGATATAGCATCTACAAGTGCACACCACAATTTTGATTGATATAGCATCTACAAGTGACTGGATCTCAAGGCGTGGTATTTTTTATTATCAAGGATGTCATTATGATCAGCCAAGAGTACAGTGCTTTTTTCACTTAAAAAATCCGTGTCATGCGTGTTATATAACAATGCACCCTTTGGTCAAAGTGGTTTTTCACACAATGCTCATCTGCTGTCCACATTCCTTAGCTAGTGTCAGAAATTATACATTCCTATGCTGGGGGTAATTGATTACAAAAAAACGATAACTGCTGAATTATCTTATAGTAATCATTGTAACAATAATTTGTAGTTATTGCTCTACATTAGCCATACGAAAGAAGAAGATTGTATCAACCGTGCAGGGATCATATACTTAGTCGACCTCCAACCAGGATTTGTACTAATGACTTTATATTGCTCTATCCACTGTAACATATGCTACCATTACATCACCAGTCATGGTAAATTCACTGCTGGATGAAGGCCTCCGCAAGTCTCCTCTTCCCTCCCTCCCAAGGTCACCCTTGAAAAAGATTTTTAGCCGAATGGGCATTAACACAGGTGAACAAAGATAAATTATACTAGCTCCTGCACATTAACTGATTTCACGACTCCATCTCCACGGTGGGAGTCTTCCTAAGGCATCTTCCATCCTTTGCCTGCCATGCCATCATTAGTCTCGACCATCTAGTCTGGCGATGCGTCCTGCCCAAGCCAAATTCACTTTTCTAATTATGTCTATAACCCGCGTACATTCTCCAATCCAGGTGTTGCTCTTTCTGTCTCTCAATATATTTCATGCAACTTCTGCACTTTCTTTGCCTTTCTATAATTAAATTTATGATCCATGGGTCACAGTAGGTAGTGCACACTTATCAACTCCTTTCTTCTTTAGGCACATTTCCATGCTGCTTTTCATGATTCAAGTTCAGCTTTTGTAAAAGCAATCCAATGTGCTCTCAATGACTCTCAAGGATTTTAATTGGGAAGATCCTGCATTATGATGTTTGGTCTATTTAAGATGTATCTTGTTACAAGGAAAGAAAGCAAAGTAGCCAGGGGAAAACCAACCACGTAAGTTATGGGATTCGGCTTTTGACCAAATCACCCGCAATGTGCCCAAGTCTGCTCAGATCTCGCAAGCTACGCAGGGTTGAGCCCAGATAGTGCTTGGATAGGCCACTGCTATGCACAACAGTTGTTATCGTCTACCATGGGGCTACGTTGCATTTATCAACCCGGAATGACCAGCATGGTGAAGTATGGTGATAACTCCCATAACCCGCACAGTGTGGGTAGGCCCTCATGCAGAATTGAGGATAATACTAAAGAGTCCATGCAAATGATGGGGTCACATCCCATTTTCTACACTCACGTCTCCTGCCACCTTACAGCCCGGTGGATTTGAGAGTTGTAGAAATCTCTCCATCATCTACCAACCCTTGCCCTCCAAGGCGTTTGGCCACGGGCATTTGGTGGAGTGCCTCCACTCGGTGGACTCAGTCTAAAATGAGTGGCCAGATTCAGTCACTGTGCCCGGTTTAATGGCATTTGCTTTGTCACCGAGATTGCAAAATAATGAAGTGAAATGAGAACAAACACAAATATAAAGTTGTGACCCCCTTGGGAATAAAAATAAACAAGTTATCTTTCTCAACAGCAGGAAGCTAAAGTTCCTTAGCGTGTCTCAATACTGTTCTGAGACAGTAACCCCTTGTTTGCCGCTTGTCTACAGATTTACCAACAAGGAAAAACGTCTGGTTTGAGTAAAAGTTTTTTTGTTCTTCTGCTGCTGTATTGCCACTTCCTCCACAAGTGTAATCTGCACCTAAACAATTTTTAACTCACGAATGGCAAAATGTCTGGTGTTTGCCGTACAACTGCACAATACAAAAAAAACCGCTTATCTTTTTAGACTAGGTAATGTTTCCGCTTTTCCCTAAAATATATATCAACAAAAGTAAACATTTAAGAGAGTACAAAAAGTACAATACCGGGCCCGTAAATAAGCAAATAAATCACAGCGTGTGCACACCTATTGCAGAATTCCGAAAATAGGTGAAACCAAACTGTACATTGGCTCCACCTGACATTGGGAGCCAAAAATCTAAGTTAGAGGAGGCCGAGTGGTCTAAAAGAGAGGGGGAAATATCGTGTCCGAGCACTGCACTGGCACCTTTAAGACCCCGAGTTCAGCTCTATAGTTCCACCGCTCGCGATGAAACTGCATTCCCGAACATTGGGAGTAGTTCACAACCTGGTCACCAATAACTGCAGAAGAAACCCCCTGAAAAATATAATTTTATTAATTCAATGCATTACTAAAATGATTTATAATCGATTTTTTGGTGATGCCATGCAATGATCTGGCCTATTTTGTGTCGTTAAGACCCTCCCACTAGATGATATAGCTAAAATAAAATTAGCCGTCACGTGTACACGTGCCTATTTCGCCAATTATTATTGTTTCAACTCACCGGTGAAATGAAGAATTATCATAAAATTTAGCAATTAGATACGATTTTTGCAGACAATTACGTGGCCTAACCCAACAATCAATTGTGAATCATATTGGCTGGAATTTCGTAGACCTTGGCAGTTCCCAGTAATCACCAATGGATATATTCTCTGGGTAACCACGAGGCTGTGTGGAGCACATTCTCTAGCCTACAAACCATCCCCTCCCTGCTGTACCGCTCAACCAACGTCACTTCAAGGACAGACCAGAGAGATATACGTGTCCATAAATATGTACCTTACAGGTTATATACATCACTCGAGACAGTTCAAAAACATGTCTAGTCAGAGCAGTTGGTCAATCAAAGTCTAGTCCTTCCTCCTGGAAGGACTAGACTTCCTCCTGGAAGGACTAGACTTTGAGTAGGGAAAGGATGGAGTTAAGGGAGGGATCTTTAATCCCTCCCTTTGGAAATGTGGTCTCTGCATGCTCCCTAAATAATCAGCAGAGACCACATTGGCAATCGGTCGGAAGAACACAGTTTCTGCACGTGCTCTCCACAATTAAAAAAAATAATATATATGTTCAAAGAATAGCCACTGCACACGAGTCTCTTTCATGGGCCAAAGTGAGGTCAGTCCAGCCCTGTCCACTCCTTAAAAGTACAGTAGGGCAGGTGACCAGCCTGAATGTATTCACTCTGTGCATTATCTGGTGGTCACCCAGAAGAAACACCTGTCAATAAAAGCCGTGGGTCCTGCCAGGCCACAATAAATTTTACATCTGGGTTCGATTGACATGCAACAAAGCAAGCTTAATTTCAAAAGTGTGCTCTCACATGGGTAAATACGTATCTGTAAACCCCTGTGAGCGGAGATTCCACATAGACCAATTCAGACCTTTTTGGTGACCTTATAAATCTCAGTCCCATCACAAGCAAGAAACACAAATAGACCAAAATTGTTTTTTTCCTGTATTTAAATGGCTGTACGTCATATGGACCTGAAAACCCAATTTCCTTGCACACGAATACGGGTAAACCGTATGGGTTGACAGCTATGTAAACAAGTCAAACTAAAGTGACTTAAGATGTAGTTGTGTTGTTGTTGCTCTCCACCACAAGGTGGCGCGCCACTAGCTGCGCGTGTTTTGAATGAAAACATCATCACGTGACGTCGGCGTTAGCGCCACCGTCATATATACTCTAGAGAAAATGAGATGGGGGGATAATTCAAAGTGGTCTCATCCTCCTCCTGTCAGCTTGCGTCAGCCTCCATCTCCTGTCTACAGCTGTGAGCGGAGATTCCACATTCCTATAGTGGAAAGTGGTGGGGAGGGAATACGCCCACAGCACTGTTGATTTTTCCAAAATGTGGAACTCATTTTAAACATTAACATAGGAGGCCAGCTCTCGATTGTCTGGGGTACTTGTTGGGGTGTGGGAAGTTAATGAAAAACCGTATGTAGATTGGACTGTAAAAACGTATTGTTTATCTATGCAGAGCAGGGGTCCAGATAGAGACCGCATAATCTGTTTTTATTTGCTTCTTAAAGTGATCGGTTTACTTGCCGACATATTTGCAGTCACGTGGGTAATGAGTGACTGAACTGCGGAAAGATATTACAGTAGATCATCGATTATCCGGCGGCTTCAGCGGAATGGGGGCGCCGGATTTTTCAAACTCGCCGGATAATCACATCATTATTTAAAAGCTTATTTTTGCACATTCTTGCATAACATTATCTTTTGAGGTGTTACATGTTTTTTTTAAATCCGTTTACTATATAAAATTGGCATGAATAAACATATAAATAGACAAGAATAAATATCCTACTCTAAAATGTTATTGCTTTTACTGTACCGTACTTACCACTCCAATCTCGAAAACTGCATGGGGTGATGTACGTACTACGCTCTTGTTTCAATATCGTTTGACAATCGCCTGACTGATGCAGCCTTAACACGCACTTTTCGCCGGATTGCACTGTATATTACATTTTTTATCACTGTAGTTATTCGTGATGAAACATGTATATACGTGCAGTATTTTAATTAAGTTGTTATATCGAGTATAATGTATTGTATGTAATATTTGACACTAAAATGAAGCATAGGTAAAAAAAAATTATCACAATCGCCTGACTGGTACAGGCCTTGGGAGCGTTTTTTCCGGCTTCGCAGGATCGGCCCGGGATCGCCGGATAATGTTGGAAGCCGGATAATCGCGCGCCGGATAATCGATGATCAACAGTATTATTGTTCACAAGCACGGTTAATCCACCACCCAGAAAATTTTCCCAAGGACATTCAATCCTTACGTGTACACTCCAGAATTAGCCTAAGCTTTGCTGGCGTTCTGGTACCTGGTGCTGTCCTGGGCTCTGTGTTCCAATGGGGAGGAATCCTTGAGTGAACGAGGTAATAGGCGACACGGGCTGGTGCGGCGTACTTCCGGACACGGCAACACCTGCAAGACAGCCGCACACAATTTGGGCATTCACTGTGAGGCACTCAAGCATTATACCGTCACAATGCAGTACAATTAGGATTTTTTAATACTTAAATATATATTTTTTATTTTACTAGGTAAAGCCCACTGAGCTTCATAGCCTTTTCAGAAGCGACCTGGCCACATATGATAGCTCAACAAAAGTGGATGATCTTGTGAAAATGTATAGCAGCCAATTAACCAAAACGCATGTTTCTAAATGTGAAGGGAAAAACTGGAGGAGCTGTAAAAAATGCACGCAACCACAGGGAGAGAGAGAGATAGATAGATACAAGCAAACTCCAAATACACAACAGGAGTCAGGGTCGGGACCAAACCCACAGCCTCTTGTATGCCAGGGGAGTGAGATAACAGCTCTTCATTGCGGCACTCCAAATGCTATTTACCTAGTATGCAAATGCCGCTGCATCTCATGCAAGGTGGCGGAGGCTTTTGATGTGAAACTCATTAATTTAGAAATGTTTTTTTTGTGTTTAGATTGTTGTCCTTCCCCTGCACCTCCGATTAGCAAAGCCGGCTATGTACGGTGTGAAATAAGTTCAACGTACACAAATACAAAAGGAACAATCGTTGTCATCGACAACGGCGAGCGCCACCGACGCACGCGCGTCCTCACCGTCACTCTTGGCGGCGTGCACGGAGGGGGAGCCGATGCGGCTCACGGACTCCGAGAGGCACACGAGGGACTTGGCCGCGCGCACCACGCGGTCCTGCGAGGGGGAGAAGGGCTGCACGCGCGGGCCCGCGTCGCCCGTCTCGGCGGCACCACCACCACCACCACCACCGCCGCCGCCGCCGCCGCCAACGGCGCCGCCACCGCCGCCGCCGCCGGCGCCACCGTCCCCTGGCTCCATCTTGGCATCGTCGCCCGCGTCGTTGCCGTTGCGCTTGTCGGCGGCGTCCTCCTGCGCCCCGGCGTCCCCCTCCTCATCCTCCTCCTCATCCTCCTCCAGGTCGATGTACTCCATGAAACTCTCCTGAAGCTGGCAGCCGGATTGGGCCATCTCCTCCTCTCGCGAGTACTCATCCAAGTCGCCGGTCTCCATGGCGATGGAGAAGCTGTTGCCATTGCCTTGGGATCAGGGTTGTTAATTTCTTTTAGAGCGTTATCGATAATCGCATGCGCAAAAAAAAAACCCTGCTAAATATTGATTTTTTTTTTCCAGCGCATAGTTTACTGAAATGTCCAACAATAAAAATGTACGTCCAGGTGTGTGTTTTTGTCTGTTTGAATGTACCATGCACTGACTGGCAAGCCGTGCCACTGCTGCCTTATTATGGCTGTCACACGCCGTGTGATTTAAATGTTCTCATGTGCTGCCAATCGGTTCAATCCTTGCTGACATTTAACCAAATTCGATTATCAATTCCATGACTTTGGAATCGATAATTGATTCCAAAAAATAATCACCAAAAAGTGATAACTGATGAACAACAGGACGTGATAGTGAGCAGATGCGGTCATTTTCGTGGCCCATAGCGGGCAGATCTGGGCATGCAGCCTTTTCCATTGTATCTACAAAACTTTGCAAAAATCGATTTTTCGTGATATGTGCTTCAAATATTGCTACGTTGAAGAGTTTAATTTAAAAAAAAAGTTATATTTATATGTGCTTGCTACGTGCCACTTGATGAGTAATGGCCTTAACGAGACTTTAAGTTAATTGAAGTTAATGAATGTATTAAATATTTAAGTTATTTGATCTATTAGGTCACATTTGATACATATCACCGACGAGTGATAATTGTGCTTTATAAAAAAAATACATGGCTAATGATGGCGAAATCCTGGACTTTGGAGGCAAGGGTTTGCGGATCACGCATCTAGAAGACATTGCCAAATCTTCTGGACCGACTGCAAGGAGGCCAAGGGATTCTCAGTTGGTCCGTGAACCCACCATTGTGAACTCTGGGACGTTAACTCTTTGTACCCACTATGGGTTGTCTACGGAGAGTTGCGTCTATCTCAGACCGATTACAATGGAATGGGCCAAACAAACTTCAACAATGTCGGCCCCGGACAAAAAAAAGAAGTTTTGAGACTCCGCGAGGCTTTCCTGAATAATATACCGTAACGTTACTATAATTTACAGTCACCTGTTAATCATTTTACTTTTCACATCCGCTGGTGGCGAACGCAATGAGAGCTTTTGAGTGCAGGTAAATAAAACCGATTTAGTTAACCATTTTGACTAAAACCCTCAAAAGTAAGTCGAGGTTAAACTATTTTCTAAAAAATGGAACATTATACCGCACCTCAAGGAGGTGTCTTGATTTTTAAATGTTTTTTTAAATAAAAATGGTCAATTTAAACCAACTCGAATCATTTAAAGTGCATAGAGTCATTAGACTTTTTGGTCACGGAGTCTGTTTAACTTTAAGTTTATCAACTCACTGCTGCCCTCTGCTGGGCCATTCTCCAGGACATGGTAGCACCGATAATTATTATTGGCACGTAAAATAAACATGGATTAATTATAATTATAATCAATCCATTACCATAATCCATCAATCCATCTTTATTTTAGTGCCAATATCGCCCTCCATAAAGATCGCATCAGCACACATTACAGCAGAATGGGAACGGTATGGTGGGGGGGGGGCACAGAGTAACAGGAATGAAACCTGTTACGCCCTCAGCTGCTAACACTGACTGAGCAAAGGGAATTGCAAACCGCACGCAAGATAAAGCGCAACCGGGCATAACAAATGGTATTCCATAACGCATCTACGTGTAACTGCATCCTTTACATTTCTGTTTCAGCAAGCACAAACTAATGTGCATTCCATTCATTAAACTATGTTCATTGTTAGATTAAAATTATTCAGCTGTGCACGTGATGGGCACAACGGTGGCCCATTTTCATGCACTCAACAACGTACGCTTCCTCGTCAATGCACTCGCAAAAGACGCTCCCTCGTGCACATACAAAAATCTGAGTGTGGGAATTTCGCATGGAATCATTGCGATTCCTGTAGGAATAATCGAGGGTAGAATCATAGACACATAATATTATTGCATTGAGTGTCCAGCTTTAGTTTACAAAAGGCTTTAGTTCAAATTCAATGAGTTGCATTTGAGTTTTGATTTAAAGCTTTCGTGACTGCAGGGATTCATATTCTTGGTTCTTTCGGTAAAGTCACGTAGAAGGGAAAAAATAAAATAATAAAATATAAAACAATAAAATTATTACGATGTTTCGACTGCAACACAAGCAATCATCATCAGGTGTGAAAACCACAACAAGAAAATACTTATTGTTTCCCTTCTACGTGACTTTATTGTTTCCCTTCTACGTGACTTTACCGAAAAAACCAAGAATAAGAGTTGCATTTGCATTAATAAAGCGTGGCTTATGACCAAATCACATAACATGCCCCAATCTCATCAGCACATGGCAGCAAAGCTGGTTTGAGCCTTTAGTGTTTGGATGAGTGAGCGCACGACTGCATGGCTACGTGGTGGGCAGCAGAGGGCAGTGCACAAAATTCCACATTTGTTTTGTACTTATACACTACCACATCTATGCTCCCCGCTTTCACCAGCCTGCAATTTATCAGCGTGGTGAAGTATAGTCAAACAACACCCCGCATCCTGCATGGAGTGTGGAGACCCGAATCCTGCAAGTAAGACTTTAAAATTAGCATAGGGCTGTACATACAAAGGTATCAAAATGCATTATATTTAAAACGTAAAGATTAAATAGCACGTTTGCTATTTTATACGTAATCATACTGCTTTTAAAAATAATCTATAACTCAAGTTTTCTGGCTGGCTGCTGGCTGGACTACTTTTCCACCCCAACACGAACGCTATTGTTAGTGGCTGTGACCCGTTGCCACCACAACTAGCAGGGTAACTGGGTACATGGGCTTTTAAGTGTAACAAATAAACATTGAGTTGAAACGGTGGAAGACGTTTGGAAGACATGCAATAATATCGTGACATCGAAAAAGTGTGAGCAACAAATACAAAAGAATGACATGGATTATTTCAAATTCTGTAACTTTTCAGTGTGCTCATATTAATGTAATTATTTTGACAGAATATTCTATGAATCCTAGAGAATATAAAAAACATCACAATATATTTTATCTTGCCATTTTATTACTCCTATTTTCCACTGCAAAGCAACAGATTCTCTAGTTGCAAGGAATACGTTTACAAAAAATGTAGTAACAGGAATGATAGTGACATTTTATGTATAATTCTTGATTACATTTTTTAAAGTTAAAACTATGATATCCCTTCTAACACGGTGGTTGTGTTTATTTTGAAATGTACTTTCATCCAATAAAAAAACACGACAAATTTCCCATGTGCTAAGCTCCAAAGAGGATTTATCTGTGATATAACTAAATCCGAAGGGACTCCACCGTGTGAAAACAGCCAGTCTCACGTGGCTATGTGGTCTTGTAGAGGCACGCTTGCTGTTGAACAAGCCTGTACCGGCTCACAACCTCATCCGAATATTATTGTCTGTTACGCTCTCAATAAATATTGCCAACCTAGTAATACTAATTTTCAACCATGTTTATAAAGAGCCTTCTGTGAACAAATTTCTAAAATCCATAACGGGTTTTGTTGTTTATAAAATCACACATGCGCACGGACTACATAACGCCTTCCGAAATGCGTTTGTCTTTAGAATAATAAAAAAAAATTAAGAGCAGGGCAGACCTGATCATCTGTCAGGGAAAAAATGCGTTTGCATATTTGATAGAGTAGTCCCTTTGGCTCCAGTTTGAGTTACCATTTTATAGGCAACCATATGATGAATATGGCCAATTCAGTAACTACTGCACAGCAAATGCTTCACTACACCTCCAGACCAAGTGCTCACATTTTTTTACTCACATTAGCATTGTACGTTATTTGCTTTATAATCATATTAATTTTTGAGCCCTCAATATTTTCCTGTATATGGGACAACGTATTTTTTACAGATATGACTGGGGTTTCGTGACTAAAACTGCTATACCGGGGCACCCCACCCCTGAATTAGCCTGTTATTGAGGACGGGGAAACAAGTATACTTGTGTCATTACCTACAAGAGCCCTTTCCCACTCACCAGAGGCTGAGTTAGCTGATGGCTTGGTCTGCGCCGCTTGTTTGTAGTAGGAAGAGGCCGCTTTGCTGGTGGAGGGCCCGGCGCCCAGCGACACGACGTTCTGGATCTCCAGGTCGTACGGACCGAAGGACGCGGCGCCGGGCAGCTTGGGCTGACTGGGCTCGCGCGGGCCGCTGTTCCGGCCGCCCAGCAGCTCGGCACCCCACTGCCTCGGCGAACTGTCCAGGCAGCGGCAGCAATACGACGTGGGTTTGAAACCGCAACGGTGACATCTAAATCAAACCTCAAAGCATTATAAGTGGGCTACAGGAGCTATGAACAGGAGCTATGAACACGAGTCACAAACACCGACCCCCACCGAGACTCCTCTGTCATGCGACTCGTTGTTGAAGGGCCCCTGGCCCCCCGTAGATGTCCTGTGACTCGTTGGATGTGCCCTGGCTGCTCTGGCTGCGCCTGGGGGTTCAGGGTTATTGGTGCTGGGCCCTGGCTACACTTTTCCCTGGGCTGTGCTTTGGTGTTGCTCTATCATTTCAATTCTTCAATGTTTCCTCACCCTGGAACAGCCCCCCTAACCACTGCTGGATGAAGGTTTCACCCCCCCGAGCTGCCACCTCTCACGATCCCACAATGTAATAATCCACCAATGTCAAAGATCCCCCGTATAGCCTCTTGCATACTCTTGGAGCAAGTGCTGTTGCCCCAAGACTGATTACGGCACTCTTAATAATCATTCAGCGGGCACTTTGACTCCGCAGGATAATTTTTAAAATTACATATCAGTGTCAGGGTAAATGTTCTATGCAGAGAAGTAGATGTATTGAGTCACCGCTACACTTTAAGAAAGGGGTAAGTGCCCCTGTTGGCCAAAGGCTAACATTAATAACTGAGGTCTCTCTAAGACATTTGCATGACATTAACGTGCCCATTACACTTGCAATGCTTTAATATTTATTTCTATATAATTGATTGGTGTAACGCCTGCCACTCAAGATAATAGCCGGGATCTTAATTGCACCCAAGGTCCCGAGACAGCGGCTGTGTCAAATGTAAGGTCGTGGTGCAACAATGCAATCGCAAGACGACTAAAGGCAGGCATTCATATCCTCATAATCCCATTAGAGTATGAAATGACTGCCTCTGCAAACAGTAAGGAACTTTATACTCTACTTCATCAAAGGCAATTATCTCTTGTATATCAATCTAGATTTGAAGTTTTCGTGACTGCAGGGATCCATACTCTTTGGTTCTTTCGGTAAAGTCACGTAGGTAGAAAATAAAATAAATTAAATCACAACGTTTCGGGCGCAACACAAGCGTCCGTCATCAGGTGGGACAACCACAGCAAGAAACACATTGCTGAAGTGGGCAAAAGGGCTGCTGTGACAAGAGGCTATGTAGGTAAGAGAGGGGTTAGGAGCCAGGGAGGAGAGATAGAGAGGGGGGTGTAGGGTAGGGGGAGTATTTTGTTATACCGACGTGACTTTACTCTTGTATATCCTTATAGACTGTTGGTAGCAAGCACCTATTGAGGCCAACATGGCACACAAGGAGGTGGAGTGGTCAATACCAAACCTGGCTGGCTTTGTCTCCCTCAGTAGTGATGTTCCACCACAACAGATACTCATTTCAGGCTGAATCGACCTAGGGTGGGCCAGGATCAGTTCAAATATATTTTTAAAATAAGACAAAAGTTCTCTGTGGGCTGGAATTCAACCCAGGTCGTCATGTTTGCAGGGCAGTGTGCTAACCACCTCTCCCTTCATGCTTTATAGTGCAAAAAAAAAATGCTATATAGCTTTAATAGACTTTGGGGGTAAGTGCTGTGAGTGAGCACCTATGAAGGATGACACAACAAACGAGGGGATGTGTGGAGAGCACCAAGCTTGGCCGCCTTCGTCTCCCTGGTGGCAATGTTTACACACTGCACCAGGTACATATTTGAGGCCGAGTTAACCTAGGAGAGGCCCAGGATCGAATCAGATAATCGTCACTAGCATCGACTGAGCAGGAATTCAACTCTGGTAGCTGGGTTTATAGCACAGTCCATTAACCACAACATTACCGCTCCCTGTACTTTAAAGTACAACTGCACGCACACACACACACTCCCCCCCACACACCGACAAAGGCCCAATTATTTGATCGCACAAATTCATGAAAGGTTTACTTTAACAGATGTGACAACAAACAGCACTCACCTTACGCTCTCAGCCAGCTGCTCCACCTTTGGCTGTACGCCAGGAAACTTGACCCGTTGGGAATTGGTGTGGTCCAGAAACCCACTGGGATACACTTTGCTTGGACGACTTGGCAAAGGGACCTCAACCTTTCCACTTCGGCATATCTGTCCACTGCCACTGCCCTGAAAAGAATTGAACATTCACAAGAGGAATTTTTGGTACACATCACTGACAAACTGAGAAAAAACACCAGTCATTAGGTCTCATAATGTAGGTCTCATAATGTAAATGCTTACCCCGAGCCCTCAATACTCTGATAGTGCGCTGTTTTTGAGTTGTACGCCTTTTGGCGTCTTCTGGTCCAACACCAGTGGAGACTAGGCTCTAAGAAAAGCCGTCTCTCGGGTGTGGACCAATCAAATTCAAGGACAGTGCATATTATTATCAGAGTTGTCTCTTTTGTTTGCATTTTGACTGCTTGTGTTGTGGTTATTGCAAACATGATGCCTTGAACAAAGGTGTCAGTTTTTGTGCCAGTTAAAAGGGTAAAACCTATTTCTATAGTCATTAGGTATGTTAACAATATTTACCCCCACCTCCTGACAACAATGATTCAATTGTCACAATTCAGGGTCACGATATCATTGCACAGTCTTGTTTGTACCGTCTTTTCTTTCTTCACCATTCGTGACGCGCACGTTTGTAAAGTCTCTAGTTTGTTACGTCTCATCTGTACCATCCGTCTGGCTTTTGTTCGATCTTTTCTGAAGGGCCAGTCTTGTTTGTTCTCTCTCTCGTCTTGCACTGTTGGGTCTATACGAGGAGGTCGGCACCCTGCTGCACGAGCCGCATGCGTCCGTTTAAGGACTGCTTCACGGTGTTTTTTGTTATTTATTAAGGACCACCGTCCCATATTCACATGCATTGCGATATTTTGGTTTCCAATCCATAGTCTATACACTTCTGTCCGTACATTCTGACCATGAGCCAATAATAAAAATTCGCATAACATTTGTCAATTTGCATATATTAATACAAACCAAAACACAATGGTCGAGGAGCACAAGCTATTTTAATCAATGCATCGTTTCATGTCTACTAATAGGGAATAGACGAATAGGGTCAAGGACATATAATGAAAAGTATATCTGAATTATACCATGCAGTATTGAGGCTAATACAAAGAAGCTAAATTTTATACGATTTTCATGTGCATTTTCTAACCATGCACGCAAGTTAAATAATATACAATATTGCATATATGTGAAATATAAGAACATTTGCTCGATATAAGGCAAAAATTATCTTGGCGCACTTTTAACATAGCATCAGCAGTGACCTACCTTTCTGAAAAGAAAACATTATTGTGAGACTTGCTTACAGCCAGATTTTTATTTATTTCCCAGCTCGCCTGCACACGAACGTGCATTTGAAGAACAAGCATGGCAATGCAACAAAGCCTGGCAGGCAGGACAGTCATGGATTGAAGAGCAGATATCATCACTACTTCGAAAGTGTATTTGTCATAAAGCTCCCTCAAAGCCAGATGAAATCTGTACTTGAATAAAGAAACAAATGCCAGAGAGTCGACACTACGTAAGGCCTGTGAGGGTGGTGGGCACACACGTGACTAATGGGCATATGCGACTAGGCAGATGGAATTTTCAACACACATCCACGGTTTGAACAGTAACGAATGTTGGCAGAGCCTGTGCTATGCGTATGCCCGAGCATGTGGCCTCCTAAACTAGTTTACCGTGGGTACTGCCCCGTTTAAAACTGATTTAAAATAATGAAACAGAAACATCACCTGGAATGCACCCAATTTCGTCCAAATACCAAGCAGGATGGAGCCTAAAAAGTGTTCGCAAAAGTGGCCACCATGCACACGCATGGCTGATCAAGGTATATGCAATGAGCAGCAGATGGCACTGCAGCAAAATTAAATGTTGTACTGAATGCTATCTTGCTTCAACCAAGCCTTACCGACCTGGGTGATAGGTATGATCCATAATAGTTTTTTTTTGGGTTAGATCGCGTAAATATGTCGTTAAACCCACCACCACCCGACACAGACAATTAGTAAGGTTTGTCACGTAAACAGAAAATGCCAAGTCGTGACTAAAACCTGAAAAAAACCCCTGTATTATGGATATTGGTCGTGAAAGCCTACATGATAAGTATGGTTAAACAAACCCCACAATGGGCTAAATATGGTCTTTGTGGAAATAATCAGACGACACCCTACCCATGACTTATCTCAGTATTTCAAGAAAACAGTGTAGTTTTGGCTTCCTCCTGTGATATCGCACATAAATATGAAGGAACGTTATGCTCACAGACGCACACACCTCGCCGTATAACTCTGACACGTACACACACCCCCTCCAAAGCTCCCTCACCTGGCCGTGCGACACCATTCGCTGCATGTGCCCCACGTGGAAGCTCCCGCGGTCCGCCACTCCGCCCGGCATCGCCATCCCAGGGCTGGTGCCTCCCATCCGCGGCGTGGCCACCGACAGCAGCTTGGACTGGCAGCTCTGGGAAAGCTGAGACATTGGCGTTTTTGGCAGGATGCGGACCAGCGGCGAGCCCTGCGGCAAATGCTGCTGCCTCGACTGCGGCAGCTGCATCGGCGACGATGCCAGTGCCAAGCCGGCCGGCACGGGGGAAAGCGAGGGCTCTGTCTTCACGACGGCCCTGCCCAGCGGAGGCGGGTGGTGAGCGGGCTGGTGCTGGTGGTGCAGCGTCTGGTGCTGGTGGTGCTCTGAATGCAGCTGCTCTTCCGCCTTCATTCCCTTCACGGCTTCTTGCATCAGCTTTCTCCTCTTGTTGCCGATCCAAGCCTGGGACATTGGAATGAGTAAGCACCGGTCAATTACCGTGTCCATTGTCGGTTAGGGAAACGTGAAACCCCCCAAAAAAAACAAATTGCACTTACAGTCCACTCTAGATGATGTGGGGGACAAGGATGACCTACATACACAAAATCAAATAGTGCCAAAACACGTGTAATTTAGGTACATGTTTTATTGTTTACCTACGTAGAATTTGTATTGATTCTAAAAGTAATTTGTTTACAAAAACCACAGTATCATAACGTTCGCCAAAACAGATGATAGAATTCTAGTGGTTTATTATATCGTATGATAAGAGCCTAGCATCGCCATATCGCATCAACCCTACTACATGTGACCCAGCTGCCACAGCAACTGCTGACAGGAGAATGACATGGGGATTCACTGTGGTGGGGGGGGGGGGGGCCTTGGCGTTTTTACCCGAACGACGTTGTAGTCGAGACCCGTCTGCTGTGAGCAGTCCATGATGAGACCAAAGCACTGCACACTCTGGTTGGTCATCCCGACGTCGTAAAAGTGCTGCAGAATCTGGTGCTGTTCCGGTGAGATCACGGACCTCCTGTACATCTGCGAGACCCAAACACGGCAACACGGACACACAATTCACTGGTAATAATCTTCACCGAGGCGGCATTTTTCCATTGGCGGCGCCGGCAGGAAATCGGTCACAACGGGCTTCAATTAAACTTCACTCCGTGAAACCTTCGATGGAAGAACAGAGCTCTTGCAATCCAGAGCAGACTTGTCACATGTGGGTCAAGCTTTAATGACTACTCATCGGAATCACAGAGGTAGTTGAAATTACTGTTTAAAAATAAAATAATAACAAGCGACCAGTTGACTCACTGAGCCATCCCTGCTGAGATCGTGCATTTGAATCTGAATTTTTTTTGGTATATTCTCTAGGATTTTAAGAATATTCCAGCGATAAAAATAACATAAATAGCACAAATAGAAAAAAATATAACATTTTTAAATGCACCGTGTCAGTCTTCTGTATGCACTCCTCCCACTTCTTCTGTCTTGCGCTCTATTCTACGTCTTCTGAACTTCTTCCGCCGTTTCAATTTAATTAAATATTGATTTGTTACACAGTAAAAGCAGGTTTAGCCAGTTACCCAACTGGCTTTGGTGGCACTAAGTTGTTGTTGGAGTAGAGAGGAGCCCAGTCAGCAGCCAGCCAGGAAACACGAGGCAAGATTTTTTTATAATATTATAACAAATAATTGTCTAAACAATAGGCTAGACTCAGTTACAGTGTATGGCAGGCTTCAGTTAAAGTAAAGAGACTAGTAAATGACTGTAAGATACAATTACTTAACTAGAATCTCAAAATCCCAAGCTGCCAAAATGGTAGTGTAAAATGAATAACTGTCAAACATACCAGCCCCTTTTGAAAAAAACACAGACAGTAGCGCACAAGCAGTGTTGACATCCCTAACATTTCACAATGCATTACCATGTATAACTCAGGTACACAATTGCTGCGTAATCAGTTCACACGTCCCACCCGGCATTTACCAGTAAAAATAGTTTTTAATTAAACACTTCACCTTGTCACTTTAAAACCAGTCACACTGGCAAAGTGAAAAGTCCACACACCAGACCCCATGATGGGAGACCTGCTTCCATGGGTTGCTAGGATATGGTGCTCTTCAACGGGACATACAGGTGGTAAATGCCAGGAACTTGCAAAGATCTCAACAATAAATACAATGGATTGCGAGTAAATTGGTCTGCAAGTGTTTTGCAAGACGAGCAATTTTTTAAAATAAATGTTTATTTGATAAACGAGCGATGTCTTGCAATACGAGCAGTACGTGTACAGTATACGCTTTGTCTGCCGAGCGTCATGTGATCACAACTGAGCCAATGGTTCCTCTCTCTCTCGCTGCGGGATTGTGAGTAATCATCGCCCATGCTCGGTCTCAGTCGGCGTGCCTCACTAGTATAGTCAACATCCGTGCGAGCATATACTGTTTACTATAGTATACTGTTGTGACCACGTGTGTGTGCGTAAAGCATTTTTTTAATTTTGTGTCCAAGTGTAGTAACTGTTAAATTTCGATTTAAAGCTTTCGTGACTGCAAGGATTCATCTTCTTTGGTTCTTTCGGTAAAGTCACGTAGAATGAGAACAAAATAATAAATTGATAAAATAAAATAACACAATAAAATTATCACGACGTTTCGGCCACAACACAAGCGGCCTTCATCAGGTGAAGGGACGAGACTGTCTGGAGAATTTTATTGTGTTATTTTATTTTATCAATTTATTATTTTATTCTCATTCTACGTGACTTTACCGAAAGAACCAAAGAAGATGTAGTAACTGTTCTTTAGTAACTGTACTGTAAGTGAAAGTCGTCCTACACAATAACCCTCCTCCTCCTCTCCCTCTCGTTTCCCTCACACCAGCCACGATTAAATGTAATTAATAAATTTGATTACTTTATATTTAATTTAAATACAAATATAAAAAGGTATTTTGTATTAATTAATTTTATATGAATACAGTATTTTTGGGTTGTGGAACGAATCATCTGAGTTTCCATTATTTCTTATGGGGAAATTCGCTTTGATATACGAGTGTTTTGTATTACGAGCACGTTTCCGGAACGAATTATGCTCGCAATCCAAGGTTTCACTATATCCGCAAAAGGCTGAGTATCAAAAATATGTTTTTCAGGAGGATCCTCCTGAATGTATGACCAATTCTATGTGGGAAGGAACCAGAACATCGAGAGAAAACCCACACACACGAGGCGATAATGCTCCAATATCCGCACAGACAGGTTAATAAACCCAGTTGCTGTGCTGCTCTCTGCAGGCCACCTTACAGCCCAGCAGGATTAAGAGTTTGACAGCGCGATCCACCAACTCTGCCTTGAAAATTAGACGCGTGCCACCAAGCTCAGAAACACACCACAGAAAAAGTGAGGATCTTTAGAAAATTTCTAAAGTAGACTCCATTATCCGGGGATCGTTCAAAATAGCGGATAATCCAAAAAATATTACAATTTTTCGCAAATCTCTTTGCCAAAAACTATGAATATATGTATAAATCAAGTTGAAGAAAACACACCTTCCTGCTACCATGCAGAAGACCTCCCACTAAGTGGGTGATAGCAGAGCCACCCCAATTAAAATCAATCAAACTCCCCCCACTGTTGTGAAGATATGCAACTACCACACTATCGATTTCAGATCAACCAGGGCACACATTTGTTCGGTTTAAAAGGTGACCAGTGATAAATATTTCCAAGAATAACAATATGTAACTGTTTTACATCATTAAATTGGGATTAAGGGAAAATCTATGAACTTATTAATTTATGTCAAAATCTCAGCTGCACGGTTAATCCGCAAATCGGATAAACTGCACGCGGATAATCGAGGGTTTCTTGCGTACGGTTATATGAATGGTTTCAGTTGACTTCTGGAGATAGATTATTTCAAAAGATGTTTGAATTTCCGGAGTTCACTGTTGTCGATGGTCTGGTGGGTGTTTCTGTAATCGCATGGCGGGCTTTCTCAAATATCTTGATTGTGAAGACAGTGGTGGGTGGATCTGTAATGAGAAGTGTGGATTCTGATGTATATGGACCCTTGTTTCTAAGATAGAAAATTAATTGTGGTAATAATCCAAGCCCTGCCATGTTCATTCACATTTTTGACCACAGTGACTCCCTGCTAAAACAGGGCGTTGTGAAAAACCGCCCCCCTCCCCCCCCCAAAGCAGGCTTTGAGAAAACCCTACGGGGCAAAGGCCACTGTGGTTGCTCGTAGAATTTAATTAAACAAAAATGAATAAATCAAGTGGTGTTTCATTTACAAATGTGAAGTTGTAAAGCGCTCTCGCAAACTGTAAAACAAAACGGTAAATCCTGCATAATGGTGGTTGCATAACAATCCCCAGGAGTGGTGAACAAAACACACAATTGACGCGTAACTATGCATCGCAATAAACGGTCCACCTATTAGACATCGTCAATAACTTTGCATTTATACACTAATTATTGCATTAAAGAGCATAAATAAAAAAAAATAGCCCAAGAGGCGTCTTTATAAAACACTCAAAAGATGGCTGTTGATTATTAATAGCTCCCCATTGTTTATACGTTTGATATGTTTTCTATATTCAGTGGTCTTTATTATCAAGGTGGTCAGACGAGAGGTTTTAAGGGAGTAGAGTGTGGGCTGGTTTTTAATCTCTAAAATGGCGGAAATTCAAGTGGTAATTTAGTAGACATGTTAACTTGTTCATTAAATTTTAAAGAAAGGCAACTAACAACTAATTTTGACAACAAGCTTCCCCGGTAGATGCGTTCCAATAAAAAAAACTGCCTGCCGAGTAGCGCATACTGTACGCACCAGGTTGTACTACATCTGACCGCATAGCCACAAAAGAGTGAATTCAAACCATATACAGACAATCCCCGGGTTGCGGCAGACATGACTTATGGAAATCTGACCTTACGGAAGTACTCCCATAAATCATGTAAAAAAAGTCAATGTGCGGAACTATTTGCATTAGTTACGTAAGCGGAAGTAGTGCAGCGCGGTGAGGTTGCGGATGAATACCGCAGAGCGAGGTGTAAAGGCTAAAGTCTAGGCCTAGCCTAATGCACAGTAAACAAAACATTCAGAAGCGACAACTTTCTGTTAACAATTTATATTAAAATGTTTCGTGTTATTCATAAACAATTGGATACAGTATATGTTCCATTAGTTTAATTATGGGTAGAGTTAGGTTAGATATTCGATGAAATTAAAGATTCATAGGAAGTGCAGAGCGTATGTACAGCGATACGATAGAGGTACCGATAGAAAACGGACGGCAGTGCGATATAGTACGCAGAGAAAGATAACTCGTAATCGGGTAGAGGAGGCACAACTATTTCCAGCTATGGGATTTTTTTCTTGATTTTGGGAGAAAATTGTTCAGTTTTTGACATACGGAAAATTCGGGTAACGGATTTTCCTTGGGAATCTAATCATTTCGTAACCCGGGGGACTGCCTGTATAGCGAATTTTGGGCAGAAATGTTTGCCGCATATACAGCTTGAAATCGCACAAACCGAACCCGCATAAAGTTAGGGAAACCTGTATATGTTTCCATAGTTTAAACAAGTATATATGTCTAATGTGTACCCAGGGAAGCCTCACTGAATCTCAGGTGTATATTTCAAGGTCCCACTTGGGATGTTTAGCTAATTATTTTGAGTCACTAAAGGTCAAAAGCTAACTACAGACGAGTTTCAATGATGATTTGAAGTTTTCGTGACTGCAGGAATCCATACTCTTTGGTTCTTTCGGTAAAGTCATGCAGGTATAACACAATAAAATAAATCACGTTTCGGGCGCAATACAAGCGTCCGTCATCAGGTGGGAAAGCATGGTCTGCTGCTGTGGCAGACTGTTTTAAAAGGTTTGAAATGGGTGTAGCCCAAGGATCATAAAGAAGTGGCCGGGGCTAGTGATGTTAACGTGAAAAATTAGCATGTAACTGTAAGATAGGAGGAGAGCGGCCTCCTGGACGAGGGCACGGAAGTGGCTATGTTAATGTGAGAGATTAGCATGATGTTAATGTGAGAAATTAGCATGTCACTGTAGAAAAGGAGGAGAGCGGCCTCCTCGACGAGGGCACGGAAGTGGCTATGTTAATGTGAGAGATTAGCATGAAATAACAGCTGACATAGTAGGATGGAAACATCAGTCAGTTAATACTTTACCTGGTTAATAACGTCCTTCCAATGATTGCTCAGCTTGTACCCATCCTATCGGTTGAAGTTGTGTCTGCGTTTATATATCTGGATGGCTTCATGAATAAATCTCTGAAGGTAGCCGGTAGGTATGCAGAGTACCTCCGTCTTGGAAAAATCTATTTCGTGTGAGCCCACAATGATCGGCAATGGCAGAGGTATTGTTTTAGATCTGCCTTGTGTTCATGAACGCGGTCCGAAACATGTCGTTTCGTTTCCCCAATGTAACTGCTACCTCAACCACAACTCAGTTTGTAGACACCAGGGTATTGCATGTCAGGAATCTCATCCTTTACAGATGGGATTAAATCACGGATTTTGTGTACTGCCATGGGGAGACAACCTTCTGAGGATCCAACCAAAACCATCACTTTGCCATACATAGCAGGCGTTACCAAAAATATTTCCAAAATCTTAAACACAGGATCCAGGTTCGTTTCAACAAATATAAAATAAATGTATACATAATGTCATGTGCTCCATGTGAATATTAATTAACTACTTAGCATACTGCATTAATTTAATGAAGATTCTTAGTTGGCGGTGTCCAGGACTCGCATAGCCAAGCGACATGTTAAAATCAGTGGGAGAAATGTAATTAGCCAGTCTGAATTACTATATTGTTCACATATTTTTGTATGCAGGTTGCAACAGGAAAGCAAGGTCACAAAACCCAATAAACATTTGAAATGAAATGGGATCAGGGTCATGTTTGTCTATGGGCCCTATTTTATTACATGTAAAATACATAAATATGACGGGCCTATGTAAGTACAGTACAACGTCGCATGTCCGACACACTGGGGACTGAGGTATAGACGGATAATGAAAAGATCAGATCTGTGAAGTTCTATTGAACATGACAATTGTGCAGTACACAAATACTGCACTGGGCGTGGGTGGTTACTTGGTCAGAGTGGATATGTGATGCTTGGATATGTGTATGTGGGTTCCACAGTTATTCCATGGGACCTATGTAACAATTATTTACATGTACTGGAAATCAACCTGTGTTTCATGAAACTTTAAGTACATACAATGCTATTTTCATGAAAAGTATCTCCGTATGGGAAAGCTTAAACGTATCTTTCAAAGGTATGAAATGGTGATAAAACATGCTGCTGTGCGCTCACAAGCACACAAAACCAGCCTTTGTTATGCTATGTTCGACAGCAGGCTGTAAACACCTTGCACACCTTCCTCGAGGAGTTGAGACACGGGGTGCAGGTCGCAAGTTGTTAGAGCTCGCTGGTGAAACTGGTTGAAAAAGGGAAGTCTGAAGCTGGCATTTTCTGCTTCTGTAGTGGCCAGAAGCACATGCCAATATTGTATCTGATGCCGTGTCCTCGTTTGTTTTCACACGAAATGGCCGTCACAGATCCGGCTACATGGGCCCACTTTGCAAACAACGGTCATGCCAGCGTCATGATAATTGTCAAGAGAGTGCAATTAAGCCAATTATGCGATTAAATAAAACAAATTGCGTTTATAAAACACCACGGACTTACGTCGCACAGGATGGGTGGCTGGGCGCACGTCATCCTGCACTGTCACTGCAGATAAAATTATCCAAATTATGGAGGCTGATAATTAAACTAAGGGCCCAACACACACCCACGAGTGGAAAGAAAGGCCGTGGGTTGGAACATAACTAGCACATGGCCTTGACATAAACATTTACGACAGTGCAATGGCAGCAATTTAAGTCACAAAACAATTCTTGCATACACACCATCCATTTGGAGTTCATTGTGGGAAGATGTTCCTTATCGTGTCCTCATGAAAAATTGCTGATGGCCGGGATCGCAATGCGGCACTGTTCCCAGCAGCGTCTTGAACTGGATGTGAACGGAAACACGCGCAAAGAGGTGTATAACCTCGTAAAAAACACACAAGAAACATTTGCGTGATATGGTAATTGAAACAGCAAACAGCCGAGTTAGAAATTAAGCAGCACACAGTATTTAACACAGTAAAAAAAAAGCCCTTCATATGTTCAGGAAAACCTGCCCAATGCTTAAGACTATTCTTTAGGAGGGTTTTGCATTGTGTCTGGCTTTGTGTGGAAAGAAATCGAGGTACTCCAAGGTAGCCCACACATATAATGGAATAATGCTCAAAGCTCTGCACATATTCAACCAATTACTGTACTGCCTTATTCTTCCCACCTCAGTTCAGGGCTACCGTACCTGGCATTCCCACAAAGTCTGCCATACGGCGTCTAATGAGGCTTTGTTAGCCCTGCTTGGCCTCCGAGATCTGACCAGAACGGTGCATTGAGGGCGATTTGAATCATTCCCTCCCCCCCCCCAAATAAAAACAGTTAATCAGTGAGTTTTACCTCGTAATAGTTACTTTTATATGAATTCTCAACCACACAGATGAACAGAACCGTGGGTCTTTATACAAATTTTAGTATTCTTGGTTCTTTCGGTAAAGTCACGTAGAAGGGAAACAATATTATTTTGTTTCCCTTCTACGTGAATACCTGCAGTCACGAAAGCTTTAAATAAAAAAAATAAGTGTTTTCGGTAAGACATGCCCAGCTGCTGACTGGCAGAGAACCAATTGTATTCGTCGACTCTAGATTATCCGAGATATTGGGTGGTGGCCCAGATACAAAAAAATGCAAAACATAAATAAATGAGGCTACAACACACGTTGGGAGCGTTTTGCCAGTATGACAGAATAATAGGCTTTATCCTTTCTGGAAATAAAACATGTGTCTGTCTGGTGTATAGGCCAATCAGTTTCAAAGACAATGGAAATCATCAGATCATGTATGTTCACCACAAGTACGTGTGCTTGATGCAGACACGATTCCTTGCAACGGTTTCTGTTTGGTGTTTGAACATCTAAACACCTGTTTTATTGCCAGAAAGGGTAAATCCTCTTATTATTTTTTACAACACCCATTGTTTACCTATGTTGAATGGGGTTGAAGGCATGGCGTGCATCATGCTGTTATTGCTCAAAAGGGAGCTTCAAAGCCCATCCGCATTTCTCCCGGATAAAATACGAGATTCTGATCCAAAAGTAATCGGTTTACTTGCAGGCATGTTTGTGATCACGTAGCTAGCCACTGACCCTCGATGAGTAAGGAGCAGCTCCTAATTACATTGAGCACGGATTTGTTTTAAATCCCAAGCAAGGTGTCCAAGCAGGATAATCTGCTCGTGGATAACACAACCACGGGCAATCCTAGTCACCAGTATATTGATCTTAACGTTTGTTTGGCATCATCAGTGAGGCATATCGAGTTCCATACAGTACTGTCAAATCACCAAACATTATCAAATCACCAGAAGTGCATCCGATCTCGTCAGTTCTCAGAGGCAGAGCGGTATTTTGTACCGGGATGGTACATAGTTGGGTCACCACACACACAAGCCATGCGCTGTTGGTTGCAACATTCCACTGTACTATGCTCCCACGTCTGTTGCCTACACCGGACCGCCATCACACACACACACAAAAAGACCCCCGCACAGACCAACGTGGTTTAAAGTACGGTTACACGCTGAAACACGCGCCCACAACCTAACACACGGCGTGGGCGGGACATCATCCAGCAGTCGACCGACAAAAAAGCCTGTACACGTTCTCCGGGTCAGGAGAACAGGACATGGTGTTTACCTGGGGTCCAACCTTCATTCATAAGCGTTCACCAGGGAGACGTGCCCCCCACTCCCACACCCCCCCCGGCTACACGTACTGCTGTTGCTACCCCCCCCCCCCCCAGTACGTACACGAACGTTCAAAAACAAAGACTTTCACCCCCCCCCCATCCCCTGCAGTCAATCAACTACCGGATAAGCGCCTCACAAACCGCGCAGTTCGCGGGGTTTATTGGATCGTACTTGGCCCACGGTGTTCGTCAGCGCGGGGTTGGTTGATGAATGCGGGACAGCATAGACGTTTTGTTAAGGCGGATTGACATGGGGTAGAAGGAGGTGAGGGTAGATAAGTACAGTACAATAGAGTTCCCTGTGTCGCCCTCTGTTGCGAAAACAGCATCGCGACATCCTACAGCGCCTGGTGAATACACAGGGCCGGTCACCCATCCCGAGCACTATCCAGGCTTTTCGTTGCCCACGTCCGCAGCAGCAGCCACCACCGATTTCTCCGCCGTCGTGCTTCCGAGACGAAACGCAATCTCCCGAGGCGATTTTTTTTTGTTTGGGGTCGGCGCGAAATCTCGCAGACGTAGGGAGAAGGAGAAGAAGAAGAAAAAAAACCCCACCCCGTAACAAATCGCGTTATAAAAAAATCGCAAGCCCGGGAAAAAAAACCGTTTCACGCGGGATAATATTTTATGTTAATGATGCTTTGTGTGAGAAAGCTTATTAGCATAATTTATTACGGCGTTGCAAAGAGCCTGCATCATTAAGGACCCTATCAGGAACGCAAGAAAAACACGGCTTTTAAAAAATATATATATTTCCCCAACCACAGGCGAACAGCGCCACGACAAAAGTTAACGCGTTAACATCACCGCCGCCGCCGCCTCCTTAAAAGAAACCCCCGAGATTTACTCGCAAAAACGCGGCGAGATTATTTCGGATTTTCACGGCGGTCTGAGGGGAGCAGCGATGGTGGTTGGTGTCGTGTTGTGTGTGGTGGTGGTGGTGTGCGTACAATGGGGCCCGTCCAAACCCGCGCCACCCAGCGGTACCTGTCGCAATCACGCGCGGGGATTTCTCTGATTGCCCGCTCGAACCGCGGACGCTTCGACCCCGCGCGCGGTCGGCGCCAAAAGTGGTCCAAGCCGGAGGGGGGGGAGGCAAAACAAAACAAAAAAATCTCGCGGTGAAACGGAACGAAAAAGAAGATCAAGAAATCAACGCGAAATCAGCGGGAGATTTGTCGGCGCGGTGACGGGGGGGTGGGGGCGGCGAAAGGGCGCGGCGGAGCCCCCCCCGATCTCGCGGAGGGAGATCATGATCGTGACGTCATGGCCACTTGGGGGGGGGGGTGAGGGGGGGTTGAGGGGTGGGGGGTTGCTTGGATCGCGACGGCGAGCGGCGAGGGGCCGCGCGAAACGCGTTTCGTATTTAGTCCCCACCCCCGTCAACTCACCACCAACCCGCGACTGGTGGGGGGGGGGGAGTGTTGCGAGCGAGTGAAGTGACTCAATAAATAAGTAAATAAATCGCCGTGCCCTTCTTGCTTGCGCGCGCGTGTGTGTGTGCGGTAGTTAAATTAATAATGAACGCCGCGCTCATTCCGGTTCGTGTGGCTGAGCTGCTCCACGTTTATTTTCGACTGATGGTGGTGGCGGTGATGGTGGTGGTGGTGATGTTGCAATGATGTTGTCATTCTTGGCGACGTGATTGTTACTCGCATCGGGCGTGGGTTTGGGGTTGGCACTCGCGCTCCAGCTACAAGCCCTCTCGATTGCTTGGCTTGCCCCTGCCATCGCTATGGATTGCCCCATAGTCTGCCCTGCTTGTGTGCATTTTAAATGTTGCTCCGTTCGTTTTTGGTCGGTGCGATGAGGACGCGCGACGCCTGTGCAGGGCTGGATGCAGATCACATTCATTGGGGCTCATTGCAATCGAATATTTTATTTCTCAAATTAACATCTTGGAGACAATGGAGCCCGTCTCGAGATGGACAATGGAGCAAGTGGTGCTGTGGATTCAAGGTGAGATTAAATAATTCGCGCTCACTCGTTCGTTTATTCACCCCCCCTCCCTCCCATCCATCACCTCCAATCACATTTACTCAACACCCATTCATGAAGTAGCCCGCTCATTTATACATTAGCACATTCATTAAGTTATTTGCTGTTAATTGATTGCGATGTCGAAACGTTAATTTGCTCGTGAATTTATTCATGCCTCGGTTTACGAATGTTTTATTTTTCTTTCAATGAAAACAACTGCAGTAAACAGTACATTCACAAATCAATGAAAGTTATGAAGTCATTCACAAGTGCGAACATTCACCCGTTCAGTTGATGCATTAATTTTTCATTCATTAATGTATTAGTACATTCACTCGCAGCAATCAATGAATTCACGCACATGCACCATTCCCCCATGGTATCACATTCAACTTTTCATTCATCTGGTCATCGTTCATTGCCCCAGCCATCGTCTTTCACTGCATTCGCGGTGAATTTAATTCGTTCAGTCACCCATTCGTCTATCGCCAGCCGCCACGATCGATACACTGTTAGATGAAGGCCTCTCCAAGTGATCCCACCATCCACCCATCATCCCCTCCTTTGAGACACGCGTATTGCCATTGCTCTTGGCATCCTCAAGATGCCATCCATACATGAGTCTGGAGGGGGCACGGGCTGTGAGAACAAGGTGACTGTGAGGACAGGGTGTGGGTGGCATAAAATACAAAGGTCACCTCGTATCGCCGAAACAGACTGTTGTGACAAGTGCTGTTAGCGAGCACCAGTGAAGGCCGGCATGGAACACGAGGGAGTGGGTGACCGGCACCACGCCTGGCCGCCTTTGTCTCCCCAGCGCTGAAGTGTTTATACACAACGCACAAGGCACTCATCTCGGAGAGGGCCGGTAACGCTTAGAATATTCGTCACTGTCGTCGGTCGTGAGCGGGAATTGAAACTAGCGCAGTGCGATAACCACTGCCGCTACCTGGGGTGGCACAGGAGGATTATGACAAAAATGACACGAGGGCATAGATAGACCTGGTACATTCGAATAAAAGCACAATCATACGCGAATTGTCATGGTTGGCACAAACCCACACAGGCCATGAACAATCACTCAAAAGGCATCCGCACGAACAGATCGCAACCCAACTTGCTGTACTACCTACTGTAGGGTCACCACCACCACTGTGTTGGCGGGGAGTTCCGTGCGTCCGATGGTTCCATCGCTTGCGTGATGTGCCCACCTAGGCCCGCGTGCAATTTCAGTTCCACGGAACGCTTCCCACGACATTTCGGGCCTCCAGGGCTGGGGCGTCCGATTTCAGTTCCACGGAAAGCTTCCCACGGCATTGCGGGCCTCCAGGGCTGGGGGAAGTGGTTGTGGAGCTGGTGACTCAATTCACAATAATCACTTTACGTCGTTAACTCGGACTCGTGCCTTAAATGGAGCGGTCCTTGCCTTTAATATCCGGCAGTCCACGGGCATTGGTTCAAATCACGCACAATGGACTCTGCTGATGGGACACTGTGTGTCAAAACCGATCCCATAAGGGCGTAGAGACGATGGGTTGTGTAAAGAATACTTTTAAATGTCCTTAAAAACAATTAAAAAAATTCTACTTTTTTATTTTACGTGCGGACACATATGAAGGAGACAATGTCTGCTGATCTATTTAATATGTTTTGTTTACTACACGGTGGACTCTTCTTTGGTAAACACAAATGTTGGAACAACAACAATAATAATACAAACTTCGCCACTGGGCAGATAATTACACGAATTAATGACTATCGGAATGAATGTTGCGAGTGGCGCAGGCTTGGAGGCGGGCCTGCAGCAGTACGCGCCGGCCTTCCTGGAGCACCGTGTGGACGGCGCGGCCCTGCTGGCCATGAGCGCCGAGCAGCTCGAGGTGATGGGCGTCGGGCGCCTGGGCCACCAGGAGCTGCTGCTGCACGCGACCGGCTTGCTTCACTCCCTGGTGCGACGAGACGCACTCTCTCTCCCCTCGGCTCTCTCCACTCCTCTCCACGGATCTCTCTCCGCTCTCTTTCCTCGGCTCTCCCTCCTCGGCTCTCTCTCCCCTCGGCTCTCTCCGTGGCTCTCGGCTCTCCATGGCTCTCTATCCGCTCTCTCTCCTCCCATTGGCTCTCTCCATGGCTTTCTCCATTCTCCTCTCCATGGCTCTCTCTCCGCTCTCTCTCATCCCCTTGGCTCTCTCCACTCTGCTCTCCGTGGTTCTCCCCTCTCTCCTCTCCATAGTTCTCTCCACTCTCCTCTCCTTGGCTCTTCACTCTCTTCACCATGGCTCTCTCCACTCTCTCTCCCCTTATCTCTCTCCTTCCTTCTCCATGACTCTTTACATTCTCCTCTCCTTGACTCTCTTCTTCTCTCCTTACCATGGCTCTCTGCTCGCTCTTGCCCAGCCAATGCTCCCAGCCGCCTGTGCTGACACCCCGTTGCTAAGCTTCATCCTGGTCTGTCTGGCGACCCAGAAAACATTTACGTACGTGGCACACCACATCCAGTATACCTCTCTGGATGTTAGTGAAAGCCGCGGATCACATTTAGGCTCGCTGGGTTCATGGTGCATTGCACGAGCCACTGCAGCATTGCCCTACTCCGAGATTAATCATCCTGGGAACCACTCGAAGGGGATGATACATTGGCTGTGAATTATTCAAGACATTAACGTGTCGGGTAAAATACATTACAAACTTTCGAAAGCTCGCGAGCAGTTTTCAGCTTTTGGTCGTAAACGAGCGGAAGCGTGCAGTGTCCCGCTGCCCAATTTGCACTTTCATTGCGATCATCAGCAAATATTAAAATAGCGCTCAGCGCACGGTGCGGGAGGTCACTTCCACGTGCGGGGAGCGGTGAAGTATGGCGTGTCGTGAACAACACCACCACCATTAGCATCCCAGCGAGCCGGGTTACACTCTTAGCCGTAGTGCAAAGGCACAGCAGCTGAGGGTGCCCTCGGAGTGAACGGTTCCCGGTGAATCCTGCGTCGATTACCGACGGGATCAGCCAAGTTTGCCCCCCACCACCCCCGTGCCCACAGATAAAGAGGAGAGTTCTACTGCTGCTAGAGTTATGCTAAATTGCTGGCTGCTGACTCAGTACTGAGCCTGCCTTTCATGCGCCACTGTGTATCGAACGGTTCCGTCACCGGGCACAGTCGGCATTTATGTTGCCTCCTTGTTGAAAGGAGAATAACGAAAAAAACGGAGACTCGGCAACAAAAATAATCTATATTCTTCTGTGCTTAATGGGTTAATATCGTAGCCACATCTTTACACGCGGTTTTAGAGAGGGGGGGGGGGCGGTTTTCATAAAACCACAGTGGCGCTGAGCACCCCTACCCCTAGTTAGTGCGCAGCACCAGTTGCCAGTGCAATGTGACACTGACTTGGGCCTCCCCTTGTTCGGTTGTGCCTCGCTGCGTGCCTAGCAGCCATCAGATCTGGCAAGGCAAAGGTCGCCCGGTGGGTCAGAGGTCGGAGCGCTGTGCTTGGCACCGTTGTGAGATCCTGGCTTTTGAGTCGCGGGGTTGTGTAGCATCGTGCGAGTTAATTGGCCTTACTCCGGTCACTGTCGGAGTCTTTATTGGAATCTTTGTTCGTTACTGGAGGAGTCCGATGAGCTATGAAGCTCTTTTTCACAGAGCAGAGTACTGGGCAGACTCCAGCTTGTTCAGAATGCGGCTTCTAGAGTGCTTACACGTACACCATTCCATGAGCACATTACAGCAGTCCTCTTATCCCTTCATTGGCTACCAATCGAATTCCGAGTGGATTTTAAGATACTGCTATTAACCTATAAGGCTTTAAAAGGGCTCACCCCACATTACTTGCATGAACTAATGCATTTGTATATTCCATTAAGGTCCTTAAGATCTTCTGATCTCCAACTGCTCAGCACTCCCAGGGTCTAAGTTGCGCTCTCTTGGCGATGGGTGCTTTTGTTCGTGTGGCACCCAAGCTATGGAACGCCTCGCCACTTGAAATCGGGAAATCGGAGTCGGTAGATAGATTTAAGTCTGCTTTGGAAACCCCGTCTCTTTAAAGTGACCTTGCCTCTATAGTTTGGTCGGTTGCCCTGGTTCTGTTTTTGTTTCCTGCTTTTCATGCATTGCGCATTGGGATCCCAGTAGGGACAGGTCGGAAAGTTACAACAAATAACAATGCAAAAACACGATAGGAGTGAAAAGTATAGGGAAATGTAAGCTAATCACACCACTCCTTTATTTGTTACGGTGGTATTAACGCGGTGCTTGCTAACAGCACTTGCCCGTCAGTCCGTACGGATGAGTGGGGTGATATTTGTGCAACGTGTTCTCAAGTCCTGGATGTGCACTCGCTCGTGTATCGACGCGTACAAGCGTCATTATGATAACGGGGTTGAAGTTCTCAGGTGTGGTGAGTTGACGGTCTCGGCTTGGTGACTAATGACCGCACAGGGGAGATGGCGCATCACCCTGAGATTATGAACAAAATCCCCTCGTCATACGAAGCCGATGGCACGGATTCCTTAGGCCGACCTCGGGCGTGATCGATCGACTGCTGGACGAGGGTTCTGACCAAGCGCTGCCGCCATCTCTCTCGCGATCCCCGCGGCGGTCCGCCCGGCAGCTGCTGCGCGCCGAGCCGATGCCATCGCTCCGTGTTTGCTCGCGGGTGGCTTCATTATTTCAAGAATGTTGACGTCATGGAGAGGCAGGTGTTGCGTTCAGGTGGGAAGTGAGGTGTGCTTTAGCGCGTTGACGTTTTAAATGGGTTTCGCGAGCTGCGGTGACGACGCCGGCGTTGGCGGTGGCGACGTCTGTGCGGTTGGTGTGATGCGTAGGTGTGAAGCACAGCAATGCCTCCACGAACACGTTTTCACTTGAAAAATATAATTTGCAGTGTAAAAATACTCTCGCGTGCGTGTGTCTATCACGCGTCTTAAAATAATGGCGTACGGCTCTCTCCGATTGCCCGTGGGAGGTTGTGCCGAGTGTTGTTCGGAAGGACGTACGACGTTTCGCACCACGTGCTGGGAGCTTCTTGAGGAACTTGGATTTGAAGCGGACCCCCCCCCCCCCCTCCGATTAGCACGGTTGGCTACGTACGGTGCGAAAGAAGTTCAACGTACATTCATACGTGCGTAGGTACGAGAGCAATGACAGTTGAGTTAATTGTGCGAATTTAACAAGCACGTCTTTCGTGACCAATGTTACGATTCGGCATGGATTTTTTTATTGTGTCGGTAGCGAAAGTGAAATGCGGTGAAGAGGAATGCGCTGTTCTCCCAACACCACCGCCTGTGCTGGCGCAGCAGCAGGTTCGTTCCTCACGTGACAATTTTATTAATTGGCCGTCTCAGGTGGAGGGGAGCGTGGGTATGTGTGTGTGCGTATGTTGAAATTCTTTCGCACCGTACGTAGCCAACCGTGCCCGTCGGAGGTGCGCGGGAAGGACAACACATCTTACTCGTGAATCGTGAAGTTAATCTCATACCTGCGCCGTTCTTGCCCACGTGAGGTTTCGGCGAAGGCGCCGTGTTGCACAGATGGGGTGCAGTCGGCCGTCGGGGGCGAGTTTGCCGCTTTTTTGCTAGGAATCCAGCTGAGCGATCGGCGGATATATTTCTTCGCAGTTTTATTTTCTCTCTTTTTTTTTTAAAGATAAACTTGGACGCGCGGCCTACTTTTTCGAACGACGTCACGGGAATCGTCGACGTCCACTGGAAAAGGGACGCGGCGCCCTACTTTACGGTTCATGCTTCCCCGTGGCATTAACCAGGGTGGCCGCGGGCTTCGAACCGTGAACCCCCTGCAACAACCTGTGAATGGGCCGCTGCTGCTTGGCCAAAACAAACAAAAACAAACTATTTTAATTTTTACCAGGTAAGGCCTACTGACCGATGTAGAAGCGACTTGATAGCTCAACAATGTGGCTCATCATCATCGTGGGAATTTATATACTCTAAACGCATGATGTCAATTCTAAATGTGAAGGGGAAAAACCGGAGGACCCGGAGAAAAATCCACGTTGCCACGGGGAGAACATGCGAACTCCAATTATATAAGCGTCAGGGTCAGGATCGAACCCACGACCTCCTGTACACCAGGCGAGGTCGTTAACATCGCGCCACCGTGGCGCCCAATGTACGAGATGTGGCGTCGCATGTGAGACCGTGACGCTCGTTTTTCCTGAGAGAAAACACGGCAGGCATCGCCAGGGTCGCGATCGTACCCCACGACCTCCTGCGTACCAGGCGAGGGCGGTAACACCCCGCGGACGCTGTGCTGTTTGTCGCGACGCAGCACTACGGCCTGGAGACGGACAGCGTGTCGGCGTTCGCTCGCAAGCTTATCGCCGCCGCGCACGACCTGCAGGCCGTCGTGGGTCGCCGTCAGCGCAGAGACGACGCCGGGCCCGCCTCGTCGGAGCTGCTCGCCGCCGTGCTGCAGCTCATCGCCGTGGCCAAGGCTCTCCTCTCGTGGCTCGACAGGCGAGTGGCGGCGGTCTTGACGCGCGGTGGGGGAGGCAGCTGGGGTGCGTGGCGCGCATGGCGGCGGGAGCCTTGGACAGCTCTGTCATGCGGTCCGGGCCTGCCAAAGGATTCGCGGAAGACACCTCACGACGTCACCCACCCACCCCCCCCCCCCCCCCGCATGCTGCAATTCCCTGCACGCTCCACTCCCCTGCACGCTGCAACCCATTTGCGCATTGCATCCCTCCTGCAGAAGCCGAGAGGTCCAGCGAAGCAGTGACCCCGTGACCTCGCCCAGTGATGGAGCTATAGGCCCGGCTGTGGGCCTCTGCATGATCCGCCCTCCCCTGCCCGGTCTTTTTTTTTTTCAGGGGGGAGGGGGGGGGTAAGGGCACAGCCCTGCAAGTTCTTGGCTCGTGCCAATGCTAGGAGAAGCGCCTGCTCAAGAGGGAGAGCCCCTCTCGAGGGAATTTGGCCTACGCTTCCACGCCGGCTCAGGTGTCCTTTGAAGAAGTGGGAATGCCCACACTTTAACCCACCATTTCGCTGCTCGGTGGACGGGGGGGGGGGGGGATTGCACAATCGTGTGGCGTCGGGAGATGGAGTCGAACCAGTGAGCTCTGGATTGCGACTCTGGTGTGTGTGTGGCACTGAACCATTATTGCGCGGCCGTAGCAGCATCAAGTGGTGGGTAAGGCAGCTTAAATCCTCGACATCTGGGCTCGCGCGGAACAACCGCTGTGAAATTTAAATTCCGTTGCCCCGTCGTTGGCGGTGCGGTGTGCCCACGGGCATTGCGGGCGGCTTGTGGAGTCGCCTCGACAACAACGACGACAACGATGACAACAACAATGACAACAACGACAATAACAACGACAACAACAACGACAACAACGACAACAACGACCGCCGCCACCACTCTGGCAGCCACGCGAGCCGTTTCCGTTAAGTCCGTGGGCAGCAGCACCACCACGTGATCAGTGACCGCCGACCGGACGTCTTCGAGCAAGAGCTTCGCAGCTCATCGGATTCCTCCAGCCTAAATAAACATTCCTATTCATTTGGGTGCAAATAAATATTTTTCTATCCAGTTTATTATTATTTTTTTGAGTTTGGCTGGCTGACTGGAGGGACGGATATAATAAGTAAATAAATAAGAGCTCTGCTCGTTTAATGACAGTGCAGAATGATTAACCCCACACCCTAACCCTCCCATGGGGCGGCAGAGGTGAGTAATCTTGGCGAGTTTGGTGCAGGATTTGCAAGCGGAGGCCAATTTTTTTTAATGCAATTACAGTCAACTCGATGGGGGTTGTTGGCCAAAACATTCCAATGCTGGAAAATTACACTCCAAATGACTGTGTGAGACTTTGCTGGGTAATCAAGCATAAAAATACATATAAATGTCCTTTTACTATACAAATATGCATGATTAGATAATGTGTTGAGCGTGCGTAGCGTTATTACCCATCATTAAGAACTTTAGATTCCTGAAAATATTTTTGCACTTAGTTTCCCTCGTTCTGCGCGGTAGTCGGAGGTGTAGATACCTTCCATAAAACAGGGGCGTACAAGGCGAACCCGCTCAGCATCATGGAGCGCACAGTCACCCAACCCACAATGCACCGCACAAGGTGACGTCTTCCTGCCGAGTAACGCACACAGTACACACACAATGCTGTATCTCGGTCTTCCTTAGCTGTATGTATCTGTGTGCATGTGTCTTTGTGTAGTGGGGAGCGGTAGTGTAGCGGTTAGCGCGCTGCACTAGGAAACCCGGCGACCCGAGTTCGAATCCCGATCATGGACAACACCAGTGATGATTATCTGAACCGGTCCTGGGCCTCCCCTAGTGCGCACATCACAGTACGCGCACAATGTTGTCCCCCGTCCGACCGCACATCCGCCGCATGCGAGTGAATTAAAACCGCACGGTTGAGCGAATTTTGGATTAGAAATCGGTTCGCCGCATACAATCGGGGCGACAATCGCACAAACCGAACCCGCGCAGAGCGAGGGGAAACCTGCCCTCGGTCAGCGTTGACATCGTTCTCGTACCGTTTGTGCAGCTCCATCCTTCACATTGTCACAACCCCCGAGCCCCTACGATTGCAGTTCCTCGTGCGCGGGCGCGTTCATTTCGCCGAGCGATCCGGCAGCACGTGTTTTTTTTTTTTTCGACGCAAAGATTGCCAGTCTCCGGGAGTCGACGGGCCCTTCTTCCAAACACAACGACGCCAGGGTCTCATCTCAAAGAGTCGAAGCGTGTTTTTTTGCCGATTTCCATTATCACTTGGTGCGTCGCAATTAATCCTTACATTTTTTGATAAATTGCATCCGAATTTTCGTTAAATGGCCTCTGCCTGTGGTTCGTATAGCGACTGAGAGAGGTATTACGCGATTCACGCGCTCATACCCGTCTGAGTGATCATGAAGGGATGGCGGCGTGGGTTGGTTATTATAGCGTTGCAAAAAATGAAAAAAAATTAGCACTTTCAATCTGCGAAAAGCGCGTCGCGGCTTTGTTTGGCGTGATCGCTCTGAGCAGGAACCGTGCCGTTCGATGTAATCGGTCCCGGTGCATTGTGGGATGCAGCGGTGGCACAGCCATTGCACTACGAACCCGACGACCTGAGTTTCGATTCGCGGCCACGGCTAACATCAGTGGCGCATGTGTGTATGTTGAACCTTGCGACCCGCCCGTGTCTCCGCAGGTTTCCTGAGGCCGAGGAGTTTGCGGCAGCGCACAACGCCGTCGTGCAGCTCTGCCTGCAGCTCTCCAAGGTCACACGCCAGGTCAGCGCTTCCAAAACGCCCGGCGGCCAGCAACAAACGGCACCATTGAAGGTGGAGTAGAGAAGAGTGCATGCGGTGATGCGTTTCTTGAATCACATGAGCTTTGGGGTGGAGGGTGGCGGCTGGGCAAAGAGACGATGGTGGGGGTGATGATGGAAGTGGAATTTCATAGTGGAGTGGTGCGAGGGTGAAAGCAGAAAGATAAGTGGTGTCACCTGTAGTGTGATGAGTGGGTGGGTGAGCGAGTGAATGTGTTGCTTGTGACCTGCAGTGTGGTGATTCGGTGGGTGAACGAGTGAGTGTGTTGTTTGTGACCTGCAGTGTGGTGAGTTAGCAAGCGAGCTAGTGGGTGAGTGTGTTGTTGTCACCTGCAGCCTGGTGAGTGAGTGGGTGGGTGAGTTAGTGGGTGAGTTTCCCTTGCAGTTAAGCATGATGGCTTTGTTGTGGATTGCGTTCCAGTTTAATATTCAGCGTTCTCGCTGCGTCACCGTTCCAAAGGTCACGGTGAGTCTGCCTCCACGTTCCTAGCCCATCCTTCCATTCTCGCGCTGTGGCGTTCGGGGTGAATTATCAATAAATCCTCCCTCCTCGCGGGAGCCGTTAAGTCGGTCACCCTCCCCCCACCCACTCCATTTATATCTTGCGCGGACATAAAATATTCCATGACAGCGTGTTTTTGTGCGAGAGCGGGAGGTTGCACGCCGCTGTCGAAGGATATATTTCCTCATAAATATTTTCTGCAGTGCGGTAGGAAGTGAAAGTAAAACATAGGAGATGAGTTTTGGATTAAAAAAAATAAATGCTAAGATTTTTTATTTTTGTTAAAGGATCGCCACAAAAAGCCGGGCGTCACGGTCTCCTCACGTGTGACACCACATCTTGTACATGGGGCGACACGGTGGCGAGATGTTAACTACCTCGCCCAGTGTACAGGAGGTCGTGGGTTCGATCCTGACCATGACGCCTGCTGCTGCTGTATATTTGGTGTTTGCATGTCTCTCTCGTGCGTTTTTCTCGGGCTCTTCCGGTTTTTCTTCCACACTGAGAATCGGTATTTGGCTGCCACTGTAAATTTCCATGCGATAAGCCACTTTGTTGAGCGATCCTTTGTAGACAGGTCACATCTGACAAAGAACTATATTAACTCAGTGGCCCTTACGTGGTAGAATAAAAATAGTTTATAGCCTTTTGTAGTTTACATTTCTCAGCCAATTGATTTCATCACACGATCGTCAAGAGCCCTGAATAGAAATAAATAGCGGGTGAAATGCAGCAGCATAAACAAACGCACGTCCCCCCCCCCCACGACCCTCCACTGTGCATTATGAATTCCAACCGCAGCTTCAGTTGAAACGTCGCATTTCAAATTCCCACCGCTAATTACGGAAGCGTGGTTTGATAGAGGCGACGGGGAACAAGTCGCTTTGTTTTATAACGAGATTCAAAACGATGACCCACCCCCACCCCCCCCACCTTGCGCTCCGTCGCAGAGGCCCAGTGCATTACTCCGAACCGTCCGTTGGGCTCGCGATCAAAATTCAATGCGGGAGTTATTAAACAGCAACCGCCGAGGTAGCTGCCGTTTCTTGTGTTTTGTTTTGTGCGTGGGTGCGTGCGTGCGTATGAGCAGGCGCGTCTGCGCGCCCGTGTGTTTGAACAACATATTTTCATTCGCCGCATTATGCTGGGTTGAAGCTACCTGGGAGAGGCGGCGCAGCGGTTAGCGTCGCTGTGCCACACACCCGGCGATCCGAGTTGGTTTACCGCTCATGGCCAACACCTCTGACAATTATCTTGAATCCGTCCTAGGCCTTCCTTTGGCCGACTCGGCCTCAAATGAATACCTGGTGTGGTTTGTAAATATCGCCACTATGGAGAAAAAGGCGGCCGGGCGTGGTGCTGGCCACCCACCCCCTCGTGCGCCGTGCTGGCCTGCATAGGTGCTCGCTAACAGCACTTGCCCCACATGTCCGGGTGGGCGGGGGATCTTTGTGTGTGAGCGTATATTTTTTGAGATGCTGCCAGTATTATTATTATTTATTTGCATATGTACTTTTTTGGCCAGATGGTGTCACGATGAATTAACACAGAGACTTGCCTGGGCAGCCACCGACGCTCATCAATGATAATGAATGCACGGCCTGCACTTATCTCCGAGTGCCTCTTGACACACACGGGGAAAGCGTGATTCACTCGCCCGCGCTGGCTATAGCGGGCGCGGATAATTAAGGTCACTGAATGAGCGGCAACACATCCGCTGATTGAAAGTAAAACGGGACCCGTTAGTGAAATTAAGATTTTAAAACGCCGGAGGTGTCTATTTATTTATTGGTACAGCATGTCTTTCTAAAAATTACATCCAGGGTGCACGGTCAAAGTCAAAAGTGATTTCCCGCGCACTTGAGCACTGAGCCATTGGTGCTCGTCTCCCATTAACAGCCCCGCTGATCCGGTTGATGGTAATTCCACATTCCCATGGTGGGGACAGGTCTATCCAAGCAACAATCAGCGCTGACTTCCGCCCAAAGTGGTACTAATTTTATTGGCACCACTGATGCGCGAGGTATTTATGTTGTTGAAACTCTTTCGCACCGTACGTAGTCAACCGTGCTAATCGGAGGTGCGGGGGAAAGACAACAAACTAAACCCAAAAAGCTATGTCGCTAGGTCGGGCGGCGGCTGGCTACTAATGAACGCGGCGCTTCAGTTAAATCTGCGAGCACGTGACCTCTGAGCCGGTTCTGTCAAAGTGAAACGCGTGGTCGCATCAATTCGGGGGAAAAGCTCCTTCCACTCCGTAGCCTCCCCTTCCCCGATAAGTTGATGTCGTTTCGGAAACCAACATTACCTGCCTCTCGTTTTGTGTGCAGAACTGCACGATTGAAGAAATCGAAGAGAAGATTTTACACGTGGTGAGTGCCTTGTTCTGGACCAAACAGCGTCACACTGCCGTGCGTTGAACGAGATTTTTTTTCTTATTTTTCTCTACGATTTCCTGAAGAATCCTGTCCCAACGAAAGCCACAAATGAACCACAATACCTTGCTGATCTCGTCAAGGAACAAAAACTTATCAAACAAACTCCGGTCATCCTCGCAGCGGCTTTTGGCTAACCATCCACTGGAGCTCTGTACTTTTAAATCTAGATTGAAAACTAATTTCTTTAGAACTGCTTTTTTGTGTTTACTTTGTTGTTCTTTCCTCGCACCTCCGATTAGCACTTTTTGCTACATATTGCGTGAAATAAATGTAACGTACCGCACAGGTACGATAACTGCCCTCGTGCCGACGGAGAAATACAATCTGAGTTTGGACTACAGTGGGACAGATGGCAAACCCGAAGGCTCAATGCAACGGTGCCGCCATGCTGGTGAAATGTTAACTACCTCGGCAGGTATACAGGAGGTCGTGGGTTCGATCCCAACCCTGATGCCTATATATTTTGAGTTTTGCATGTCTCTCTCCCTGTGGTCACGTGGATTATTCTCTGGGTCCTCCGGTTTTCCCCTCCACATTCAGAATCTCCGTCGCACGTTTAGAGTATTTGGCCACGATGATGATGATGATGAGCCACTTTGTTGAGCCATCGTTTGCAATAGCCAGGGTCGCTTCTGAAAAAGAGCTACGTAGCTCAGTGTGGGCCCTCTTCTGGATAAATAAAAACAAAAAATAGTTTTGACTTAAAAATTTCGTGACTGCAGGAATTCGTATCCTTGGTTTTTTTTGGTAAAGTCACGTAGATAGAAAATACAAATATTATTTTCAACTTTAAATGTTTTATTTTTTTTATTTTCTATCAACGTGACTTTACCGAAAGAACCAAGAATATAAAAAAAATTGTTTAGTTATAAAATAGTTTAAAGTCAACGTTCTGGCAGGGGCCTGCCGGTACTCTGTGGCCATGGCTGAAGGCTGCAGCGGCGCCGGTTCGGATGATCTATCGGCACGCCGTCGCTTGTCTCATCGTCGGTAAAGAGGCACAGCGGGTAGGAGTCGCACGGGCCACAACATTGTTGGTCACGGCCGAGTGAAATGATTGCCTGCGGCTACGCACTGAGCCTTTATTTATCTCAGCCGGGCTGCATCAATACCGGCCATCCCACGCTGCAGCGTCGCCCCGTGCAGTTGCTTTATGCACCGGGTATTGACTAAACAGATTGGCTTTTGAGTAATAGGAGGTTTTTCAGCTGACACAAGCCATTGCGCACGTGTGTGTCTGCGCGTGTTTGTGTGCGTTACGGGGAGCCGTGGCGAAGCGGTTACCGCCGCTGCGCTATGAACCGGACGACCCGGGTTCGATTCCCGCTCACGGCCGCCACCAACACCCAGTGACGATTATCTGAACCGGTCCTGGGCCTCTCTCCTAGGTCGGCTCGGCCTCAAACGAGTACCTGGTGCGCCACTCGGGAGACAAAGGTGACTGGGCGTGGAGCTGGCCACCTACCCCCTCGTGTGCCACGCTGGTTTTCATAGGTGCTTGCTAACAGCACTTGCCCTAACAGTTTGTTAAAGCTACACAGCGGTGGCCGGGAGGCGGGGGGGGGGGGTATTTTGTGGTGGGCATAGATATCCACCTAGATACCTCTCGGCGTATCTGAGAGGTATTGGGCACGGCGGTGGCGGGATGTTAACTCCCTCGCTTTGTATGCAGGAGGTCGTGGGTTCGATCCAGACCCTGACGCCTGTATATTTGGATCTTGCGTGTCTCTCTCCCTGTGGTCGCGTGGATTTTTCTCTGGGTCCTCCGGTTTTTCCCTCCACATTTAAAAATCGACACGAGTTAAGAGTATGTGGCCGCTATAAATGTCCACATGATGATAAGCCACCTCCACCGAGCTATCATTTGTGATGGCCAGGTCGCTTCTGTAAAAGATCTATACAGCTCAGTGGGCCTTACTTTGTAAAATAAAAATTGTTTAGTTTAGATTATCATTCGCAGTTTGAATTGTGCCATTGCAACGCGCGGCCTGCTACATTGGAAACGGCGCGTATGTATTTATCGCGCAAAAGTGAACGGAGTGGTTGTGGCAGTTGTGCACAAAGGAATGCAGCAGACTTGCTGCGGGGTATATTTTTTATTATTCTCCGCTGTGCATCAATCCATTGTGCCTTCACGCCGATTCACGGGCACTCGAGCTTAACGAGCCATTCAGCTCGTTAATTTCGAGTCTCCTTAAAAGGCCGACGACAACGACCGTGGATGTAGCGGGGCGGCGGGCCACACTTCGAGACCCGGTGTCTCGCTGCCGAAGCGGATTCGCCCGGCACTGCGGATTCCGCTCCCGCGTGGGGCCGCGTGCCCTCGGTACCCTGCGGATCCAGAATTGGACTCCTCGGCGGCCTCAAGAGCCACCGCTAAATCCCCGATGGACGCGTCGTCCTCGAGCCCCGAGAGGCCGACGACGTGCGACGGCGACGGCGACGTACGTCGAGCGACACGGGGGACGGGTTCGGCGGGGGGGGGGGGAGGCTTTGGTTCCATTCGGTGATGACTCACCGCACACCTGCCACCAGATTAAAAACTAAGGGGTTCAGGGGACTTGCGTTGGCAAGTGTTAATGCACGGAGGAGTACAAAACGCTGCGGCGGAGTCTTTGCCATCGCCAGTGCTCGGCACAAGAGGAGTTCCGCGGTCGGTTGAATCGTTCTATTGTCGGCACGCGCGCGAGGCCATTGGGACCTGCAAGAATCTTTCCTTTCCAAAGGAGAAGCTGGGATGGTGTAACGCGAAAATATTGACGAAACAACGTACGTTAAAGACATCTCAACGGCAGAACGCAAGCACAGGGCAAAGCAGCGTAGACGCGGTGTTAATGAAACGGCTTTCATTTAGTGATCTGAGCAAAGGAATCTGACAGGAGTAAAATAAAAAAAGTAAATAACAAAAATATAACATATCATGATGATGAAACGATAAGAAATGTTTTTTCACCCTTACTAGCAATAAGATAGGAGGTGTTCAGATGTTCAAACACCAAACAGACACCTATTGCAAGGCATCAAGTCTGCGTTAACCACACACATACTTGCGGCAAAACATGCAAACGTGCTCCGATAATTGATGCGTTGTCTTTGACAATGATTGGCCTACCACCAGAGAGAGTGGCCTTCCCTATGGTCTCGTCTCGCCACCAGTGTTAGACCAGAGAACGCAAAAAGGCGACAAACCGTACAAAGGAAATTCAAATATGAAAAACGTTCCTAGCTCCGGTTGAGCAGATATATTTACACGCGACCAGGAAGGGTAAAGCCTATTCTTATGATTTCATCAATTTGATACTGACAAAAAAAAGGTTCCTGTAAACGTATATCACATTTGGGATATTATAGGTTGGTGTAGAAGGGGTGGTGCAGTGGTTATTGCATCGCGCTGTGCACCCAGTGGCCTGACTTTTATTTTAGGCCACAGCTAATATCATTTCCCTCACCTCCGATGAGCACGGTTGGCTACGTAGGGTACGAAAGAAGTTCAACACACAGTACATACTGTGCATCATTGCTAACTGAGCGATGTTTCATTTGCCCAGACATCCCATGTATTACTGTTGATGTTTGTTCAGCTGGCGTAGTAAACCAATAGGAATCACTTTGCCGCTTGAACTTGCAGCACAGACAGACGCCGATGCCTTCTCTTAAGCGCCTTTTATGTCAAAATGTATTTAACGGCTGTGCAAAGAATTCGCATAGAAGTGCACAGCTCCCAAATGTCTTGGAGGTTCAACCCGGAACACAGCCCCTCCCTCCCTCAGCCCTGCCCACTTTTTGATAACCACGCCCACTCAACCACTGGCCCCCACAGTGATTGGCTCTTTTATGACGGATGCCCCACCCACTGCTCAGTCGCTCCGCCCGCTGCTTAGTAGCTCTGGCCGCTGCTCAGTAGCCCCGCCCACTGGTCAGTAGCCCCGTCCACTGCTCAGGTAGCCCCACCCACTGCTCAGGTAATCCTGCCATCTGTTCATGTATCCCCCCCGCCCACTGCTCAGGTTACCCCGCCCACTGCTTAGGTAACCCCATCCACTGCTCAGTAGCCCCACCCTCTGCTCAGCCCCACCCACACTGCTCATGTAGCACCACCCACTGCTCAGATCGCCCTTCAGAGTGCGAAATTCTGAGCACTCAGCCCTTTGGCCATCCACTGCTGGATGAAGGCCTCCCCGTGCCGTGCAAGTCATGGGTATTGTTTGGTCATACTTCACCGCGCTGGTCAGTGCAGGGTTAGTGAAGGGTTGGGGGGGGGGGGGATGGGCTAGCCTAGAATCGGTTCAGATATCATCCGCCACTGTTGGCCGTGACCGGGAATTGAACTCTGCTCGCCATGTGCATAGCGTCGTGCTGCCCTCACCGCCCTCACCAATGCAATGTGGAATTTCCATCACTGACCACCAGTCTTGTTTGAGCTGCAAACCACTTTGACCTTTCATTTCCCGCCGGCTCTGCTTGAAAGGTGGACCCAGTGTCGCACCGAGCACTCAAAATAAAGGTTACCGATTCATCGAAAAACTTTAAATGGCCATTACTAAATCGCGAACACAGTATATCTCTCTATATATAGGCTATGCGAACACGTGGAACAAAAGATGAAAAGCGTCCAAAGCAGCAACAAAGTAAGGCACGCTCGGGAAAAAAAGTCGTCGAGGAACGGAGAGAGCAACGTGAATTGGAGAACATGCAATTTTTTTTAATACTATTTCTATTTTACCAGATAAAGCCCACCGAGCTCTACAGCTCTTTTTCAGAAGGGACCTGGCCACAAATTATAGCTCATCAAAGTGTGGCTTATCATCATTTGGACATTTATTGCAGCAGTCAAATACACTTATAAATGTGGAGGGGAAAAACCAGAGGACCTGGAAGAAAAATCCACGTGACCATGGGGAGAGAGAGAGAGACACGCAAACTCCAAATATACAGCAGCAGGTGTCAGGGTCGGGATCGAACCCGCGACCTCCTGTACACCAAGCGAGGTAGTTAACATCTCATAGCCACCGTGATGATGATGATGAGAAAGAGAGACACGCAAACTCCAAATATACAGCAGCAGGTGTCAGGGTCGGGATCGAACCCACGACCTCCTGCATACCAGGCGAGGGAGATAACATCGTCGAGTTAGAGGCATCACGTGGACTCAAAGTCGGTGGACTTGGGGTCCAGGCTAATTAATGATCGTGGCAGCCAACAGCGAAGCCACACGTGCTCAAAGAGGGTGATCACCGTGGAGACGGAGCAATGAAATCAGCTTGTGCGCAGATACAAGATTGGATTGGAGGAAGACTTCATCCGCCAGTGGATTGTTCATGCCTGCAGACGACGACGATGATGATCACGATGATGATCACGATGGTGTCACCTTGTGTGCTTAAAAAGCCATGAAATTGGAAGCGGTTGCCTATGTGCGTGTTAACCGCCTTCCATTCAAGGCCATTTTCACACGCCGCCAGTTTGACACACAGCTGTTTTAGTCCTCCTCCTCCGAGAGAGAAACAACAGTGTGGACGGCCAATGGTGGTGGCGTGCAGCGGTGCCTCACGGCAAGGAGCACCTCGGTTTGATTCCTCACCCCCAGTGCGTAGTGTCTCGAGTATTTTCGCCTCCACCCCCCCCCCCCCTTGTGCTGCACGGGAATCCTCATGGTTCTGCTAAAAACCGTGCGCAGTGCCATTGACCATGTCGGTGACTGTTTAGAGAACTCATCACGGGAGAAGACCGCAAGTCTCAAACGGCCACGCAAAAAAAAACCGTAAACACAAAAGCACTCGTGTCGTTGCGCGTCGTGCAAAAGAAGAACATTAAAAAGTTCCCGATGAACTGCATTGTGGTCCGCCTGCGAGTCGCATTTGCTCGACGTCATTTTGACGGTGACCTTAGAGAAAGCAGTTCTTCAGGAACCGCTGATGGTGGAGGGGGGGGGGTGTTGTTGTGAAACGCTTCTCAACGGCGCTGGTGTTCTTTGCGTGCACGTGTTTGACTGTCGCTTGAAACACATCATCGATGACGTTGATGTGTTTGTTTTCTTTCCCCCCGCCTTTGAAGACCGCGGGATAGATCGACGATCGATGATCGGTCGCCCCGTTGGTGACATCCTTGGCGATTTTCTCACTTGACAGGATGGGTTACGCGCGAAGGCTGCTACCACATTCCACAAATGGATATTAAAAAGGAAAAAAATTATCCGGTCGCGACTGTGATAATACAGAACAAGAGCGTACGACGTATGACGGACGCGATGCCCCCGATCCACAAAGCGCCAACGTCCCTGGTCGTCGCTTGAAGTCACGCCAAGGCCCCTTTTTTGGGGGGGACCCACGGGCTTCACCTCGAACGACGCGAGTTCAACCCAACCCCGACGAAGGCCGAAGAACTGAGTGGAGTTCTTAGAGAACTCTCGAACAAACACATCGCTGTGAAAGTCCCGAACGCACAAGAACCCCCGGGGCTTTGATCTCCCATGCAGATGCTCATGGTCCACCCCTAAACCGCGTCCACCGCACAAACCATAGCAGCAGCAGATGCGGATAACCTGAAATGTATTTTTTTTCCAGGAGTAGCGGTGCGACTGTGGTTATCTAGAACAGACCCGTAACACCGTGCAACGACGCAATTCGCCGATCCACAAATTCGAAGGAGGAGACATCATCGCAGCGCCGACTAACGACTCCGCTTACTCCTGGCGCGACTATCTGGGCTTGTACCCACCCGAATTGGGGAATTGTAGTCGTGGCCTTCTGCATCTTCGCCAGCCCAGCCGTACGACGTGTTGGTCAGACATCCCAACGGAAGCGTGGTCCCTCTTGTGAGAAAAATAAACAAGATTGTGCGTGGCGTTCATGTTGGAGTGGTAATACTAATTATTGTAGCACCGGTTCCCGTAACACGATCCATTCCGTGCTTTCCAAGTGAAAAATTGGCCCATTGCCATTAAAGTAGCAGACAGTGCGCAGAGGCAGGGGTGTGCATGCATTCCACGCGTGCTTTTTGTGAGCCAGCTCTCCCCCACCCACCACCAGCACCACGCCGTGCCACTCCAGATCGGCAAATGATACGGTAGGGCTTTTCGTTTGTAACCGGGTGGTGGCGGCGGTTCAACACCACAACACACACGCAGATCGGTGTGTCTGTGTGTGGGTCATTCGTGAATTAAGCTAAAGGACATTCTCGTTTGTTGTTATTGTTGCAGTTTTCCTTCCCCCATGAAATGTAAAACTTGCCGGCGTACTGTTTTAGCAAATGCGTCTGGTGGTTTGGTGGTGCTGGTGTGATGCGGTGAACGCGAGAGGGATTTTCACTCGCTCTCCCGCTGTTGTTATTAAGACGAGACGGGGGAGTTGGATGGCGCCAGTGGGAAAAGGGAAGAGTGGACAAACTCGTTTGATACGACTATGAATGGGTCGGGAGGGCTGGGTGCGGTGTGCGCACTGTTCGCTAGCGCCAGGGCAACGCGGAGCGAATGACGACCCCTGGGCAGTAGTCAAGCAAGTCGCGCCGTCTCTCTCACGAGACGAGAAGGCGCTCGCGCTTGAGCCCAACGCCTCCGTGCCGCGGCGGATGACGCTTGCTTAAGGGTAGGTTCATACTCGCGTACCGTGGAAGCAGGGCCGTTGCCCGAAACGTCGCGCTGCTAATGTCACGCACACGCTGTTACAAAGACAAGGATTCAACAACCCCCCCCCCTCACGTCACCGCCGTGTAGCCTTAACAGGCTGTTGCGTCCAAGTGCAGTTAGCGAGCGCCTATGAAGGCCGGCACGGCACACGATGGGGTTTGGTGGCCAGCAGCACGCCCGGCCGCCTTTGTCTTCCGAGTGGCGATGTTGGCACACACCCGCACCAGGTACTGCACTCGTTTGAGGCTGATTCGACCTAGGCGAGGCGCAAGACCGGTTCAGGTTAATCGTCACCGGTGTTGGTGGCCGTGAGCGGGGAATCCAACTCGGATCGTCCGGGTTCGTAGCGCAGCGGCGCGCTAACCACTGCACCACCGCTCCCCCACTACACTGCGTCACACACACACACACGCGCGCGCTCTATTATTGACGATTGTTTCGTGAGTTGTGTTGGTGACTGTGAGGGTGTTTGTGGGTTAAACAACCGTGTCGAGTGACGAGGTGACAGGTCGAGGTTCGTGGCTTTTAAAAAAGTGTTATCACCACGCATAATCGGGTGTTATAGGCTGCTGCGGGGCTATGCTGCGGGCAACTTGGGAGTACATTGTTGTGCCGTACTTCGATGTTTACGTCTGCGCCGCCCATCTTCGGGGCGCGAAGTATTCTCAAGCGGCCCCGCGCAACCCGCACAGATTGGCTACTGTAAGTTTCCATGTGATAAGCCGCTTAATTTGGGCATGTCACTCGTGCCCAGGTCACTTGGAAAAACAAAAGCAGCTATCCAGTGGCCCCTTACCTAACCTGGTCAAATAAAAAAAAAATATCCAGAAAATAAATAGTCAACAGTTTAGTTTGACGTTTTTGGGTTTCTCAGAACAACGACTAGGCCCGCTTACACACACACACACGCGCGCACGCACACGCACGTGTCCTCCGTGTGCATTGTGCGTCCTGTCCGCAGGGCTCCAGGCTGCAGCAGGTTTGCGAGAAGACGATCCTGCAGTCATCGCACCGCGACCTGCAGAGGGGAGCCCAGCTCGTCGCCGCCAGGCTGGACGTGCGAAGCCCCGAGGAGGGCCTGGTAATTGCCAACCGGGGCCGACCGGTCGCCGTGCGTCGTCCCGTTTCACGCTCGCACGCCGTCCGCCAATCGCCCAGAGTTCATCTCATTCCAACCCCCCTCCTCCTCCGCCACCCCTTCACCGCCGTTGGGGCACGGAGTAGGTTAAGCGGGACGGTGAGGTGGTCAAGCCGGATAGCCGCGTCAGGAGTAAGCGGAGTAGTGTATCGTCGTGATGTCTCCGCCGTTGTACCGGTCTCTTCCCGGATGACCGCGGTCGCACCACTACTTGAGAGTTTATTTTTTATTTTTCACGTGCGCATCGGGTATCTGCATCTGCCGTGGTTTGTGCGGCGCATGCGGTTTTAGGGATGGACCATGAGCTCCTTTGTGGAAGATCAAACCCCAGTTTGCTTCTGCGTTGGGTCTTTCACAACAATGTCGGTGCTCGCTTGCGAGTTCTCTTGAACTCCATTCGGCGCTCTCCAAGCTTCATCAATCGGCGGTTGGGTTGAACTCGCGACGTTGAGGGCCAAGCGCATGGGTCCAAAGAGAGGGTGGGGGGGGTGCTTGGCGTGACTTCGAGCGATGACTAGGGACGTCGTTCGGTGGGTGGACACGGAGGCCGTCCCGTGAGCCCGGGCGCCGCTCGTGCGCTTCACGGAGCCGGCGCTCGGCGCCTGCGGGCAAAGGTACCAGCGGCTGTACGGGTGGCGCGGTGGCCACGTGGACTGGTGGGTAGGAATAACAATAGAGTCATGTTTGTTTTGATTTTGATTGAGCTTGTATGTCAAGCTCGTATATGTGCGTAGTCAACCGTGCTAATCGGAGGTACAGCAAGAAGTCGAGGAAGATGAAACTAAACTAAACGTTTTTTTTTTCTTTTACCAGGTAAGGCCCACTAAACTATATATCTTTAAGAAACGACCTGGCCACAAATGATAGCTCAATGAAGTGGCTTATTATGTGGAAACGTATAGCAGCCAAATACTCTAAACGCATCTCAATTCTAAATGTGGAGAGAAAAACCGGAGGTCCCGGAGAAAAAATCCACTTGACCACAGGGAGAGAGACATGAAAACTCTAAATAGACAGGTCACTGGGACGGAATCGAACCCACGACCTCCTCCATATCAGGCGAGGTAGTTAACATCTCGTAGCCACTGTTGCATGCAACTTGGAAGAGTATCTAACGGCGAGTTCTGAGTAAATGTCATGGACAGAGCTGAATGGAAGAAAGGCGATGATTTGCCAACGTCTTTCAGAAAGGACACGGGGCTCCCACAGAGGGAGAATTCATATAGCACATTTAAAAACTAGAACTGAAATACAGTAGTAGGCCTTCGCGACCAATATTATCCACAATGGAGGTTTTTTTTTTGGGTTAGATCGTAAAATCAGGCGACTAACGATGGAGTTTATGATATTGTGCATCGGTGGTGACACAGTCAAGGGAAGGAATTGAATGTACAAAGAGGCCCCCCTCCCCCCAATATTACAACAGCCCCCAGGCTCTCATCAAACTTAATCCGGCCATGATCGTGACAAGAGCGATAAAACAGATAATCTGACAAATGCATGTGTCCTTCGTATATATATCCGTCTCGCCGTGTAAAAAAACATGACGGTATTTCTTACACTACCCGTGACAGCCCCACGGCCTTCTGGGAGTACGTAATTTTGGCAGCATTGATCCACGGACAAGCAACACCTCTGGACCGGTTTCAACGTGACAGTGTCTCGTCAGCAGAGTCCATCGTGAGCGATTGTTTAATATTTGTTATTATTTCTACACCGACGGAAAGCGACAAGTTATTTTCCCCATGCCGCAGTGGCGTGGCATGACCAGCGGCGTGCCATTGGTTTGTTGGCACCGTACCACGTTTCAATCGTAGGTTTTTAAAGTTTGAACAAAGCCTGGTGAGTTTGTTTGACAGTAACATTTTTGGGGGTAGGGCGGTCCCCGTGTGGCAATTCCCACATCCCCGCTGCCAGCAGGAACCAAGCCGCTGCAGCACTCCTCATCAACGATCACCGGACCCAGACGGTGCCACACACACGGGAGCGTCACAAACACGGGCCACACACACGGGAGCGTCACGCACGGGAGCGTCACGCACGGGCGACGTTACAAAAAAACAATCTGATCCCGACGCTGGTGCGGAAGAACGTGGCGCGCGCGGAGCGAGCTGCCCACGGGCGGAGCGAGCTGCCCGCGGGCGGAGCGAGCTGCCCGCGGGCGGAGCGAGCTGCCCGCGGGCGGAGCGAGCTGCCCGCGGGCGGAGCGAGCTGCCCGCGGGCGGAGCGAGCTGCCCGCGGGCGGAGCGAGCTGCCCGCGGGCGGAGCGAGCTGCCCGCGGGCGGAGCGAGCTGCCCGCGGGCGGAGCGAGCTGCCCGCGGGCAGAGCGAGCTGCCCGCGGGCGGAGCGAGCTGCCCGCGGGCGGAGCGAGCTGCCCGCGGGTTCGTACGCAACGAGAGCGGTCGGTCCACAGCGGCCCTCGGGCGGCAGCTGCTGAGCTGAAGACGTGGCCACGCGGAACGGCACGCGAGTGACGCTTCTCGTGCTTTACTGCCCCCCCCCACACCCGCGTACCCTCCCCCCCTCATCCCCACACCCCCCCCCCCCCACCGCTTCCCAACTTTTGTATTGACGACTCGCTGCATGGATTTTGTGGCACCTTATGAATTGGACGTTGTTATTATTGTTGCTGTCGTTGTTTTTGTTGTTGGCGCTCGTAAGCCGCTGCAGCACGAGCAAGCGCATTCACGCCCGGGTTTGCTCTTCCTGGCGGGCCGGCGAGGCTGTCCGGGGCTTGCGGCCGTGTCGACGTCGGTGGCAATGCGAGCGGAGCGTGTCGGGTGTCCGCCAGCCGCTCTATAATCGGCAGCGCGGCCCCGCCTGCCCCGTACCGTGGGTGACCTTTACGCGGAGGTCACTGTATCTTCCCCATCGTCGTCGTCGTCGTCATCGTGTACCCATACCCAACCCCTGCCTGTGTCGGCGTTCAATAATAACCTTGCTGCTCAGTTCACGGGATTCGTGTGTCCCACTCTTTATCCGTCGCGCACTTTAGGAACAGTGCCGCTTTGTCGCCGGCCCCTTGACGTGTGCCTGGGACTCTGGGCGACTGTGCTCAGCGACTAACGTTGTCACGCGTCTCTCTCTCTCTCTCTGTCTGTCCCGCGGTGGTTCACTCGCGTGGATTGTTCTCCCGTTGTTCCCTCTTTCCGGTTTTGCCATCCCCCTCCTCGACACTTATAAACGCCACGCGGCATTTAGATTATTCGGCCGCTGCTTCCTATAAATCTCCACGTGTGGTGATGATGGTGGTGATATCAGCCACTTCGATGAGCTATCATGTGTGGCCACGTCACCTCTGATAAAGAGCCAATGGTTTAGGCTGAGTCGATAGTTAAGTTGAGTTTTTCATTTTAAAATTGCCACCGGTTTACGTTTTGTCGACAACAACCGCGGCTCGGTGCCAGCATTCGCCCACCGTGGTTGCTCACCCTGTTCTGTCCCCTCCCAGGGCCTCTACCTGAAAACAACCCCGGAAGGCATGCACGTGGTCACGGGGGTGGTGGAGAATGTGAGTAGACAAAAACAGCCGACGACACACGCGCGCTCGCCTTAGCAGGCGTGTTGGGACAGGCGCTGTTCGCGAGTGGCGCCTACGAAGGCCGGCGTGGCACTCGACGCTGGTGGGTGGCCAGCACCACCTTTATCTCCCGAGCGCCGATGTTTACACACCGCAGCAGGGTGTTCATTTGAGGCCGAGTCGACCTAGGGAAGGCCCAGGACCGGTTCAGATAACCGTCACCGGTTTTGGCCTTGAGCGGGCATTGTACTGAGGGGTTGCTGGGTTCATCGAGCAGCATGCTAACCACTTCACTGCCACTCCCGACACACTCATACGCGCACTCACTCACTCGTACACGCCCACACACACATAAATACACTCATACACTCACGCAAACAAAGATTAAAGCTCATACACACGAGCACACATTTATGGACCCATACACTCGCTCATAAACGCATGCACACACACACACGAACACCAAAACATACACTCGTAGACCACGCACAGACATGCGCTCATACACTCACGCGCACACACACACAATTAAACGTTCGAATCGTGCACCTCTGGGCCAGATTTTGAGCATTTCTTTTTTAGCATCAAGATTCACCTGAACTTTGGGAAGCCCTTCCCCCGCTGACCATTTTAGGAACCTGTCTGGGAGCGTTGTGGTTCGTGGTGCCCTCGTTGGTACCACGCTGCAGACTCTGACCCTCGTCATTGTCTAGAAGTCCACGCTCTTTGTCAACACTCGTCTGGACTTTGCCCACCTCCGATTGCCTTGGGGTTTCCACGGCTCTTTATTTGGCCCGGAGAAATATCGATGCGATGTGAAGCTCTCTCTTTCGCAGGCTCACGGTTTGTTCCGCGAATGGCTCTGCCTGGGGAGCGGTGGTGCAGCGGTTAGCGCTACGCTGCGCTGAGAACCTTGGCGACCCGAGTTCAATTCCCGCTCACGGCCAACACCCAGTGGCGATTATCTGAACCGGGCCTGGGCCTCCCCTAGGTCAGCCTCAAATGATTACCTGGTGCGGCGTGTGAACATCACCACTGGGGAGACAAAGGCGGCAGGGCGTGGCGCTGGTCACCAACCCCTTCACGTGTTGTGCCGGCCTTCAAAGGTGGTCGCTAACAGCACTTGCCCGACAGTCTGTGAATAGGCTACACGGGATTAATTGTATTTTGTTGCGCAGTGCTGTGTACTGTATGTCCTGCGTGTCTTGTGTTATGTGGTGTTACGTACGTTGCTCTTTGCTGTGTATGTTCTGTCTATAATTTGTTGCGCTATGTATGTTGCTCCGTGTTGCGTATGTCCCGTATATGATTTGGTGTGTGCCTGTGTTGCGCACGTGTGCGGCGTACGCCCTGCGTATAATTTGTCGTGCTACGCGCAGCCGCTCCGCGTTGTGTGCATCCCGCGTGCAATAATTCGTCGCGCGCGAGTACGCCCGCCCGCCCGCCCGCCCGCCCGCCCGCCCGCCCACCCGCCCGCGGTGTGTCGTGTGTCCTGTTTGGGAGGGCCGCAGGCCTCCGCTGCGACTCTCATGGCCGAGAAAACAAATGGTTGTTCATCACGAGGAGTGTGTCTGCGTGTACGCTCGTCGTCGTCCGTTTGCGCGCCCGCCGCTCCATACGGGAGAGCCGCTAATGTTCAGTTTAGCACGTCGCAGTAGTGGGCTTTCACGACCGATATTAACGACGGTAAAGGGTTTTTTTTTTCTTCTTCTTTTCAGGTTCGATCGCGTGAATATGAACTTGTCGTTAAACCCGCCGCCGACCCGACGCAGCCCAGCTTGTGAGGCTCGTCGCGTAAGCGAGACGTGCCAGTCGGTTACTTGAGCGCACCGGTTGTGTGTTGGAGAGTAAAACCGCAACATTCACAGTTCAGAGTACCGTGACGTCACGCTGGCGGTGATCACGGCCGGCTTCATCGGGCAAACTGCCAGAATTGACTCGTGCCACGGCAGATCTCTCGACTACTTCAGCAGTTGTTTCTTGCCGTGGTTGTCCCGCCTGGTGACTATTGCTTGCGTCGCGATCGAGACGTCGTGATCCATTATTTTATTTCTACCTTACGTGACTTTACCGAAAGAACCAAAGAGTATGGATTCCTGCAGTCGCGAAAGCTTCAAATCAAGAATGAACTCGTCTCTCTGCGCTGTTCCTCTCCCACACCTTGCCCCTGTGCCCAGTCCCCAGCCGACCTCTCCGGCGACATTCACGACGGCGATGAATTAATCGCGGTCGACCGGCAGACGGTGGTGAGTGAGTAACCACGCACGCCAAACTTCCCGCTCCTCGCGTTCGCGTCACCACGACGATCGTGATCGGTAGGTGGGGGGGGGGGGGGGGGGGTTGCCGCGGTGATAATATTCGAACGGCACGGTGACGATACGGCAACCAAAGGTCCTCCCGCAGCGACGTGAAAAAGTGTCGGGGCAGGCCGTGCGACGCGGTCAGGAGGCCTCGCGACAGAAGCAGGTGTATGAAGAGCACTCGGGGCATCACGCTGAAACCATCAGCAGTTCTTGACGAACAATCCTCTTCTATTTTTTTTTAAGCGCCTTTCGCCAAGGCGCTTGACGATGCTTGCCGACCGCGGTACGAAATGGCAAAAGTAAGGTGAAGGACGGCGGGTGGGATAGCACGGCCGTTTAGCGGTCGGGTTTGGAGAAGGATTGAGACGTGGGCAGCAGGGGAAGGAGGCGACGGGCAGGTGGAGGGGGGGGTTGAAGGAGGAATGGGTGGAGCGTGATGGTGGATGAGGCTGGTAAGAACGGGCGTGGCGCGTGAAGGTAGATGGGTTTGGTATGAAGTGAGCGCACGGTTCGATAGGGTCGGTGGGTTGCTAGGCTGAGCGTAGATGAGAGTATATTGAAGTTGCAGGGACAAAGGTGTTAGGGGCGGTGACTAGGGGTAAGGTAGGGCTCGGGGAACACTCATGATAGCCAGATGGCCATGAGAGATTCGTTCATGAGGCTATCCACATATACAAGCACAGAGACAATTTCAACCGAGAAGATGGATTCTGGCTTAGCAATCATTGGAAAGATTTGATAAACCATTTCAGGTCTTAATTGATTGTTCACGCTTACAGTGGCTTTCAGACAGCATACATTAAATTTTTCGTCTCCCCCCTCCTCTTTTCAGAACATAGATGGACTAGTCCTTCTTAATAAACTGCCAAATCGCTGCGCGTGGCGCAAACGTTTTTTCAAATAAATAAATAAATACACCGTTTGAAAATAAATAAATTTATGCAAACCGACACACCTGATGACGACCGTTTGTGTTATGGTCGAAACGTCGTGAGAATTTTTATTGTTTTATATATATTTTATTATTTTATTGTTTCCCTTCAACGTGACTTTACCGAAAGAACTAAGAATATGAATTACTGCAGTCACGAAAGCTTTAAATCAAAATTTATTGGGTAATATCCCTTATTTAGGGTCATTATATTGGGTAATATCCCTTATTGGGTGATATCCCTTATTTAGGGTCATTATATTGGGTAATAGCCCTTATTGGGTAATATCCCTTATTTAGGGTCATTATATTGGGTAATATCCCTTATTGGGTAATATCCCTTATTTAGGGTCATTATATTGGGTAATATCCCTTATTGGGTAATATCCCTTATTTAGGGTCATTATATTGGGTAATATCCCTTATTGGGTGATATCCCTTATTTATGGTCATTATATTGGTTAATATCCCTTATTGGGCAATATCCCTTATTTAGGGTCATTATATTGGGTAATATCCCTTATTGGGTAATATCCATAATTTGGGGTCATTATATCTATGTAGAGGAGGCTCCATATGGAGCCCCTCTAGAGGGTACTTGGTCTACTCTTCCACGCCGGTTCGGTTTCGGCTGGCTGTGACCGGTAGGCCGTCGAGGCAAGCGAACGCAGAGAGGGGGGGGGCCCGGGGTGGGGGGTGCCAAACATTCAAGCCGGCCCGGCATGGCGACGGCATCGGCCCGACTGATCGCTCCGCTTTTTGAACGCCGATTGCGACGCTACGTGACGTCTACTCGCAGCGCTTCGGAAATATAAATGTGACGCCCGTTGTTTATTTATCCTGCCGTGTTCACGACGCCGACGGTGAAGTCGGCCGCCCCCCCTTTACCCCGCCCCCCCCCCCCCTGCCCCCCCGTATAAAATTCCCTTTGCGCTCGGCTTGTCCCGATTGGGTGAGCGCGAGGTGGTGGGATCTACAACCTTCGCCCCATTATTAATCCCCTGCCTGCGGATTTGTGATGTTGAGGTGGGTGAGGAGGTGGGTGGGGGGTTGGGGTGTGTGGGGGGGGGGGGGGCGCCGCACTCTGGACTGCTTCAGACTTCACCCTCATTGTTTGGCCTGTCTGTTAGATAACTGACGCTGACGCGGTCACCGCGGCCGCACCGAGCCACGGTGGCTCGGTGATTATTACCGAGCGCTCCCCGAGAGGTAGCCCTCTGACTCCACCCGCAGGGCGGCACCCGGCACTAGCCGCGCCGAAAACGCCTCCCGCGGTCGGTACATGGCGATCCGCTTCGAGGTTCTCTGTCTGTTTCCCTACGGCCCCAGTGTGGGTACAGCACGTTGAAACTTATGTGGCTCCGTACGTAGCCAGAAAGCTGTTAGAAATAAATTCTACAGAAATGAGTTTTCAATCTAGATGATTCAAAAGTGCAGACCTCCAGTGTCTTCCTAATATCGGAAGGAAGAGACCCATACAGACCCACAGAGATGCAGAGACTCATATAGACCCACAGAAACCCATAGAGACACATACTCATATGTATGTTGAACTTCTTTTGCACCATACGTAGCCAACCGTGTTAATCGGAGGTGCGGGCAAGGACAAACAAACTAAGCACAGCACGGTTCTTTTTCTTGTTATTATTAAAAAAATTTCGTATAGCGGGAGGGAAAAGCGAAAGCGTTGAGAAGCTTATACGTCATCGGAACGGAACGGGAAGAAAAAACCGTTGACGTGCACACGTCAGTACGTCGCCGGAATGGTAAAGGGTTAGATTGTTGCGCTGGATCGGACCCCAAAAAAATCAAATTGTAGGTCGGATCATTACGTGACATCAACTCGAAAGAAAAAAAAAATCGATGACCGAATCGTACTATCCTGGCCTCGTGGTGTGACGCAGGTCGGCTGGGAGATGCAGAACGTGGTGAGGGTCTTGAAGCAGGACCCGAGTGGCGTGGAGGTCACCCTCAAGACTCACCCTCCCTTCGCCGGCGAGCCGCAACCGCCGCAACCGGCAACCGCCACCGCCGATCAACAGCACGCGACCTCCGACCCGGCCGCCCCCGCCGCCGTGACCTCCGACCCGGCGGCGTGTCCACACAAGGGCCAGAGGATCAGAAGACAAAAGCCGTTGGATCGCCATGCACGTACCGTTGTTCCCGCTCGTTGATGTGGGGTGTGTGTCTTCGTGCGCCGTGGGGGTGGCTGCGTGCATTCTGTCGATGGATTGGGTGGGGGTGGTGGTGGTGGTGGTGGGGATGGAGTCGTCTCCTTATTCTTTACGCGTGTGGAGTAGTTGATAAGCGGCATCTCTATGGGGCCCTTTTCTGTCAGTGTTAAGATGATGAACAATGATACACGTGACCAGTCGCCGAGAACAAGTCATGAAGTCTGCATTAACCACACACGTTTTGACATATGCAAGCATTTATGCTGAACTTCTTTTTGCGCCGTACGTAGCCAACCGTGCTAGTCCGGTTTTTAGGGTTTTTTTTGTTTTTGTTTTCCAAGGGCCACCGTGACCCACCCATTCCGGACAGCCACACGCAGAAGGTTGTTGACACGATGCAAGCCGATCCCCGTGCTCGTATCGTCGAAAAGACAAAGGCCAGTGTCCGGTGGTCAGGCAAAGACGTGCGTCAGTGCGACAGTCCTAGCGGTTTATGGCGCAGACATTTCAGCCGTTGACTGGAGGATCGCTGTTGTTGTGGCTCAGAGGTCCGGTGACAATAAAGCGACGACATCTGTGGAGCTGCTAGAGTGGATTGAGGAGGATTGAGACAACGGCATCTCCCGGGGCGCGGATTAAAACCTTGGGACATCGATGATGATGATGGTAGTGATGATGATGAAGATAATCACGATGATGGTGACGATAATAATGATGGAGCTAACGATGGTGATAATGATGGTAATAACAATGGTGACGACGATGATGATAGACCAACTATACCCGAACATCCAGTGGACCACGTAGACAAATAACCATCAAGGCCACTCGTTTCTTTCCATGTCACGACTTAGACATTTCCACTACCCGCTGTGTGGGTGTCTGCGTGTACAGTCTTTCTGAAGTGGCTGGGTGGGTCAGAGGTCAGATCACATGATCTGGCACTGCCTGGATCCTGGGTTCGACTCCAGGTGATTAAAAACCATCGTTTCTAAATGCAGCGTGTTAACAGTTTCGTCCCGGTTTTGTGTTTAAGTTTAGACTTGTTGCACGGATGACTCTCCCGTGTAGCCAGTTTCCCCAGCTCATTAACAAGGGAGAGCCACGGCACGTGATCGCAGCAGCGGTGTTAAGTTTGTTGTCCTTCCCCCGCACCTCCAATTAGCACGGTTGGCGACGTGCAGTGTGAAAGAAGTTCAGGGAGTGTAAGTATAATTGTGTCATTTGTAAATGTTGGGGTCCACTCTCCAACACACCGGTGTCCTGTACAAGTAACTAATTGGCACGCTTCGTTTACGTGACAAACCTTACTGATTGGCTGTGTCGGGTGGTGGTGGTGGTGGCGGGTTTAACGACACCTTTATATTAACGTGTTCCAACCCAAAAACCTCTAATGGATAATATCGGTCGTGAAAGCCTACGTATAAATGGTGTTCTCTGCTTAGTTTGCCTTAATTTCAATTATGAAATATATCGTTTTTACTGTCATGCGGTGAACTTGACTCTCGGTGGCCGAGCAGGCCGGAAGGTACTCGCTGCTCTCTCCTATGTGGACCAGAGGTCACTGGACTGGATCTCAGAAGTAGCTTTGTGGTATCCGCTTACCCCGTGGGCCATTCTGTAACACGAAACGAGCGCGCTGCCCTTGGAGGGTGTCGCGATGGGATAATCTTTTTTTTTTGTCGTTGACGTGATCGCCGATAAGTGCTGGTTTGGATAAAATTTGGGGGAGAATAATTGTCGTGAAAAAAGGGGGGTGGCTGCTTTATGTTGGCAAATATAAGGAGGAAGCAATTGCTCACTTCCCATTCATAATATTTCAACTGCACCCGCTTGGTAAAAAAATGAATACGGATGTGCAAGTACTTGCTCTCGTCTTGAGTGCGTTACGTTTTTCAGGGTTGGTATGATTTACGACGTGTGTATTTTCCACCAACAGATGGGAAGGGAGATCGGAACGAGATGCACACACCCCTGTAAGGAAGGAATGGGGGCTGGGGTGGGCTGGGATGTGTGCGTTGTTTTTACACTCCTGTATACGTTCAGCGATCCTGCTTTCTCGTACCATGTGAGCCGTTGTTTATAAATAAGCGATAGCACGAGTCCACGCGCCTAGACAGGGCCACCCAACCACGGCGCCACCGTTAACCTCTTTAAATAAGTCGCCCCTTCTTAAACCTTAAATTTTTGTGTTTTTAATATATATTAAAAAATTCCTCTGTGCTCATCGTTGCCGCGCGTCCACGTGACGATGAAGTCCGCCTGTGGCGCTGTCGGAGCGGCGCGACACTCCGTGTGAGACGGGAACGGCTCGCGGAAGCGGACAACGCGGAGCAAGCTCTGAGATGCCCTCTTCAAGTGCCCTCTGCGACGCAAAGTCGAGGCAATTTACACCCCTGGTCTGCCGTCGGGAGTCGTTGATCATCACACGAGCGGCGGTCAAACTGATGTTTTAATTAATTTAGCTGCGGTTTTTATTGAGTGCAAGGAAACCGCTACACTTGGGAGCGCTCTTTAGTCGCGACGCAGTCTATGTAATTAGAGGGGTCTCTGTAAGTCTGTGGGTCTCCAGGTAAGTCCAATGGTTTCTGTGTGAATCTATGTAAGTTGCTGGTGTCTGGGCTGAGACCATCAGCATGCTATGCTTGAGAACCCGGTGTAATCGCAGTTTGCTGGCTGAGGCCTGGATTCGAACCCAGGATCTCAGCGGTGCCGGCTCCCAGAGCTCTGACCTCAGCCACCCGGCCACCTCAGCACCGCGCTGTGTTTTCTTGTCCACGATGTTTTGTTTTTTTTTGTCTTGGGCTGCTTGGGTCAGATCGCATGAACAATAACGTGCCGTAAACGCACCTCCACCCGACACAGCCGACCCACGATCTCGACGCCGACTGTCGCGCGACAAGCACAGGTCACAGACACACGGGTGGCGAAATTTTCACGTTCTGTTCACGTGACAAAAACCTGCGCTAATTCGCCTTGTCGGGTGGAGGTTGGTTTACGACACACACCCCCCCCCAAAAACAAAAAAACTTAGCGTGAACAACATTGGTCGCGGAAGCCCTCGAGTAAAATTGTGGATCACGAGCGTGTCGCTTGTCGGCCGGCCGGCCCCGGCTGGCGTGTGTCCGCTGCCACGTTGCTGTGTCCCCGCAGGCCAAGGTGAAGGTCGTGGTCGATCCCGCTCACCACGCGCAGCCCGAGGTGGGGGGCGGAGGGGGGCGGGACGGCGACGCCACACCCGTGGCCGCTCTCCCGCCGCCGCTGCCGCGTCTCCCTCCGTGCTCGTAAGTGCGAGCGCCTCCCCTGCGGCAACCAAGTAAAAAGTGCGTTTGGGAACGGTTTTAAAATGAATAGTTAAACAGACGCTTAGAGTTTGTGGGTTCAAATGCGGGCCATTTGCCTGTAGTAAAACTTAGCAACGCTTGCCGTATATATTCGGAGCTTGCATGTCTCTCCCCCGTGGTCACGTGGATTTTTCTCCGGGTTTTTCCCCTCCCACGTTTAGAATCAGCGTCACTCGTTAAGGCTATTTTGCAGCTGCTGCTGTAAATTTGCACGCGACGATGATGATAAGCCACTGTCGTTGAACTTCCATTTGCGATAGCCATGTTGCTTCTGAAAAAAAAGCTCTATAGCTCAGTGGGACCTGGTACAATGAAAAATACTTTATAGTTTTATAGTGAATCAATGATCTGAGCCCAGTTACGAATGGCGGGCGCAGGAGCAATGGCGCTGACGGAGACGGAGACCCACGGGTGGAGATGGCAGTGCGGGACGGCAACGTGGCAGTGACCGCCATCGTCGCAGCCATCCCCACCGCTACCGCCACCCCCACCGCCATCGTCACTGCTATCCCCACCGCCATCGTCGCTGCCATCCCCACCGTCACCCCCATCCCCACCGTCACCGCCACCCCCACCGCCATCGTCGCAGCCATCCCCACCGCCATCGTCGCAGCCATCCCCACCACCACCCCCACCGCCATCGTCACTCCTATCTCCACCGCCATCGTCGCTGCCATCCCCACCGTCACCCCCACCGCCACCCCCACCGCCATCGTCGCTGCCATCCCCACCGCCACCCCCACCGCCATCGTCGCTGCCATCCCCACCGCCACCGCCACCCCCACCGCCACCGTCACTGCCACCGCCACTGTTGCTGCCACCTCCACCAACACTGCCACCGCCACCGCCACCCCCACCGCCACCGTCACTGTCATCCCCACCACCACCCTCTCCCCCACCGCCAACCTCACCCCCACCGTCACCGCCACCGCCACCGCGGGGGTTCCTGCTCACCCGCCAAGTCCGCCGAGGGCCGACCGAAAGCGGTGCCGGCACAAGCGCGGCCGGAGTCGCTCGTTTAGCCGCGGCGCTGCGCCGGACGGAGCGTCTACCGGGGCCCGGGATGGAGACCGGGGAGGGGGCGTCGGCTGCGGAGGCGGCGGCGGTGGCGGTAGTGCCCGTGATCACGGTACAGTGAACGGCGGTGAATGGTGAAGGCTGGTGAAGGCTGGTGAATGGTGGTGAATGGTGGCGAATGGTGGTTTTGTGAACTGGTACGGTGAACGATGGTGAATGATGGTTCGGTAGAACGATGGTGTATGATGGTGAACGACGGTGTTTTCTTGAATTATCTAATTGGCGATGATCGCTGCCCTACTGTGACAACTTGCGAGGACCCTCCTGAAACTGAGACATGAGGCTCGATTAGCCCTTGTGCAAGAGCTGCCTAGCTCATTGGGCCTAACCAGCTGAGATAATAAAGTTTAAATGAAGCATTCCTGGGCAAGCTAGCGTAAACAAGGCAGCCCATGCAATCGCGAGTGAACTGTATTATTCGACAATAATTTTGGAGCTTCTGGTTGCAATGTGGACTACGCAGGCTGAAATGGCTTTGGGAAACATACCACTTGGAATAAAATCAATTTCCATGTCGAGCGAGGTACAGTTTATCAGAGATGCAATCTAAAACGCGTGTCCCCGTGTCTATTCAGGCCTCAGCCACCACCAGTCACTGCCAGCTGACTTCAGGATGCCAGAGAACATTCTCAAACATGAAGGTACGTCTTCTGACAGAGTGGTCGCACCAGCAGCAGCACCCACTCTCCAAGACCATGGTACATGCAGAGCAAAGGAATAGCATGCCGAGATGTTAGCTACCTCGGCTGGTATACAGGAGATCGTGGGGGGTATCCCAACCCTGACGATGCCTGCTGTATATTTGGAGTTTGCATGTTTTCCCCGTGGTCGTGTTGATTTTTCTCCGGTTCCTCCGGTTTTTCCCCCCCACATTAAGAATCAACGTGCGTTTAGAGTATTTTTGGCTGCTATAAATTTTCAAATTATGATAAGCCACTTCATTGGGTTATCGCTTGTGGCCAGGTTGCTTCTGAAAAAGAGCTATACAGCTCAGTTGGGCTTTACCTGATAAAATGAAAAAAATAGCGTTTAGTTTAATCTTAACTAATTTATCAAGGCGCTTGACAAAGCTTACAGTACGGACAAACCATCTCCACGACTGACACGACACACAGAGGGCATTCATCCAGCAGTTCATTGACAAAGGGCTGTAAATATTCTAAGGTTCTTTCGGTAAAGTCACGTAGAAGGGAAACAATAAAATAATAAAAATATAAAACAATAAAATTCTCACGACGTTTCGACTGCAACACAAGCAATCATAATCAGGTGTGAAAACCACAGCAAGAAAATTTGAAAAAAGTGGCGTTTTTTTAACGTTAGCACCACGGAGAGCGATTTGGCAGTTTGTTCAGATGGACAAGTCCATCTATGTTCGGAAAATAGGAGGGGGAAGACGAAAATAATGGATGCGGTCTGAAAGCCACCTTAAGCGTGAACAATCAATTAAGACCCGAAATGGTTTATCAAATCTTTCCAATGATTGCTAAGCCAGAATCCATCTTCTCGGTTGAAATTATACAGCTTACCAAAAATAGATTAAGTAGATACATCCCTTCTTCCATCATCTCTACTATCAACTCCCCCACCTACAAACTGGCTCGTTTTCTGTCTGAAATCCTGCGGCCTTTCACTGGAAAAACCACCTCTGCGGTACAAAATTCTACTCGCCTGGTATCGACAATCATGGGTATTTTCCTGTCCCCAGATGACCTACTTGTCAGTTTTGATATGGTTTCCTTATTCACCAAAGCTCCTGTGCCTGACACCATCGCAATCATTGAAGACGTGGTTCATCAAGGACGAAATATACTGAGGTACCCCCCCTGGTGAGACACTGCTTAACCAATACATACTTCACTTGGAATGGAACTTTCTGCAAGCAAACTGAGGGCACCCCAATGGACTCCCCCTATCTCCGGTTGTAACCAACATTTTCATGGAGAAATTTGAGACTGACGCCATCCAGACTGCCACTCTGCGCCCAACCTTATGGAAGAGGTACGTGGATGACACTTTTGTCATCTGGCCACATGGCCGGCCTGCTCTAGACCAATTCCTCGACCACATCAATTCCATACACCAAGCCATCAGATTTACCATGGAAGTCGAAAAAGATGGCAAGCTACCTTTTTTGGATGTCCTAATAAAAAAGTGACCTGATGGTTCAATGAGCCACTCTGTCTACAGGAAAGCTACCCATACGGATGCTTACCTGAGACCGGATTCCCACCACCATCCATCCCAGAAGAATTCCCTCATCAAGACTCTGCACCATAGAGCCCAATGCATATCCGACCAGGAACACATAGCCAGTGAACTCAAGCACGTACACCAAGCTCTTAAAGCTAATGGTTACTCCGACTACACAATCCGCAAAGCTATCACTCCAACCATGAAGAAGGACCCTCTTGAGGAGCCTTTCAAAACCATCACTTTACCCTACATTGCGGGGATCACAAAAAAGATCTCCAAAATCTTGAATAAACACAAGATCCATGACCGATTCAACACATTACATAAAATCCGTCATCTGGTTCCGTCTGTAAAAGATGTGATTCCGGACATACAGTACCCTGGCGTCTACAAACTAAGTTGCCTCTGTGGTAGTAGTTACATTGGAGAAACCAAACGCCATGTCTCGGACCGCATTCGTGAACACAAAGCAGACCTAAAATACGGTAGGACCAACACCTCGGCCGTGGCAGATCACTGTTATAATTCAGTAGGCTCACATGACATTGACTTTTCCAAGACAGAGGTTCTTTGCACGCCATCTGGCTACCATGAAAGATTCGTTCATGAGGCTATCCACATATACAAAACACAGAGACAATTTCAACCGAGAAGATGGATTCTGGCTTAGCAATCATTGGAAGGATTTGATAAACCATTTCGGGTCTTAATTGATTGTTCACGATTACGGTGGCTTTCAGACCGCATCCATTATTTTCGTCTCCCCCCTCCTGTTTTCCGAACATAGATAGACTTGTCCATCTGAACAAACTGCCAAATCGCTCTCCGTGGTGCTAACGTAAAAAAAAACGCCACTTTTTTCAAATGTTCTTGCTGTGGTTTTCACGCCTGATGATGATTGCTTGTGTTGCAGTCGAAACGTCGTGAGAATTTTATTATTTTATATTTTAATTATTTTATTGTGTCCCTTCTACGTGACTTTACCGAAAGAACCAAGAATATGAATCCCTGCAGTCACAAAAGCTTTAAATAAAAAGGGCTGTAAGTTGCCATTATTAGTATTATTATGATAACTATTTTTCATAATGAAGGTTTTTAGGTTAGATCGGGTAAGTATAAATGTGTCGTAACCCTCCACCATCCGACACGGCCAGTAAGGTTTGTCACGTAAACAACGCGCCGATTAGTTACTACTACAGCCCACCGGTGTGTTGGAGAGTAAATCCACAACATTTACAATTTGAGTAATACGACGTTTTGCTGGTAATTACATCCAGCATCATCGGGCAATTTGTCAGAATAGTGAAGCCATCCATCTGCTTCCGCTTTTAAATAGAGCAGGACTACGTCATCACTGTGAACCCATCATGAATGACATTGGTCGGCGAAAGCCTACATGTTATAACTGTTGTTATTGTTTCAAATACTTTCAGGTTAAATGGAAGGGCAAAAAATTCGTCTGCATCCGTAGCTGTCTGCGGGGCGTCGCTTCTTCCGGAACGTTGAACATTAAGTCACGGCCGGCCTTTGGTGGTCGTGCAACGTGGAATTCACTGGGGGGCAGGGGGGAGCATCTGCAAACCGCGCCACCGTCTGCACCTCCGCCCCCCAGCCCAGCTCAGTTAGCCTCGGCGAAGGCGCGGTGTGAATTTAAACTAAGACGGGGGGGAGATCTCGCCGATGACGTAATGCCCCAGCGCGCACTGACAGCGCTTGATGCCTTCTGATGCCAGGAGCTTCAGACGGAACGAGACCACCCGGGCCGGCGGAACGCCACGGTGCGGTCGCCCCGGGCCTAGCGTCGGAGGCGTCCGTCGGCCCTGAAGGGCGAGGAGCGGCGGTGGGTACTTTCAGGACCGAATCCAAAACTTGACAGTCGTGGGTTTTTCACCGACGCCGCACTGACCGGCGTGGCGATGTTTGGTCACGTGCGCACGTACGTACGTTTGGCTTCTTCTTCTGCGCCGCACGTGGCCAGCCGTGCGAATCGGAGATGCCGGAGGGGAAGGACAATGAACGAAACGCAAAAAGCAGTTCTACAGAAATGAGTGTTTCGAAATTAGTTTTCGAGTTCATCCCCACGAGCCGTAAGGCGTGGGGAGGTCCTCATCCAGCAGTGGATTGACAAATGCCTCTGCTTGTATGTGCATGCACCACAAGCATTGCACAAGCGACGTGGTGATGTCACCGCCACTTAGTGGTGAGCGGCGGTTGTTGCTATTTGTTCTGGAGTGTACAGCTGGTGCCATGGGGAGGTTTGCACCTTGTATTTGAAAATTTTAAACACTTCTCTCTCTCTCTGATTATTCTCTTGTTCCACTGCTCCACTTTTCAATTCCCTCTTCCCATCGCTGTCGTCATCTCTTTCCGCTGGAGCGCTTATTATTCTTAAAGTATTCTTTGAGTCTTTCGGTAAAGCCACGTAGATAGAAAAATAATAAAAATATCACGACGTTTCGATCGCAACAGAAGCAATCGTCATCAGGTGTTGCGATCGAAACGTTGTGATATTTTTTTTTTCTATCTACGTGGCTTTACCGAAAGACCCAAAGCATATGAATTCCTGCAGTCACGAAAGCTTTAAGTCAAGATTCTTAAAGTAATCATAATACTAACCTTCATTCGATTCAAGAAACGCGCAATCACTCTTATCTTTCACAAGCTTTTATCGTGCCGTTTGTTGCTGGTTTTGGGCCTTCGTGCCTATCTATCACTATTGTTGGGCTTGTTTACCCTATCACTAGGATTATTATTCAGCTCGTTTACCCAAGAAGGCCACAGTGAGCCTCGTAGACTCTTTTTTCAGCAGGGTTCTGCCAAGTCTTTTTTGCACTGGGGACGTGGGGCGACAATTACCATGTCGCTTGCGATTGAGTGACTTGCGGTGGGGTTCTTCAAACTTGAAAAATCGGTGGTGGCCGGCACACATCGGCCGACTCTTGCGAAATAAAATAGTATCGTTTTATTTGTATATATATATCCTAATATATAAACACCCAGGTCTGTGATTCTGTCATTCTGTGACTAACGCGGCACAGATTGGTTGAAGTGCGTCACGTGACCGGGACCAACCAGCCAACCAATGCTTGGCGGGGCTATAGAGGGGCGGGTGAAAGTCCGCATCGAACCAAACCCCCAGCAATGCCATCTACTTAACGACGAGAGGAAATTCACACGAAATGTCGTTTTCAATTAAGTATTTCAGATGTAAAATGATATAAGCTTTTAATGAAGAAATTAAATTATCTAATTCAAAACATATTTCATTTTTAAACTTCTAAACGGAGCATCGGGTGCTTGCGTGAATGCGTCGTTCGTGTGCAATTTTTTTCGTGACATTCCTGGCCGAACGCCGTAAATGGTTGTTAATGCACCCGTGGTTGAGAAACTGTACATAAAAAATATATAATTATATTTTTTTAAATGCAATGTTTCCTGTTTCGTGTGTGGCAGGATGAAAATGCCGGAGCTGACAACTATCGTTCAGTGTGAGTAAACCACATGATGCCATCGTGCCAGACATCCCGTGTGTGTGTACCGCATTGTAGCAATCGGAGGTGCGGAGGACAGACATCAAACATTGCTTTTCCTTTCTCCGTAGATTGCCCCCATTCACGTTTACATGACACGTGGTAGCTACCAACAATACACTAAACTCAAGCAATGTTTTATTTGACCAGGTAAGGCCCATTGAGCTCAGGAGCGGACCTGGCTGTCGCGAGTGACAGCCCGACGAGAAGTGGCTTATCGCGTGGACATCTGTAGCAGGCAAAATTACTCCCTAAACGCGCGGCGTCGATTCTAAACGTGGGAGGGGAAAAACAAAAAACGCAGGACCCGGAGAAAAATCCACGCGACCACGGTGGGGGGGAGAGAGAGAGAGAGAGAGACACCGCAAACTCCACAGGGGATGGGATGGAGCTCGTTGTCGTGTCGCACTCAACGGCTGTGGCCAAGCGCGTGGCCTTTCCTTTGCGGTTTCTGCGACGAGTGTGCGGTGGTGGTGGTGGTGGTGGTGGAGTCGTCATCGCTGTCTGTGCGGCGGTGGCGACGGCAACGTGGAAGTTCCCGCATTCTTGGCCGGGGAGGAAACGAGAACCGATGGGGTGTCGAATTACTGTAAAACCCACATTTTTTTGCAGAATAAAATAGATCCCTTTATGATTACATTTGTTATTATTTTACAGTACCGTGCTTTTTATACTTAGGGGGAACTGCTGTTGGGTGCTACTCGTTGCGAGCGAATGCGCTGCCTTGACATGGCTCGTGTGAGTTTGCCCCCAAAGCCCCTTCCCAACAAAGACAAAGATCCCCCCCCCCCCGTATAGCCTCAACATACTTTCGGGGCAAGTGCTGTTAGCGAGCACCTTCTTATTCATCTCGCCACCGTAGTGGCCCACACTATGACGAGGTGATGGTCTCACTCACGAAGGCCGGCGTGGCCTGGCCTCCTTCCCGAGTGGCGACGTTTACACACCGTACCAAATTCTCATTTTGAGGTCAAGTCTACCTGGGAGGAGGCCCAGGTCCGGTTCATGCAATAGCCACTGGTGTTGGCCGTGAGCGGGAATGGAATTCGGCTCGCCGGGTTTGTGGCGCGGCACAGCACGCTAACCGCTACACCACCGCTCACGGCCAACACCAGTTGGCCGTGAGCGCTAACCGCTACACCACGCACACAACGCGCGCACTCGCACGCATGGCAAACATAAAGGCTTGATGGCTTCCTGTCTTGGCTCGAACAACCTGAATAGCGGCTTGTCTTCGTTTGTTTGTTTGTTTTACAGGTCACGGCAAAACGCGGATAGAACATCGAAGACACCGGCGGCAGCGGTGAGTCGGGCCAATCTTTCGTGAAGGAGTGTGATCGAAAATAAGAAGTAATGATGACGCACTTTTTCGTTTGTGAAATAAAATGCACGTATTTCCTTTGGTGGAAACTGGCTGGCAGACGGCTCAGCGGTACGCCGCACCGTGCTAGCGGCGTTCGCCGCGGTTGCCTCTCCGTTGGCTTGCGCGACACCATTGGGCCAATCTTTTCCCTTTTTTCGTGTGCGCGCGTTTGTGTGTGAGCGTGTTTGTGTGTGAGCGTGTTTGTGTGTGTGCGTGTTTGTGTGTGTGCGTGTTTGTGTGTGTGCGTGTTTGTGTGTGTGCGTGTTTGTGTGTGTGCGTGTTTGTGTGTGTGCGTGTTTGTGTGTGTGCGTGTTTGTGTGTGTGCCTGTTTGTGTGTGTGCGTGTTTGTGTGTGTGCGTGTTTGTGTGTGTGCGTGTTTGTGTGTGTGCGTGTTTGTGTGTGTGCGTGTTTGTGTGTGTGCGTGTTTGTGTGTGTGCGTGTTTGTGTGTGTGCGTGTTTGTGTGTGTGCGTGTTTGTGAGAGCGTGCGCGTCAGCAGAGCGTTAGCGTCACGATCAGCGCTACGCTGCGCTAGGAACCCGGCCACGCGACCTCGGTTCCCGCTCGCGGCCAACGCAACGGCGGCGATTATCTGAACCGGTCCCGGGCTTCCCCTGGGCTTCCCCTAGGCGGACTCAACCTCAAATGAGTACCTGGTGCGGTGTGTAGTAAACATCGCCATTAGGGGAGGTAAAGGCGGCCGGCCGTGGTGCTGGCCACCTATCCCCTCGTGTGCCGTACCGGCCTTCATAGGTGCTGCTACTCGCTTACGGCACTTGCCCCAAACAATCTGTTGAGGCTAGACGGGGGGGGGGGGGGTCTTTGTCTTTGTGAGCGCGTGTGAGAGACACTGGTCCTTAAATCGCCACCGATGCCGCCACCCACCTACCACCTTCCCCTTTCTCTGCTGCTCTGTGAGATCCGCCCATACTCTTGGACACGTGGGAAAAAGAGCTTCGTTGCTCATCGGATTCACCCCTCCAGTCCATTTAGAAGAATCTGGATCCCGTAGAGACGCGGAGCGATCGCTTTAACAACGCTCGCTGTCACCCTCCCCCTTGCTGAGAGAGTCAGAGGAGCAGTGGGATATCTATAAACGGATCACTGTATATTGCTCATATAACTCTTTTATTGGTCACATTATGTGCAAGTAAACACTTGTAGACTACCGCTGTAAAAAAAACGATATAGCTGTTTTTTTTTTGTTAAAGCCAGCTGGCCACAAATGATAGCCCAATTAAAGTGGCTTATCATCGAGTGGAAATGTACAGCAGCCAAATACTCTAAAACGCGTGTACCTAAGTGTGGAGGGAAAAAAACCGGAGGACCCGGAGAAAAACCCACGCTACCACGGGCAGAGAGAGACACGCAAACTCCCAATATACAGCAGCATGCGTCAGGGTCGTGATCGAACCCACGACCTCCTGCATACCAGGCGAGCTAGTTAACATCTCCTAGCCACCGTGATGTTGATGATGAGAGAGAGAGACACACAGACTCCCAATATACAGCACCATGCGTCAGGGTCGTGATCGAACCCACGACCTCCTGTAGACCAGGCGAGCTAGTTAACCTCGCCTAGCCACCGTGATGTGGACGATTAGAGAGAGAGAGACACGCAAACTCACAATATACAGCAGCATGCGTCAGGGTCGTGATCGAACCCACGACCTCCTGCATACCAGGCGAGCTAGCTAACATCTCCTAGCCACCGTGACACCCGACACAGTGGTACCTCCCACCCTCCAGACACCGCGAGGCAGCACACCTGATAGCCGTGTTGGCATTACAAAGAGAGGATGCAGGAGGTGTGGGGGTTGTGGTGTGTGGGGGAGGGTGGGCGTGGAACTGCAGGGCTCGGCTGTAAAAGAGCGCTGTGAGACCCGCAGACCGGGTGTTGTCCCCGGGGCGTTTATTGCGGCGGCAAGGTGCAGAGACACATATCAGCCAGCGGCGTCCAGAGTTCAGGAGGCCTCGTGCGTAGCTATTCGATTGAAAGCCGGGGGCCAAATACCTGTCTGACGAAAATATCACCGCAGCCCAACGACCGGGCAAAGTCCACCTCTTGACCACCGAGCGAGAGAACTCCCAGGGTAGGGAAGCTGCCACACCTTACCCCCCCCCCCCCCCACCACTACGATGTACCGCGGCGAGCCCCAGGGGCTTGTGAGCAAACGCTCGACCTCCGCTGCAACGTTCCCCGGCCCGTCGTGGGCGAGCGGCGAGCGCGGTCACCCGGTCCGCGATCTCGTGACGAGGCTCCGCGGCCGGGGGTGCGAACGCGACGTCGTCATCGTCATCGTCGTCGTCGTTGCCTTGGTTGAAGAATAAGAAGTCGACTCGGGTTCAGAATGTACAGCCTCCGCGAACATCACGTCTTCGGCAGCCAGGTTTGTGTTGCCTTTCGCGACCGCCCGACCCGGCCAGGTGCGTGCGTGTCTGTGTGGCGCTGCGTTGGCTGGCTCATGTAGCCCCCACATGCCCAACCACCGCATACCCCAGCAGCTTCTGTTGAGCTGGATCGAGGGTGCTAAATGGGTGCGGCACAGGCTAGAGAAGAGATGGACTGAGGTTGTACGGGAGGATGCGGAGCTGAGTGGACTTTCCGATGGCCGGTACCGGCGGTGTCAAAATCGGACCTCTTTGGAGGAGGCTCATGAAGGACGCTCCTGAGCAGTTGGAGACAGTCGGCCTTTAACAACAGCGGTGGGTAGAGGAGCGACGCTCACAACAACGAGCCGAGCGCAGGGCGGCTAACATGCGGCAAGTTGGCACAGTAGGGGGCACAGCTGGTGCGTCTGCCAGTCATCTTAGTCAACCCATGGCACCTGCTGGGTCTGTCCCGTGACCTTATCAGCAGTGAGCCTTGAACAATTGATGTGGCCTCAAAGTGCACCTGGCCTGGCACAACCGCCGTGGTGGCATCACCGCTACTTAGTGGCGAATGGCGGCTGTTGTTGTCGTCGTGTGGCGCTGGTGCCTCCCCCCCCCTCCTCCTCCGTTTGTTTTCGCCAGTTTCATTTCCCGTGCGATGCTGCTGACTGAACGGATGTTTAGGATAAGTGCAGGCAGTCTCCAGCTTACGACGACACACGTTTTATGACGTTTGCTATCATGCCGCCGTGGATCGATTTACGACGTGACTTGGGGTGGAGCGTTTTTGCTATTTTTCGAGTGTTTGCGTGGATGTTTGCCTATTTACACCCTGTTCGATACGGCCGATGGTCCGATTTGTACAACGACGGGATTTCCAGGAACGCATTCGCACGGCTGGCTATGTATGGTGCGAAAGAAGTTCAACATTCGTACGTGACGTCGTGAAAGCGGGGACCCGCGCTGCACTCGGGAGCTGCTGCAATGCATGTTTCCTCTTGAAGTAGTTTCGCCGTAATTTTATCGTTTTTCAATATTTCATAGCTCTGCGTCCTCCTTCAACCCCCTCCACCCCTCCCCAACCCCCCCACCCCCCGCCACCGGGGTCACCGTTGCCTAAGAGCTCGAGCTCAATGCGGGCCCCGCCCCCCGGATGAACAAAATAAATAAATAAACACGCCCAATTTTTGTTTGGGTCCATAATCGTTACAATTAAAGAGCGTTCGCAATGAACGCTCCCTTTATTGATCCACTGCTGGATGAAGGCATGCCCCCCCCCCCGTGCCGCATCGGTTGTGGTGTTTGTCTGACCATACTTCACCACATTGGGCGCTGTTGGTTGTTGAAGGAAGGGGAAGTGGTGGGTGGGCGGGTTGGGGATGGGGGCCGGCCTGGTCCAGATATCGCTCGCCACCGACGTTAATCGTGGCCAGGAATCGAACTCGGGCTTCCGAGTCCAAGGCGCGCTGCGTGAGCGTTCACGTGCAGCGCTACGCCTGTGCGGTTTTTCGCGCGTAATGGCCGCGTAAACGTTGCCTGCCATCGCCATCGAATGAGCACTTGTTGTGGCGTGTGTAAACGTAGCCACGAGGGAGACAAAGGCGGACGGGCGTGGTGCTTGGTCATCCCACTGCCCTCGTGTGCCGTGCCGGCCTTCGTAGGTGCTGCTCGCTAACGGCACTTTCCCCAAGAGTCTGTTAAGGCTGCACGGGGGAGAACTTTATCTTGGTCGTAGCCCACAGTTGCCACCTGCCCGGGGTTAACCGGGTCGGTCCAGTCCGGCAATCGGTGGAGTTATCGGTGTTCCGGTGGCAGCAGCAGGAATCGAGCTGTAACTGGGACCTGGTGGTTTATAGCGTTGGACTTTATCGCGGTAAACTGCACTGTGTCGATAGGCCTAGGCTGGAGCAGAGCTATGTCTGGGGTTTGGTTTGCGGGGAAAGGTGGCGGACCCAGCCGCTCGCCGGCCGTTAGAACGGGAGCGGGCCCCGGACAGATGCGATCGCAGAGGGCGCGGGGCGTGACCCGGGGCGGCCGTGACGGCCGGGCCAGGAACGACGGGATCCATGCACCTCCCAAGGGATGGTGCGGGCAGGGCGGTGAACCCAACATTTCAGACTTTCAAAATAAAGCCCTACGTTAGTTACAGCAACAAAATATTCAGTATATTAATAAGGCATACAGTAGAACGCCTCTTAACGACCACACCTGTTAACGAATAATCGCTTAACAGTGGGCCTCCACGAAGCACAATGTGTATAGTGTAGTGCATAGTGTAGTGTATAGTGTAGTGTATAGTCGTGTAGTGCCTCCATAGAGTCTAATGTGTTCTCTTACCGACCATTCCCCTGTTAAAGACGGGCTGTTGTAGGTACGGTAAATATGAACTAACGCATCGATTAATCGCGTTTCTTTTAATATTACGTGTTTATAATGTTGTTGTTATCTTTATTTAATAATATATTATTAAGTACGTTTTTTCGGGTGAAAAAGGGTAACTGTCGATGCTATCCGAACGCATTAAGCCTTTCACGTGCATTTGCTATACTCGGTTTCGTGGAACCAAATACCGTCGAGGGGTTCCGCTGTGCAATTTGTGGGGGGGTTTTGAAGTTGGGGGGGCAAGGGGCGATCACCCACATCGGCCCCCACCACTCCCCTTGGCCGCCTCCTCCCCCGGAGCCGCCGGCCGGACTGAACTTTGAACTCTGGCAGTGCTCTGCAGTAAAAGGAAGGCCATTGAGCAACACGAAAACCCCAGGGCTCACAGAATGGCAGGAAGCTCTCCCGCAGTGCACCTTTGGGGGTTCTCCTTGGGGGGGGGGGGGGGTTGTCACCCCACTCCAAAGAGGAAGGAGGCCAGGCCGTGACCTTTGCTGTGTGTGTCTTTGTGTGTGATTGTGTCTGTGTGTGTGATTGTGTGTGTGTCTGTGTGTGATTGTGTTTGTGTGGGGAGCGATAGTGTAGCGGTTAGCGCGCTGCGCTATGAACCTGGCGACCTGGGTTCGATTCCCGCTCATGGCCAACACCAGTGACGATTATCTGAACCGGTCCCGGGCCTCCCCTAGGTCGACTCAGCCTCAAATGAGTACCTGGTGCGGTGTGTAAACATTGCCACTAGGGAGACAAAGACGGTCGGGCGTGGTGCTGGCCACCCACCCCCTCGTGTACCGTTCCGGCCTTCATAGGTGCTCGCTAACAGCACTTGCCCCTACAGTCTGTTAAGGCTATATGGGGGATCTTTGTTTTGTGATTGTGTGTGTGATTGTGGGTGTGTGTGTGTGTCTGTGTGTGTGTCTGTGTGTGTGTCTGTGTGTGATTGTGTGTGTGTGTGTCTGTGTGTGTGTGGGGAGCGGTAGTGTAGCGGTTATCGCGCCGCGCTACCAACCCGGCGACCCGAGTTCCATTCCAGCTCACGGCCAGCACCAGTGACGATTATCTGAAACGGTCCTCGGGCCTCCTCGCCACTAGAGAGACAAAGGCGGCCGGGCATGGTGCTGGCCACCCACCCCCATCGTGCACCGTTCCAGCTTTCAAAGGAGCTCGCTAATGTCACTTACCCCAACACTCTGTTAGGGCTATGCGGGGGACCTTTGTCTTTGCTTTCATGTGGGGAGCGGGAGCATAGCGGTTAGCTGCACTACGGCCGAGCCAACCTAGGGGAGGCACGGGACCGCTTCAGCGGCGATCGAACTCGGGTCGGCGCGCTCTGTGCCATCGCCGTTTGTACACAGCCTGCGGCGCAAGGCCGTGTGACCTCTCCGCTGTCGAGGGGCCTCCGTTTGCGCGTAGTCCCACGTCCCTCCTACCCCCCTCTCTCCCACCACTGGCAACCGCGGACGGCGTGAATCTGCAGCTCGCTTCCCTACCTTCAACCACCCTAACTATTTTTCTAGTTTAAAAAAAACCAAACATTCTACGACGCGAAGGCCTCACGGAGCTGTGGCGCTCTTTTTTTTTTCCGCCGCGACCTGGCCACAAATGATCGCTCAGCGTCACCGTCGTCACCACTTGGCAAATCCAAATTCTCTCTCTCTGTCTCTTCACTTCTCGGTTCAACCAAAAAAAACACGGAGCTTACTTTACACCTTACCCTAACCTCTTCTGCCGGCCCCTCTTGTTGCCTCCCACATTACGGTTTGTGCTGTCGTTTTATTCCCCCCCCCCTTCCCCCGATCCGCGTGTGTTCATATCCATGCCGCTGCCGTAGGCTACAACGCGGAACGTGCGTTCACCCGTAACCCTCTTCACGTTACGCCTGCGGTTTTTTTTTTTACGCGCGCTTCTCAAGACGGTCAAACACCTCGTCTGTTACACGAATAGGTTTTGCTTTATCTGGCAATAAGACAAAGTGCTAAGATGTCAAAACACCAGACCGGTGAAACGTTTCTCAAGGAATCCTGTCTGCGTTGACCACGCACGGTACTTTTGGTGAACATGCAAACAAAACAAAAAAAGACGTGCTCTGATAATATTCGGTGCATTGTCTTTTAAACGGATCGGTCCACACCAGAGACCGCGGAGAATCCATACTCTTTGGTTCTTTCGGTAAAGTCACGTAGGTATAAAATAAAATAAATCACGACCTTTCGATCGCAACACAAGCGGTCGTGATTTTTTTTATAACTAGGTGACTTTACCGAACGGACCAGAGTGTGGATTCCTGCAGTCACGAAAGCTTCAAATGAAGATTAAATCACCCGGACACTTGCCAAAATACAAAACTAAAACTAATCCCCATCCTACCAGGCAAAGTTTGCTGCTACTCGCTGACAGCACTTGCCCCCAACACACTGTTGAAGGCTATACGGGTGATCTTTGTTTTTGTTGCTTCCACGACGTTTCGGGCGCAACACAAGGGTCCGTCATTTATTTTACTTCACCGAAAGTATGGATTCCTGCAGTCACGAAAGTTTGAAATCAATAAAGAATGCATATATTATCAGAGCATGTTTTTCGTTTGTTTGCGTGTTCACCGCAAGTACCGTGTGTGGTTAACGCAGACAGGATTCCGTGAAACAGGTTTCTGTTTGGAGTTTTAACGTCTGAACATTTGTTTCATTGCCAGAGAAGGTCAAACCTATTCTTTTATTTTGATACAGGCAAGAAAGGTCCCATGCCTCGTCCGTTAGTCTGCGCGACGTCCCTTTTAAAGGACTCTCGATCCACTCGTTCTCTGCAGAATTCACGTCTTTGTTTTGTCGTCCGTCTTCGCTTGGTGCTGCTGCTGCTGCTGCGGCGGCGGTGGCCACCGCCACCGCAAATCTCCCCGCGTGGTAACGGCCGACCGACCGGCTAAACGGGAACGCGCGCCGTCCACGCAAGCAAGTCAAATATAAACGTGACCTCTCTCGCGAACCCCGCTTTGTATGCGTGCATGTGTTGAGCTTCTTCCGCACCGCCAACCGTGCTTATCGGGAAGTGCGGTGGGGCGGGTGGTGGGTTAAGGACAACAAACTAAACACAACAACAAGCAGTTCTAAAGAAATGAGCTTTCAATCCGGATGATTTACAAGTGCCACAGCCTCCCAGTGGCTTTCCCCGCGCCCTGCTCGTGGGCCGGGCCATCGTTACTTTCACACGCGGCAATCCACCACGGTTTGCTCGCTCTGTGGGGCGGGGGGAGCCACGCGCTCGGAACACCCGCCCACCCAACCACCAAACCACCCACACCACCCACACACACACCCACCCACACACCACACACCCACCCACACACCACCCACACACCACCCACCCACACATCCACCCACACACCACCCACCCACACACCCACATGCCGACCCACACACACACACACCCACCCACACATACACACAACCATGGGGGCGGGCGAGAGAGCCGGATATTGTCGCGGTGATCTGACCGCTGCCGCCGCCCGTTGACGCTGCGCTGCAAGCGGCGCCGTGCGGGGCCCCGCGACGTGTGCCGATGTGCCGATGTGCCGTTCCGCCTCGGGAGTCGTCGCCGCCGCCGCCGCAGGTTTCGGTGGAACGGCAGAGGGGTGCGAGCGCCGGGGAGCGCTTGTGTCTGGCCGTGCCCCATGCCCGTTTCGCGTGAGTATGCGGCAGCAGAGCGTCGCAACGCGCCCGTGCAGTGTTTGTACATTTCCGCTCGTTGCGTCACGGTATGAGTTGTTGGCGCTGGTGGCTCTTTGCTTGGGTGCTGCACTCTTGCAAATGAGGCTCCTCCTCTGTCCTGGTGTCTTTGAGAGTTGTTCTCACCTTGCTGAGCACAGTCAGCCCGCCTCGTAGCGTGCAGAGCAACAGTCCCGCACCTCCGATTAGCACGGCTGGCCACGTACTGTGCGATAGAAGTTCAGCATACAGACGTGCAAAGCCAAATGCAGAGCTGCTGTGTTATTACCAGCCAAACGCGGATGGAACGCTGTGTAAAGTCTGATTACCGTTTGGCTGTGCTGGTAATCTCTCCCCACCCCCAGCTGGCCTTAGTGCCGGCTCAACGCGGCGATGGTCGGTTGCGATTGCAGATCGTCTACTTTTTGTCATCGTCATCGTTGTTGTTGTTGTTGCGCTTTCTTCCGCAGGAAATCTTGCCCTCGGTCCTGCGACCTCTCTCTGGAACCGCCGAAGCCTTTGTAAGAAACCTCGCCGCCATAAGTCGTCGTCGTGGTCATCGTCATCATCATCGTCGTTCTTTATCATCATCGTCATCATCATCGTCGTCATCGTCGTCATCATCATCATCGTCGTCGTCATCATCGCCGTCGTTCTTCATCATCGTCGTCATCATCGTCGTCATCATCATCATCGTTGCCATCATCATCGTCGCCATCATCGTCATCATCATCGTTCTTCATCGTCGTCATCATCGTTACCATCCTCATCGTCGCCATCATCATCATCGTCGTCATCATCGTCGTCGTTCTTCATCATCATCGTCATCATCGTCGCCATCATCATCGTCGTTGCCATCATCATCGTCGCCATCATCGTCATCATCGTCGTCATCACCATCGTACGTCGTCATCACCATCGTCATCGTACGTCGTCATCATTGTCATCATCGTCGTTCTTCATCATCGTCGCCATCATCATCATCATCATCGTCGTCGCCATCATCGTCGCCATCATCGTCGTCGTCATCATCATCGTACATCGTCATCATAATCATCATCATCATCGTCGTCATCATCGTCGTTCTTTATCGTCGTCATCGTCCTCGCCATCATCATCATCATCGTCGTCATCATCGTCGTTCTTCATCATCATCATCGTTGTCGTCATCATCGTCATCATCGTCATCATCGTCATAGTCATTATTATTATTCACGGCCAAGGCCTCGGATTGGAATGCGACCGAATGTGATTCAGGATCTTCAGTGATCGTTAAGAGTAACATTGCGCGAGCTGAAATTACACGGCAATGAAAGCCACGTGAAAATGTTGTTGTTGCTGCTATTGTTGTTGTTGCTACTATTGTTGCTGCTGTTGTTGTTGCTGCGGCTGTTGTTGCTGCGGCTGTTGTTGTTGCTGCTATTGTTGTTGTTGCTGCTATTGTTGTTGCTGCTATTGTTGTTGCTGCGGCTGTCGTTGCTGCGGCTGTTGTTGTTGCTGCTATTGTTGTTGTTGCTGCTATTGTTGTTGTTGCTGCTATTGTTGTTGCTGCTATTGTTGTTGTTGCTGCTATTGTTGTTGTTGCTGCTATTGTTGTTGCTGCGGCTGTTGTTGTTGCTGCTATTGCTGCTGTTGCGAAAATACCGCCCGGTAGATTTTAGCCAAAAACGCGACCTCTCTGCTGTCGGTGAAGGCGCGTCGTGGTTCATAACCTTTTTTGTTTTTGTTGTTGTGTCGCAGGCGGCCAACAATGTCCGCATGAGGAACAAGAACCACATCAAGGGAAAAGGTGAGCGTGGATGTATGTACGTACGTATGTACACGGACTCCTCAACTTACGAACGAGTTAGGTTCCAGAGGTCTGTTCGTAAGTCGATTTGTGCTTAAGTCCAACTTTACTCCTGTCGATTGCAAATACGGTGTGCACGCGTGTGCACTAATGGCTTTAAAAGTTGTATAATCTCCTGTAGATGTAGACGCCACTGGTTCTTCACGTTCTGCAGATGTAGATGCCACTGGTTCTTCACATTTTGCAGATGTAGATGCCACTGGTTCTTCACGTTCTGAAGATGTAGATGCCACCACCGCCGTCGATTGCACGGCGGTTGAACTTACGACTCTCGGTCCGAACAGGCAACCTTGACATACGGACAGGTTTGTTCGTATCTCTGAAAGTTCGTAAGTGGAAACGTTCGTAAGTAGAGGAGTCCCTGTACGTTGCACTTCCTCCGCCGCTAAACGTAGCCGACCGTGCTAATCGGAGGTGCCATGTTGATCGCCCGCGTTGAACGTCCACACTTTGAGAAGTGCGCCGGGGTGGGGGTAGAGGGGCGTGGAGGTTAACGCACGCTTTGCATACTCTTTGGTTCTATTCGGTAAAGTCACGTAAAAAAAACAACAACAAAAAAATTCACGACGTTTCGGCCACAACACAAGTGGCCTTCATCAGGTGAAGGGACCAGACTGTCCAGAGGACAGCGCTGGAGCGAACACAGCCAAGCTCAGACCGCGACCTTTAAGCTGTGTGAGAGGAAGCAGAGCGCCTTGACAAAGGAATTAGCATAAAAATTAGCATTTAATTGGCGGACTTAGCATGATGAACGATGTACAGGGGGGAGCATGTGCAGACCGGCGAGGGGGGGAGGGGGGAGTTTACATATTGATGGTGTGAAAAGGGAATTTGAGCAGCTGCGAAAGTTTGCGATACCACTACTTGAAAAAAATATACTGTACTATTGAAAATTAGTTTAATGTTTGGTTTGATTCAGAACATATTTCCAATGGTTGCTTAATTTGAAACCATCCTCTCGGTTGAAATTGTGTCTGCGCCCGTAAATCTGAATTGCCTCGTGAACAAATCTCTGATAAAAACCCGTGGGTCTGCAGAGAATGTTGCCAAGTGACCGAGAGAGGAACGAGGGGGTCGGAGGGCGTGACGCGTCGGTGAATGACATCGGCAGGACGCGCATCATGGCTGGCAGGGACGGTCGGTGGCCGATGTTCGGAAATAACGCGCCGGAGTTACAGCCAGGGTGGATTGGGGCGCCATGGTGTGCGAGATGTTAACCACCTCGCCTGGTGTACAGGAGGTCGTGGGTTCGATCCCGACCCTGACGCCTGCTGCTGCTGTATATTTGGAGTTTGCGTGTCTCTCTCTCTCTCATCATCATCACGGTGGCTAGGAGATGTTAACTACCTCGCCTGGTATACAGGAGGCCGTGGGTTCGATCCCGACCCTGACGCCTGCTGCTGCTGTATATTTGGAGTTTGCGTCTCTCTCTCTCTCCCTGTGGCCGTGTGGATTTGCCTTCGGTTTTCCCCTCCACATTTAGGATCGACGTGCGTTTGGAGTGTTTCGCTGCTGTACATTTCCGCGTGGAGCTTGCGCGTTCTCTCTCTCTCGCCCCATGGCCGTGTGGGTTTTTCTCCGGGTCCTGCGGTTTGTTTCTCCCCGCCACGTGTAGGATCGGCGTCACGCGTTTCAGAGCGTTCGGCTGCCACCAGCGACGGTGCCCCGGTGGACAGGTCAACATCGCGTGCGACGGATGCGACTTTTAGAAAGCACAACTCCCCATCCCCCCATGACCACGACCACCCCCTCCACCCCCCCGTAGCGCCCCCTCCTTCCCCATCATTTCCCCAACACACCTTCCTGTGCGCAAAAAACATCATCCTCCTCCTCCTCCTCGCTTGTCGACAAGCCCTCGCGAGCTGCCAGCTCAACGTTTCGCGTCGAGCTGGCTGCTCGCGCCTTCCGTCGCGCAAGGAGGCGAAGGCGCAGCCCCTGCAATTTCCCCGGCTCGCGGCCACCGCCGGCCAGAGGGGGCTCTGGCGGCAAAGCCCCCGCTGAGGTTGTTCCTCTTCCCAACGTTGGGCAGGCGGTCGGTCCTTGGACGAGGTGGGAGTGACCCGCGCGACCTGCCGATTGACCGGCTGCGGTGTTCACGCTTGGATGCTGCTGGGTGGACAGAAAGCTGCGGTGGGGTCCGGGGGTAGGGGTGGTGTGGGCAGGGAGTGGGGGGGGGGGGGCGGCGGTGTGAAGAAAATCCGCCCCGTTGTTTCCAACAAGCGAGCCGTGAGATGGGGAGTCGAACCGGGGGCACGGTCCCAGGTTGTCTCGGTCGCCCGGGCCGCAAAGTAACGTGACGGTAATATTTGTTTAGGCCGGTTTTGTTTCCTTTTCTTGGTTTTGTTTAGCTATAAAGAAAAGAATAACGAGCTGTGCGTTGTTGTTGTTGTTGTGAACTTGCTGACCCCTGTGCACATACTGGACATCTGTGGATCGAATTCCTTCTGCAGTATAAATAAAGATTCTGATTTTGCAATATGTTCAGATTAACATGATGCACGCTGTGTCGGTTAACTGTGACTAACCCCCACCGGTAATAGGTACTGCATATTCTCACATTAACATGATCCTTTGCGTGTTGATTATCTGTGCATACCTGTCAACCTCGTATCAGTCGCTACATTATTGCAGCCCAATTCAGATCTGATTGGTCACCCCCGTGCCCCTTATAAATCTCAACGTTCGTCCTGCAAAGTCCCATCACAAGGGAGAAACACAAACAAATTTTTGCCCGCATTGAAACGGCCGTACGCCGTGTGGACCTGAACTCAATTTCCCCCGTAGGAGAACGCGGTGACCGGCATGGGTTGACAGGTATGTTCACTGTGACTAACCCAGCAGGCAAATAGGAACCGCATCGTCTCATATTAACATGACGCAGTGTAATTTACGTGATTACATTAACCACCCCCCCCCCCTCTGGTCTTCGCACTTGATAGGCTCACAGTGATGACATCGCCTGATGCAGGTGGTTGTTGTTGTTGCAATCACCGGCGAAACGTCGCGGCACTCGGCTTGTAAATGCCGTGGGTTTTCTCTCCGACGCTCGCGCGGCCGCCGTGCTGAAGTATCAACTGGCTGGCACTTTTCGTTCACAAAAAAAACAATCAACCCCCTCCGTGATGGATATTGGTCTCGCCAGCCTACCGCGCGTTAGACCAATTCTGACCCCGCACGCGCGTGCGGTGTTCGCTGTTTGCCGTCATCATGTACACCGGCCAGCCACCAAGATGAGCAGGCGTCGCATTTCCTGCAAGGACCTCGGGGCGGGCGACCTGGAGGGCTGGGTGTGGAAAAAAAAGCAGATCAAGAGCTTCTTCAAGCCGTCCTGGAACAGGTTCTGGTTCGTCCTGCAGCGGTCGTCCGTCTACTGGTACACGCACCGCAACGTGAGTCGCCCGCGAGTCCGTGCGCGTGGGCAACCGTGCCAGGCGAGGTAGTTGTTGACCGAGCGAGGTAGTTGTTGACCAGGCGAGGTAGTTGTTGATCGAGCGAGGTAGTTGTTGACCAGGTGAGGTAGTTGACGGAGCGAGGTAGTTGTTGACCATGCGAGGTAGTTGTTGACCAGGCGATGTAGTTGTTGACCATGCGAGGTAGTTGTTGACCGAGCGAGGTAGTCGTTGACCATGCGAGGTAGTCGTTGACCATGCGAGGTAGTTGTTGACCAGGCGAGGTAGTTGTTGACCGAGCGAGGTAGTTGTTGACCAGGCGAGGTAGTTGTTGACCAGGCGAGGTAGTTGTTGACCGAGCGAGGTAGTTGTTGACCAGGCGAGGTAGTTGTTGACCGAGCGAGGTAGTTGTTGACCGAGCAAGGTAGTTGTTGACCATGCGAGGTAGTTGTTGACCATGCGAGGTAGTTGTTGACTAGGCGAGGTAGTTGTTGACCAGGCGAGGTAGTTGTTGACCGAGCGAGGTAGTTGTTGACCATGCGAGGTAGTTGTTGACCAGGCGAGGTAGTTGTTGACCGAGCGAGGTAGTTGTTGACCAGGCGAGGTAGTTGTTGACCAGGCGAGGTAGTTGTTGATCAAGACGAGGTAGTTGTTGACCAGGCGAGGTAGTTGTTAACCAGGCCACCTGACCCACTGTTGACCAAAACCCCGGATTGCGTTTCTCGGCAGGAGGGCGGTTAGCGTACCTGTGCGCTACGTACGTTGAACGTCTTCTGCACGACGTGCGTAGCCAACCGTGTCAATCGGAGGTGCGGGTGGTGGTGGTGGGGGGACAATGAACGAAACACGACAAGCAGCTTCACAGAAATGAGTTTTTTCAATCTTGAATTATTTAGAAGTGCTTAGCTCCCAGTCGGCTTCCTCACATCGATTGGAAGAGCGTTCCAGACGGCGTCTGATGGCGCTCGCGACGCGGCGGGGCGGGTCTTTGCTCGCTGCGGGGGCGACCGGAGTTGGCGCGGCGGTTTTACGCCCCTCGACGTTAGCGCGTGGCGAGCGCTCTCGGTGTGTGACGAGTGAACCGCCGTCGCGTCACGCGCTCTTGTCTTGGCAGGACCTGAAGGCCGACGGGTACATCAACCTGCAGGGCTTCAAGGTCGACCGGGCGTTGGAGAGCCGCAGGAAGTTGTGAGTGCCCCGAGCGAGAGTCCGCGCGCCGGGGTCGGGCGACGCACAATTCGGGTGGACCCGGTCGCGCTTCTCGCTGGAAAACGCCAAAATCGCAGGGAGAAAAATCACAAAAGAAAACAAAGCCGGTGTCATCTCACCGGTGCCCCCGTGGTGTAACGAGCAGTGCCCAGCTCTTCTCACGCAGCCGATAGTCCCGTCCGGGGCGTGGAGTTGTTTCCAGCGAGTCCTCGTTCAGCGTGTTGGCGGAAGGTGCCGCGTCAGGCGAGAAACTATTTCCCCGCGAACGATGTAGTCAAGTTCGGCGAGATGAGATGTGTCGCAACCCTCCACCACCCGACACGGCCAATCAGCAAAAAAAGTGTCACGTTGACAAAAGACAAATAATTCACTAATACACATTACATTTTGATTTAAAGAATTACTAATCTACAGCTCATTACTAATCATAACCAATGACTGATTACTAATCGATTATATAATTACAATACCCCCTCCGCCTCTAATCACTGCACCTGATATGAGTTAAGTGATCACGTCACCCTGCTGCTCTATATAAAACCGGGAGCAAGCGAGGGCTTTACCATTCTGGCGAATTGCCCGATGATGCTGGATGTATTTACCAGCGAAACGTCGTACTCAAACTGTAAATGTGGATTCACTCTTCAACACACCGGTGGGCTAAAGTAGTGAATTATTTGTCTTTTGTCAACGTGACACTTTTTTTGCTGATTGGCCGTGTCGGGTGGTGGAGGGTTGCGACACATTTATAAATAAACGCGATCTAACCCAAAAACCTTTATTATTAATAATATTGGTCGCGAAAGCCTACTACGTGTTCAACTGAGATGAGATGTATTGCCGCTACGACGGACACGCCGCGCGGTGAGGTGGTGGGACAAGAGACTTTGGGGGTACGCCGCTGCTGATTTGCCGTATCGCCCCGCTCAGCCACGCGGCTCAAGGAAGTGGTTCGTCGTCGTTCGCTCAGAGGCCGCGTTGCAGTGGCCCGCACGCTCTCCACGTTGTAACGGCGCTCGCGTTTCGCGTTGTGCGCAAAAGTTTTCCCCGAACGGGGAGATCCGCATTGCCGCGGAAACCCGGCGTAGTGCGAACGGCGCCCGCGCTGTAAGAAGCGAGGGCCCCGTACCGTCGCGCCGATACCTCGGCCCCCCCCCCCCCCCCCCCACCTTACACTCGTAACGCCGATGCAGCCGTCCGATGTTTCGCGACGGGTTCGCTCGCGGGGGCCGCACTCGACGAGCTCGAGCGGCGGCGGCGGTGGCGGCGGCGGCAGCGGCGGCTGCATCAGATAGCCGTGAGGTTTTTCCCGCGTCCGGAGGAAGCGGAGAGAGAGAGAGAGAGCGCGAGCGGTGCGATCGGGAGTTGGATACAAACGGAAAACACGGCAACGGCCGGTCGGCGCGGCAATCGGCGCAAGTGACCGGCGGTCAAGACTCGACTGCTATTTTAAATAGTTTTTCATTTTACCAGCTTAAGGGCCCCACTTAAGCTGGTAAAAATTAAGCTTTTTTTTTTTAAAGAAACGACCCGGCCGTGAATGATAGCGCAACGAAGTGGCTGACCACGTGTAAATTTACAGCAGCTAAACACTCTAAGCGCACGTCGATTCTACATGTGGAGGGGAAAACCAAAGGCAAATCCACGCGGCCACAGGGAGAGAGAGAGGGAGAGAGACACGCCAACTCCAAATATACAACAGTCGTCAGGGTCAGGATCGAACCCACGACCTCCTGCATACAAGGCGAGGTCGTTAACATCTCGCCGCCCGCGGCAGCTGTAAATGAGGGAAACGCGCCGGATGGAGCGCGTCCGCCCGCGGAGACGGAGCGGTGCCACCTGCATCGCGTCGCGCGGATTGCTCCGTCGCGGGAGCCGCGAGAGGTGGACGGTGGCTTGGGGAGGGAGGGAGGGAGGCCCTCGTCCAGCAGCGGATTGACCGCGACTGTGCTCCTTCCCCCGTGCGTGCAGTGCATTCAAGGCCACCCACCCGAGCATCAAGCCCCTGTACTTCGCCACCGACAGCGCCGAGGATATGTACAGGTGAAGTCGGGTGGAGTCGTTGGAGGTCGCCACCTGTCCTGGATTTGCCCAGGATCCTCCCCCCCCCCGCCCCCATTCGGCAGCAGCTGCTCTCCCTGGCAAAAGCTTTGAGGTCTTCCCCAGTGGCGTTAAACGCCCCTGTTTTTTTTCCATTTGCAGAAGAGTAGCAGTAGTAATGGCACGACACTCACCCGAGACAATGTATCGACATGTAGTGTCTGGGTGAGTGGGTTAGTGGGTCAGTGGGTGGGTGAGCGAGTCAGTGGATGGAGGGGTGAGTGGTTTAGTGGATGGGTGAGCGAGTGGGTCAGGTGGATGGGTGAGATGAGTGGGTCAGTGGATGGAGGGGTGAGTGAGTGGGTGGAAGGATGGTTGAGTGGATGCGTGAGTGGGTTTGTGGATGGGTGAGAGGATGGTTGAGAGGACGGCTGAATGAACGATTTTGTGAGTGAATGCACGAGTGAGCGAGTGAGTGGGTCAGTCGTTGGGTGGGCAAGTTGTGAGTGGTTGAGATGTATAAAAAGTCAAATGTTTTGTCAGTTGCGGAACACTATTGTTGATAATCCACTCGAGACGATGCCTTCGCATGCAGCTTCTCCCCTCTCTCTTCTGGTGACGATGGGTTCGTTTGGTTGCACTCGAGTCTATATTTGGAGGGGAAAAAATATTAACCCTGAGCATTTTACAGACAATGCATCGGTGCCTGCAAAACGAGTGTTTCTGAAACAAGTCGGGGGGGGGGAAAAAATCCTGCGTGCGCACGAAACGCGTGGCGCTCCTTCCCCCTGTCCTTCCGTCGTTATTTGATGAGCGGAACGCAAGCCGGCGGGGGCAGCTGTCAGGGATTTTCAGACTCGTCCTTTGCCCCTCTGTTGCGGCAACAGCGGCGCTCCGCTAAAGTTCCCTTCAAATTGCAACGACTTGTACGTGTTGAACGTCTTTCGCACCGTACGTAGCCAACCGTGCTGTGTACGTGTTGAACGTCTTTCGCACAGTACGTAGCAAACCGTGCTGTGTGTGTTGAACTTCTTTCACAGCGTACCTAGCAAACCGTGCTGTGTATGTTGAACCTCTTTCCCACCGTACGTAGCAGACCATCATGCCGTGTGTGTATGTATGTACAGTGTGTTGAACTTCTTTCGCACCGTACGCATCCAACCGTGCTCGTCCAGTTTTTGTTTAGTTTGTATTGTTTTTTACGAGAGCCATTGTGGTCCTCCCACTACCGGAGAGCCACCCACGACATGCAGACGGACGCGTCCAAGATCAGCGCAACCTTGTACGGCCCTTGTGACCATTTTCGGTGACAACCCAGGCCTCTCCTGCAACATGAGACTCTATCCTCTGGCCCCCCACACCTTGGTTACAACACCAACCAACCTGAGCACCGCTGCCCCGGTAGGCTCGGCAGTAACGGACGCTGTGCCCGTTCCCCAGGTGGATTGAGAAGCTCCGCGTCGTGGCCATCGCCAGCGCGTCCACGGAGAAGGAGGACCAAGGTGAGCGCGGGATCACGTGGGCGGGGGGGTGGAAGGGTGCGAGGTAGGGTGGGTGGAGATGGGTGAGTGAGTGGGTGGGTGGGTGGGTGGTGGGTGGGTGGGTGGGTGGAGTTGGTTGGTGGATGGGCGAGTGGGTGGGTAGGTGGCTGGGTTAGTGGGTCGGGTGGGTGGGTGGGTGAGTGGGTGAGTGAGTGGGTGGGTGGTGGGTGGGTGAGTGGGTGGTGGGTGGGTGTGTGGGTGGGTTGGTTGGTGGATGGGTGGGTGAGTGGGTGGGTGGGTGGATGGGTGGGTGGGTGGTGGGTGGTGGGTGGGTGAGTGGGTGGGTGGGTGGGTGAGTGGGTGGGTGGGTGGGTGAGTGGGTGGGTGGGTGGTGAGTGGTGGGTGGGTGGGTGAGTGGGTGGGTGGGTGGGTGAGTGGGTGGGTGGGTGGGTGAGGTGGGTGGGTGGGGTGAGTGGTGGGTGGGTGAGTGAGTGAGTGGGTGGGTGGATGGGTGGGTGGGTGAGTGGATGGGTGGGTGGGTGAGTGGGTGGGTAAGTGGATGGGTGGGTGGGTGGATGGGTGGGTGGGTGGGTGAGTGGATGGGTGGGTGGGTGAGTGGATGGGTGGGTGGGTGAGTGGATGGGTGGGTGGGTGAGTGGATGGGTGGGTGGGTGAGTGGATGGGGTGGGTGGGTGAGTGATTGGTGGGTGGGTGTGTGGTGGGGTGGGTGAGTGGGTGGTGGGTGGGTGTGTGTGTGAGTGAGTGAGTGGATGAGTGAGTGAGTGGGTGGGTGGGTGAGTGAGTGAGTGGGTGGGTGGGTGAGTGAGTGGGTGGGTGGGTGGGTGGATGGGTGGGTGGCAGTGAGGGTCTCCATCAGTTGCGGGAGGGGGGGCGTGCCTGTGTAAGATACATTCAACCAGCATCCTTGGTTCCTGGGTTGAACCCCCTGGAAAGGGCATCTTAAAAAAAGTCTGGATCGTGGCAGTAGCTCCATTGCAAGCGTGGGCTTGGAGCTCTACACCCTGGGTGTAACCTTGAACTTTAAGTACCTTTGACATCCTTGGTTCGAACCCTGGGGTAGGGTGTCATTTACATGGTTGGGTTATGGAGCCAACACCTTCGCAAGCCTGAATTTGAGTCCTGCACCTGGATATCCCTCAGGACGTTAAATAAATATTTTTGATAGCCTGGGTTCAAGCCCTGGGACAGGTCATCTCTTGAAATGGCGGCTCATCGATCCAGCGCCTGGGTGTATCTTGTGGCTTGAAGCCAGTGCCTTCGGAGGGCCTGGGTTCGAGCCTTGGGACAGGCTCTCATGGCGTTGCTGCGCTGTGTCCAAATGGCCCGGCGCGTCCTCTCCCAATGACCCGTGCACACAGCTGCGGACGTGAGCGAGAGCGAGGATGACTCCGAGGAGGGCTCTGCCTACGGCTCCCTCCGCAGCTCCTCCTCCGTCCTGCGCGCCCCCTCAGTACGTAGACGCACGTACACGTCCGTCCGTCCGTCCGTCCGTCCGTCCCTCCGTCCGTCTGTCCGTCCGTCTGTGTGCGTGCGTTAATCGAGGTTGTTGGGTTAGAACGCGTAAATATAAACGTGTCGTTAAACCCGCCACCACCCGACACGGGCAATTGGTAAGGTTTGTCACGAAACACAAAACGTGCCAATTCGTTACCGGTACAGCACCCCGGTGTGTTGGAGAGTAAACCACGCGCCATGGCACAAGCGCCGTGGTTACGTCACCGCCACTTGGTGGTGAACGCCGGTTGTTATGTTATGCCTGTAACGTTGAGCCCTGGGCTGGGAACCTCTCCCTCACTGCAGTGTGGGGCCGGGGGGGGGGGAGGAGGAGCGACAATTCCCATCGAGCCAACCAGGTGCGGAAATGTGCGATTAAAACACAAACGTGTACTGCCCCCTCCCCCCCCCCCACCCCCACGTTGCCCCACTCCTCCCCCACTGCCCCCCTCTTGCCCGCACAGCTGCCCGTGCTCAATATGCCCACGGGCCCCCTCAAGTACCGGCACCCGTCGTGCGAGAGGCTGTGCCCCCTAGCATCCCCGGCGCCCAGCCTCTCCTGCCAGCAGCTGCAGTGGGATTCGCCGCCAGCCGCCCCAGCCGGCAACGTCACCGCCACCGCCACCGCCGGCACCGCCGTGTCCCTGCGTTCCCCGGCCGCCGACCGCCGCTCGCTCGCCGTTTCCCCGACGCCGTCGTTCCTCCGCCGCTCCTGGCAGGCGCTCTTCGGCGGCCACTGTGAACTGGAGCTCGCCGGCGTAGGGGCCGGCGCCGCGGAGAACGACCGCGGCGGCGGCGGCGGCGGCGACGCCGGCGGCCGCCTCGGCGACGACGAGCGGAAGCGGAAGCAGCAACAGCAGCAGCAGCAGCAGCAGCAGCAGGGCCACGTGCGGTCGACGAGCGACGCGGAGCCGACGCCGAAGGCGGCGCCGGGCGGACGGACGACGACGAATGCGGAGAGAGGCCGAGCGGCGCCCGCCGGAATTCCTGGCAGGGGCACGGGCCGGGGCGGCCGCGGGGCCGGGGTCGCCCGCGGGCGGCCGGAGATCGACGCTGCGGCGGGCGGGGGAGGCCGGAGGGTGGGCTCGCTGCCGGACCTCGCGTCGCGGCTTCCCGCGTCGCGCGACGGAGGACGCCGACCGTGCGCCGCGCCGCGCGCGCGTCGCCGGTCGGGGACGAAGGTGAGCGGAGCCCCGGGCGGGCGTGAGTGGCGCCGCGATGGAGTGGCACGGCGAGAGGAGGTTCGGAGTGGTGGGGTGGTGGAGCCCCCTGGTGAGCATAGCCTCGGTGACAGGCTCACCGCGACCCGCTCGGCAATGGACGGTCAGAATCGGGATCTTTATTTAGACTGCAGGAGGGATCCGACAAGCTCCCCGAAGCTCTTTTTCGCAGGCGCCCAGCGCGAGTGGGTCGGCAAGCTACAACAGCATGAAGGGTGTCCCAGCCCTGCGATTGGAACGGCTGGTTGTGCCCACTCTGTGCTCCACCGCACGTGAGCTGACGAGCGGGTAGCCCGGTGCCGGTAGCTCGTTCGCCGCCCGTGGCAAATTCCTCGCGGAAAACTCGGCAGCAGGGCCCCAGGAGCAGAATCTCGAGGATTTCCTCGGCGAGGCTGCGCGGAAAACGGCACCGGAGTCGAACCCAGGGCCCCCCCTCCCTCCCCCTCTCGCTGCGGTCCCCGCCGGTACTCGTGCCACGGTGGCTAGGAGATGTTAGCTACCTCGCCTGGTATACGGGAGGTCGTGGGTTTGACCCCAACTCCCCCCGACGCCTGTTGTATATTTCGAGTTTGCATGCTCTCTCTTCCCGTGGTAGCGTCGACTTTCTCCGGGTCCCCTGGTTTTCCCCTCCACATTTATTATCAACAACGCGCGTTCAGAGTATTGGCCACTATAAATTTCCATGTGATAATAAAGCACTTCCTTGAGATACCATTAGCGATAGCCAGGTCGCTTCTGAAAAAGAGCTGCGTAGCTCAGTTGGCCTTCACCGCTAAAATGAAAATGGTAAAAGAAATGTTTTCTAGTTTTCAATCAAACTTCAATCAATAATGTCGTAATGCGAGCCACTCGTAGACAGAGCGCTAGAAAGTTCCACGAAGTTCAGTGGGGCCTTACCCGACCCACCCCCCGCCCCGCCCCCCCTCCCGCCCCCATCCACCCCCCCCCCCCCCCTCCGCCGCGTGCCCCCCACCAGTGGCGGGCGACGACAGCTGGGATGAGCTGTACCACTCGCTGTCGCGGGCGCGACTCTTCCCGCACGGCGCCGAGCGCAAGGAGCGGAGCGCCAGCCAGCTGCGGCAGTCCTTCACTCGCCGCTGCCGCAACCCCGACATCAACCAGAGGCTGCTGAAGCTGCAGGCGCTGCACCGCACGCTGCAGGTCAGAGGGGGGGGTGGCCCGCATCCCGTGCCCGCGTCCCACATCAAGCGTCTCATGCTCGCATCCTGTGCCCCCGCGTTCCGTGTCCCCCGTGCCCACGTCCCGTGCCCACGTCCCGTGCCCACGTCCGTGCCCACGTCCTGTGCCTGCTCGTCAATCAAATCGCGGGCTTTGCCAGCCGATGCCGTGAGCCGGATTTTATGTTGGGCCGGTCGGCGGTTGGCAACTTTGCGGCACCATCTCGTCTTCACCACGTGGGCACTGCGGCTCTTGAGATATTGTATTGTTTGAAAAAAAATGGCTCTTTTTGTTATTTTGGTTGCCAGCCCCCCTGTTTGTCGTTAAGCCCCTCCACTGCGCGACGAGGTTGGTGCGTTCGCACACGGATGTCCTTGCTGCGTGCCGATGCGTCGCACCGGATTGTGACCGGTAAAGCGCCTCGGATTGTTGCCGTGGTGACGGCGGCCGTCGTGGTGGTCGTGTCGGTTCCTGATGCTCGTGCGGTGGTGCTGACGCTTGTGGTTGTGGGTGGCGGTGGGCGGTGGTGGCGGTAATGGTGGCGTTTGTGATGGTGGCGGTGATGCTCGCGGTTGAGATTGACTGCGGCGGTCGTTGCGTCCGCTGCTGCCGCTGCTCCCGCTGCTCCCGCTGCTCCCGCTGCTGCCGCTGCTCCCGCTGCTCCTGCTGCTCCCGCTGCTCCTGCTGCTCCCGCTGCTCCTGCTGCTCCCGCTGCTCCCGCTGCTCCCGCTGCTCCTGCTGCTCCTGCTGCTCCTGCTGCTCCCGCTGCTCCCGCTGCCCGCTGCTCCTGCTGCTCCTGCTGCTCCCGCTGCTCCTGCTGCTCCCGCTGCTCCCGCTGCTCCTGCTGCTCCCCGCTGCTCCCGCTGCCCCGCTGCTCCGCTGCTCCGCTGCTCCCGCTGCTCCCGCTGCTCCCGCTGCTCCCGCTGCTCCTGCTGCTCCCGCTGCTCCCGCTGCTCCTGCTGCTCCTGCTGCTCCCGCTGCTCCTGCTGCTCCCGCTGCTCCCGCTGCTCCCGCTGCTCCCGCTGCTCCCGCTGCTCCTGCTGCTCCCGCTGCTCCCGCTGCTCCCGCTGCTCCCGCTGCTCCTGCTGCGGCGTCGGCGCAGGCCCGGGAGGCGGAGCTGCGCACGATCGAGACGCTGCTGAGCGCCGGCGCGGAGATGAGCGCCGACGGCTTCCGCGAGTGGAAGGAGCAGCACGGGGAGCACATCCTGTCGCCGGAGCCCGCCGAGACGGCCGACTGGCTCCGCGTCATCGAGGGCCAGACGCAGCCTGCCTCCTCCGGGCCTTCACGGACCATCACCGAGACGGAAATCTAGACATCTAGACTGCCCCGTCGGCCGCGTGCCGAGCGCCACCCGCGAGCGCCCTCCCGTCCGATGCTGCGGTTTTTGCGACACGTGTGCGTGTATATATTTGTTTGTCCGTGCGTACGCGTCGTACCGCGCAGGGACAGCTTCTACTGGGAGGGGGGAGAGAGGGGCGGTCGGATAAGTGGCGTTGTGCTGTATGAATAGAACCCTCTCCTCGAAGCGGCTCGGCGGATGTGCGGCATCCAGGTGACTAACGGACAATGCCCCCCCCCGTAATGTGCCCATTTGGAGTCTGGACATCTTAAACACCTCCCGTATTTTATGCTGGGAAAAAGGGTCGAGCTCTTTTTTTTTAGTTTTTTCAATTTTTAAATGAAAGTCGCGAACAACTCAGTCCGTCCGGTGTTCACACCTGGCCCTGTTTGCCGCGCGGGGCTCTCGCAAAAGCAGGCCGCTGCCGTGTTTCCGCACCTCCCAATAGCACGGTTGGTTGGCCATGTACGGTGTGAAAGAAGTCCAACCTACGTACGTACGTTTAACAGACGTAGGCTGCAGTAGCGGAGACGGAGCGATGCTGCTGCTGCTGCTGCTGCTGCTGCCGCGTGTGTGCGGTCCCGGTGGAGTCATTTGCAGTGTCATCTTTTTTTTTTGGTTGGGGGGGGGGGGGGAAGCATTTGCCAAATTTGGACCGGGACACTCGACGAATGACGTAGCGCGACCTTTAGCGTCGGTCTGTACGGTCAACACACACACACACACACGCGCGGTTAACCGGGGCGGCCCGCCGGATTCGAGCCTCGTCACCGCAGCAACGATCGAGGAGCGGCGGAACTCCCGGACTCGACGCGGCGACTCGCTGGCGTGGCGACGCGCGACGGATGCCGTTGTCCGTCTCAAATCACGGACTGGGCGGTGGGATGGAGGGGCGGGGGGGGGGACGATGACGATGATGATGACGACGACGATGACGACGACGATGACGACGACGATGACGACGACGATGACGACGACGTTGACGACGATGACGACGACGACGACGACGATGATGACGATGACGATGACGACGACGATGACGACGATGACATGACGACGACGTTGACGACGACGATGACGACGACGTTGACAACGATGACGACGATGATGACGACGACGACGATGATGACGATGACGACGATGACGACGATGACGACGATGACGACGCACCACTGCCGGCGCCGCTCTACGATGACTGGCGACGTCGTCTCAAGGCGACGTCGCCTCGCCGCTGTGGGCTGAAGGAAGGGTGGGGGGGACAGCTCCCGAGCTGTTGTTTGCTGTGAAGCCTTTTGAAAATGTTTTTATTGTATTATTAATATTTACCATTGGATCTTCCGTATTCAGGTTGACGTCGCCACTGATAAATTCAAGCCTCGTGCACGATGTACCGTTGTTTTTTGTTTTGTTTATTTTTTTGTTCTTTGGAGAGACTGCACTGATATGTTTTTTTTTGCTGTTTGCGTGCCGAGGTTTTTTTGATGCGCGTTGGTGACTTGGTTCCCCGCCTCCAAGAAGTCGTTCTTAGAACGTAAAAAAAAAATAAGACTCCATCCATCTCGACGATGTCGTGGCAAATGTTTTATTACAATTTTTTTTTCAATCCCCCCATTGATTTTATCGCCAATTGTGCTGTCGGCACCGCGCCACGTGACAAAGAAAACATTCGGACCTCTCTCGCGGGGCCGTGTTCGAGAACGGGGCCCCGCTGAAGCGGATGTCAAGGAGCTACCTCTCGATGTCCCTTCAAGTCGACGTCTGGTCCGTGCAGCAGAGGGCAGCACCTTCCAACTGTGCCACTGAGCAGTGAAATGTTCACCACACGATGGTCAAACCGATATTTAGGTTTATTTGTGTATATACATTTTTTTAGAGCTGCCATTTACCAAGTGTTACTATTGTAACGAAAATTCTATTCGGTTGATTTTATTTCTCGTGCCCTCATCGGTGACCAGGCTAAAAGGCTGCCATTGGCTCGCTACGCCCGACCGCGGCCGACCGCCTGGGGTTCAAACCCAGAATCCCGGCGGGTAAAGGCGGCTCGGCGCTCTGACCTCTGACCTCCGATCCACCCGGCCGCCTCTCTTCCACTGGACAAATCTCACCGTGCACTCTACAAACGCACGCAGCGCCTTGCAGGACCTGCGGCATGGCCGTCCCTCTCACCTTAGGTGCTCAATCGTGCTGCAATAAGGTCCAAGCGTCTTCCACTTGAGGAGGAGTGCAGAATGTCACGCTGTTCTTTCGAAATCCGCGGGTGGGTGACGTAACGAACCTCTCCGTGGGTTTTATTTATGAAATGTCGTGTTGCTCCGAAACGTTTCCGCCCCCCCCCCCCCCCCCCCCCCAGCAGCTGATGAATCTCGTGAAGCCAATGAAGACGAGAATCCTGCTCGATGCTTCGGCCCCGTGGGGTTGCGGGGAGGGGGCGGGTGAGGGGGACAATCTGTTTCGTAAAAAAAGATTTGGTCGTCATCACCGCCCGCGAGCTCTCAACTGGTCCTTGAATAAAGGGGTTTAACTGTGCGATCGGCGTGTGTAATCTCAATGGCAAACTCGTGGATTAGAGCCGAGGCAGGGCCGTTACTTTGTAAGCTGAAGGTGCAGCCCCACACACATTGCTCACGCAGCTACTCGTGAAAGTGGAAGGAGCTGTACCCCCCCCCCCCCTCCGGCGTTATTTGGCCCACTCTTACACGCTGGCCCTGACGTCCGTCTCGGAAGAGCTGGGAGTACCCACGATTTACCCCGCCACTGGAAACTATCCACAGCCATTTATGTTTGGGCGTTGACACGGCCCTGTCGAAGCTCAGCAGCCGCTCGTTGCAGAAGTTCGCCGTTCGACTGTCCTGGTGAATACCCGTCACGGTGGACGTTAAAGATACCGCGACGTTCAGTTCAGTTTATTTTGGTATAGCCCTGTGAGCCATTCGGCTCTTGAATCGGATGCGACGTCATTTGCAGAAGAGGAGGCCGCTGTGTGATGGCGTCGTGGTCGAAATTTGTAAGAAAAAAAATACCACAAACCACTTGTATATATACTCTTTGGTTCTATTGGGTAAAGTCACGTAGGTGAAAATAAAATAACAAAAAATCACGACGTTTCGGCCACAACACAAGTGGCCTTCATCAGGTGAAGGGACGAGACTGTCTGGTAGGACAGCGCTGGAGTGTCCTCCAGACAGTCTCGTCCCTTCAGCTGATGAAGGCCGCTTGTGTTGTGGCCGAAACGTCGTGATTTTTTGTTATTTTATTTTCACCTACGTGACTTTACCCAATAGAACCAAAGAGTATGGATCCTAGCAGTCACGAAAGCTTTAAATCTACACTTGTATATATGTATGTTGAACTTCTTCTTTCGTACCGTACGCAACCAACCGTGCTAATCGTAGGTTGCGGGGAAGGAGAGCAAACTAAAAAAAAAAGTCAAAGCAGCTCTGAAGAAATTCGCTGTCAACGCTGATGACGTGAAAGGGCACAGCTCCAGTGGCTTCCTAATATCGGAAGGGCAGAGCGTGCCAGACGGCCGCAGAAGCGTGCCACGGCGCGGCCGTCTTCGTTCGACGGCCGAGCCGATAGCCGCCGATTTTCCTCCGGCTCACTCCGATTAGCAAAGGGGGTTGGCTGCGTGTACGGTGCGAGAGAAGTTCAACGCACGCACGAGTGTAGAAACATAACAAATGTCGCCCCCCCCCCTCCTCCCCAGACTGCAAGCAGCAACAACAAAAACCTTGGCTGGGAGGTCCTCCTGAAAAAAAACGTCCGTTCCTCAGGCTTTCCTGGTTTACACAGCGTGTTAATAATAATAATCATCATCATCACCATACAGCTCGGGTAGGCAGGGAAGGCGCGGGGTTTGATTTCAACACACATCGGGGGGGGGGGTGTGTGTTTTTTTTTTCTAGCGTTTTGCCGGGTCGCGCGGATTCGCCGCTCCCGCGAGGCCCGAGAGCGCAGCGTCTGGCGCGTCTGTGAGACGCGCGAGAACTTTCGCGAGCCTTGTCGGGTTCGTTTGGCGCGGGCGCAAATGGGATTCCGATTCTGGGGGAAAAACGGCGTAACAAAATTACCGGCGCATCGAAAGGACGCCGCGATTTTAAGCGAGCAGGTACAACGCTCATCCCGCACAACGCGGCCGAGCGAGCGCGAAGGGAAATCTCCGTAAAATGTAAGGAGCTCTGAATATTTAATTTGTTTATTTTTTTTTTATACAGCCAGCCCAAAGGGCCCTCCCAGCCCACAGGCCCTCCCAGCCCGTCGGCCGCACTGCGCCCATTCGCTTGCGATTATTTGGCCGCACACAAAACGGCAGAAACGTTTGAATAAAAGCAACTACTACTTTCTGTTTTGTGCCATTGAGATGCTAAGCAGCGGCAAATCCAGCTATTGGAGTTTTAAAACGATCTCTCGCTTTTTGGGGGGGGCGGGGGGGGGGCTGTGTGGGGGGTGGGGCGTGGGGGTGGAGAACTCTGCCAAGAAGTAGGCGTCTGAGTGTAAAGGGTTTGTGTTGGGATTAGGGTTAGTGAGACATATGTTCCCAAGCGGCGGCTATGAACACAGACACAAAACATCAGACTCTTCCCCTGGGAAGCAGATGAATTCATGGCACTGCGCGGCCCACCCACGTTCTTGTGTGGTGGCGGTGGCGAATTTGTGTGTTTTTTTTTCTTTTACGTGGGCGCTGGGACTGATTCTACGGGCGCTATGAGGTTGTGCCACCCTCGGGTTTTCCTTCAGTGTGGTTCGCCGGTCGTGATGTCGGGGGCGGGGGGGTGCCAGCCGGCGTGTCGAGAGGATGGGTCGGCGGGGGCTGGGGACGTACAAACTGGACCGGGAACTCCCAAATTCAGTCACCCCCCCCCCCCTCCATCTCCCCAAAAATATAATTACAAAGCAGATATGAATGTCCTATTTGTGGGAATTGTCCATGTGGAGGTATGTACGTAGTGTGTATGCGGCCACCCACCCCCTCGTTGTGCCGTGATGGTCTTCATGGTGTTCGCTAACAGCACTTGCCCCAAGTCTGTTAAGGCCATAAGGAAGGAGGATGTTTGTCTGAGCGGGGAGCGGTAGTGTAGCGGTTAGCGCGCTGTGCTCCGAACCTGTCCACCCGATTTCGATTCCGTTCACGGCTAACAGCAGTGACGATTATATGAACCGGTCTTGGGCCTCCCTTAGGTCAACTCAGCCTCAAATGATGTGTGTGTACAACATCGCCACTGGGGAGACAAAGGCGGCCGGGCGTGGTGTAAGCCACCCACTCCCTCGTGTGCCGTGATGGCCTTCATAGGTGCTCGCTAACAGCACTTGACCCAACAGCCTGTTCAGGTTGTACGGGGAGGGGGTCTTTGTGTGTATGCGGAGGAGGCTCGTGAAGGACGCTGCTGGGCAAGTTGGAGGCAGTCGCCCTCCAACAACAACGGAGGGCAGAGGAGCGACGCTCACAACAACGAGCGGAGCGCCGGGTGACTAAAACACAGTCGGGGCACAGGTGGTGCATCGGCCAGTCATCTCAGCCAGTCAACCCATGGCACCTGGGTCTGTCCTGTGACCTGCCAGCGAGCGTTCGACACTTCACGTGGTCTTAACGTGTACACAGCCTGGCACAAGCGCCGTCACCGCCACTTAGTGGCGAATAGCGGTTGTTGTGTGTGTACGTATGTGTATATGTATGTATGTGTATGTCTTTTTGTACAAAGGCGGCCGGGCGTGGTGTTGGCCACCCACCCCCTCGTGTGCCGTACCGGCCTTCATAGGTGCTCGCTAACAGCAATTGGCCCAACAGTCTGTTAAGGCTACACAGGGGATCTGTGTCTTTGTTTGTACGGCTAACAGCACAAGGTGGCAATGAATGGACTTCCTCTCGGGCGCGCGTTCCACCCCTTGACTGCCGCTCCGTCCCTCGTCTCGACCACCGGCCACCGCGCCTCGGAGCGACGCTGGCCAGGTCCTAGCACGTCAATATTACGTCGGTAGCCTACGTATCTCGTGTGTGTGTGTGTGTACGTTGAGCTTCTGTCGCACCGTACGTAGCCAACCGTGCTCGTTCGAAAGTAGGGGGGGGGTCCACGTGGGTCGGGGGGGTCGGGGGGAAGAGGACGCCACACTGAACGATGACTGACAAACGTGCACAGCTTCCAGTAGGCTTCCCGACATCGGAGGGAAGAAGCGTTCCAGACGGCCGCATGGCTTCTATCACCTCGGCGTCCTGTCTCTTACCCCCCGTCGCCTCCCTCAGCCCCTCGCCTCCCACCCAACGTCGCCACTCGTCACACAAATCCCCGCACAATGCACACGACGCACGGACGGAGGCTCGCGGAGATGGAGACGGATGGTGACGACACGGGACCAAGTTGTGTTGTTAGTATCAAAGTATGATTTAAAAAAAAAAATGTTGTTCACACCTTTCTGGCAATGGAACAGGAGGGCCGTGAAGATGCTCCCCAAACACGGGAATTAGAGGACATTTTTGAGGGTGACGACTCGGTGAGGCGTTCAGTCAGCAGTGGATCGAGCATGCCCGACGACGGCGGCGGTGATGATGACGATGGTGAAAGTGTGGGGTTGTTTTTGTTGTTGTCGTTGTTGCTGTTAATGCCGAGGGCATCCAACGGATTTTGGTGGCCAGAAGGCTCTGCGCGCAGGAACGATTGTCCGCTGCGACTCGGGGGATTTCGTAATCCCCCCCCCACCACCATTCACACCCCACCTCCATCCCACCACACCAACCCCCCCGTATTAGCCCATCAAGAGGCGGGCGATCCCCACCCCTCACCACCCACCCCCCTTCGCCCCAATCTGACAGCGTCATTGTACCGCAGTTAATTAAACTGCAAGGTCCGGTGCCCTGGATCGAGCTCGCCGCGAGACATTGCGACAAAATCCCCGGCATTGTGGCGCGGAGTGCCCGGGCCGCTGAGAGGCGAGAGCGACGCCTCGCCGTGAATGACGACGAGGAGGAGCAGGAGGAGGCCCCGACTCTGAGCGCCTGTTGCCCATGCCACTGAAACTCGTCCGTTTACCCCCCCCCCCCCCCCTCGGCGAGCGAACGGGGTGTTCAAGAGGTTCATTGACTCGCTGAACGACTGCCTGGGCGCGGATGATTGACCGATCAACTGGCTGGCTGGCTAGCTGATCAGCCGGCAGACTGACTGAGTGACCAGTTGACCGAATGACTGGCTTACTAACTAGCTGAGTACCTAGTACTAGTCACTAGTACTAGTGACTAGTACTAGGTACTAGTGACTAGTGGTAGTGACTAGTAGGGCTAGGCTAGTACTAGTGACTGTTAGTAGTGACTAGTAGGGCTAGGCTAGTACTAGTGACTGGTGGTGGTCACTAGTACTAGGCGAGGCTAGTACTAGTGACTAGTACTAGTGACTAGTGCTAGTGACTGGTACTAGTACTAGTGACTAGTACTAGTGACTGGTACTAGTGACTAGTCGGGCGTATTGACTAGTGAAGTCATCGCTCCGCCAACAGAGGGCGCCGCGAGCTCTACCCCCCCCCGCTACCCCGCGTGCCCCCCCCCCCGTAAAGATCGATTCGTTCCACGGTGACAATTCATCAGCCAGGGTCAACTTAACCCCCCAGCATTTGCTGACATCGCGCTTGCGGGGGGCACTGCCCCCCCCCCCCCCACACACCCACCCCATCCCACCTTTTGTTGGCACGCGTGGAACCAACAAAGACAAAGATCACCCGTATAGCCTTCAACAGTGTGCTGGGGGCAAGTGCTGTCAGCGAGTAGCAGCAAACTTTGCCTGGTAGGATGGGGATGAGTTTTAGTTTTGTATTTTGGCAAGTGTCTGGGTGATTTAGTCTTCATTTGAAGCTTTCGTTACTGCAGGAATCCACACTCTGGTTCGTTCGGTAAAGTCACCTAGTTAGAATTTTTTTTTTAAAAAAAATCACTACCGCTTGTGTTGCGATCGAAACGTCGTGATTTATTTTATTTTATACCTACGTGACTTTGCCGAAAGAACCAAAGTGTCTGGGTGATTTGTTTAACTTTCGTGTGCTTTGCACGACTGTCGTGCCCTCTGTTCTGTTTGTTGTTGTGACCTTCTTACTCCGTGCCCCTACTGGACATCTGTGAAAAAAGAGCTTTATAGCTCATCGGATTCCGACTGCGTGTCAATGAAATATTCTCATTATGAACTATGACATGGCATACGAGGAATGGGGTGGGGGCAGCCACCACACCCGGCCGTCTTTGTCTCTCCAGTGGCGATGTTTGTTCACATGGCACCAGGTACTCATTTGAGGCTGAGTCGACCTCGGGGAGGCCCAGGACCGGTTCAGATAATCGTCGCTGGGTGTTGGTGTCCGTGAGCGGGAATCGAACTCGGGCCGCCGGGTTCGTAGCGCAGCGCACTAACCGCTACACTACCGCTCCCCAACAAAGATAAAGATCCCCCGTGTAGCCTTTCACAGACTGTTGGGGCAAGTGCTGTTAGCTAGCACTCAACACACACACGCGTGCGCGCGCTAACTCACTCGCACACACACTCGCACGCACACACACACACAACACACACTCGCACACAACACACTCGCACACACACAACACACACTCGCACACACACACAACACACACTCGCACACACACAACACACACTCGCACACACACAACACACACTCGCGCACACACACACAACACACACTCGCACACACACACAACACACACTCGCACACACACACGACACACACACAACACACACTCGCACACACACACTCGCACACACACACACAACACACACTCGCACACACACAACACACACTCGCACACACAACACACCCTCGCACACACACACAACAACAACAACCGCCATTCGCCACTAAGTGGCGGTGACGTCACCACGACGCTTGTGCCAGGCTATGTGCACCCTGAGGCCGCGTGAAGTGGCGAACGCCCGCTGGCAGGTCACGGGGCAGACCCAGGTGCCACGGGTCGACTGACTGAGATGACTGGCTGATGCACCACCTGTGCCCCCTACTGTGCTAACCTGCTGTGATTTAGCCACCCGGCGCTCCGCTCGTTGTTCTGAGCGTCGCTCCTCCGCCCTTCGTTGTTGTTGGAGGGCGACTGCCTCCAACTACCCAGTAGCAGCGTCCTTCACTAGCCTCCTCCACAGATGCCGATCTTGACACCGCTGGTACCACTCATCGGCAAGTCCACTCAGCTCCACGTCCTCCTGTACCACATCACTCCATCTCTTCTCTAGCCCGTGCCGCGCCCGCTTAGCCCCCTCAATCCGGCCGAACAAAAGCTGTTTAGGCATGCAGTGGCTGGGCATGCGGGCTACATGACTACATGCCTGCCGGAGGAGCTCACCGATGGGACCTTGCCCAGATCTTTCAAGGATTTGTGAGCTCCTCACACAATCCAGTCTGGTTAAACCCAGGATGGATCGTAGGCAGGCCAGCCTAAATGTTTCTAACCGGCGAAGATGTTCCATTAGGGGGGTCCACGTTTCGCAAGCGTAGAGAAGGGAGGGAATGACCGTGGCCGAGAAGGCCTGAAGCTTAGTGCGGAGCGACAGACCAGGTAGCTTCCACACAGCGTTACGCAACCGATGAAAAGATATTGCCGCTCGACTGATTCGGAGTGAGACCTCTGCTGTTAAACTGGAGCCAGTCATAAGCACACTGCCCAGGTATGGGAAACTCTCTCCACAACTGCTCCATCACCGATTGGGAGTTGTGGGGGTGGAGTACACACACAACACACACTCGCACACACACACAACACACACTCGCACACACACTCGCGCACACACACACAACACACACTCGCACACGCAACACACACTCGCACACAAACACGACACACACTCGCACACACACAACACACACTCGCACACACAACACACACACACACAACACACACTCGCACACACACACACAACGCACACTCGCACACACAACACACACTCGCACACACACATAACACACACTCGCACACACACTCGCACCGGACGGCTCCTTTGATGTGGCCTCTGCCCCTCCCCCCGCCGCCACCCCGCACCAACTGTTATCACCTTCTCACCAAGCTGCTTGGCAATGGTCTTGTAGCCCATTCCAGCCTTGTGTAGGTCTACAATCTTGTCCCTGACATCCTTGGAGAGCTCTTTGGTCTTGGCCATGGTGGAGAGTTTGGAATCTGATTCTGTGGACAGGTGTCTTTAATACAGGTAACAAGGTGAGATTAGGAGCACTCCCTTTAAGAGTGTGCTCCTAATCTCAGCTCGTTACCTGTATTAAAGACACTTGGGAGCCAGAAATCTTTCTGATTGAGAGGGGGTCAAATACTTATTTCCCTCATTAAAATGCAAATCAATGTATAACATTTTTGACATGCGTTTTTCTGGATTTTGTTATTCTGTCTCTCACTGTTCAAATAAACCTATCATTAATATTATCGACTGATCATTTCTTTGTCAGTGGGCAAACGTACAAAATCAGCAGGGGATCAAATACTTTTTTTCCCTCACTGTAGGTCTTTTTTAGAAGCGACCTGGCCACAAATGAGATCTCAACGAAGTGTTACATGACACGCCTTGCTAATTGGCCGTGTCGGGTGGCGGCGGGTTTAACGACACACTTGAGATTTACGCAATATCACCCCCAAAATAAGAAAAAAAACACCTATTATGGATGTAGCGAGATGTTCAAGATGTTAATGTGCACGCGTGTATGTTGAACTTCTTTCGCACCGTGCGTAGCCAACCCGTTCATCCTCGCCTGCGAAGCGTCGAGGATTTCCCGTGGGCCGGCGTCGTGCCACGCCGGTGCAGCGCGTGGACGAATCGCCATCTGTTCCCATCTGTACGGGGATAGTGGTGTTGTTGTTGCTGTTGTTGCAGCCGGACCTCGCGCGCAAGGCGTGGGCTCCCTCTGGGTGCTCCTGTAAGATCCGCCGCTCATCCAAGCGGCTGAAAACTTCTGCGAATAGAACCCGCGACGTAGCGGCGGCAGGAGCCGACTGAGACAGTCACACGCCCGTGGGGCGGCTGCGGCAAAAAACAACTGGGCAACCAAAGGGAGGGAGGTGGGAAGCAGTTAATAATCATTCATGATTAATCATGATTAATAATGATGATTAATCATGATTAAAATGTATAAAGCGCCCTAAAGCGTTCGCAGGGGCGCTTCGTCCAACGTAAGACGGACGTTCGCCCGACGATGTTTGCTCTTCAAATCTCTCCCCTTTGCTCCTCGCAGTCCACTTAAAGATCCACCCAACCCCCTGTTTGTTTTGGCTGGCTGGTTCCTTTGTTTGTTTGATGTTGTTGTTGTGTCCCGGAGAGATTTTAACCGGAGGAATGGCACCGTGAGTGTCCCCTTCACCCTTCGCCATTGTCTGCCCGCGCTCGTGGGTATCCATCGCGGAATACGAATCGCGGGATCGAGGAGCCGTGCCCGGGAGGTCGAGGGGCAAGTGTTGGCAAACCGAGCGGTGACATCGCCTCTCTTCTCTTTCCTCTCGCGACGTCCCCCCCCACCACACGCGCGATCGCCACCTCTCACCCGTGTCACCCTCCACCCGTGTCACCCTCCACCCGTGTCACCCTTCACCCGTGTCACCTCTCACCCGTGTCACCCTCTACTCGTGTCACCCTCCACCCGTGTCACCTCTCACCCGTGTCACCCTCTACCCGTGTCACCTCTCACCCGTGTCACCCTCTACCCGTGTCACCCTCCACCCGTGTCACCCCCCACCCGTGTCACCCCCACCCGTGTCACCCCCCACCCGTGTCACCCCCCAACCGTGCCATCCCCCACCCGTGTCACCCCCCACCCGTGTCACCCCAACCCGTGTCACCCTCCACCCGTGTCACCCCCCCCCCCCCCACCCCGAATGAGTGGACGACGTTACGCAGCGGTTGGCGGGCACCCTGCGCTGCACGTGGGCCGCATTGGAATCATCCAGCACTGTGGCGGCCGCAGCAGCAGCAGTCAGCAGCAGCCAGTAGCAGCAGTCAGCAGCAGCCAGTAGCAATCAGCATCAGCAACCAGCAGCAGTCAGCAGCAGCCAGCAGCAGCAGTCCGCATCAGCAACCAGCAGCAGTCAGCAGCAGCCTGCAGCAATGAGCATCAGCAACAGCAGCAGCGAGCAGCAGCAGCAGCCAGCAGTAGCCAGCAGCAGCAGTCAGCAGCAGCCAGTAGCAGTCAGCAGTCAGCAGAAGCAGTCAGTAGCAGCAGTCAACAGCAGCAGCCAGCAGCAGTCAACAGCAGTCAGCAGCAGCAGTCAGCAGTCAGCAGCAGCGAGCAGCAGTCATCAGCAGTCAGCAGTAGCCAGCAGCAGTAGCCAGCAGCAGCAGTCAGCAGCAGCAGCCAACAGCAGCAGCCAGTAGCAGTCAGCAGCAGCAGTCAGATGTTTGCGAAACTCCCTCCCCCATGAGCGGAGCGTCGAGGAGGTGCAGTACCCTGGTTTCGCCACGAGACGGCGGTGCAGCACGTGGACGAATCGCCATCTGTTTCCATCTGTACGGGCATTGTGTTGTTGTTGTTGTTGCAGCCGCGCTTCGCGCAAGGCGTGCGCTCACTCCGGGTGCTCCGGTTTCCTGCCGCTCATTCAGCGGCTGAAAACATCTCGAAACAAAATAGGCAACGTAGCGGCAGGAGCCTACTGAGAAAGAGCCATTCCCCTCGGTGTATGTGCGTTTGTTGGACTTCTTTCGCACCGTACGTAGCCAACCGCGCTAATCGGAAGGACAACGAATTGAACGCAAATGACAGTTCTAAAGAAATAAGTTTTCAATCGAGATTATTTCAAAGTGCATATAGCTCCTGTGGCTTCCGAATATTGGAAGGAAGTGGTGACACTCTTGGATAGAGGGATAGATCAATACGTACACGGATGCTCTGTCTGTGACACCTGCGGTAGCTTTGTGTGTGTGTGTGGGGGGGGGGGGGGGACGCTAGACGCGCGACTAAGACGCAGTCTGTTCTACAGCAATGGCATGTGACCGACGTGGCTCACCGCACCGATTGTTTGTGGTGATGCGGTTCGACCCGAAAATCCATTACGGAGCTTTTGAATCGCGTTCGACAGGTAGCCTCGTGCCCTACGCAGCTGGCACACAATTCCTGTTCCATGTTCCCGGTAGCTAAATTGCAATTTGTAAGCTCTGATCAGTCGAAGTATGCCGTAATCTTGCCCGAGATGACTTGCGCACTAAAGGACATTTTTTGATTAACATTTTATATATGCTCGTGAAATTTGTGTTGTTGTTGTTATTATGGCAGATTTTTTTTTGCCAGCATCAATGTATGAAAAACTAAGAATACATTTTACCCTATACTTCCAATACAACAGGTGGTGTTAAGATGTTTAAACGCCAAATGGAAACATTTTGCAAGGAATAAAGTTACTGCATTAACAACACGTACTTGTGGTGAACATGCGAAATAAAAGGTGCTGTAATAATATATGATGCATTGTCTTTGAAACTGATATTATTCGCGTTCTCTGGCCTCACATTGCTAGGCCAAGGTGTGGGCCAATCAGTTTCAAACACAGTGCGTTTATTATGGGATTGTCTGTTTGTATTTTCACGTTAAAGTACATGTGGTTAGTGCAGTACTTGATTCCTTTAAGAAGGTATATGAATCGATTGGCGGTAGCCCGGGTCACCGCAAAATATTGGTGGGCCGGGCATAGTTTAAGGTTTTTTTTCTTTCTAGCAGCATCGCTGGTACTACCAGCCTGTCCTGCCGGAGGGCGACGCTGGGAGCGATGATGATGACGACGACGCTGTCGATCCCGCCAGCACGACCATGACCACCGGCCGCACGAAGAGAGCGCCCGGTGCGCCATTGCCTCCAAGTGGTCTCGCTCACAAAGACAAGGGGGGGTGACCGCCCACCGTAAGAAGCAGAACGTGCCGGGGAATGACCAGACCAGCATCCCGATGTACTTTCAAAACAAGCAATAAAACAGCCGTTGCCACGCACAAATACCCCAGCAGCCCACCTTGTTTACGGGTGTTTTGCGTGTGTTTTTTATTTCCATATTTGGCGTGCGTATCGGGCTCAGTGACATCTCCCTTCTTGATAGCCCTTCTGGTTTCAGAGTTATGGAGGTTTTGGCACCCCCCGGTCACGACGGGTCACGATGGTGACCCGGGTCACCGCCAATCGATTCATATATTTGGTGTTTTAACATCTTAACACCTGTATTCTTGGTTCTTTCGGTTTGAGTCACGTAGAATTTTAAACAATAAAATAATAATAAAAAATATATACAAACACAGAGACAATTTCAACCGAGAAGATGGATTATGGCTTAGCAATCATTGGAAGGATTTGATAAACCATTTCGGTTCTTAATTGATTGTTCACGCTTACGGTGGCTTTCAGACCGAATTCCAATCTCTTCGTCTCCCCCCTCCTCTTTTCCGAACATAGATGGACTCGTCCATCTGAACAAACTGCCAAATCGCTCTCCGTGGTGCTAACGTTAAAAAAACCGTCACTTTTTTAACGTAAAAAAAAAACCCGCCACTTTTTTCAAATTTTCTTGCCGTGGTTTTCACACCTGATGATGATTGCTTGTGTTGCAGTCTAAACGTCGTGATAATGTGATTGTTTTATATTTTTATTATTTATTGTTTCCCTTCTACGTGACTTTACCGAAAGAACCAAGAATATCAATCCCTGCAGTCACGAAAGCTTTAAATCAAAATCTTAACACCTGTTTGTTGCCAGAAAAGGGGAAAACCTATTCTCATATGTTGGTACTGGCAAAGGAGGTCCCATGATGTAGTTGGAGGTTATTCGGAAAAGCATTGTCAGGTTATGCACAAAAAGATGCACGTCCTATATATATTGACAGATAAATAAGTTCGGAATACGGTGAATGAGTTTTGAAGGGATAAGATAAAATTGACACACTGTGTTATCATCATCATCATAACAGTGTCTCCGCTTGTACATGCTGCTGTGCTAACGAGGAAGACTTTGGGCTTGCATTTAGCGAGGGTCTTCAACGATATGAAGTCGACTGCTGGATGAAAGTCACGCTTGTTTAAAGGCAAAAATAATGCAGACAAAGTGTCATCATCATCATCACCACCATCCTCACCATCCTGACCAGACCGGACCTGCCCTTGCACGCGTTGCCTTTGCAACGAGAAAGACCCAAAGCCCAGCAAGGATGGACGTGTGGTTTTATTTACATTTTTGCAAGGCTCTTAATAACACGAGGAGGTCCCGTGTTGAATGTTCATAGCAATCATTATCATCATCATACGCTATGCTCAATCCACTGCTAGTTGAAGGCCTCGTGTCACATTGGGAATCACTGGTGGTGGTGGTAGGAGGGGGGTCATTGCTCCAAACGTCGCCTATTAGGACGATATTCTTTCCCTTTTAAGGCCACGCAGAGTTATTGACGAGTGTGTTGAGTTTTTTTAAATATATATAAATATATTGGCTGTGCTTGAGCACCACTGCCAAGAGGCAGCCACAGCGGCGGCATCGCCAAATTATAAAAAAAAATCAATTCGTGTAATAATTTGTGTGAATCTCCCTTTCCCCGTGGACGTCGACGACGCGCCGAACGCACGCGCTGCGTCGGACTTATACCGGCACCGCACACAGCGAACCGGCGCTACTCGGAGGACGACCCGTTACCCTGGCTCGCCAGGAGAAGGCGGTACACCAAACATCGTGGATCTCACCTGGCTCCGTCTGTACGGGATAGAGTATTGCTCCCTCGCACTCTGGTGCTTCGGTCCCCCCCCCCCCGACTATAAACACTAAGTAATTGTACACTCTTTGGTTCTTTCGGTATTGTCACGTAGGTATACATTTTTATTTTATACCCACGTGACTTTACCGAGAGAACCAAAGAGTATGGATTCCTGCGGTCACGAAAGCTTCAAATCACTCAGTAATTGTCCGATAACACCTTCATATGTAGAGGACCGCAGCGCTTGGGCAACTGTTGGTAGCGCCGGTTCACCCACGTGGCTGCCGCTTCCCTTCCCACTCATACAGAAGGCTGCTGAGTGGGGCCTCAGCACAAATTTGGCACGAATCAAAAGTCGCGTGTCAACGAGCTCACTTGAGGACTCCAGAAAATCTGGAGGACACAGATCTGTGGGAAGGTACCACTGAGCCACCCGGACCCGAAACAAACTATGTTGGCGATGCTGTTACCGCAGGAGATGCATCAGCAGCAATAGCATCAGCAGCAGCAACATCAGCAGCAGTAGCAACAGGAACAGCAGTAGAAGCATTAGCATCATCAGCAGTAGCAGCGTCAGCAGCAGTAGCAGCATCAGCAGCAGTAGCATCAGCAGCAGCATCAGCAACTACTGCAACAGCCTTGGAGCTAGTGGTGAATACGCACAGCCAATAAATACAACTCAACACACTCGTCAACACCACCGCTGTTTGTGGACTTAAAATAACCAAAACCGTACATCAAAGGCTGGTCAATCGTGGTCCTTATTAATCGAGGCGAGGGCCACTATTTCCCTAAACCAACCACAGTCTGGGGGTTGTTTGGGCAATTCGATGGTGGAGCTGGGATGAGCAGGAGGAGGAGCAGGAGGAGCAGCAGGAAGATGAGCAGCGGGAGGATGAGCAGGAGGAGGAGCAGGAGGATGAGCAGGAGGTGGAGTTGGGATTTTGGGGCCAGACGCGGCACCCATCGAGTCCCCGCGGCTGTCTGCTCGCAGTGTCACTCTCTCTCCCTCTCGAACCCGAGTTTGTTTTTCTAATTCGTTCCACTCACGTGGGGGGCATTGTTGTATATATAGGTGTTATGAAAATTGATGAAAATAATGAAAATTAAATGAAATTTGCATAATTTATCCGAAATTATGTTAATTGGTGTAATTATGCGCATAAATTATACTGATTCGAGAGATAATCGTATTAATTTATGCGAGTGGGCGTGGTTATGATAATGCAGGTCGTTATGGATTATCAGGTCGAGCCTCGGTGACGAGGATTGTGTTATGAATTGGAATAACGCAATTAATCGTATGCAGTGACGCAGGCGTTGTGAGCGTGAATGAGAGAGAGTCGATTCGACTCTGTTCTTTAATTCCGTATTATCGATAAGGATACGATTACTCTCGATTGAACATTACGAATTATGTGTGTTATGGATTATGTGTGGTGATAGTGTGCTTATGATAGGTCCCCAGGATTCAGATCTCATACGCAGAACAATATTATGCAGAATTTCAGGAAGAATCACACACAAACCTTCTGCTTTAATCAATTTTATTTCTAGCTAACTTTAATTTTTGGATAATATGAAAACTCAATCTCGGGATTTTGGAATTTCAACACAGCGTGAACATGATACCATCACGATTACGTTGTTTCACCTCGATAGCGGCACCTGTGGTTAATTCCCGACGCGTAACGCAATCGATCGGTTGTTGAGAGAGAGATTAAAAACATGCGAACTATTCTATCAAAACCTTAACCTTATAATATGCAAACTCGTATTCTTGAATGATTACACAACACGGCACTCGGTCTTTGATTCGTATCCAATCCTTAACACATTCTGATATGCGAAATTATTATGCTTGAAATCGTCAGCACAGTACCACGGCGATGTTCGTTCATTGATTCATCAACGATTATGCAATTAAAGCGTTCGACTGAAATAATTCTGATTGCCTCATCAACGTAACTCAATGGGTGGCGATGTTTTTCGTTATCAGCTAATAGTTGACGCAGTTATCATGAGTCTTGTATGTTTAATGGGAGGGTTGTTGATTTCTTGCGTTGAGCAAACGCCTAGGATGATTTCCTTGTCAAAAAAAATTGTTTGTTCGTTGTGTAGCGGTGGGGGAGTGAGGAGGGGGGAGAGTGTGGGGGGGCATACGAACGACTGCCAGTTTCTGTCCACCGCTGGCTGGATGAGTCAGCACGACGCTCGCCGTCGTCGCGCCGATGGGTGTTGAGTGCGGGGCCGCTTCCCTCTCAGCCCTGGTGACGCGAAGTTGCGCGCTGTAGCACGCTGGTGGCACGCTGGTGGCGCGCTGTTGCTGGTGCTGGTGGCACGCTGGTGGCGCGCGCTCCCTCTCCTTGAAGATGCGCGAACGCGCCCGTGCTGGTTCGCTGATAGCAGTTTCTCTCCACTGCTGGCTGAGCTGCTGCACGCTCTTGCTTGGCGTTGCTGGCTGCGCTCTTTCTCCTTGAAGATGCGCGAACGCGCCCGTGCTGGTTCGCTGATAGCAGTTTCTCTCCACTGCTGGCTGAGCTGTTGCACGCTCTTGCTTGTTGAGGTTGTTGGCGGCTCTCTGACAGCAGGTTTCCTCCACTGCTGTATGACTCAAGTCGCACGCGCTTGGTCACTGGTTTGCTGAAGTTGTTGGGGGCTGCTCGTGCTTTTCCGCTGCTGGTTGAGCCACGTTGCACGTGCTTTCTTTGTGGAGATGCTCGAGCGCTCTCAGCGCTGATTCGCTGATACTTTGTTGGCGGCTGGCCAAGCTTTTTCTTCAGTTGAGTGAGTTGAGTCGCACGTGCTCTCTCTGTTGAAGTGCGCGAACGCGCCCGTGATGGTTCGCTGACAGCAGGTTTCCTCCACTGCTGTATGACTCACTTTTGTTGATACATCGCGACTCAGCGATCCTCGCTACTCAGCGAGGCTCGGAGCCAGCCGCTCCATGCGACTGTTCGTCCTGTGGACGTCTTGACTCGCTGATCTGTCTTGACTCTTGACTTAACTTCACTGACTTTGAAAAATGCGGCTGACCGTTATATTCAAAGACAATTCTCTCTGCGCAGTGGAAAAAGGGGGGCGGGGTCTGTGTGTGTGAGTTCGTGTGTGTGTACAGATGGCTCCTGCGACAACGATCTGTTTGCCCTGGCGTGAAATTCCTCTCTCGCGCTCTTCGGGAGAGACAAAGGTGGTCGGGAGCACCTATCTCTTTATACTTTCGACTTATATTTCTCAAATACCATTTGGTCCCATGTTCGCCACGACTCGTGTTTGTAACTACGTCCTCCCGACACCTCTCGGTTTACCGAGGTTCGAAATGTTATGATGGAATTATTAAAAAGAAAAATAATTTTCATCCTGAGTTTAAGAGGTCCGTTTCCAGATTGTTGGAATCCATATCCCTTGGTTCTGTAAGGTTCTATAATGGAATATCGTTTAAGGTTAACACATTATTATTAATGTTATTTTGCAATTTCTTTAAAACTTGTTTGTCTGGTTGCCGTGTGTGGGGTGGGGTGTGTCTCCTCATCAAATCCGGCTGGCTTTTCCAGATGGCCCCTTGTGATAAGGTTTAATTCCTGCTTCTCCGCGCTGTGAGAGAGACAAAGGTGGTCGGGGTTGCTTGGGATATTGTTTAAACTCTTTCGTAAGTTTGCCCGTTCGCCTCATTCCTTCTCGATAACCTTTGATGTGACTCGGTATTTTGTCTCCAAGCTTTGTTTTAACAGTAAAAGTATTAAAGGTGAAAATCATTTGATAGCGAATTAATTATTGGATAATAATTCACTGATGTATCTGGTGGCCTGGTCTTGATTGGAGTGAGCGCGAGGACCGCTAACTTTAGTTCATTCTTGTTATTGCATTTTAAATTTGAACCGTTGTTTAAAAAAAAATAGTTTAACCCGTGGGCGTCCTCATTTCTGGCTTGCGGGAGGGCTTCCCTCTGCTTGACCTCCCTTAGGGCACATCAAACTCTTGTTCATCTGGAGATCTTCGCAGATAGCTGCTAACATCCTCGCCTCGAGAGTTTTATTATTTCTTTATTTATTAATGGCCTGTTTATGACCGACACCTGGTTTTTTGTGTGCCGGGCTTACGGGTTTTATTAATTATTTTGTTTCGTTTGTAAAAAAAAAAATATGATATATATAACGGCAAATATTATTGTTAATATCAATTTTGGAAAAGGTTCATATACAACAGCATGAGTGGGGGGGACACGGGAGGGTTTGGAGTCTAGGGTGGGGGGGGAGACGGGGGATGTGGGCGGGGTGGTTGTGATGGTGGGGGGGGGGGGTAGAGACAGGTTTTTGAACGGCAGTGGGATGCCTCCGAGATCCATGTCCTAGTGCCGCTGAGTGCTCGGCTACTTGGGCGCGCGAGCACTCTCCCCGGTCGGTCTTCAGTGGTGCGACTGCGGTCATCCACGACACAACGGCGTGGAACGGCGCAAGTGCCCTCGCATCCACACGAGCGGGACATCAATCACGGTGATTGCGTTCCGCTCACTCCCGACGCGGTTTTTATCTCGGCCTGGCCAGCCTGACTGTAAATATTGAAAATAATCTGATACGGAATGTGTATCTATACTGGAGGAATCCGATGAGCTATGAAGCTCTTTGTTCACAGATGTTCAGTAGTGGCACGGAGTAAGAACGTTACAACAACAAACAGTACAGAAACGCGATAGGAGTGCATAGTACACGAAAGGTAAACAAATCACCCAGACACTTACTAAAATAAAACTAAACCATCCCCATCCTACCAGGCAAAAGCCCGCTGAGCTATATAGGTCTTTTTCAGAAGCGACCTGCCCACAAATGAGAGCTCAACGAAGTGTTACGTGACACGTCTTGCTAATTGGCCGTGTCGGGTGGCGGAGGGTTTAACGACACATATGTACGCCATCTAACCCCCCGCCCCCACCAAAAACACACACCTCTACCATGGATGTAGCGAGATTTATTTCTCAGAAGCGACCTGGCCGCCACCAAATGATATCTCAACGATGTTGGCCCTCATCATTTGGACATTTTCATAGCAGCGAAGCAATCGACGGGAGAAGACGAAGACCTTGTGAGCAATGCCGATGGACGCTCGGCAGCCTCGAGCCTCCACGGACTCGCCCGAGACCCCCGCAAACCGATCAGCTTCAGAACGTTTCTTTAGACTTGGAGGAGGAAATCCGAACAGCTACGAAGCTCTTGATCACACGGAAGTCCGGTATGGGGCGGGTCAGCGAGTCGCAGCAGGAATCAATACACAACAACTGGGACGACGCGAGTGCAATACGGAGAAGAGAAAAAAAAAGACCAAAACGGTTCGCAAGTCACTAAATCCGATGAGCTACGAAGCGCCCGTGTTCTTCCCACAGATGTCCAGCAGGCGGAATGATGACGGGTCGATGGTAACGGCGGCAGCAGCGACGCTCTTGCGATGACGAATGAATGATCGATGGAGTTCGGTGGCGGTGGTGGTGGTGGTGGTGTTAGCGACGGACGACGATCAGCTGTCTGCACGCTATCACCGATTGCGCGTCACCCCTGGCCAAAGTTACCTGCGTGGAGCGCCGTGAACAAGAACTGAAGGCACCCCCTGCAGTTCGTCTTGTCCGAGAATCATTGCACCTTTGTCTTTGTTCCCGCTTGCTCGTGAGTGTACCGTGTCGCACCTTCAGAAGGCGCTCTCTGACAGAACTTGCTCCTGCAGGCTATGCAAGCTATAGGGTGGGGTGTGGGGGGGTGGATCTTTGTCTTTGTGGCACCTTATCAGGTTGCTTTCTGCCGCTCATTCATCGGCTGAAAAACATCTCGGAACTAATTGCGCAACGTAGCGGCAGGAGCCTACTGAGAAAGAGCCATTCCACTCGGTTTATGTGCGTTTAAAATTCGATTTAAAGCTTTCGTGACTGCAAGGATCCATCTTCTTTGGTTCTTTCGGTAAAGTCACGTAGAATGAGAATAAAATAATACATTTATAAAATAAAATAACACAATAATATTCTCACGACGTTTCGGCCACAACACAAGCGGCCTTCATCAGGTGAAGGGACGAGACTGTCTGGAGGACAGCGCTCGTCCCTTCACCTGATGAAGGCCACTTGTGTTGTGGCCGAAACGTCGTGAGAATTTTATTGTGTATTTTATTTTATAAATTTATTATTTTATTCTCATTCTACATGACTTTATGTGAGTTTGTTGGACTTCTTTCGCACCGTACGTAGTCAACCGCGCTAATCGGAGTTGCGGGGGGGGGGGGGGACAACGAATTGAACGCAAATGACAGTTCTAAAGAATTGAGTTTTCAATCGAGATTACTTAAAAGTGCATATAGCTCCAGTGGCTTCCGAATATCGGAAGGAAGTGGTGACACTCCTGGATAGAGGGATAGATCGACACGTGCTCGGATACTTTCCCACTCGGCTGGCTTTGTCTGTGACACATGCGGTAGCTATCAAGGGGGTGGGGGGGGGGGGCGTATAGCATTAGGGGGACACCACAGGGACGACAGTCTGTTGATGCTATTCGGGGCACCTTTGTCTTTCTAGATTTCAAGCTTTCGTGACTTGAAGGATTCATACTCTTTGTTTTTTTCGGTAAAGTCACGTAGGTAGAAAAAAAATCAATAAAATAAAATAAATGAAAACAACTAAATTAAATCACGACGTTTCGGAGGCAACACAAGCTTCCGTCTTCAGGTGGACGGCTTCTATGTGACTTACCGAAAAAAAACAATGAGTATGCACCTTTGTCTTTGTGCGTGTCCGCGAGTGGCCTCCGAACCACGCGCGTTGTCGCTGCGTCACGGCGCGTAACAAAAGCGCATCATTATTAATTCCAAATCATCTATGCCGGCATCCGGCTCAGCGGCAAACAATCTGCACATTATCTCTGCCAGGGTTGGGATGACAATAAAAGCTTAGCGAGCGAGCGAGCGAGAGATGAGAGAGGTCGCTCATTATTCCGCATGTACCGCTGGTACCCCCCCCCCCCCCAAATGTGTGTGTGGGGGGGTGGTTTTAGCACTGCCAATCCGATTAAAGCTGCTCCCTACAACCAGCAGGAGACGAATGATTGTGGTGGGGGTGTGAGTGTGTGTGGGTGGGTGTGTGTGTGTGGGTGTGTGTGGGTGTGTGTGTGGGTGTGTGTTGGTGTGTGTGGGTGTGTGTGGGTGTGTTGGTGTGTGTGGGTGGGTGTGTTGGTGTGTGTGGGTGTGTTGGTGTGTGTGGGTGTGTTGGTGTGTGTGGGTGTGTTGGTGTGTGGGTGTGTGTGGGTGTGTTGGTGTGTGGGTGTGTGTGGGTGTGTTGGTGTGTGGGTGTGTGTGTGTGAGTAGGAGCCAGCGGTGATATAGCGAACTGGCAAGGGGACACCACGAGGACGACAGAGCCACAGATTGTAAGCCCCCCCCCCCCCACAGTGTGCCGTGTTGAACCGTAACCCCCAAAGGTCACGGTCAACAGGCGCCGGTCATCGGCTCCGCGCGAGCATCCCGCGCGCGTGCACTCTGGGCCAGGTGGCTCAGCGGCAGTAGAGGCACGGCGACTCCTCGCCTGGCATGGATTGGTTGGGAGCTGAAATCCTGATGGGTTGGGGTCCGGGGGGGGTGGAGAAGAGTTAACTCAACTTCCCGATGACGGACGCTTGCGTTGCGATTGAAATGTCGAAGTTTTTTTTGTTATTTTCCTTGAACCTATCTACGCGACTTTACCGAAAGACCTAAAGAATATAAATTCCCGCAGTCACGAGAGCTGCTTTTAAGTCAAGATTTAACCTAACCCATCATACCTCCCTCCGGGGGGGGGGGGTCGATAAAATAGGTACCACTTTGCCGGGACGTCAACAGTGGTTGTCCTATGTGTGAGACCGTAGATACATCTGCTCAACACGAGCTGCAAATGTTCCGATGCTCGCCTTGTCTTCGTACCGTTCGCCTGCAGGCGTTCTCTGCTCTGACACTGGTCGAGAGACAAGGCTGTTCTCTCGTGTATGCCAATCAGTTGCAAACACAACGCGTATGTCATCAGAGCTTGTTTTGGTTTGCATTTTGTGTTGCCCTCAAGTATGTGTGGTTAATGCAGACCTGATGCCTCTATGGTGTCTGAGCATCTTAACGCCTCCTGTTTTATTGCCGTAAAGTTCAACTCCTATTCTTAGTGGTTGTCATATAAGGCAGACTTGTCCCCGACCAATATGAATGTGGAATGTCCACTCCCATCTCAAGACTGTACACGAGATATGGCCAACGGTGGTTCAATGGTGAGATGAGCAGCAGCAGCAGCAGCAGCAGGAGGAGGTCACCCATTGACGGTCTGCCCGAAACAAGAAGAACCACGCTTAGGCATGGATTCGTGGATTCTCTGTTACTTTTTCCAACACGTGTTTGTCTATCTAGAACTGTGTTTACCGTGTGTTTAGTTTGTTATCCTTCCCATCCCCCGCCCCGAGCCGCACCTCCGACTAACACGGTTGGCTACGTGCGGTGCGAAAGAAGTTCACCGTACAATTCATGGCACGCGAATCACATTGGACGACGCCGGCGCAGAGGATGGAGCGAAAAACTCAAAATCGCCCCGTGGCAGCTTGGAGATAATGCGCGCTTGTAAGTTAAACCAAAGACAGAAAATAAAGAGCACGTGTATTCCTTGAGAATCGTAATCTTTATTTATCCTGGAAAAAAAAATCCGATAAGCTATGAAGCTCTTTTTCACAGATGTTCACCAGGCGTGGGAAAGAAAGTTACAACAACAGCAAAGGAGTGCAAGGTATAGGAAAGGTATAGAGGAGGTATGACGGCTCTAGATTGAAAAGAATTGATTTAGAACTTCTTTATGTGTTCAGTTTGTTGTGCCCCCCCCCCCCCCGCCGCACCTGCGATTAGCACGGTTGGCTACGTACGGTGCGACAGAAGTTCAGCGTACACACACACACACGAGACACGTAGGCTACCGACGTAATGTTAACGTGTTAGGACCTGGCCAGCGTCGCTCGAAGGCACGGGGACCGGTGGTCGAGACGAGGGACGGAACGGCAGTCAAGGGATGGAACGCCGCGCCCGAGAGGAAGTCCATTGACTGCCACCTTGTGCTGTTAGTCTCGTGTGCAGAGAGACACAGAGACAGAGAGACAAAGAAACAGAGAGACAGAGAGAAAGATAGAGAGAGACAGAGAGAGACAGAGAGAAAGACAGAGAGGGAGAGACAGAGAGAGACAGAGAAACAGAGAGAGACAGAGAGAGACAGAGAGAAAGACAGAGAGACAGAGAGAGAGAGACAGAGAGAGAGAGACAGAGAGAGACAGACAGAGAGAGACAGGAAGACAGAGAGAGAGAGACCTTTGAAAAACCTTTATTGCCCAGCAGCAAATGCTCTGGGACGGTTTCGGTGTTCCATTGCAAGAATCGCCAATAAACAAAAACCAATACTTAAAAAACCGTGCGCGTCATCGCGCTCAAAGCCAGCGACACCAACCACAGTCGAACCCCCCGTCATCACAGTCAACACAGACGTACTACATATCATCGAAGACCGTTCCACAATTAAACCGAAGCGGGGAAAAACCCGGGTGCAAGGTGCGAAACACGCACCGCTCACAAGACACGGGCGATCCTCCAGCCACCAACCAAAACAGGTCCGCCGCGCGCGTCATCGTACGCACAGCCAAACGACACAGCCGATCGTCACCAACACAGGAAGGTTTAATAACAAACCCGCTTCATAACAAAAGATGTGGGGGGGAAAAAAAATGCCCCGGGTCCAGAACGCAACACACGCGCTGCACAGGGGGGGGGGGGGGGGGGGGGGCGAGTCCCCTGCCAGCACAGCCGAGTGCACACGTGCGAAAAATGAAGCTGCCGCGACCTAGGCCGCAAAAAATTGCGCCGGGGTGATTTCAGCGTTTGGGTCGTGCGTGAAACGCCGGACAAACAGGTCTGCGCGCGTCATCGCGCGCGCAGCCAAAGAGAGGCGACGACACATCACAGTGCGAACCGCGCGCCGCCAGGCGGCACGTGGTCACCGTCGACCCAAATGGAGACATCCACAACACAACCGCCTCGCAGCGCAGCTGCAAGCGAAACGAAGCGGGTCCGCGCGCCGCCGATGGTCACCGACAGCGCGGGCGAGCGAGCGCGCGACGTCATCACGCACCTTGCCACTCTTAACTCCCCGATGCCTGCGACCCACACACACCAAGCCGGTGCTTGGCGGCGGCGGCGGCTACCGGGGAGGGCTTTAAATACGAGAGGCGCTTCGTCTCCTCTTCCTTCCTCTTCCCTTTCTTATCTCTCTCCTCCTCCTTCTTCTTCTTCCTCCTCCTTGCCTTTTGCGCAAGAGCCCTCAGTTTAGAGGACTGCCGCCGACTGACGCGGTACTTTTGAGGCTCGTGGCAGAGCCGTTGCGCGACTCCCGCAAAGCGGAACACGTCTGGGAGGGCGCCCAAGACGCGATCCCCATTCCCGAACTTGTCCGAACAGTCACATTCACCGAAATTGAAGCCGGAATCGAGAACGGAAACGGGGTCGTGAACGCAATCGAAATCGACAAAACGATCGCAATCCTGCTTGCGGGTCTTATCCGAGCCGTACCCCTCGTCCCCCCACTCTTTCGGGAGGCTCGCTCCACCCACGCCGCTCGCACTGCTCACGACGACGCCGCCGCCGCCCGACTCTGACAGAGAGTCCGACCCCGACTCCGGTTCCCCGTCGTCGGGGTCCTCGCGCGTGCCCTCCTGGGGCCCGGCGGCCTCTTCCTCCGCCGAAACCCCCGGGGCCGGGGTCTCCCCCTTCGGCTCGGGGCGGGTCCTCTCCCCTGGCTTGGCAGCTCCCGCCCCGTCTGGCGAGGAGGCGGGCTGCTCGGCGTCCACCGCCGCCGCGGCACCGTCAGGTGCGGCGGCGGCGGTGACGGTGGCGGTGGTGGCCCTCGACTCCGGGTCGGCCGAGGCCGAGCCCGGGTTCGCTGGCCGCTCCGCCACCGCGGCGTCGTCCGACGAGCGGAGTTCGCCGCCGTCGTCGTCGCCGTCGCCCTCCGTCGCCGCGGCCGTGCGGTCCTCCGGCGCACCGTCGTCGCCGGCGACCACCGTCCGCTTCGAGGGGGGCCCGACCCCTCCCTCTGCCGCGGGACCGCTCGTAACCTTGCGTCTTGTCGGCTGCCCACAGGTGGCACCGTCGTGCTCGCCCTCGAGCGTCGGTGCCACGCAGCCAGCTGCCGAGGCAACGGGATCCTCCCGCCGCCCCTGCAGCAGCTGCTGATGTTGCCGCTGCTGATGTTGCCGCTGCTGCCGATGTTGCCGCTGCTGATGCTGCTGCTGCTCCGGCTGCAGCCGCGGTTTCCGCTGCTGCTCCGGCTGCTCCACCCGTGCCGTCGCAGGCGGCACGGCAAACCCGTTTGCACTACTCGGGCAGTTCCTCCGGGCGTGGCCCTTGCCTCCACAAACGTAACAACGCTTGCCAGCCGTGGATGCACGGACCGTGTACACATGGCCCTGCACCGTATATTTGAAGTTCACGTCCAGGTCCACGTTGTCGTCCTTCAGGACCATAAAAACCTGGCGCTGGAGCGATAACACGTGCGCCAACCTAGGGTCCCTCGTTCGTAGAGGCAGCAGCGTGATCTTCGACACCGCCGTCCCGTAGCGATGGAGGTCCCGCAGGATGTCGGCGCTGCTCAGAAAGGGCGGCGCGCCCGAGAGCGCCACCCTGACGGCGGGCGTAGAGAGCGGGGCGCACCGCAGGTGAAGCTCACCCACGGTGAGCCCCGTCTCCACCAGGCGCGCCGCCATCGCCTCCTCCGCCACGTACACCGTGACCCCTCCGCTCTGCCGCTGGGCCGCGACGACGCCGGCGTAGCCGACGCACGCGGCCACCGCGGCGGCGACGGAGTCGACGGCGATCTCCGACGGCGGAAAAACGGCGAGACCGTTCCTCCTCGTGAGGCTCTCCAGCGCGATGCGCTGCGCCATGATGATGAAGCTGCTAACCGCAGCTACACCTGTGCGCGCGTTCGTTGTAGTCGCCGCTGCTCGTTAGCGTTGTCTTCTGTGCAGCCCACGAGCCCGCTCGAAAAGGTGATTTTTTTCTCGCGCGGCTCAGTGAGCAAAAAATAAAGAAGAAAATCAAAAGGGAATAAGCCATTACAAAACGAGGGGAAGAGCGATGTTTAAACTCCCCATTGTGTCCTCTCTCAGGCTTGGCCTAATTGATTGAATGATTAGGCCCCCATTGTTACAGGTGAGCAGCGCGGAGCTCCACCTGGATGCAGCCTCCCCCGAGCGCGCTCAGAGAGAGAGAGACAGAGTGAGTGGACAACGGCCAGGCAAGGCCCGAATGACCTTTGACTTTCAACAACTGCGACTTTCATCCAGCAGTGGATGGACAACGGCTGATGATTACGATACATTGATTGCAATGACCAGATTTAAGCGTCGCTTTTGTCATTTGTGAACTCAATCCAGCAGTGGAGAGATGACGGTTACCCATGACGACGATGGTTATAAACGGCTATGACATTATCGAGTGTCAAATTGATGCATAATCGTCGTTGCATTTTTTTCCTCTTCTGGACGGGTGTGGAGCGGTGGCGCAGTGGTTAGCACACTGCACCATGAAGCCGGCACGGACTCAATATGCTACTTAGGCCGAACCCTACTTGCACCGGCCCCGACTAAGCTCCTTCACCTACCCGTTACTCATCACAGAACCCGGTGAAGTATGGCCAAACACCCCCCCCCCCTGCATCGCCAACCACCGCCACGCGTGGGGGGAGGGGCCTTCTTCTAGCAGTGGATAAATCAGCGGCTGTACGCATTGCTGATATTGTTGTTGCACCATTAAGGTGAGTTTCTGGACGAGGGAGAGTGAGTTTGCGAGAGAGAGGGGGAGCCGCCAGCCTCTTCCGCCTCTGACACCTCTTCTTCATCATCTCGATCAATTGATGTCGCTTTTTTTGTTTTTGGCAAATTCCCTCCCTTTGCCCCGGGTGCTGCCCTCGATTTCACCCCAGCCGCGTGCAGTGTGAGCCTGGGGTCTCACAGCGTGCTGAGAGTCAGGCAGGCAACGGAGGGAGGGTGGGGAGGGAGGGCAGGGAGGGACCGCAGGGAGGTAGGGGAACGAGAGAGGTAGGAAGAGGGGGAGCAGGAGGATGGGGCGGAGACGAGATGAGACGCAGACATTCCTTCCGGTGACAGAGCTGAAGTCGACGCACGCCACGTGGATGCGGCCGTGACGTTAGCGGCTTGCGGAGATTTCGTCGCGAGAGGTTTTTGACTTTTAAACAACTTTTATTGCCGCCAGCAGCAACAGCACTGTAGGCGATTCCGATATTTATTTTATTATTTAATCGCTTTATCCTTATTATTTTTCTATCCACGTGACTTTACCGAAAGAACCAAAGAATATGGGTTTTACGAGACACGTCCGCACGGACTTTTGAGTTGTTACCCCCCCCCCAGCCTCTCGCCTCCACCTCCCCACACCGCCCCACGTTTAATTTTTTTTGTAATTGTTTGGCCGAGGGTGGGTTTTTTCTGTGCGCGCGTGTGTGAATACTTTGGTTTTCCAGCCCACACGAAGCAAAACGACGAGGTAAATAAAAAAAAGCAGTGGTCAAAATATGAGAAGGGCTTGGTCTACTGGTGAAAAGCAAGGGGCCAGTGACAGTTAGCGGTGAGGCATTGCCAGGTGATTCAATCTTCTATTCTTCTCCGCCGCGTCTGTGCTTCCACCCCGATCACGTGATCATCCTGCATCGGGCACGTGATCATGATGATGTCGATGTCTGCGCGTACATGACGAACTTCTGTCGCACCGTACGTAGCCGACCGTGCTAATCGGAGATGCCGACCGTGCTAATCGGAAGGACAAAATCGGAGGTGCCGGGAGGACATACAGTAATGATGATGACGATGTGGCCAGCAGTGGATAGACCGAGTCTCATGATGATGGTGATCACGCGGCCCGGTGGGTAGCTCTGGCGAGGACCGAGAGACGCTTCCATGGTCTGCGGTCTCACCACAACAGCCACTAAACAGACAGCGTAATCATTGACAAAGCTGCTCCCTCGCTGCTCCCTCGCAGGGCCACGAGAAAGCGTGGCTGTTTGGGGAGGCATTCATTTAGCAGTGGAATGATAATTGCCGATGATAATTCCACTGCTGGGTAATGATGATGATGATTGCTTACGGAGCAAATAATTGTAAAATATTGGCAAGAAATTATAAGTCATTTTGGTTTGAATTGGGGTTGGCTACAAAGTGTCATCGGGGCTGCGCTACTGCACACTAAAAAAATAGCAGAGGCCAGCGGTGGAAATTCCATGTTCGTATGCCAGGAGAGGTTGATCCCACAACTGGTGGAATGATAATGTTCTGAGTGGAATCCCCCAGACGACATTTGAACTATTGACCTTTACCATGGCGAGTCAAGAAGCGCTATGAGCACAGAGCGCCGCCCGGCTGCCCAGTGACCCACAAGGTCACAGGGTCAGATCGCGGAAGCTGGACCTCCCCTAGGTCAACTCAGCCTCAAAATTAGTACCTGGTGCGATGTGTAAACATCGCCACTGGGGAGACAAAGGCGACCGGGCGAGGTGCTGGCCACCCACCCTCTCGTGTGCCGTTCCTGCCTTCATAGGGGCTACTCGCTAACAGCACTTGCCACTACAATGGTGAGTACTATAATGATGATCATTGTGATGATGATGAACATGAGGATGATCATGACCTGTGACAAGGATGATGATGACAATGAAGATACCAACGATTATGATAATGGAAATTATGAGAATGACAAGAATGATAATGATGATGAAAATAATCATGATGATGATGACGACAACCAGTTTGATGATGACAACAATGAGGATGATGATAACAATTAGGATGACAACAATGATGACAACAATGATAACAATGATGATAACAATGAGGATGACGATTACAATGATGACAACAATGATGATGCCAACAATGATGATAGCTACATTGAAGGATAGTGACAATGATGGCAATGATGATGAGGATGACAACAGCGACGAGGTGGACGCGGCAGAACAGGACAGGCGAGGCGAGGTTGGGACGAACGATGCTGACAGCAGTCGCGGTGTACGTGGCAATACGCCGCGGTGGCGAGATGTTATCTCCCTCGCCTGGTATACAGGAGGTCTTGCGATCGACTCCGACCCTTGTATATTCAGAGTTTGTGTGTGTCTCTATCTCTGTGGTCGCGTGGATTTTCCTCCGGTTCACCAGCCCCCCCCCCCCTCCATATTTTGAATCAACATCACGCGTATCGAAAATTTGACCGCTATCAATTTTCCACGTGATAATAATAATAATAACAAGCCACTTTCGTTGAGCTGTTATGCGTGATAGCCAGGGTCGCTTCTCGAAAACAAAAAAAAAACATAACGATACACAGCTCAGTAACTGTGGCAAATGGCGAGGGATTACCCCACTCTCGACCCCAAGCAAGGTCTGGGAGACCCGAGGCCACCTGCCGTGAGACCGCAATGGGGGAGTTGGCAGCGACCTCTCTCGGGGGCGAGGGCTCAACGTGTTGCCAAGGACAGGAAGAAGCGGAGGGAGCTCAATGCGGCCTCGTGTCCCGTCCAGGGATGACGAGGGTTCACTAACTAACTCACGCAGCTCAGTGGCAGCCTTACCTGGTCATATACAAAGTTTCCCTTTCCTTCGTTTCAGTTTTGACACCGCCCGCAGTGAGCGAGCGGTGTCAAAACTCTTCCCTCTCCTTCTCATTCTTCTTCTTGGAAGGCGAAATTCCCCGAAGGCACCTGGTGCCACCGCCAAACCGCGTCAGAACATCGACACCAGGCCGATGGGCACGGCACGGCACGGCTCCGTCGCGAATGGGAAAGAAACACAAATGAGAGACGCGCCACGGTAGCGCTCACGTGGCCAAGCGACCCACACCTTGGACCGCAGAGAAAACAAAGAAAGAGACCCCCCGTATAGCCTTAACAGACTGTAGGGGCAAGTGCTGTTAGCGAACACCCACGAAGGCCGGACGGAACGGCACACGAGGAGGTTTGGGTGGCCAGCACCACGCCCGACCGCCTTTGCCTCCCCAATGGCGACGTTTAACACACCGCACCGGGTACTCATTTGAGGCTGAGCCGACCTAGGGGAGGCCCAGGACCGATTCAGATAATCGTCACTTGGTGTTGGCCGTGAGCGGGAATCGATCCCGGGTCCTCGAATTCACAGCGCGGTGCGATGACCGCTACACCACCGCTCCCCAGCGCAAACCCATCGAGACACGCACAGAGATACATAGAGATACATAGAGATACATTGAATACATGTCGCAGTGCCACTGTAAGTAAGGGTAAGCAAGAACTATTGTTATTGTGCACTCTTATATGAGTCAGGTCCCTTACGAATGGGCATTGATCACACGTTGAAGTAGGCTCTCTGAAACAACAACAACAACCATCACACCATTTAACACGTAGGCTGTCGCGAACAATATAATCCATAAACAGTTGTTTTTTTGGGTTAGATCGCGTAAATATATGTTCTCTATTTTTGGGGGGCTTAGATCGCCTAAATATTTACGCGATCTTCATAATACAGGTGTTTTTTTTTACGTTAGATCGCGTTATTTATTTATTTTTATTTTGAACAACGCCGTTCCGAGTCTGTTGCAGAACAGGCTCGGGCTCAGAGATGAATCCCCTACCATGTAGCCGGTAGCGTGTTCCAGCGTGCCTCGCTCCGGGCCGTAGCTTGCGCGCGACCCGTGCACGCGGCGGGTTTAGAGCAGCAAGTAGCCGCGAGTCGCGGATCGTCAAGTCGGAGTCCATTTGATCGTCTGTCGGAGCCGGCACGCGCCGATCGGCGAGATAGGACGGAGCGGATCGATGGAAACCCTTTAAGACTAGCGGGGCGTTATTCGTACGCAATTCTGTGTTGAAGGCAGTAGCCGGTGCAACCAACACTGCCCACGGAGACGCACAGAGCTGGATTAAAGACAACCCACAGGCGGACTTTAGCCATGCAAGCCAACCTACGGAACCCACAGTACCACCGCTGTGTCCTTCTACGGAGGGGGTGGAACGGCACATCTACGTACACGATCTCTCTCGCTCGCTCTCTCTGTCTCCCTCTGCTGAAGGGCCTCTTCGTCTTGGCGAGCAGACCTCGACATTGGAATTCAGCTCCTGAACGTCTCGCCGTCAGGCCGCAGGAATATCGGGGAACACATCGGAAGAAGCGCGTGCGTTGGGACAGCGATTGTTGAAGAGAGGCGGACGAGATCAGGTTGGGGTGCTTCTGCGAAAGCCGAACTGGTGGATGAAAAAAGTAGAATATCACGAGTGTTGCCATGGCAGGAAGATTGTAAGCGGTGCACAAACTACGCTGCCGTCATGACATACTTGGCAAGCGACACGTTTGTTAGCAAACAAAAGCGGGCAGAAAAACGTTGTGCGCAAAGATACATCGCAGAGAAGTGGTGTAGCGGTTAGCGCTACGCTGTGAGATATATATATATTTATGGGGGGGGGGGGAAGTTTTGCCGGCTGGCGTGCAGGGAGACGTCACCGCGCACATCTGCGTGATGACATGGCCCGCATCCCAGAGCGTCGAGCCGGGTTCGTGCGTCCTTACGTCACGCCTCCACACCCAGCCACCCACCCAGCCACCCACCCAGCCAGCCAGCCACCCACCCAACCACCCAGCCACCCACCCAGCCACCCACCCAGCCACCCACCCACCCAGCCAGCCAGCAACCCAGCCACCCACCCAGCCACCCACCCAGCCACCCACCCAGTCACCCAGCCACCCACCCAGCCACCCAGCCACCCACCCACCCAGCCACCCACCCGCCCGCCCATCCTGCACCCCTGGCCGTGTATCCTCCGCAAATGAGCGGGCAGCGCCGGTTCTAATGAATAATAAACACCTCCCCCCCCCCCCCCCCGATGCGTTCGCGGTGAAGTTCACAGCCACGAGAGCGAGGCACGGGTGAGCACGGGTTACACGCGGTCGGAATGATACACACAAATACAAACACATATATAGAGAGACAGACAACAGGAACACGTGGATTCAAGTAAAAAGGTGAATGACAGCGTTCCAACTGTTGGGAAAGAGTAAGTGGGGCTTGGGCAGGGCACGGTCGCGGCTACAAGGGACGATGTCAGATGGTCACAATATTTAGTTACAGAGTGGCATCCGAAGAGCGGAATGTGCCCGACAGAGACATCCTGCGGAGGAGATGGAGCGATGAAATTAGCTCGTGCGCAGAGGTGCTGGGCGGTCTATTGCGTCACGGTGCCGTGACAGATGGTATCCGTTTGGGGGAAGCCTTCGATTGACCGACGATGATGATGATGTAGTTTTGCTTAATTTCTATGCGTGCCAACAAGCCAAACATCTCTTTCTCATATTTTTATAATTGTGTTGTTGTTAACCAGAAAGTTTCCAACTGGGAAGCCGGACTGCCCGTGTTGGCATCGCAGTCCACCCCCCCCCCCCCCCCCCGCCGGCTCGTAATGCCCCATGCAAATCGCAGGGGCAGCATACTGCAGCCACGGCGAGTTGGCATTTGCTTGGCGGTGCGGAGCGGACAGAAGGCTGGCAGATGGCGAGACACAGAGGTCTGAGTCCAGAGCGGGCATTACGCGTTCTCTAATAGAACAAATAGGGAGAGCGCGTCACAAGCCAATGTTCGCCAGCGGTTAGCGCAACAAACAAAAACTTACTGCCAAAAATCGGTGAGTGCATCGGTGGGGCCGTGCGGCAATGGATAGGCGCGTGCGGCTGTGCGTGGGTGTGTGGGTGAGTGGGTGTGGGTGTCGGTAGTGTAGCGGTCAGCGCGCTGCGCTTCGAACCCGGCGACCCGAGTTCGATTCCCGCTCACGGCCACCAGCACCAGTGGCGATTATCTCAACCGGTCCTTGGCCTCCCCCTAGGTCGACTCAGCCTTAAATTAGTACCTGGTGCGGTGTGTAAACATCGCCACTAGGGAGACAAAGGCGGTCGGGCGTGGTGCTGCACACCCACCCCCTCGTGTACTGTTCCGGCCTTCATAGGTGCTCGCGAACAGCACTTGCCCCAACATTATGTTAAGGCTTTAAGGGGGATCTTTATCTTTTGTATATATCAAGATACAGAAAATGTATATAAGGTAATTGATTAACGTTCAATTATTACACCTGTAACCTTAATAATAATAAGAATACAAAAATAGTCCTTAATTAACTTCAAAAGTTAATTAATCCGGGCGTGGTGAAGATCACCCCCACCCTCACCGCATGCGGCCGTGCCAGTCTCAATAATGCTCGCTGCTAACGGCACTTGCCTCAGTAGTCTGTTAAGGCTATACGGGGGATCTTTGTCTTACTCGGTTCGTAGCGCTGCACTACGAACCCAGTAACCCGGGTTCGATTGCTTCTCACGGCCAATACCAGTGACGATTATCTGAACCGGCCTTGAGCATCTCCTACGTCGACTCAGCCTCAAAGGAGCACCTGGCGCTGTTCGTATAAACATCGCCACTGGGGAGACAAAGGCGGCCGGGCGTGGTGCTGGTCACCCACGCGTGCCGTGCCAACCTTCATAGGTGTTCGCTAATAGCACTTGCCCCAAAAATCAATTAAGGCTATACGGGGGATCTTTGCCTTTGTTATTTCAGGACAGTCCAGGTACAGTGAGGGAAAAAAAGTATTTGATCCCCTGCTGATTTTGTACGTTTGCCCACTGACAAAGAAATGATCAGTCTATAATTTTAATGGTAGGTTTATTTGAACAGTGAGAGACGGAATAACAACAACAAAAAATCCAGAAAAACGCATGTCAAAAATGTTATAAGTTGATTTGCATTTTAACGAAGGAAAGAAGTATTTGTGCCCCTCTCAATAAGAAAGATTTCTGGCTCCCAGGTGTCTTTTATACAGGTAAGGAGCTGAGATTAGGAGCACACTCTTAAGGGGAGTGCTCCTAGCTGCGCGCGGACTTAAGCGATAAACTTCGGCGTGGCTGCACCGACGGTCCGAGGCAGTCGGATCTGCCAGCAGCAATTCTCGTCTCGGCCGCGTGCTTTGCGTCTAGGGTTGCCTTCGTCACCGTCGTCATCGTCGTTTTCGTCGTCATCGCCATGACGTCACAGCTGTCGAGCGACGTCGCGGTCCGATGCAGCACGGCTGCAGTTTCACGTTGGCGTGGTCAAGCCCAGCTCACCGCGGCGAAGTTTGTATCGCCGCGGCGATGTCTCGCTCCTTCGTATTTGCGCATCGGGGCATTGCGTCGCTGCGCCGTCTGACGGCTCTGCTCGGGATGGCCACAGTCGCACCGCTGCTGCTGGAGAGGTTTTTTTTTTTTTACATTTTACATTTGTGCATCATCAGGTATCCGCATCTGCTGCCGTCATTGGTTTTCGCGGTGGATGCCACGTAGAGGTGGGGGACCATGAGCAGCTGCTCTCTCCAAGCTTCATCGAGCGGGGATTGAACTCGCACCGTTGCAGGTTAAGCGCGCGAGGTCCCCACCACCAGCCATGCAACCAAAGCTCCGGAACCCGCAGTACCACCGCTGTGTCCTTCAACGGAGGGGGCTGGAGCGACACATCTACGTACACCAGCGGCCCCCAACGTTTTGGGCACCAGGGACCGGTTTCGTGGAAGACAATTTTTTTCACGGACCGGGGGGGTGGGGGTGGTTCATCTTTGGGTCTTTTCCCCTTTTCAAAGAAGCTCTCCAGCGACGTTTGTTTTTGACTCATTGTGGCTACTAGGGGTTAGAGCTTGTGGGCTTACTCATTGTGGCTACTAGGGGTTAGAGCTTGTGGGCTTACTCATTGTGGCTACTAGGGGTTAGAGCTTGTGGGCTTACTCATTGTGGCTACTAGGGGTTAGCTTGTGGGCTTACTCATTGTGGCTACTAGGGGTTAGCTTGTGGGCTTACTCATTGTGGCTACTAGGGGTTAGAGCTTGTGGGCTTACTCATTGTGGCTACTTGGGGTTAGAGCTTGTGGGCTTACTCATTGTGGCTACTAGGGGTTAGCTCGTGGGCTTACTCATTGTGGCTACTAGGGGTTAGCTCGTGGGCTTACTCATTGTGGCTACTAGGGGTTAGCTTGTGGGCTTACCATTGTGGCTACTAGGGGTTAGCTTGTGGACTTACTCATTGTGGCTACTAGGGGGTTAGAGCTCGTGGGCTTACTCATTGTGGCTACTAGGGGTTAGCTTGTGGGCTTACTCATTGTGGCTACTAGGGGTTAGCTCGTGGGCTTACTCATTGTGGGCTTACTCCTTGTGGCTACTAGGGGTTAGAGCTTGTGGGCTTACTCATTGTGGCTACTAGGGGTTAGCTTGTGGGCTTACTCATTGTGGCTACTAGGGGTTAGCTTGTGGGCTTACTCATTGTGGCTACTAGGGGTTAGCTTGTGGGCTTACTCATTGTGGCTACTAGGGGTTAGAGCTTGTGGGCTTACTCATTGTGGCTACTAGGGGTTAGAGCTTGTGGGCTTACTCATTGTGGCTACTAGGGGGTTAGAGCTCGTGGGCTTACTCATTGTGGCTACTAGGGGTTAGCTTGTGGGCTTACTCATTGTGGCTACTAGGGGTTAGCTCGTGGGCTTACTCATTGTGGGCTTACTCCTTGTGGCTACTAGGGGTTAGAGCTTGTGGGCTTACTCATTGTGGCTACTAGGGGTTAGCTTGTGGGCTTACTCATTGTGGCTACTAGGGGTTAGCTTGTGGGCTTACTCATTGTGGCTACTAGGGGTTAGCTTGTGGGCTTACTCATTGTGGCTACTAGGGGTTAGAGCTTGTGGGCTTACTCATTGTGGCTACTAGGGGTTAGAGCTTGTGGGCTTACTCATTGTGGCTACTAGGGGTTAGAGCTTGTGGGCTTACTCATTGTGGCTACTAGGGGGTTAGAGCTTGTGGGCTTACTCATTGTGGCTACTAGGGGGTTAGAGCTCGTGGGCTTACTCATTGTGGCTACTAGGGGTTAGCTTGTGGGCTTACTCATTGTGGCTACTAGGGGGTTAGAGCTCGTGGGCTTACTCATTGTGGCTACTAGGGGTTAGCTTGTGGGCTTACTCATTGTGGCTACTAGGGGTTAGCTTGTGGGCTTACTCATTGTGGCTACTAGGGGTTAGCTTGTGGGCTTACTCATTGTGGCTACTAGGGGTTAGCTTGTGGGCTTACTCATTGTGGCTACTAGGGGTTAGAGCTTGTGGGCTTACTCATTGTGGCTACTAGGGGTTAGAGCTCGTGGGCTTACTCATTGTGGCTACTAGGGGTTAGAGCTCGTGGGCTTACCAGCAATGTGACTGAGACTAGTGCGCAGTGCGGGAAAGAGGCGCGGACGGAAGTGGTAAATAATAAAATAATGGGCGGGCCACGTGCGGACTCACCGCTCTCACCTCCTGCTGTGCGGCCCGGTTCCTAACAGGCCACGGACCGGTACCGGTCCGCGGCCACGGGGTTGAGGACCCCTGACGTACACGATCTCTCTCTCTCTCTGTCTCTGTCTCCCTCGTCGTGGCGAGCAGACTTCGACATCGGGATTCAGCTACCTGGCAACTCGCCGTCACGCCGCGAGAATAGAGGGGCTCCCCACGCGCTCTGCCTCCGTGGAACGAGCAGAATCCTCCGCCGTAGCCGCCACGGGAGCGTTCATCAGCAACACGACCGGCGCACTGCGCACGACCAATCGATTTTTCTGAACCTGGTGAGCAGTTTGGCGCGACGCTCATCTTCCGTTCACAGACCTGAGCAAGTGGTGTCAAACTCCACATTCCCATGGTGGGGTCGAGTCATTCCATGCGACGACCACTGTTGAGTTCCCCACAAGTTGGTAACTATTTTACCGACCCACAGAGGGGATGATGGGCCGAGTAAACACCCCCACCGCAACCAGGATTTGAGCTTCCGATCGATCGCGAGCCATGTGGCTCTCCCGCTGTCGTCTTCACCGTCAAGAAATTCCAAAGTTGGCTCGGACAGAGGGGATGATGACGACGACGATGATGACGACGATGACGACGATGATGACGACGATGACGGCCGATGATACGAGACTAACAGCGGAGTGGCAGCCGAACTAGAGAGCGCGTTCGGCAGAGGACGTGGACCACGCGCAGGAGCTGTATCAGGACACATGATATGTTAGTCGTAGTCGAGGAATCCGATGAGCTATGAAGCTCTTTTCCACAGATGCGTTGTTGCGTCACGAGCACGTACATGGCGGTCTCGTGGGTGGGGGAGGGTGGAGGGGGGGGGGCTTCATCCAGCAGTGGATAGAGCACGACAGGTGATTATCGTAGACATCAAGTAGGTGACCACAGTGGCTATAGGGGACCGCGCTGTGAATCTGGCCGTCCCTGAGTTCGACTCCCGGCCAGGACTATGACCGTCAGTGGCCACGTGGTTATGTCTCCGGGCCACGTAGCGTCCCGTTCCACCAAACCCGCACTGACCAGCGAGGTGAAGTATGGTCGCACATCCCCCCGTGACACGTCACGGCGTTGCGGAGGCGGTCATCCAGCGGTGGATCGACAAAAGGGGCCCGAAGATTTCTTTGCACGAGTTCGTAGCGCAGTGCGCTAACACGCTACGCCCTCCGCTCCCACACACACACGCACAAATACAAAGATCCCCTATATAGACTTAACAGACTGTAGGGGCAAGTACTGTGAGCGAGTACCTATGAAGGCCAGAAACGGCACACGAGGGGGTGGGTGGCCAGCACCACGCCCGACCGCATTTGTCTCCCCAGTGACCATGTTTTAAACGCACCGCACCAGGTAATAATTTGAGGCTGAGTCGACCTAGGGGAGGCCCAGGACCGGTTCAAATAATCGTCACTTGGTGTTGGCCGTGAGCGGGAATGGAACTCGGGTGTCGCCGGGTTCGTGACGCAGCGCGCTAACCGCTACACCACCGCTGCCCACACAGGCACACACACACACAGGCACACACACACACAGGCACACACACACACAGGCACACACACGCACGTATCCCACACACACACATGTACACACACACACATGTATACACACACACAGGCACGTACGCACGTACCCACACACACAGGCAGACATGCACGTACCCACACACGCACGTATCCCACACACACACACACATGTACACACACACATGTACACACACACACGCACGTATCCCACACACACACAGGCGCACACATCTCAGGGGAGGTCCGCCGGGCGAGCGTGTAATCTGTGGCCGCGTGAGCCCCGCTGGGCTCGCGAGGTGAAGCGAGCTCCGTGCGAGGCCACGGAGGGCGGCACAAAGCGGCCTCGCCACTCGGGCGGAGCTCCGACAAAACGGGCGGCGGGAACGAGGGGGGGGGCAGGGGGGGGCACAGCGACTCTAACAAAGGCAAAGCTCCCCCGTATAGCCTTCGACAGGGTTTTGGGGCAAGTGCTGTTTTGCGACCACACCCGCGATGGGGAACGGGGCCACACAGCGACTCTAAAGCCCCCTCCTCCTGAGCCCTCGCCACCCTAGCAAAGGCAAAGCGCCCCCCGTATAGCCTTCGACAGGTTTTTGGGGCAAGTGCTGTTTCGCGACCACACCCGCGATGAGAAACGGGGTCACACAGCGACTCTAAAACCTCCTCCTACTTCCTGGACCATCGCACCCTTGCAACGAGCTCGTGAGACAGAGACAAAGCTCCCCCGTATAGCCTTCGAAAGGCTGTTGGGGCAAGTGCTGTTCGCGACCACACCCGGGTTGGTGGAGCGTGGCCACACAGCCGCTCCAAGGCCTCCTCCTCCTGGGCTATCGCAACCTTGCAACTAACTCACGAAACAAAGACAAAGCTCCACCGTATAGCCTTCAGTAGACTGTTGAGGCAAGTGCTGTTCGCGAGTAACACCGATGAAGGCCGGCACAGCAAACCAGGGGTTGGGTGGCCAACACCTCGATGTGTTAACACGTCTCAGCAGGTACTCACTTGAGGCTGAGTCGACCTAGGAGTTGAACTGGGGTGGCCGGGTTCGTAGTGCCTCGCGCTAACAGGTACACTACCTCTCCGCAAGCGCGCACAACGCACTCACACTCTCACATTGGCACTCAAACGCAAGGGCGATGCTTTCCCTATAGCCAACGACCCGTGATGGGGAACGCATTCGTTACATCCTCCTCCTTCACTCTCCTCCTTCACTCTCCTCTTTCACTCTCCCCCTCCTTCACTCTCCTCCTCCTTCACTCTCCTCCTCCTTCACCCTCCTCCTTCACTCTCCTCCTTCACTCTCCTCCTCCTTCACTCTCCTCCTTCACTCTCCTCCTTCACTCTCCTCCTCCTTCACCCTCCTCCTTCACTCTCCTCCTTCACTCTCCTCCTCCTTCACCCTCCTCCTTCACTCTCCTCCTCGTTCACCCTCCTCGTTCACTCTCCTCCTTCACTCTCCTCCTTCACCCTCCTTCATCCTCCCCCGTCACCCAGACGAGGCCCATGGTTACGAGTCCTGCGGCGGCCTTTATTGACGACCAGCGTGCATTGATCTCGCGACGTAGAGCGCTCAGACGTCTTAGTGCCCGGCCTTTTGGCTGGGTTACACATCTATATATAGTTAGTATCGTCGTAATAGTATTAAGTGGGAAAACAGCTGGCGCTGTGGGGATAATGGGGATAAGCGTCCGAATCCACAGATGCACGTGTTGTCCATTTCCTTTGCGTCTCGTCACTGCATCTCTAAATCCACTACCGCGATGACGTCATCCCGCCGTGACGTCACAACGCATCCCCGATTATGACGTCGGCCGCTCGCGTGCGGAGGGAGGCGCGCCGTGGGTGGATCGTTGCGTCGAGGGACTGTGAGAAGTGGCGATGGCGGCGGCCGCGCGGGTGAAAGGCCTTCATCCAGCAGTAGATTGATCGTGGCTGATGATGCTGATGATCAATGATTTATCTTTGGCATTCGTTATGCGTGGTCGCTGTATTTGGTTAATTTCCACGTAAAATGGCATTCAGCGGAAAAACAAAATTCTCTTTGGATTTTCTGTACAACGATGTCGGCAGCACACCAACGAAGAAGGATAATGCATATGAAGATGAGCCATTGCCCGAAACGTCTCCTATTGACGTTTTGATGAACAAATAAAAAAAATAGGTGTTTTTACTTTCTGGCAATAAAACAACAAGGTGTTTAGATGTTGAAACACCAATTAGATAGACTTTTGTAAGGTACCAAGTCTAGTTGGTGTTTGAACATCTGAACGCCTGTTGTTTTATTAGCAGATATGGTTAAACCTATTTTTATTTTTCATAATTTTTTATGCTGGAACAAAAAGTTTCCATAGTTATAACTGCTCGGACACGAGCTATGAATGATCTGACACGTGCATTGTCTTTGTATTGGTCGCCTTTTGGCATTCTCTGGCTTAAGGGGCTGTCCTTAAATGACGTCACGCGATTTTGGACGATTTTTGACCCCCCCCCCTCCCTCGTCACACGGCGTCACAAAAAGTCAGACCCCCCCCCCAAAAAAAAACATATTTTCATTTTGAAAATAAAACATGCTTCAAATCGCTTCAAACTATTGTCATTGTAGTGCGTATTTAATGTGGCGTTGCACTCTGATGTTGTAGGAGTGTTGTTATAACAATTCTATGTTTATTTTTAGTTGCGCAATTTTGATGTGACGTCACATTTCTCAAACACCCCCGCCCCCCCTCGTCACACATCGTCACAAATGTCTGACCACCCCCCCCTCCCCCTAGGCGCGTGACGTCATTTATGGACGGCCTCTAACACTGGTGGAGAGACGAGGCCATAGAGAACGCTGTCTCTGGTATTATGGATGACATTGGTCGTGAAAGCCTACGCGTTAAACTTTCTCTGGTGTCGGCCAACCAGTCTCAAAGACAATGCAATACGTTATTATCAGAGCGCGTTTGTTTGCATGTTTTGTCGCAAGCAACGTGTGGTTAATGCAGACTTGATGCCTTGCATCGGTGCATATTTGGTGTTCGATCATATTAACACAACCTCTGTTTTATTGCCAGCAAGGTTAAAACCTATTTTTTTATTTTTCATCATTTTTTTAATAACTGGCAAAAAGGTCACGTGAATATTTACTTTTCCTTGTGAAGGCAGCGACGCCGCCAGATTTTAAACTTTTATCTCAGGGCAGTGCATCCATCACGCGCGTCTGAGCAGAGTCCGTGGAAGCGGTTATCACAGATCTACTTCTGGGATCCCTTCAGGGGACCTCTTGTTATCGACACGCTAGGAGCGGTGTGCGTTCCCGTAGACCTCACTGTCGGGAAATATTTATCGTCGCACGGCAGTCAAAGGGACATTTGCGGCGGCACATTCGTGAGCAGCACTGCCTTCAAAAGAGAGAGAGGGAAAGTCAACTAATATAGGCGACCTTTTGGGTAATGGCACCTTCTCCACAGCACGCAGAGAGACCGGCCGGGGAGGACGATCCCTGAGTGTCATTGACATCGCTGGACTTTGGCCAAAATTCTACAACGCAATTTTAATTCTAGATTTAAAGCTTTCGTGACTGCAAGGATCCATACTCTTTGGTTCTATTCGGTAAAGTCACGTAGGTAAAAAATAAAACAACAAAAATCACGACGTTTCGGCCGCAACACAAGCGGCCTTCATCAGGTGAAGGGACCAGACTGTCTCGAGGACAGCGCTGGAGTGAACACAGCCACGCTCAGACCGCGACCTTTAAGCTGTGTGCGAGGAAACAAGGTGCCTTGACAAAGGAATTCGCATAAAAATTAGCATTTGATTGGCCGACTTAGCATGATGAACGGTGTAGAGGTGGTGTACATGCGGGTGAACATGTTGCTGTAGTTGTTGTTGTTGTGTGCAGTCGGCGGTGGTGACTTGTCCTCGAGCCCCGCATCAACTCACCACGTTAGAGAGCCCCCCCCCCCCCCCCCCGGTTTAATCACCGGCGAATAAAATCACAACCCGGATTCGAACCGAAGCAGCTTTCGCAGTGGTGCCGGCTCAGCGCTGTGACCCGTGAGCCAGACGCTCACCCTGAAGAGTCGCCACCGCTGTGAGTTAATATCCACGCTACCGCCAGGTCCGTAACTGTCGCTGCTGCTGCTGCTGCCAGGAGATGGTGAGGTGGATGGTGGTGAGGTGGGTGGATGGGTGGTGGTGAGGTTGAAGGAGGTGGGTGGGTGGGGTGGGGGGGGAGACGCGGTTGATCAGAAGGAGCAAGTGGAGCAGGAGGAACAGATGGGGCGGTGGGTCAGCAACTCTCCGCCCGTCCACTACGCCCGGTTGCTCAAAGTCCGACTCGCGCGACGAGATGAGAGCCGATGCTAAGGGAAAGCGGCAACCGTGAAGGATTTGAAAGCTGGAGGGGGGAGGAAGAGGGGGGGCAGTTGGTGGGGGGGGGGGACGACGACGCAGCAATGGGGGGGGGGGGGCACACGAGGGCGGAGGAGACGCCGCAGATGATGTTTCCATTATCGGACAAATGATTTGGTGGTGGCTACTGCGTGTTGGCATTGGCGGGGCGATAAGGACGAATAATAATCAGATTAACGCGTTCCTTGTCGATAACACTCACTCTGTGTGGGGTGTCCGTGGAGGAGGGGGGCGGATTAAAATGACAACTGTGTAATAGGCGACGTTTCGGGCATTTGTCCTCCTTCACAAGACAAATACAAAGATCCCCCGCGTAGCCTTAATGGACTGTCGGGGCAAGTACTGTTAGCGAGCATCTGTCAAGGCCGGCACGGCACACGAGCGAATGCGTGGCCAACACCACGCCGGCCGCCTTTGCCTCCCCAGTGATGACGTTTACACACCGCACCAGGTACTCATTGGAGGTTAAGTCGACCTGGGGTAGGAGGCCCAGGACCCGTTTCAGATAATCGTCACTGGGTGTGAGCGGGAATCGGACTCAGGTCGCAAGGGGTTCGAAGCGCAGGGTGCTAACGGCTACACTACCTACACACACACACACACGTGTAGAGTGCTTTGGCACAGCTTGTTGATTGTATAGTTTGGATGACTATTGGAACATTCATATCACCGGGAGAATGAGACCCCCTCCCCCATCTCTCCCTACCCCCCGTGGCTTCGTGAGCAGTCGGTGGAAGCTGCGCGGTGAGGACTCGCGAACGGTTCGCCATCGACGAGGTTGTGAATCCGCACGCGAGAGTTGTGCCAACGTAGCTCTCAGTGATCTAAGAACGAAACGAAGGAAACTCAACACCCATGGCTGTGCGTGCGTGACCTTTAAAGGGGGCAAAGGGCCCTTCTTTCTTGCACGCCAATTATTGATGATGATGATGACGGAGCGACTTGTTAAACAATCATCGGTGATTGTTTAACAAATGGTGTGTTGACTGTTGTGTTGGCCCACTCTCTGGTTGGATTGCATTGTGTTTCTGAGTTTACTATGGGTTTTTTTTACTCATTCATTCGTACCTGACGATGGTTGCTTGTGTTGCAATCGAAACGTCGTATTCTATTATTATTTCATTTATTTTCTTTCTACGTGGCTTTACCGACAGAAGCAAAGAGCAATTCCTGCGGTTACTAAAGCTTCGAATCTAGTTTGAAAAGTTTCGAATCTAATTTGAAAAGCTTCGAAACTAGTTTAATCACTGCCTTTTGATGAGTCAGGGTCTAAACTAATTCAAATCATTTTTGTATTTTACCAAGTGAGGCCCACTGAGCGGTACAAGTGATAGCTCATCACGTGGACATTCATTGCAGCCAAATACTCTCGAAACGCGTGTTTCTAAATGTGGAGGGAGAATCCGGAGGACCGGGAAATAAATCCACGCGACCACGGGGAGAGCACACAAACTCCAAATGTACAGCAGGAGTCAGGGTAGGCATCGAACCCACGACCTCCTGTACACCAGGCGAGGTAGTTAACATCTCACCACCGTGACGCCCTTGTCAAAACGAGCGATTCATGGAATTCGCCAAACATCACTGATGCTTGACCCTCCTGAATAAGAGTCTATAGATTCCGTGAGGCTTTGCTTGGTAAATTATTTGATTATAATTTCTTGTGCCAGGCCTGTGAAAACGCAAAAAAATATGGAGCGGTGGCGCAGTGATTAGCACTTCACTGCGTTCTGATTCCGGCAAGATTAGTTCGATTGTCGGTCGCGGCTAACGTCAGTGGCGAGTGAAGTGGTGGCTGATATTACTCCAACGATGGAGGATGACGATAACAACAACCAAGGATGATGATGATGATAGTCACGATGATGAAAGTCCTGATGATGATGACGATGAAAGCCATGATGATGATGATAGTCATGGTGATGATAGTCTTGATGATGATGATGATGAAAGTCACCATGATGATGATAGTCCTAGCGATGGTGACCATGATGACATTCATGATGATGATAGCTGTGATGATGATAGCCCTGAACGATGATGTTGATAATGATGATTAGAGTCATGATAATGATAGTCATAGCGACGACAACGATGATTGTGATGATGCAGACTTCTGTGCGTTTAGGTGGAATTTCCCCTCCTGTTCATGCAAATTGTGATAGCGAAAGCGACGACGATGATGATGACGATAGGCACGATGATGATGATGCTCGGGTTTGAGATAAAGCCTGCTCCGATTTGCACTCTAATCTCTCTGACCCACGTTGCTCTTCCACTCCGTCTGTATGCCCGGCACAGCGAGAGGGTCCCGCTTAAAGAACCCCGACACTTTGCTCTCTCTCTCTCGCTCGCCCTCTCTCGCTCGCTCTCTCTCTCTCCCTCTCTCAGCACCGCACAAAACCACGCTCTCGCAATAGGGCCTCTTTAATCCCCGGCATCAAGGCCCGATTGGCCAAGCCAAGCCGACAGCATCTTTTGTGGAAGAGTTAATGAAAGTTAGCGCTTTATCGCCCATATCCCAGATGATCGCATGCCGGTAAAGCCGCTCATTGTCCGCAGATTAGGTGAGCCCAATATGATGGAGTCTCGTAGTGAAAACAAAGCAAAACAAACCGCCCTCCCCCCCGCTCCCCCCCCTCCCCCACAGCCCCCACCGCCCCTCCCCCCACCTCCGCCCTGGAATCAAACCTCTGAAAATACTCCACATAACAAGAGCGCCTATGGAGAAAACGATTCCATTCACAAAATTTTCGCTTTGCGTTGCGCGCTTAATATTTTACGAAGTTGCTGGGTGGTGGCGAAGCTGATGCCGTCACTGTTGCTGCTGCTGCTATCAGCGATTTCAACTGCTGGGTTGAGATCATCTCACTCACTCGCAAACTCACCCATTCAATCACCACACTGCAGGACACAACGACACACTCACTCCCCCACCAGCTCACTCACCCACCAAATAATCCATAGACTCACTCACCCACCTCGACCATTGACTTGCTGCTCACTCGCCCACTTACTCACCGACTCACGCACTCAACACACCAGGTCACAACACCGCTCCTGTCGGCTTCTTCCCTCGTACCCGCTCCACTGTGGAGTCCACAAACATCGTCGTCGTCAAATGCATCGCGCGGCGCTTTCAGACGCGCTTCTGCGGCCGTCTGGAACGTTCTTCCTGCCGACATTCGGAACCCGCTGGAGCTATGCACTTTTAAATCATCATCATCATCCTAGATTGACAAACTCATTTCTGTTTGAACGGCTTTGTGTGTGTGTTTCAGATGGTTGTCCTTCCCCCGCACACATTTCTCTCTCTCTCTCTATGCCCGCACGCTCTAACAAAGGTGCAGCCCTGCAGTGTCCCGCTCACGCCACCTGCTGCTTGCGGCAGGGGCTTCTGTTGTAGAGGACACTGGGGCCCAGGGTAGTATAAATAATTTGTTTTTATTTTACCAGGTTTAATGCCCCACTGAGTTACGTCGCTCTATTTTTCAGAAGCGAGCTTGCTTTCGCAAATGATCGCTCAACGAAGTGGCTTATCGCCCGGAAATGTATAGCGGCTGCGATGATTACTCTAAACGCGTGGATGTTGACTCAAAACATGTGGAGGGGGAAAAAAATAATCGGGGGGCCGGCGAGAAAAGTCCACGCGACCGCGGGGAGAGAGACACGCAAACTCCAAACATACAGCAGGCGTCAAGATCGGGATCGAACCCACGACCTCTTGTACACCAGACGAGGTAGTAAACATCTCCGCAAAGCGGCCAGCTGCAGCGAGGTGTCGTCTCAAACTCGCTCGATTAACAACATTCAGCGGCAGCAGTGGCGACTAAAAAAAGTGAAATATTTAATTTAAACAAGGGGGGGGGGGACATAAAACGAAATGATAAACGAATCAAAGTGCCGACTACACCGAGCATCTTCTTGTTTCCTCTGATTGTAAAAAAAAGAGTGGAGCAGCAACTGAGATTCGCCCGCCCTCTCTCTCTCTGTCTCTCTCCCTCTCTCTGTCTCTCTCTGTCTCTCTCTCTCTCACCCAGGCTGTCTGTCACCCAGGCTGGGCCAAACGCCACACGGTCGACGCCACGCACAGGCGGAGCTCCGAGTGGCCGGCGCTAATCTCACTACAGCTGTCGTCCGGACTCTACGGCGATGCTGACAAAACGTCCGGCAGATGCTCTGATAACAGCCCCGCCCCCACCCCCCACACCCCCACCCCCCTCGCCCCCCACACACACTCACCCCCTCCGCGCGCTCCCCTACACAAACCCCCACCCCTCCCACCCACCTCCCCCCTCCTTCTCTCTCTCGCATCTCCAGACCATCTCCTCCTCATTGCCCCACTTTCACCCCTCCGCCTGTACCCCCCTCCCCAAACTCCTCCCCCCCAACCCCCACTACTTTACGGATAGAGCCCCTCCCTCCTCAGTGGTCATTATAGTCATGGGTATCGTCACTGTCATCATTACAATAGTATCATTGTCACCATCACACTCATCATCCTCACTACCATCATTATCATCACAATCCGTCATCATCGTGGCTATCATCACAATCATCATCACTGTCATCATCACTATCATCATCACGATCATCATCATTACTATCATCACTTTCATGATAATCATTATCATCACTATCATCATCATCGTCACAATCATCATCATGATGCCTATCATCACTATCATCATCACTGTCATTATCACTCTCATCATCACGATCATCATCATCACTATCATCATCATTACTATCATCACTTTCATCATCATCATCGTCACAATCATCATCATGTCTATCATCACTATCATCATCATTGTCATCATCATTGTCATCATCATTGTCATCATCATTGTCATCATCATTGTCATCACCAGCAGCAGACATGCCACGTATTGTCATTGTTGTCGATATCAGCTGCAGAGTAAATCAATCACCATCACCAGGCAGTGCAGTGGTGATATTCGCGTGGCCTCACAGCACGAAGCACCTGAGTTCGACTCCCGATTCGGGCTCCTCTCTCGTCTGTATATTCTATCCCCCCTCTGCATAACTTACCTCTGGGTGCTTCGGGTTTTCTTCCCATGGCTAAAAACAACCTTACAATGTCACCGGTGTTGGACAAACATCCCGATGCAGTACCAGGACCCTCCTGGAAACCAGGGCCCAGACTCACCGTGGCTATCTTAGTAAATCAGTCATTATTTAATGATATTTGTATATATATATCTCATGTATCGGTAGTCCTACACGAAGAGGGTTATGCAAACAAACATCCCCCGCATAGTCGTGACAGACCGTTGGGGCAAGTGCTGTTAGCGAGCACGTATGAAGGCCGGGACGGAACATGAAGGGCTGGGTGGCCAGCACCACGCCCGACCGCCTTTGTCTCCCCAGTGGCGATGCTTTTTACACACCGTACCAGGGACTAATTTGAGGCTGAGTCGACCTAGGGGAGGCCCATGATCGGTTCGGATAATCGTCACTGGTGGTGACCGTGAGCGGGAATGGAACTCGGGCCAGCAAGGTTTGTAGCGCAGCGCGCTAACCGCTACACTACCGCACCCCGCGTTGTACAAAGACAAAGGTCTCCCGTACAGGCTTAACAGACTGTTGGGGAAAGTGCTGTGAGCAGCGAGAATTATTGACGCTGATACGGCGTCACGAGGTTCGGGGGTGGTCTTCACCACGGCCGGATCAATTCACTTTTGAAGTGAATTAATTAAGGACTATTATATTTTGTCTTAAGATTACATGTGTAATCGTTGAACATTCATCAATTATATTTCGTCTCAATTCAGTAATTTGAAAAGAAGAAGTCAAATGGATATTAACTATAAGAATCGACGAAATAAAAACTTTAAGAAAAACAATTAAACTGTTTTCAGGCCAGTGTTCAGATAAATGAAATAAGCCTACGTGTCCTGACTTTCGGGCCACCTTGTATACATCGACTATCTCGTCAACGAGCACGTAAACCATCATCACGTAAGAATCAGAATCAGAAAGGGTTTTATTCGCCATGAAAGTTCACACCGACACGTAATTTACTTTGGCAGGATCGTGCATACATTCAACATATAGGAATCTAAAATCTTAAATAAGTTTTAAACAATTCTTACTATAATAATAAGGGTTAAAAGTCTAACTAACACCAAGGGGCTGAAGTATATAAAATTGAATACATATCGAATGTAAAATAGCTTTAAGATATAATAAAAAAAATACAAATAGGTTAACATAGTTAATATCGGCAAGGTGTCATTATGTAGATAAAATGTTAAAATCAGTGTAAGCCCTTGGCCTTGTTTAACAGGCCAGCAGCAGATGGGAAGAAACTGTTTTTATGGCGTGAGGTTTTGGTCCTGATGGACCGAAGCCTTCTTCAGGTCACCATCGCAGCAGCAGCAGCAGTGGCGGCTTTTGGCCATGGTCATCGAGCAAAGACGGTGATCACCGCTTCCAGATGCGCCTCTGCGGCCGTCTGGAACGCTCTTCCTTCCGACATTGGGATGCCCACTGGAGCTACGGCACTTTCAATTCTAGATCGAAAGCTCATTTCTTTCGAACTTATTTTTTGCCTTTGGTTTGGTGCCCTTCGCCCGGCGCCTCCGATTTAGCACGGTTGGCGATGTACGGTGCGAAAGAAGTTCAACATACGGTACATAAACAGCACATTCGGTAGAAAAAGTCACACGGGCAGGAGTCTGTTCTCGCTTACACGTTGATGTGTGGGGTAGGAGGGAGGGGTTGTGTGTGCTGTCGAAATAAAACTTCGTTTGTCTTTTCTGATGACCATTTTGTTCATGAGCCACGTGAAGCTACTCTATCAGGCGCACTATTATCCTGCAACAACAACAACAACAACAACAAATCTTTGCTGGCTGACTGGCTGGCTGGACGGACAGACGAACGCGTCCTAAGGATGTGCGCGTTGTTGGTAGTAGCTGAGTGTGGGGGGCAGCGGGGGGGGGGGTGATGTGGGCTGAGGTGGGGGGGGGGGGATGGTGGAGGGGGAGGAGGGATGGTGGAGGGGTGTGGGGGTTTGGGAGTTGCTCACGGAAACCCAAGTGTCGCGACAAACTCGCGATGAGCCGCTTCCGTTGAGAAGCGAAATGAATCGCGACGTCGTTCATCCACCACCCCCGCCCATCCTTTGTGGCGACGGCAATTATTGCCCAGTGCGGCAGTTTGATTGTTTCCACTTAAAATGCGCCGTAGCGTTTCCTGACGGACGCCGCCGTTCGCGAAAGAAATAAATAAAAAATAATTAGAAAAATATTTTTTTTTACCCCCCCAACCCCCCGCGAGATTTCGTTCGTTTTCACGCTAAAGGGTCCTCGGCGGAGGAGCGGTGGCGCAGCGGTTAGCGCACTCTGCCGCTACGAACCGAAAGCGGCGCCACCGCAGCGCCCTAACGGTCGGTTCGACTCGATCTCCCGGCACGGCAGTCGCAGACGATGGGTTCCAGCTCCTTAAGTTCGCCCCCACCTTCTCCCTTGGCCCCCTCTCTCCACTCCGCAGTGTTCGCAGGTTCACCGCAGTCAGCCTATGGCCGGCAGGTCCGCGTGTGGTGGGGGGAAGATGTGTGGGTTTACTCCCGACACTCTCACGCCACTGCTGGTCAGCGTGGAAGAGTAGACCAAAGGCACCCTCTAGAGTCTAGAGCAACCCTCTGCTGGAGGCGCCAGCGGTGGCGTTAGGATGCACTTGCAGGGCCGCGCTTTTGTATCGTTTGGCTGAGCTACGCGGGCAAGATTTCCACGCGGTGACTTAGGCCTGCTGCAGTGTGTAGGTCGTGTGAAGGTCGCGTGAAGGTCGCGTGAAGGTCGGTATTGGACCTACCATTGCATACGAAGGACCGGAAGCGAGCAGTGGAGATGGTCATGGGAAGTCACTTCCAGACAGTGCGAGCAGCACAAGAGAAGGAAGCGACCACCTTTAAAGCCGTGGTTGCTGCTGCAGAGAGTCTATGGAATGGGAGAGGGGAGTGCGGTGAGAGGGGAGATGTAGGAGAGTGCGTGGAGGGGAGTCGAGTGGGATGAGAGGTAGGAGAGTGAGTGGAGGGGAGTAGAGTGAGATGAGAGGTAGGAGAGTGAGTGGAGGGGAATGGAGTGAGATGAGAGGTAGGAGAGTGAGTGGAGGGGAGTCGAGTGAGATGAGAGGTAGGAGAGTGAGTGGAGGGGAGTAGAGTGAGATGAGAGGTAGGAGAGTGAGTGGAGGGGAGTAGAGTGAGGTGAGAGGGGAGAGGTAGGAGAGTGCGTGGAGGGGAGTAGAGTGAGGTGAGAGGGGAGAGGTAGGAGAGAGTGCCAAGGGGAGCCCAGGAATCAAAGCGTTTTTCAGATGAAGAGGAGGAGGAGGAGGAAGGAGGAAGGAGGTTTTAGACGTCACACTCGAAGGAGCAACCTCTGAGCTGCACAGCACGAGACGGGGTGGGGAGAGCTCCTGGTCCAGATGGTACAGCTGTGGACAACATCAAAGAAGCGGTGACCAGTTGTTGGAACAACAATAGCGCGACGCATTCACTTAAAATGTGTACGAGGAAACGTAATGCCATCGCAAATTGTGGTGATCTTCTCAGACGTCATTCTGGTCAAACGGTGAGACTTGAAGAGACTCTCTTTGTCTGCTATAAATGTCCACGCTACAAGCCACTTCATTGGGCTATCATTTGTGATACGTCGCTTCTGAAAAAGAGCTGCATAGCTTGGATGAGCCTCAGCTAGTAAGATTGAGATCCATAATAGAGGCTTTTGGGTTAGGTCGCGTGAGCATCAATGTGTCGTTAAACCCGCCACCACCCGACATGGCCAATAATTGGTGAGGGTTGCCACGTAAACAAAACGTGGCCAATTCGTTACTAGTACAGCACACCGGTGTGTTGGAGAATAAAACCCACGACATTTACAATTCGAGTACGACGTTTCGCCAGAAATTACAACTATCATCATTAGGCGACAGTGAGAGTTGCGGTTTAACGGCACATTCATATCCACGTGATCTAATCAAAATACCTATATTGTGGATAATGTTGGTCGCCGAAAGCCTCCTGCTATTCCGTGTTAAATGAAACAAGGTTGAGTTGAGTTGAGTTTTTAAATAAACACGCACTGCCCCACAACCGGCATGCTCTCGCTGCACGTGTATGACTTTCGAATATCGTTGTGCACAGCGTGACGGATCACCGCGTGTGTAAGCAGTGGATCCAAGCGCTTTTCACGGTGGCTAGGAGATGTTAACTCCCTCGCCTGGTATGCAGGAGGTCGTGGGTTCGATCTCGACCCTGACGCCTGCTGCTGTATATTTGGAGCTTGCGTCTCTCTCTCTCTCTAATCATCATCACGGTGGCTAGGAGATGTTAACTACATCGCCTGGTATGCAGGGGGTCGTGGGTTTGATTCCGACCCTGACGTCTGCTGCTGTATATTTGGAGCTTGCGTCTCTCTCTCTCTCTCTCTAATCATCACGGTGGCCAGGAGATGTTAACTACCTCGCCTGGTATGCACGAGGTCGTGGGTTCGATCCCGACCCTGACGTCTGCGGGGTTTCCCTCCACATTTAGAATCAACGTGTGTTTCGAGTATGTGTCTGCTCTAGATTTCCACGTGATCATAAGCCACTTCGTTGAGCTATCATTTGTGGCCAGGCCGCTTCTGCAAACGAGCTGCGTCGCTCAGTGGGGCCTTCTTACCTGGTAAAATCAAAATATAAAATAGTTGAGTTTCATTATATTCGGGCTCGACACCAGCTTAGCTTCCAAAAGGTTTTAGGAGATGGGGCGGTGCGTTCAGGGTCATTGTTAGGTCATGAGGCCAAATTTGAAGGCGCTTGTCTGTAACTATCCATGCCCCTATTTCAAAATAAGTTGATGAAACTATGGGACCCTTTATTTTCGGTATCAATATGATGTGTTGATTTGGACTTAATGTGGAACCCAAACGACAAGGGGCCAGCCACTAGCGGCACAACTAAAGTTGTAATGATACGTACGCTGGACTTCTTTCGCACCGTACGTTGCCAACCGTGCTCATCGAAGCACGCAATACGGCAACCTTCATATGTCCGCCTCTCCAACGCGAACACACAAACGCGTCGCTGCACGTGTCGTCTGCACCCACGGCCTTCTGGGAGCGCGCGCATTCCAGCAGCAATTGGTTCAGCGCAAAGCAAAAGTGTGCGTCGGGTTTCGACTCACGGTGTGTCATCAGCAGTGCCAGGCTTGCTTGAATCAACGCTGGCGACCTGCCGGATGGAAGAGGCAAGGATTACCTCCCTCTCGTTTTCAAGATGCGGGTACAGGTTCGTCGCTAAATGATACAATACGCAAAACAACATGATAATTACGGTGGTTTGGAGAATATTTTAAGCCAAGATATATATAAAATGTTCTCCATAACGACGATAAGTATTAGTAATTTGTTTGAAAGTTGCGATCGATAAGAGTCAACACGAACTTCTTTATTTGAGCGAGGTTATTGTGACATCTGTGGACATCAGTGAAAAAGAGCTTCCTAGCTTATCGGATTCCTCCAGTCTGATAATAGTTTTGGAATATGGACGAGGGGAAGGGAATTTACTAAATGGGCGCAGTGGGAGGTAAGATAAGTGTTGGGGTCTGCAGTCGAGTTAGTGAGTGAGTGATTGATTGGGCGTATCGGTAAATTAGTGAGTGGGTGAGCTAGTGGATGGGTGGGTGAGTGGATAGGTGGGTGAGCGGGTGGGTGAGTGAGAAGCTGGGTGAGAGGGTGGATGAGTTGGGTGGGTGGGTAAGGAAATGAGTAGCTGGGTGAATGGGTGGGTGAGTAGCTGAGCGGGTGGGTGAGTGAGAGCCTTGCTGTTGGCATGTATTGTAGTGGTGGTGGTTTAATACGGTGCAGTCAGTCTGGTAGACCGAGTCCTCAACATGGGTGGAGGAGTCAACGAGTGAGGTTGACGTCGACTGTAGTAGCGGTAGTAGCGTGATAAGGGGATGCCTGACCAGCCCGCCGGAGGAGCGAGTCGAGTCGCTGGAGTGAATCGCTGAGTGCCGGAGTCACCGATGGCGAGACGTGGATTATCCTTTACTCCTGGCAAGGTGGTTGGCTGAGGCGGTGGAGAATTGAACTACAGTCGAGGGGGGCTGGGGGGCGAATGGGGGGCTGAGGGGGGGGGGTCTGCCAAACGTCTCGCGTGGTGTGGCGGCGGTGGCTGTTTAAGTGGAATTGAGATCTCTCCACCCCCCCTACCCCCCCCCCCCGGGAGATCCCTGCTACGCGAGTCGCCCTGAGAATGTGAATGGGATTCGCGAGAGATTCCAGCAGGTCGCGTCATAAATCTCAATGGCAGCGTTGGATTGTGTGGCGCGCATAAAGCCCTTTCGATTCTACTCTAACAGATATATTGCTCTCAATCCATTCTTTCTTTCTCCCCCTCACCCCTCCACCCCCCCCCCTCCTCCACCTTCTTCGACACCCCCACCACCACCACAACCACTACCCCCAACACCACCACCACAACCACCACCACCACGCTCCCTTCTTTATTTCTCAGCAGCAGCAGCAACACCACCACCACCGCCACCACCAACGCACTGCACTCCCCATCTCTCCCAACCACCCACTCACGCGCAAAATACACACACCACTAACTTCTATAACATACACACACCACTAACTACTATAACACACACACCACTAACTTCTATAACATACACACACCACTAACTACTATAACATACACACACCACTAACTACTATAACATACACACCACTAACTACTATAACACACACCACTAACTTCTATAACATACACACACCACTAACTGCTATAACATACACACCACTAACTACTATAACATACACACACCACTAACTACTATAACATACACACCACTAACTTCTATAACATACACACACCACTAACTACTATAACATACACACACCACTAACTACTATAACATACACACACCACTAACTACTATAACATACACACACCACTAACTACTATAACATACACACACCACTAAGTACTATAACACACACACACCACTAACTACTATAACATACACACCACTAACTACTATAACATACACACCACTAACTACTACAACATACACACATCACTAACTACTATAACATACACACACCACTAACTACTATAACACACACACCACTAACTACTATAACATACACACACCACTAACTACTATAACATACACACACCACTAACTACTATAACACACACACCACTAACTACTATAACATACACACACCACTAACTACTATAACATACACACACCACTAACTACTATAACATACACACACCACTAACTACTATAACATACACACACCACTAACTACTATAACACACACACACCACTAACTACTATAACATACACACCAACATCCAGTACAACACACACCAACAACCACTACCACACACACTCCAACAATCACTGCAACACACACAAACACCCCCAAAGGATCATTTTTACCACCGATTTCCCCCACACTGCCTCCTCTCTCCTCCTTCCCTCCCTCCCCCTGTCCCTCTCTCCCAGAATAAATCCCATCACCCCGGGACTATGGGGGGGGGGGGGGGGGTGGTGGAGAGTAAATGGATGCTTGGGTGGCCAAAATTAAAATCTCCTGGGAAGTCTCAACTTTGAAACTTATAAAGACGCGCGTGCACTCCGGGCGTGAGCGGTGGCGCAGTGGATAGTCGCACCGCTCGCGTTTGTAAACCCCGGCGGTCCCTCCTCGTTTGCCATTCCCGTTTGTGGCGGACAGCGCCTGGTTCAGACACTGAGCGACGAGCGAGCGATATCCGAACGGGTGCTGGACGCAGTGCCGGATTAAGCCGGTGCGGGGTCTGTAGCATACGTTTTAAAGGGGCCCTACATTAAAAAAAAAACCCCACGTGATTATTCAAACACATTTTTTTACTCGCATAGTTAAGTTATTTAACTTTTTCATTTGCTATGCAGCCAGATAATAAGACAAATCGCTAACCTTAAACACCCGGTCGTTCATAAAAGTTGAAGGCAGTATAGTACTGTTGTAATAGAGCAAGTGCAGAATCACTGAACCGGAATCGATAGATCTCGACTTAAAACTATCGTGACCGGAAATTGATAGCTTGAAAGCATTTAGCGCGAGGCCCTTGAAAGTGCGGGGCCCGTAGCATTATATTGCAGCTACTTGTGCTACTACGATAATCCGGCACTGGCTGGACACACTGGTCACCTTTTGGTGAAGTTCGTTCGAAGAACCCCATTGAACTCACCCACAATGTGCCGCTGCAGTGGGCGGGCACGCAGGGCTGTTGCTGGACGCGTCTTAGAGGTGCCCTGCCGAAGTCAACAACCCAGCACGTCCGCAATTCGTGCCACCACCACCACCTCCACCTCCACCCAACCAACCACCCATCCACCCCACCACCTCAGTTGCCGATGTTATGCGCACCGCGTCGTGCGCTCTTTCGTAAGGCTGAGTGGACCTAGGGGAGGCCCTGGGACCGGTTCAAATTGGTCGTTAGCGGGAATCGAACTCGGGCGGCCCGGTTCGTGGTGCAGTGCTCCCAAAAAATATTACGAAAAACAAAGACCCCCCCCCCCCCACACGTGTAGCATTAACAGACTGTTGGGGCAAGTGCTGTTAACGAGCACCTATGAAGGCCGGCACGGCACACGAGGGGGTGGGTGGCCAACACCACGTCCGACCGCCTTTGTATCCCCAGCCGCGATGTTTACACACCGCACGAGGTACTCATTTGAGGCTGAGTCGACCTCGGGGAGGCCCAGGGACCGGTTCAGATAATCGTCATCGGTGTTGTCGGTGAGCGGGAATCGAACCCGGGTGGCCAGGTTCGTAGCGCAGTGCGCTAACCGCTACACTACCGCTGCTACCCACACATGCACATTAGTGTGGCGAAGTATGGTCCACAACCTTACAAGACTCACACATCGTGGGGGGGGGGGGTGGGGGGGGTGGCTGTCATCCAGCAGTAGATTGACACACGAGGGGCTATACGCTCATCGAGTGCGCGCTGAGCTGAAGTTATGAAGAATCGTCGCCGATTAAATACTTATTTTAAGGCCACGGTGTCGGTGTGGTCGAGTGTGTTGAGTGCTGTGAATGTCCCATTCATTGTGCTCGTGCACGATTAACCAACCAACGCAGCACCAGCATCACCAAGATGATGTGATTCTCGAGACATGTTTAATGTATGTATGGTATGTTGAACTTCGATCGCATCGTACGTAGCCAACCGTGCTAATCGGAGGTGCTGAGTGTTGTCAGTGGTGTAGCGTTGAGTCTGTGGGCAGTCTTGAGTCTATGGACAGTGTTGAGTCTATGGTGCAGTGTTTAGTCTATGGTGCAATGTTGAGTCTATGGTGTAGTGTTGATTCTATGGTGTAGTGTTGAGTCTATGGTGCAGTGTTGAGTCTATGGTGCAGTGTTGAGTCTATGGTGCAATGTTGAGTCTATGGTGTAGTGTTGAGTCTATGGTGTAGTGTTGAGTCTATGGTGCAGTGTTGAGTCTATGGTGCAGTATTGAGTCTATGGTGCAGTATTGAGTCTATGGTGCAGTGTTGAGTCTATGGTGCAGTGTTAAGTCTATGGTGCAGTGTTTAGTCTATGGTGCGGTATTGAGTCTATGGTGTAGTGTTGAGTCTATGGGCAGTGTTGAGTCTATGGTGCAGTGTTGAGTCTATGGGCAGTGGTGAGTCTATGGTGCAGTGTTGAGTCGATGGTGCAGTGTTGAGTCTATGGGCAGTGTTGAGTCTATGGGCAGTGTTGAGTCTATGGTGCAGTGTTGAGTCCTTGCGAAGTGTTGAGTCGATGGTGCAGTGTTGAGTCTATGGGAAGTGTTGAGTCTATGGTGCAGTCTTGAGTCTATGGGCAGTGTTGAGTCTATGGGTAGTGTTGAGTCGATGGTGCAGTGTTGAGTCTGGGGAGTGTTGAGTCTGGACAGTGTATATATGTTGAACTTCTTTCGCACCGTACGTAGCCAACCATGCTAACCGGAGGTGCGGAACAACAGCCACACGACCGAACGCTTATGCATGTCCAAGTGCAAATTTATATATTGGGGGGGGGGGGGGGGGGGGAGATGGTGATATATTGAATCATTGGATTTGGGTAGGGTAGGAGGAGAGGGGGGGGAATAGGTGGGAGGCAAAACGATTACATTTCACCGAGCATTTTCAATCAGACAGTCATTTCTTCACTGGGACCACTTTTTGCAGACTTGATGCCTTGCGATGGGAGTCTATTCGGTTGTTTGAACATCTTAAGAAATCCTGTTTTATTGCCGGAAGAGGTATTTTGCATGATTTCCTTCATTTAATTTTCCCTTCTTTTCTTTATCCTACCGTTCTCCCACTTTTCCCTATTTTTCATTCTCTTTTCATTCCTTTGTCCACTCCTTCTTCTCCCGCTTCCTCTTCTTGTCGCACGGCGATCGCCCTCGCTGTTGCACGCACGCGGCGTTCATCAGCCGCCGCGGCGGCGAGATGTTAACTCCGTCGCCTGGTATACGTGTGGTCGTGGGGCGCGGTCCCGACCCTGACGCCTGTATACTTGCAGTGTGCATGTCTCTCTCTCTCTCTCTCCGTGGTCCTCAGGTTTTTCCCTCCAGATTTACAAACACGCGTTAAGAGTATGCTGCTGCTGCTGCTGCTGCTAGAAATGCCCACACGATGATAAGCCACTTCGTTTTGATATCATTTGAGATAGCCAGGTCGCTTCTGAAAAAGAGATGTACAGCTCAGTGGGCCTTACCTGGTATTATAAAAAAAAATGTTTCAAATTTTAGTTTAAATCAAATCACTCGGGAATGCTGCTGCTGCGGCCTTGGAAGTCGTGCACAAGCACAATTAATTAACAAATATATAACAATTATTATTAGAAAACAATACTCAACACATTCATCAAGGGACATACACCATCACGTGAACTCCGCTCATCCTCGCAGCAGCAGCGACGGCTTTTGGGCTCTTTCAGATGCGCTTCTGCGGCCGTCTGGAACGCTCTCTTCCTTCCAATATTAGGAAGCCACTGGGAGCTGCGGCACTTTTAAACCATCTATGTGGAAAACGAATTTCGTTAGAATTGCTTTCTGTGTTTAGCTTGTTGTCCTTCCCCCGCGCAACTTGGATTAGCGCGGTTGCCTGCGAACGGTGCGACAGAAGTTAAACGTGCATAAAACATACATGGGTACAATAACATCACTGTGGCCTTGAAAGAAAACCAATACATGATAGGCGACGTTTCGGGTAATGGCCCTTCTTCATGGCACGTAGAGGGGAGATGATGACAACCAGCACGTGGTCTCCCTGTGGGTGCTTGTCCGCTGATAAATTGCCAGCCGATGTCACCGAGATGACGTCCGAACGCGCCCGACAAATCGCCTCCAGGTCTGCAAAGCGACAAAGCAGCCCAAACGCAACGTGTCAAACGAAAAAAATAATAATTTCCAGGACCAAACCAACCAGGATAACAGTCTCAGCACTTCGTGTTAGTCACCTGCTCAACGTTGAAGGCCGATCCGGAGCGAAAAGTGAGACCTGGTCAACATGACCTAGCGAGTTCTACCTCTCTGGCTCCAAGTGGCACGTGCCACGTGACACCTGTCCGTATTTTATTATTTTGTTGCTGCTCCTTTGCAACAACTCATTGAGGTCTGGCCACCGTTCTCAGCGACATTCGACGGCCCGGCACACGTGCAGTTCCTTCGAGCTCGGTGGTCTGGACAAGGCCAAAGAGGCTTTCTGCGCGCAACGCAATGCGCGCCCTTCATTGAGTCGTTAAAATCTGGCGGTGAATGAGCACACAAGCTCCCTCCCACAACCCCACCCCGCCACCCCTGTATTTCACGGCGAGTGGCACAATGCCGCGCGCCCTTGTACAGATCCTTATCGGTGCGATGGGCACTCGGCAACCACTCCACGTGGCTCTGCGTGGGACACGGAGTGGTTGAGGCGGGGGGGGGGGGGCCCTGGTGACTGTGGGCACGCGGCCCAGGTTGTGCGTGACCGCCGCCACCACCATCCTAACCTTCGACATCACAGTGTGCTCGCCTCCCTGGCTCTTAGTGAGCCATTGGCCCTCGTCTCATGTGAGCAGTCCTCACGTGGTGGTTGGAACTCCATCTCCAAGGTTGTACCGGTGGCGAGATGTTAACTACCTCGCCTGGTATACAGGAAGTCGTGGGTTCGATCCCGGCCCTGACGCCTGCTGCTGTATATTTGGAGTTTGCGTGTCTCTCTCTCATCATCAACATCACGGTGGGTAGGAGATGTTAACTACCTCGCCTGGTATACAGGAGGTCGTGGGTTCGATCTCGACCTTGACGCCTGCTGTATATTTGGAGTTTGCGTGTCTCTCTCTCATCAACATCACGGTGGCTGGGAGATGTTAACTACCTCGCCTGGTATACAGGAGGTCGTGGGTTCGATCTCGACCTTGACGCCTGCTGTATATTTGGAGTTTGCGTGTCTCTCTCCCCGAGGTCGCGTATATTTTTTTCTCCGGGTCCTCCGGTTTTTCCCTCCACATTTAGAATCAACATCACATGCTTAGAGTACTTTGGCTGCTCTAAATGATCACATTGATAAGCCACTTCGTCGAGATATGATTTGTGACAGTCAGGTCGCTTATTAAAAAGAACTACGGAGCTCAGTGAGCCATACCCGGTACAATTTCTTTCATTTATTAATGTTCACATGGCAGGGTCGGCGAATCTTTAAAATCGGGCAACCTCTGTTGTTGACTTTCGCACGAAAGTGCTGGAAAATGTTGTCGCCCCCTAACGCACGATGAGATTGAGTCAATCCACTCTCCCTGTGCGTGCACTCGCGAAGCGCGCAACACACCACGCTGTGGTCGCGACGCAGAATGGTGAGAAATGAATTGGGATACAGCTGGCGCAGAGTAGTAGCAGGGACGTGTGGTTAGGGGCGGAAGGGGAGGCTGAGCCTCACCTGTCACACTCCAATGAAAATAGCTGTGACGAAAAGCAGCAAAGAATTATACAATAAAAAGTTAAACAAAATTCAATGATCTGTGTTATGTCATTTCTGTACGATTACAATCATTTTCATGGTCAAAATCGCCAAATTTGCGGAGCTCCGCTGCAAATGCAGGGAGAGACGAGAGGCGAGGAGGCAGATGACGGGTTCAGCCTCCCCTCTGATTGCGCAACCCCTCAACAAGCGCGTGCCTGTTACCATCTCTCTGTAATGATTGGAATCATACAGAAGTGGCATTTATAACACAGATCAGTGGAAATAAATATATATATTTTTTACTTTTCGTAACAGCTATTTTCATTGGAGTTTGACAGGTTAGGCTCTGCCTCCCCTGACCGCACGTCCCTGCGGAGTACGTAAAGTATGTTGCACTTCTTTCGCACCGTACGTAGCCAATCGTGCTAATCGGAGGTGTTGAGTGTTGAGTCTATGGGCAGTGTTGAGTTTATGGGCAGTGTTGAGTCTTTGGGCAGTGTTGAGTCTATGGGCAGTGTTGAGTCAGTGGACAGTGTTGAGTCTGTGAGCAGTGTTGAGTCTATGGGCCATGCACGCACGTATGTTGAACTTCTTTCGCACCGTACTTAGCCAACCGTGCTAATGGGAGCTGCTCATCAACTACCACGCAATGGAACGCGTTTTCGAGGTCCCTCGACCGTGGAGGAGATGGAGCGATAGGACCAGCTCGTGCACAAGATCTTCGGCCGGTTTGGTGGGTCTTTGCATTGAAATATTCGCGAGAGATGGGGGGGGGGGGGTGGGGGGGTAGGCGGCTTCATCCAGCAGTGGATTGACCATGGCTGCTGCTTCGTCACAGTGAAAGTTTTAAGATTCATCCTCTGCCCCCTCTTTGTCTCAGGCGCCCATCTACTCCTCATTAATTCCCTCTGCTGCTCCGTCCACCCACCCACGCAGCCTGCATCCCTATCCTCCCATCCCGTCCCCAATCCCTCCCTCCCTAAATCCCCTACCCTGCGTTCGGGTGGCATCGGTTCATATAATGGGGCAAACGGGTGCGACGCTCCGACACACACACATACACACGCGTACGCACGTGTGTGAGTGTGTGTGCGTGCGTGCGCGTGCGTGAGCGGTTTGCGCTACGCTGCGCTACGAATCCGGCGAGCCGAGTTCGATTCCCGCTCACGGCCACCAACACCGTCGGCGATTATCCGAACCGGTCCTGAGCCTCGTCTGGGTCGGCTCAGCATAAAATGAGTACCTGGTGCGGTGTGTAAACTTCGCCACTGGGGAGACAAAGGCGGCCGGGCGTGTTGTTGGCCGCCCACTCCCTCGTGTGCCGTACCGGTCTTCACAGGTGCTCGCTAACAGCACTTGCCCCTACAGTCTGTTAAGGTTATACGGGGGATCTTTGTGCATGTACGCGTGTGTGTATGCGTGTGTGTATGTCTGTGTGTATGTTTGTGTGTGTGTGCGCGCGCGCGCGGCGAATGGAAAAGATTCGGCGCCGAGGAGCACTTTGAGGCCGCGCCGTTTGAAGTCGGATTAGGGCCCCGCTAAGCGCGTTCGCGATTCGCGAACGCGTGGTGGCAGCGATCACGGGCGAGCTGCCGGGCCCCCAGCGCACAGCTGTGCGAGTCACTTCTCAAGTCTACCACCGGCCAATAAATAGGCAGATCATCTTTGTTCTACCCAGCGGCACCAAACACATGCGCCATTCACGCCGGATTATTATGGACATTTGTTTATATTTTTTTGTGTGCAGCCCATCTCGGACAGACTTCGTCTCTCTCTCCCTCTCTTCTCTGCACCCCCCCCCCCTCGCCCGCATCTCTGCTTCACTGCTTTCCAACCTCCCTGCCTCCTTCCTCACTGCCTCCATGCTTCCCTGCTTCCTCGTATTCCTACCTTCCTGCGTGCCTGGTTCCCTGACTCCATGCCTCACTACTTCCCTTCTTCCCTCCTCTCGGCATCGCTGCGTTCCTGAATCCCGGCTTTCCTGCCTCCCTTCTTCCCTGATTCTCTGCTACCCTCTCTCCCAGCTTCGAATGCGTTGAACGCGCCTTTGCTCGGTGAATGAATCTGTACGGTATATGAAAGAAGATTGATTATCTTGATGGTCGTGATGAGAGCAGTGATGATGATGATGGTGGTTGTCGTGGTGATAATGAGGCTATACGGGGATCTTTGTTTTGGTGGTGATAATGATGTTGGATCATGTGAACTTTTGGAGACAAGTGATGAAGCTGTGATGATGATGATGATAGTAATTACGATACGTATCCTTTAAATAATCGAGTAAAAATCTCACTGAGTCTCGAGAAAATTTGTCAGGGGGGGTCCTGCAGCGGAATGTTTGACCAGCTCGTGTTGTTCGTTTGTCCTTGGACCGTTGCTTTGTGGGAGGCAGCTGGAGAAGTTTGAGTAGGCTGTTGCAAGTCTACGTAGTGGTCGGCAGAGCGCACAGCAGAACAAATATAGAGAGTCATTGTAATGCGCAGGTTTCCCTCGCTTTATGCGGGTTCGTTTCGGGCGACGTTGCGCAGTATATGCGGCGATAGATATTTCTATACTCTTTGGTTCTTTCGGTAAAGTCACGTAGATCTAAAATAAAAATAAAAATCACGACGTTTCGGGCGCAACACAAGCGTCCATCATCCATATCACGCGGTTTGAATTCACTCACACGCAGCTATGCGGTCGGACTTGAGGTAACACCGCGCCTGTTTACTTTTGCGCGTTTATAAATATTGAATTCTAATTTCCATTAACACGTGGGTTTAATTGATTTATTTTTACACATCCCCACCGGCCACATAGCCGAATGCCTCGGTGCAACAACGGCGTCGAGATTCAATGTCCGGTCGGTAGAGTGGATGCATTCGCCACCTCGGCAACGCGAGCCGCGATCTGAGAGAACATGTGTCCTCGCGAAGCCGAGCGAAACGCGGCCACGCTGCCATTCCCCGCCGCCGCAGCGAGCGCACGCACAAGGCAGGCAACGTTGTACGCGGGGTCTTCATGCTGTCGGTAGCTGTCGACGCGCCTGGTGACACCAAAGACAAAGGTTCCCCGTATAGCCCTTGAACAGGCTGTTGGAGCAAGTTCTGTTAGTGTGCGCCTATGAAGGCCGGCACGGCACGCGAAGGGGTTGGGTGGCCAGCACCAGGCCCGGTCGCCTTTGTCTCCCCAACGCCGATGAGTTTACACACCACACGAGGTGCTCATTTAAGGCTGAGTCGACCGAGGGGAGGTCGCCGACCGGTTCAGATAATCGTCACCTGGTGCTGTTGGTGGCCGTGAGCGCGAACCGAACTCGGGTCGCCGCTGGGTTCGTAGCGAAGCGCGCTAACCGCCACGCCACCGCTCCCCATCACCACCACGATCACGACCGCCACCACGACCACCAACACCACCGCGCGCTCTCTCCACAAAACTCGGGCGAGACGCGCGCAGTTTGTGGCACTCCACACGTGGCGCATGGGGGGGGGGGGGGTTGGAGCGGTGGTGCAGGGGTTAGCGCTGTGCAGTGGTTAGCGCGCTGCGCTACGAACCAGGCGATCCCCGAGTTCGATTCCCGATAACAGCCACATCAACGTCGGCGACGAATCTCTGAACCGGTCCTGGGTCTCTCCTAGGTCGACTCAGCCTCAAGTGGGAAACCCTGGTGGGACGGTGTGTAAACATCGCCACTCGAGGACAAACGTAGGCGGGCCTGGCGTGGTGCTGGCGTCCGCGCCGGGCTTCGAATGTGCTACTCGCTAACGGCACCTGCACCACAAGCCTGTCAAGGCTACCCGGGGCATCTTTGTCTTTGCATTTCGTAAGATTGCGGGGAGCGGGGTCGCGTTTGTCAGCGGCACTGCGCTACGAACCCGGCCATCCGAGTTCGATTCCCGCTCACGACCAAGAGCAGTGGCGAATATATGAACCGGTCCTGGGGGCCTCCCATAGGTCGACTCAGTGCGTGGTGCTCGCTAACAGCACTTGCCCTGACAGTGTGTTCAAAGGCTATACGGGGGGCATCTTTGCATTTGTGTGGACTTGTATAGAAAGTAAGTTTATCTCTTTGACCAGGCGAAAACTTAAGAGGGATTTGGGATCGATTCTCGTGACCTGGATCATCAAATATTCGAAAGCAAAAAAAAGCACTGGAGAGTAATGAATTTTAAAGAAATAACAACAAAAACAACTGTGCGCCACATGATACATCGAAAAAAAGTTTTAAATCGGAAATTCGTGATATCTACACAAATACACGTACAACAACAACAACCGCCATTCGCCACTAAGTGGCGGTGACGTCACCACGACGCTTGTGCCAGGCCATGTGCACCTTGAGGCCACGTGAAGTGTCGAACGCCCGCTGGCAGGAGGTTACGGGGCAGACCCAGGTGCCACGGGTCGACTGACTGAGATGACTGACTGATGCACCACCTGTGCCCTCTACTGTGCCAACCTGCTGTGCTTTAGTCACCCGGCGCTCCGCTCGTTGTTGTAAGCGTCGCTCCTCCGCCATCCGTTGTTGTTGGAGGGCGACTGCTTCCAACTGCCCAGTAGCGTCCTTCACGAGCCTCCTCCACAGAGGCCCATCTTGACACCGCTGGTACCAGTCATCGGCAAGTCCACTCAGCTCCACGTCCTCCTGTACCACATCACTCCATCTCTTCTCTAGCCCATGCCGCGCCCGTTTAGCCCCCTCGATCCGGCCGAACAAAAGCTGTTTCGGCATGCGGTGGCTGGCCATACGGGCTACATGAAACAGCCAACGCAGCCTTGCCTGCTGGAGGAGCTCACCGATGGGACCTTGCCCAGATCTTTCAACGATTTGTGAGCTCCTCACACAATCCAGCCTGGTTAAACCCAGGATGGATCGTAGGCAGGCCAGCCTAAATGTTTCCAACCGGCGAAGATGCTCCATTAAGGGGGTCCACGTTTCGCAAGCGTAGAGAAGGGAGGGAATGACCGTGGCCGAGAAGACTTGAAGCTTAGTGCGGAGCGACAGACCAGGTAGCTTCCACACAGCGTTACACAACCGATGAAAAGATATTGCCGCTCGACTGATTCGGAGTGAGACATCTGCTGTTAAACTGGAGCCGGTAATAAGCACACTGCCCAGGTATGGGAAACTCTCCACTCTCTCCACAACTGCCCCATCACCGATTGGGAGTTGTGGGGGTGGAGTGTTCGATGGTACAAAATACCCAGGCAGGTGCTTAGTTTTGGTGGGGCTGATGGTAAGGCCCCATCTCTTAGTGGCACGCTCCAGTCTCAGCAGCAGCGTCTTCAACTCCTCCTCTGAATGAGCAGCTATTACCAAATCATCGGCATACATAACGTGGTTGAGCAATAGGGAGCCATCCCTTGACAGCACCCGGGCATCAATCAGCCTCCCATTATATCTGTACCAAATGGAGATTTCCCCGGTACAGCTATTGAAGGCTTCACGAACTACGTGGTCAAAATAGATGTTAAATAATGTGGGAACCAGAGGACATCCCTGTCGCACCCCAAGGTGTACAGGGAATGGCTCTGGCTCCCGGCCACGTAGTTTTACCAGGGCCCGCTCACCATGATGAAGGTCCTTAATGATCGTGAGCAGGGGGTCATGGACTCCAAAAGCACGAAGAACAACCCAGAGCCCAGGCATACTGATGATATCATAGGCCTTGACCAGGTCAATAAAGCAGAGATGTAGGTCTTGTTGGAATTCCCTACACCTATGCTGTAGCAGACGGACAGAAAATATGGCATCTGTGGAGGACCGCCCTTTCCTGAAACCACATTGGGGCTCCGCAAGCCTCTCCTCAGCGTGCCTGGCAAGGCGATGTTGAATAATCCTTGACAGGTCCTTTCCCGGTAGACTGAGGAGTGAGATGCCCCTGTAGTTTTACAGTCTGTGCGGTCGCCCTTCTTAAAGAGGGGGACCACCAGGGCATCCTTCCAATCCTGTGGAACCCGTCCAGTGGTCCAGACTGTTGTTATGATGTCATATAGGGCAGTCTGTGCACAACCGCCACCCTCCCTCAGCATTTCGCTTGGGAGATCATCTCTGCCCCTGCCTTTCCTGGTCTCAGACTCCGGATCGCCTTCAGTACTTCATCAACAGATGGCACCTCAGCCAGCCACTCACAGGGGGTGACTTCTTCCAATATTTTGAGGCACCTCAGCCTCAGCAGGGTCATCCCCACTTTGTGCCACGATGTTTTCCTGGCTGAGGGATTTTCCCTCCCCCAGGACCTTACAGAAATGCTCAGCAAATCTGTTCCTGGGGGTCGGAGATTGGATGACCGTTTTTCCCCTAATGATGTTAATGTGTGGTGCTGCAGGTTACTTTTTTGATGGCGTTTAATAGAGTTTTGTGATCGCGGGCTACTGAGGCAGACTCCATCTCCTCAGCAACCCGCGACCACCACCCATCCTTGCAGCGCCTCACGGCTCTCCGAACCTCCGAGCGAAGGCTGCGGTAAGCCTCCTCATTCTCTGACGTGGGATTCTGTAGCCAATGACTGTGGGCCTGTCGCTTTTTCTCAACTATCCTGAACACTTTTGATTTAAAGCTTTCGTGACTGCAGTGATTCATATTCTTGGTTCTTTCGGTAAAGTCACGTTGAAGGGAAACACCTCTTCTGTCAGCCAGGGTCTCTGGGGAGGTCTGGACCGCGTACCCAAAGCAGCCAATGCAGCTGCATGAGTGACAGTCCTAAACCTCGCCCATTTACCCTCGACATCAGGAGGAGTGGGGGACGATGCCAACGCCAGCCGCAAGCGATGATGAAATTCTCGCTTGCAACTTTCATCAGATAACTGAGACCAGGCCACTTTAGGTTGGAATGGGGTCCTGGGTGTACACCCACCACTGGAGCGGAAGAATGGCAGGCGCATCTTACAGATGACAAGTCGATGGTCAGAGGGCAGATCAGCTCCACGGTAGGTCCTGGTATCAAGGACGTGGGCTCGCATCCGCTGGTCCGTCACTATGTGGTCCAGCAGATGTTCTTGCTTGGACCCGGCATGCATCCATGATGTTGTGTGGATGCGCCGATGCCGGAACAGCGTGCTGGTAATTACAAGCCCATGGGCTGCACACAAATCTAGCAGCCTCCTACCGTTGTTATTGAGCTGATCTGGCCCATGCCCTCCAATCACTCCAGACCAGGTGCCAGCATCATGACCAACTCGGGCATTGAAGTCACCCAACAAGATGACTCTATCCCGAGGGGCCACTTTAGCCAGTACTTGTGACAGGAGGTCATAGAAGGCATCTGAGTCATCGATTTGCCTGCATCCCTCCACGGATGTTCGTCTTCAGTGGGGGCATAAGTAACCATGACCACCACTCCTCGCCTCCGGTTGATGGGAAGGCGTGCCCAAAGTAGCCTGGGGCTTACTCATACTCTTTGGTTCTATTGGGTAAAGTCACGTAGGTAAAAAAATAACAAAAATCACGACGTTTCGGCCACAACACAAGTGGCCTTTTTCAGGTGAAGGAACAGAACTGTCGGGACGACAGCACTTCAATGACCGCTGCTAAGATTCACAGCGTCTTTTAAGCTCGGTGGGAGGAGCAGGGCGCATGACAAAGGAGTTTACATATCAAAAATAGCTGTGTTAAAGTGTTGAAACAGCAGGGTGTCAAAGTCAGAAAATTAGCATGTAACTGGGGGATTAGCATGTTTTTGTTGTGTAGAGGGTGCGGAGGATGGGTCACTGTGTGTGTGCAATAGAAACGGAAAAATTAAATATCGGCAAGAATGTGCTGTGAGGGGAGAGTAGAAAAAAGGGTTTAATTGAAATTTCGGAAGGAATATGCTTGGTATACCATTACTTTACATTTCTGTTAGAAATTAGTTGACGTTTGGTATGATGTAAAACGTCTTTCCAATGGTTGCTTAATTTGAAACCATCCTCTCGGTTGAAGTTATGTCTGTGTTTGTATATCTGAATGGCTTCGTGGACAAATCTCTGGTGATAAGCTGTAGGTTTACAGAGAACCTTGGTATCGGAGAAGACAATCTCATGATCACCCATAGCGTTGTAGCAATGATCAGCCACAGCAGCTGAATTCGTTCTGCCGTGTTTCAGATCTGATTTATGCTCGCAAATTCGGTCAGAGATATGTCGTTTCGTCTCCCCGATATAGCAATCACCGCAGGTACAACTCAATTTGTAAACTCCGGGGTACTGTAAGTCAGGGATGACATCCATCACGGATGGGATCAGGTCACGGATTTTGTGTACTGTATTGAACTGGACAAGGATCTTGTGTTTGTTTAGAATTTTGGAGATCTTTTTAGTAACGCCTGCTATATATGGTAGTGTGATGATTTTGACGGAGTATCAAGTGGTTGTTTCTGTATGGAGGGAGAAACAGCTTGGCGGATGGTACGGTCAGAGTATCCGTTTCTCTTGAGGGCCAGGTGTATATGTTTTAATTCACTGGTCAGGTGGTGTTGGTCCGAAATGCAATGAGCCCTGTGGTATAACGTTTGATGAGATAATTTTTTGAGCTGGGTGGTGGTGAGAATCAGGCTTCAAGTAGGAATCTGTGTGGGTGGGTTTCCTTGTGAAGCTGTAAGCTGTAAGCCTGGGGCTTACAGCTTCCCACACCTCACCGCCACGCTCCCACGCCCCCTTCATTCTTTTGTTCAAAAGAAGAGCCACAACCTGTTGTTTGGCAGTCTGCTGCCCCGAGTAGAGGACTGTCCACCCATCATAGTGGCAGGAGCCCGAACCGGTCCACCGGACCTCCTGGATGCCACAGAGATCCAGGCAGTACCGGTCCAGCTCCCGACAGAGGAGTGGCAGCCTCTCCTCCACAGTGAGCATTTGAACATTCCACGCGGCCACACGAAGTGGCTTTTCGTTGTTTCTGGAGGAGCCCCGAGGGTAGAAATTCAATCTCCTGGCTCCGCCAATTGGGGTTTGGCCAGGAGACGTCATAGACGCCTGTCCCCCCGGGGCCTCTGGCACAATCTTATTAGTTAGATATTTTAGATGTGGTTTAGTGGTAAATTTTTGAAGATGGAGGGGTTACCAGTCCCTCGCACCCGTCCAGAGCCCCCGTTTAGCCCCTGTAGTGGTCACAGACGTCATGAGGGGAGGAGCCAATCGGAATTGGCCCTCCCCCCACAGCACTGTCCACGACAGAGTTGCCCGTCCGGCACCGCGAGGAGGTAGGGGGTTGTTTTGCCCTCGACAATACACGTGTAGAGTAGGAGTTAGTGACGTCATGTCACGCTCGCCCTCTGGTACTATGACGTCACGGATGGTGACGTCATGTCCCCCTGGGGGATTTAAGCCGGAACCCGTCACGGGTTCAGGGTCGTCTGGAGAGTTCGGGAACGTGTACTGCACAGTCGGGACCCGGGGTAGGGGGTAATTGGCACCAGGCTCGGGTAGCCTGTGGGTGTGCTAGGGACCTCCCCAGTACCCTTCCCCTGAGGGAGCGATGGGACCCCGGGGTAGGGGGAAATTGGCACCAGGCTAGGCTAGCCTGCGAGTGTGCTAGGGACCTCCCCAGTACCCTTCCCCTGAGAGAGCGATGGGACCTCGGGGTAGGGGGAAATTGACACCAGGCTAGGCTAGCCTGCGAGTGTGCTAGGGACCTCCCCAGTACCTTTCCCCTGGGGTGTGGAGTGTAGGCAGTGAGTGTGCAGTACACGGAGTCGTGTGCAAAGAGAGGTCTTTAATAAAACAACTGGCGTAAGCCCTTAATAAAACTGGCGTGAGCCCCTACACGAAGATCTGCCTCGGAGTCATCATTTACGCCACAACACACGTACACACACACACACACACGTACACACGTGTGTACACGTGTGCAAACATATACATATATCCGTGTGTGCACTTGTATAGATGCACCTATGTGCGTTTTTGTACTTGTACATACATCCTGTACACACATGTGTACGTGTGTACTTGTATAGATATCTGTACACGTTTCAATCTGTGTGTGCACACTGCGTATTTGCAGAATTTGGATGTTAATTTATACTGGAGGAACCCGATGAGCTATAAAGCCCTTTTTCACAGATGAGTTAAATTCCCACTCGACGAGGCAACAACACGTGGGTCCTTCGAGACGGTGTGTGCTCGAATCGTCTATACTGGTAAATGTTGGCGTTTTAAAAATACGCAATTTGAGTTGATAGAAAGTAATGCAATAACTAAACAAATACCGCCTCGAAACGAGCTAAGTTTGTCTCATTTTCTTACCGTATTTTTTTTTACGAACGCTATATTGCAAATTAAATTGTGCAAACAACAACATTGCTAAACTATCGATATTCAGTGCGAGTTGAATTATAGAAATCGATATTTATATATATTTTATTGGGGATTCGTTTTATAAACGCGTTGCATGTTGTTTCTTCACCAACCCGCATGGACCAACGTGGGGAAGTATGGTCAAATGACACCCCTGCGAGGTCGCTCAATCCATCCAGCAGTCGAATTTGACAAAATCGCCGTAAGTTGGTTCAGATGTCTTTGTAAATGGTTTCTATTCAAACGAAATGTGAGTCGTTCCGGCAAATAAATCAATACATAATATTTTTATTATGATTTTATATAATCGTAAACATTATCACCATCGTCATCGCAACATCCTTGAAACGAGTCCAACTTATTCTTAACGCAACTTTGATTCCACTAAATGTCTGTTAGTGTCAATTTATAATTGCTTAAATAGCAGTGCTAATGATTGCTCTGCCAGACGCATTAGCCCTATCATAGATTCGCTGTTAATAGTCCACGAAATCTTAAACTCCAGTTCTCGCAGACCACCCAACACCTCAAAGCCGCATCTCTTTCCGCGTTTACCAATGTACTCCTCCCCCATTCGAATACAAATTAACTGGATCCACGCACGCTGCACGCGTCCGATGATTGTTAAGCACGTCCCACGTGGCGAGCCAAGCAATTAACCGTGTCTGCTGCACGTGGAATACGTGTGCACGTACACACACACACTCTCGCACAGTACACGTGTACACACACACGTGGAATACGTGTGCACGTACACACACACTCTCACAAAGTACACGTGTACACACACACGTAGAATACGTGTGCACGTACACACACTCTCACACAGTACACGTGTACACACACACGTGGAATACGTGTGCACGTACACACACACTCTTACACAGTACACGTGTACACACACACGTGGAACACGTGAAGCACAAGAACACGTGGAATACGTGTAGACATACACGTGGAAAACGTGCACACACACACACACACGAAACACGTGCGCACACACGTACACGTGGAACACGTGTACACACGCACGCAGAACATGTGCACACACACACACATGGAACACGAGTACACACACGTGGAACACGTGTACGCACACACACACACGAAACACGTGCGCACACACACACACGTGGAACACGTGTACACACGCAAGCAGAACATGTGTACACACACACATGGAACACGAGTACACACACGTGGAATACGTGTACGCACACACACACACACGAAACACGTGCGCACACACGTACACGTGGAACACGTGTACACACGCACGCAGAACATGTGCACACACACACATGGAACACGTGCACCTACAAGCGCACGCTGAGATCTCAATGTTAATTGGAATCGGCTCTATTAGCGCAGACGGCGGCGTTAATTGCTTTGCGCGTCAAGTTGGACGTGTTTAACAATCATCGGGCGCGTGCAACGTGGAACAAATTAAATTGTGTTCGAAAGGGGGGTGGGGGGGAGGCAGAGTAAATTGATGAACGTATAAAGACGATGTGTGGTAGTGTGCTGCGAAGACTGGAGTTTGCGAACACTCCGGTTTATACAATACCGCTCTCAAAACTAATTAATTATCCGACACTGAGTGTGAATTCTCCCATGCATTGGAAATGTCCTCGATTAGGGCGGCTGCACTCATTAACTCTAATTGAATTACCTTCCCGCGCGCAACCAGACGAATCTATTCGTGTGTACGTACACATTATCGAGGAGATCATTCTGCCATTCACATGCGTATACATATAAACACACTCGTACACAGACAAAGATCCCCCATACAGCCGTGAACAGACTGTCGGGGCAAGTGCAGTTAGCGAGCACGCATGAAGGCCGGAACGGTGCACGAGCGGGATGGGTGGCCAAAATCACTCCCGGCCGCCTTTGTCTCCCCAATGTTGATGTTTACACACCGCTGCAAGTTCTTATTTTAGGCTAAGTCAACCTTGGGGATACACCAGGACCCGTTCAAATGTTCGCCACTGTTATTTCTCGTGAACGAGAATCGAACTCTGGGGGCCGGGTTTGTCGCGCTGTGTGATAACCACTGCACCACCGCTCCTCTTGATACACACAAACACGCGCATATAGGCGTACAGACTTCGGGGTAAGCCCTGGTAGCGACCACTTACGCGTACACACAAAGATCCCCCGTATAGCCTTAACAGACTGTCGGGGCAAGTGCTGTTAGCGAGCACCTATGAAGGCCGGAACGGTACACGAGGGGGTGGGTGGCCAGCGCCGCGCCTGACCGCCTTTGTCTCCCCAGTGGCGATGTTTACACACCGCACCAGGTACTCATTTCAGAATGAATCGACCTAGGGGAGGCCCAGGACCGGTTCAGATAATCGTCACTGGGTGTTGGCCGTGAGCGGGAATCGAATCCGTGTCGCCGGGTTCATAGCGCAGCGCGCTAACTGCTACACCACCGCTCCCCATACGCAAATGCATGCACTACCACACTAAAGACAAAGATCCCCCGGTATAGCCTTAACAGACTGTCCGGGCAAGTGCTGTTAGCGAGCACCTATGAAGGCCGACTCGGCCTCAAATGAGTATACCTGGTGGAGTGTGTAAACATCGCCACTAGGGAGACAAAGGCGTACGGGCGTGGTGTTGGTCACCCACCGCCACGTGTGCCGTGCCGGCCTTTATAGGTTGTCGCTAACAGCACTTGCCCACACAGTCTGTTGAAGGCTATACGGGCAATCTTTGTCTTTGACGCTAACACACACACACCAGAACGCACACACATGTAACCATTAATAAATACAAAGACCCCCGTATAGCCTGCATATACTGTTGGGGACAAGTGTTGTTACCGAGCACCTATTAAAAACCCGGCACGAATGAGTAGGTGTAACAAGCACCATCCTCGCCCGCCTTTGTCTTTCCAGCAGGCCACGGACATGTTGCATTCCGCAACACGTGCTCATTTAAGGCTGAGTCGACCTACAAGGCATACCTCCAAAACCGCTCAGATTTGGATCTATTTCCGCCACTGATGTTAGACGTGGCTTCGGAAATCAACTCGGGTGGGCAGAATCGTATCGCGTTAACAAGTATATGTTTTGATTTAAAGCTTTCGTGACTGCAGTAATTCATATTCTTAGTTTTTTCGGTAAAGTCACGTTGAAGAGAAACAACAAAATAACAAAATATATATTGTTTTATATATATTTTGTTATTTTGTTGTTTCTCTTCAACGTGACTTTACCGAAAAAACTAAGAATAAGTATATGTTTCATACATTATTTTAATGAAGCAAATTATTATTATCATCACAAAAATATATCACCGAGCGCCGTGGTTGCAGCATTGCGGATAACGCGCGAACTAAAATGACATTTGCGTGCCACTGATCCTCGTCGTCAGCCCGTGCGGCATTCTGCAAATCTACCGGCAGCGTTGCGCCGCCAACGCGGCGCGCGATGGAAGCGTTCGAGCGAAAGCGAATAAGCTGAGAACTTTTGTGCCGAGAGACGGAGCGAGAGCGACGGCGCGCGCGCATCGAAGAGCGCACCGCTCCCCTGCGTGCGCTCCCCGCACGTGCGCATCGCAGAGCGCACCGCTCCTCTGCGTGCGCTCCCCCACGTGCGCGCCGTCACTCGCTTCGTCTCTCTGCGCAAGGCTCCGTGCGTTTCGCACTTTCTCTCTAACGTCACGGAACGTCGACCGTTCGGCAGAAAATAAAAACGCGAGTGGGACTATTTGTAGGTTAGGACGCGTCGCGGCCTGCAGGGAACTTATCTGACCGCTGGTCGACATTGGTCACGGAGTGGGGCAGCCAAGGGGACGACCCACAGCGGAGACGGAGCGATGAAATCAGCTCTCGTGTGTGTCCTGAAGTCCCCGGGTGGATTGTTACACGCGCGGGAATTGTGATAGATGGTGGCGGCTTGCGGAAGCCTTCATCCAGCAGTGGACTGATCATGGCTGCCGCTGCTGCTGATGCTGATACTCGCTGCTGCTAATGATAGGAACGAGAATTAGAATTGCTTTAACGAATCGCGTGTATATATTTTAATACAAGACGATGTTAACGTGAGCTCGTTTTAAAAATGCATCACTGCCAACGCATGCGAACACGAATCTCCTACAACCGTAACTACTTTGATTTATTTACCGGATGAAGCCCACTGAGCTCGTAGCCGTTTAACCAGAGGCGACCTGGCCACACGTTATGATAGCCCATCTTCAGTGGCTGATAGCCATCATCATCATCGCCATCATCGTCGTCACCACACGGTGCAATTGATAGCAGCAGCCAAATGATCGAAACGACGCTTGTTGATTCTCGATGCGGAGGAGGGCGAAAACCGATGGCACCCAGAGAACAAATCACGCCGCCATCACCACCACGGGGAGAGAGAGGGAGAGAAACACGCGGACCCTGGCATTGCCAGGGTCCGGATTCGAACCCATGCCCCCCGGCGAACCAGGCGAGAGGGAGGGATTGCATTGCGCCACCGCGGCGCCTAACTACAGCCACGACGACCACCTCCGATGAACGCGGTTGCCGAAAGGCGTTCAACATACAGACAGGAACGATGATGTGATTCAGCAGCCGCACTCAGGGACTCGAACTCAGGTTGGCGCAGTTGCGAGAATCACGACGCGCATCCAAGTCGACTCCACACACGCGCACGAGACTAAACAAAGCTCCCCCCGTGTTGCCTTTAACAGACTGTTGGGGCAAGTGCTGTTAGCGAGCACCTATGAAGGCCGGTACGGTACACGAGGAGGTTGGGTGGCCAACACCACGTCCGGCCGCCTTTGTTTTCCTAGTCGGGATATTTACGCATCGCACCAGGTACTCATTTGAGGCTGAGTCGAACTAGGGGAGGCCCAGGACCGGTTTAGATAATCGTCACTGAGCGATGTCGGCCGTGAGTGGGAATCGAACTCGGGACGCCGGGTTCGTAGCGCAGCGTAGCGCTACCAACTACACTACCGCTCCCCACGGACACACACACACAGGCACTCACCCGTTACACCTCATACCTTACCATTATCCCCAAGCTCCGCTCTGCGTGCATGTGTGTGTGTGTGGGTGTGTGCATGTGTGTGTGTGGGTGTGCATGTGTGTGTGGATGTGTGCATGTGTGTGTAGGTGTGTGTGCATGTGTGTGTGGGTGTGTGCGTGTGTGTGTGGATGTGCATGTGCGTGTGGGTGGGTGTGTGCGTGTGTGATTGACCCCACCCCACGCGCGCACACACACACACGCGCGCGCACACACATACACACACGGTCCATTGTTACATACGCGCAAGGTCATAAACGCGTATATATAGGACCGGGTGGTGTTGGACCCTTCTCATTAATTAAAGACAAAACCAGCAAGAAGTGTAACAGGGTGTGTGTTGTGGTGGTCAGTGACAAGGGGGTTTTCTCTAACTTATCACAAACGATAGGCACATGCACACACACACGCGCGCGCAGATAGGCAGCTGTACACACACTCTGCATGTACACGCACCTGCTTAGTCCACACAGAGGAAGCGACAGCGTAAGAGACCGCGTTGTGTTCATAGCGAGATATTGTAATACTCACCACTGCGAGCACACCACACATCTCTCTCACACACACACACAACACACACAGACAGACACGTGCGAGAATTCGCAATACGATTTGGCAAAGTTGCGCGCCGCATATAAGGTCCTCCCCACCCACCCCCCTCGCCACGAAAAAAAAAACACACCACGCAGATACAATTCTAAGAACTATCATCATCATAATCATCATCATCACAAGCAGTCGTATCATCATCAGCAGCAGCAGCGGCAGAGAAGTCTCAGCAGCCGCACCAACGTTGCCGAGATCCGGCGCGTCTGTCTCCGGCGACGTTTGGTGACGGAAGACGAAGCCGGCTGCTCGCCATCGCCGCATGGATTCAGACGCGAGCTCCCTCACGTCGAGTCGCGCTTCCTCCCCGGAGGTGGACGTCTACCTGCGAGCCTCGGGCCAGATGCTGGGACTGGGCGGCCGAGTCAGCTCCACCACCTCGTCTGGCCCGTGCGGGGCCGACTCTTTCCCGGGCTCGCTCAGCGAACGGGAGCTTCTGCTGCAGCAGATGCATGGAATCGGCGTCGGAGTCGGAGTGGGGAGCGGCGGCCTTGGCGCTGCAGGGATGACAGCGGCGTCGGCGGCCGGAACAGCGGCGATGCTGCTCATGAGCAGCGGCAGTAGCAGCAGCAGCAGCGAGGATCGAGCCCACGCGGCCGCCCTAGCCAAGATGCACAAGGACAAGAAGAACCTGAGCGAGCACGACCTCCAGTCGCTGCGTCTCAAGATCAACAGCCGCGAGCGCAAGCGCATGCACGACCTCAACCTGGCCATGGACGGCCTGCGAGAGGTGATGCCCTACGCGCACGGACCCTCGGTGAGGAAGCTCTCCAAGATCGCCACGCTGCTACTCGCCAGAAACTACATCCTCATGCTGAGCAGCTCCCTCGAGGAGATGAAGAGGCTCGTGGGCGAGATATACGGCAGCCACCACTCGGCGTTCCACCCCAGCGCGCACGCGTGCGCAGCCGCTGCTGCCGCGGCTGCCGCAGCCGCCGCGCCGCTCGGCCACGCGGCGGCAGCCGCGGCCGCAGCCGCCGGAGCTCCTCCGTCTCTAGCCGCGCACCACCACCATCATCACCACCACAACAACAGCAGCAGCAGCAGCCACCACCCGCTGCACCCACACCATCACCAGGCCGTGCTGGGCGCATCGCTTCACTCCGCGGGGTCGCCGGTCGGGAGATCTGCCGCTCATCCCGCCGCGAGCAAAGCGTCCCAGCAGCAGCAGCAGCACTCCAGCCCTCCGGTCGCGCTCGGAACGGCAGCGGCTGCGGCTGCCGCGGCTTTCCATCAGTGGGGAGCCGTGCCGTGTCCGTGCGCGATGTGCCAGCTGCCGACTCACCACCTCCCCATCAGCGTCTCCACCGCTGTACTGCCGCGGCTGTCGACCGACGCTAAGTGAGATGCACCACCACCACCACCACCGCCGCCGCCACCGCCACCACAGTCTCCTGGCATCCACGGCTCTCGTCTGGTTCGACCATCGCCGTACCCCGTGCAAGGCAATGCGCTCCGGAAGATGCGCAGTGACACGCGGGCGGGCATCGACCACCGCTGGCTGATGGGACGAGATGGTCGCGGTAGTAGCACAGGAGCAGCGAGTTGCTAACTTATCCCCCCCCCCTCCCCCACTGGATCTTGGTGGTTATATGCGTGTGTGTGTGTGTGTCAGATGTACATAGCAAGAGAGACGCAGAGAGAGAGACGAGAGAGAGAGAGAGACGGAGTGAACGATTCTTGTGCTGTAGATGCGCAAACAGTCTGCACGATGCTCGCAAAACTACGCTGAGCACGTGGAGCAGCGTGCAGTCTATATAGACTGTCGCGATGTGACTTTTACAACAAGCGCGCGCGTTTGTCGGTGCTCGCAGGCGAGAGTCGTCTTGTTGCAGCGGAACTTTGCTCGCCTGTGTACTCACGTACACAGACATACGCGGAGCGCAGCAGTGGTGTGCGCGTGGAGTGTGCGTGGGGAGCGGTGGCGCAGCGGTTAGCGCTGCGCGACGAACCCGACGTCTCGAGTTTGATACCCGCTCAGGGCCAACAACCAGAGAAGATTATCCAAACCGGTCATTGACCTCCCCTAGGTCACATGAGTACGTGGTGCGGTGTGTAAATATCGCCACGGTGAGGGGGGGGGAGGGAGACAAAGGCGGCCGGGCGTGGTGCTGGCCACTCACCGCCTTCGTGTGCCGTGCCGACTTTCATGAGGTGCTCGCTAACAGCACTTGCTCCCAACAGTCTGTTCAGGCTATACGGGGAATCTTTGCCTTTGTATTGCACCTAGAATGGCACAAGCCGTCACCGCTACGTTGTTGTTGTCGTCGTTGCTGCAGTGGTTAGCGCCCTGCGCTATGCATCTGGCAACGTGAGTTCGACACCTGGCCACGGCGAGTGATTTCTTAAACGGCCCGGTGTCCCCTTCCGTTGTTGAGCTCGTACTGAGCAGGATTGCTGAGAAGCGCTCAAACGATTCACCACCTCCCCCCCCCCACGGTTATTTCCCCTTCGTCTAGCAGTCGATTGACAAAGGGATTTAAATAATGTTGACAATTGTCACACTAATAATCATTATTATTAAATACACATGTATGCCTACGAACACAGTCATACACGCGAACATAACAGTTGCATAGTTGTATTAACTATCGGATGAGTGTTTGGGGAGGGGGGGGGTAAGTACCACCTTGTACACAGGTCTGGGTGTTAAGAGAAGCCACGCACTTCCGCCTTTGTATCCCCAAGTGCTGACATTCAATGTTTTTTTTTAGCTAAATCGACCGAGTGGAAAACTCGCTCGCACTCACTCACTCGTACACACAAAAACAAAGATCCCCGTATAGCTTTGAAATACTGTTGTGGCAAGTGCTGTTAGCGAGCACCTATGAAGGCCGGCACACACATGCAAATATAAAGATCCCCGTATAGCCTTAGACTGTTTGGGCAAGTGCTGTTAGCGAGTAGTACCTATGAAGGCCGGCACGGCACACGAGGGGGTGGGTGGTCAGCACCACGCCCGGCCGCCTTTGTCTCTCTAGTGGCGATGCTCACACATCACACCAGGTACTCATTTGATGCTAAGTCGACCTAAGGAGAGGCCCAGGACCGGTTCAGATAATCGTCACCAGTATTGTCCCGTAAGCGGGAATCGAACTCGGGTCGCTAGGTTCGTAGCGCAGCACAGCGCTAACCACCACACTACCGCTCCCCACACACACACACACTGCTCATGGCTGGGGTTAATTTGACCGTGGCTCGGGATTCCAAACGGAGATTTTTGTTTGGTTTTGGAACACTGATGGATCGATGCATTCGACTTTTGCGCTCAAACTACCCATCACACGATCTGTGATCTCTCAATCGGAAGAGAAATCCCTCCCCCCCCCACCAACGTTCTCTCCGCTCGGACTTTCTCAAGACACCTGTCAACCACTGGCTTGTACGGAACACGTTGTATATACTTTACACAATATATAAATAACGCAAATAATAATTCAAAAGGCAATGAAGTGAGTACAATTGGCGAACGACTTTCGGACGTTGATTGGAGTGGAGAGAGCGATAACACAAACACGACTTGCTGGAGAAGTAAGTTCCGTGACGAAAACCTCGGGACCGTATCTGAAGCATTTTGGCCCCGCTCGCTCGCGACTAACCCGCTTCGTGTCACATTGAACTGCTCCGTTTACACGGTAATGTCAGCGAGTGTCACGCGAAACTGTCTTAGCTTAATGCAATTGGTCACGCACACGCACACACATATATATACAAACATACAGACACGCAAAGAGACACACGTACCATAATAAAGGCAAAGATCGGCCCCCGTTTCGACTTTAACAGACTTTTGGGGGCAAGTGCTGTTAGCGAGCACCTCTGAAGGCCGGAACGGTACACGAGGGGGTGGGTGGCCAGCACCACCCCCGGCCGCTTTTGTCTCCCCAGTGGCGATGTTTACACACCGCACCAGGTTCTCATTTGAGGCTGAGTCGACTTTGGGGAGGCCCAGGATCGATTAAGATAATCGTCACTGGTGTTGGCCGTGAACGGGAATTGAACCCGGGTCGCTGGGTTTGGAGCGCAACGCGCTTACCGCCACACTACCACGTACATATACACACATATACACGCACATAAGAAGTCTATATATGTGTGTAGACACGTAGACTAACATTACGGAAACACGCACAAACATACGCACACACACCAACACAAAACAACACGGGTTGAACATATACACACATATACACAGACGAACGCACATACCGACTCACACGTACGGAAAAAAAAACATACGAGCAAACGCACGCACACATAAACACACGCGAAAATATACCGACATAAACACGCACTTACAAACAAAAACACACATTCCCCGTGTAGCCTTAATAGACTTTTGGGGCAAGTGCTGTTAGCGAGCAGCACCGATGAAGGATGGCACGGTACGAGAGAGTGTGGGTGGCCAGTACCACGCCCGACCACCTTTGTCTCCTTTGTAGCGAGTGTTGATACACCGCACCAGGTACTCATCTGAGTCAACCCAGGGAGAGGACCGGTATCAGATATTCAGATAATAGTCACTGATGTTGGCCGTGAGCGGGAATCGAACTTGTGTCGCAGGGCTCTTAGTGGAGCGCGCTAACCGTTACACTACTGCCCCATACACACACACACACAAACACACACACACACAAACACACACACACACAAACACACACACAAACTAACACACACACATACACACCCAAACTAACACACAAACACACACATACACACACACCCAAACTAACACACAAACACACACAAACACAAACACACACAAACTAACACACACACAAACTAACACACACACACACAAACACACACATACACACACACAAACACACACACAAACTAACACACACAAACACACACACAAACTAACACACACAAACACACAAACACACACCCAAACTAACACACACACACATACACACAGACAAACTAACACACAACACACACAAACACACACACACATACACACCCAAACTAACACACAAACACACACAAACACATACACACAGACAAACTAACACACACAAACACACACACATACACACAGACAAACTAACACACAACACACACAAACACACACACAAACTAACACACACACAAACACACACATACACACCCAAACTAACACACAAACTAACAAACACAAACACACACACAAACTAACACACACAAACACACACACAAACTAACACACACACACAAACACACGCACATACACACCCAAACTAACACACAAACACACACAGATACATACACACAGACAAACTAACACACAACACACACAGACACACAAGCACACACACAGACACACAAGCACACACACAGACAAACTCACACACAAACACACACAGACAAACTAACACACGAACACATATATACACACAAACTAACACATACAAATACAAAGATCCCCCGTGTAGCCTTAACAAACTGTAGGGGCAAGTGCTGTGAGCGAGCACCTATAAAGGCCGGCACGGCACACGAGGGGGTGAGTGGCCAACACCACGCCCGGCCGCCTTTGCCTCCCCAATGGCGATGTTTACACATCGTACCAGGGACTCATTTGAGGTTGAGTCGACACACGCACACACGCACGCACGTACACACACAAATACAGATGTACACTGTCGGATGGATTTCGTGCAGAGAGAGAGAGGAGAGAGAAAACAACAACGCTGGCGGAAACCTAACGGAGTTAGGGCAGCGCGTTCCTATCGTTATGTCCTTCGAGATATGAAGCGGGGTTCGGTTCACCCGAGGCTCACGCGAGGCTCACGCGAGGCTCACGCGAGGCTCACACGAAGCTCACGCGCGGCTCACGCGGAGTCGCGATGCACATATCACTTTTCAAATGACACAAACGTTGTTCGTTGCTCATTGAATGTTTTTTTTTCTTCCACAAAAGGTGTAAGTTACCCTTTCTGCCATAAACACAGGCTGTGGTAAGAGGTTCAGACACCAACAGATCGCTATTATTACAAAGCATCATCAAGTCTGCATTGACCACGCGTAGTCGTGGTAAATCACGCAAACAAATGTGCTTTGGTGTATGTATGTTGAACTTCTTTCGCACCGTACCTAGCCAGCCGTGCTAATCGGAGGTGCGTTGCGCTGTCCTTAAAATTGATTGGCCTGCACCAGAGACATGTCTGTTTGTATCGATTATAATCTCAAGTGTGTGTGGTAAATGCAGACTTTGTGTTGCCGTGTGATAAGGTGACCATTTGGTGTCTGGGCATCTTCACACTTGTTGCATTCATCCCAGAAAAGAGTAAACGCCTGTATTCGCGTATACATTCATCAGCTCGACACTGCACTGGCAAGCAAACACAAAAAATTCATCCCAACAGATAGAATTGGTCCTCGACCTTAATTTCGATAAACGTTAATCCGGGGGCCTGTGACCTCGTGCGCTGAGGCTCACGGCCCCGCTTGTTGACGCACGTGGCTCACCTCTCCCACGGAGGTCACAGAGGTCACAGAGGTCACAGTCACACAGCGGTGGGAGATGGGACGCGAGACGCAGGATGTCACGCCGTGCGAGTTGTGACGTTGATGTGGTGCTGGTGGTTGCTCGTGGTGCTCACCGATCGCGACTGTTAGCACAGGTGGCCTGCACAACAGCAGTGGACTGTTCATCAGCAGAACGCCAGCAACATTGTACATCAGCGGACAGACCAGCAGCAGCAGCATAACACGAGCAACATTGTACATCAGCGGACAGACCAGCAGCAGCAGCATAACACGGGCAACATTGTACATCAGCGGACAGACCAGCAGCATAACACGAGCAACATTGTACATCAGCGGATTGTGCAGCATCAGAATATCACCAGCAACATTGCACACCAGTAGCGGACCAATGCAGCAGCATAACACAAGCAACATTGCACACCAGCAGAGGACTGAGCAGCAGCAGCAGCATAACACCAGCAACTTTGCGCAGCAGCAGCGGACCACGAAGCAACAGCAGAACAGCAGAAACTTTCCAAAACAGCAGCGGACCATGCAGCAGCAGCAGCATACCACCGGCAGCATCAACATTGCCCAGCAGCAGCAAACGAGTGCAGCAGCAGCAGCAGCATCAGCAGCGTGGATCCGTGCAGCATCATCAGCAGCATCAGCAGAATCAGCAGATATCAAGGCTGCGGGAATCTGCAATCTTAGTGTGCGTGCGCGCGTTGTGATGGTGTTTTGGAAGCGGGACCCCCCCCCCCCCACGATCGACTCCCCCGTCCCCCCTCCGACCCCCCTTTCCATGCTCGTCGTCGTGTTAGCGCTGTCGCCGTTGAGATCCGCGACACACGGGAGGCGGCGTCGTCGGGCAAGGGGAGCGTTCGTAATTTAATTTCAGCTTGCGCGCGATGAGCTTATACGTTTGTTTTTTACGGGTTTTTTTGGTTTGCGCGAGAAGCTACAGATTAATATAATGAGAATAAAAGCCGTCGCCGATCGAATGCCCGCCTCGTGTTGGCGCGTCTGTGCGCGGAGGGAGAGTGGTGGGGTGCTGGGAGAATCATTCGCGGTGATTTGCTGCGGTGAGCGCGCTGCGCTAGGAACCCGCCACAAACCCCGAGCCGAGTTCGATTCACGCTCACGGCCACCGACGGCCACTGTGCGGGTGTCTGAACGAATGAAACCTGTGCCCTGGGGCTATTCCCGTAGGTCGGCTCAGCCGCGAATGACGTGTCGCGTTGTGAACATCGCGACTTGGGAGACGCAAATGACGGCAACGGCGTGGGTGGTTGGCCAAGCCGCGGATCGTGCGTCGTGCCGGCCGTCTTAAGGCGCTGCTCCGCTCGCAGCACTCGGCCCCCGACAGCCTGTTGAGGCTATACGGGGGATCTTTGTCTTTGCTTTCTCGGAATTCAAATTGACCAACATTGCATTCAAATTAGTTAAATTCAACAGTTGAACAAAAGTTGATCGAATGATGACAGCAAGAACCATAATCATCATCATCATATTTTGAATCGGACATGGGCAATCCACTGCTGGTAGAATACCCTCCTTTGAGAAGCGGCAGCAATCCATATCTCTCGATCATGCAAGATGCAACAAGGCTCAACCTATTATATCTTCTCGTTCCTTTTGTAACTTTATTAGAATTTTTACATGATATGGCGATGTCCTCCATATATACTGTATTTATAAAATACGATATATAAAATGTGTTGCGCCAAAAACGAACGGTCGTTGTGAAATCACAACGAACGTCGCTCCAAGTTTAGATTCTTGCAATTAAAGCACCAATCTTCGTATATATATTATATATATAAAACACGATTACATTATTCCAGATGAAAAAAGATCTATCCATGAATTTTAAGTATTCGTAAAAAAAACCCATATATATGTATGAACGTTCAAGTCAACGTTTTGACAATTCGTCGGGCCAATGAGCAATCACATGGAGACGATTGGTAGCAATATGTGAACTACCTCGCCTAGTATGCAGGAGGTCGTTGGTTTCAACCATGACCCTGACGCCTGATGTATATTTGAGTTTGCGCGTCTCTCTCCCCGTGGTCGCGTGGATTTTTTTTCTCCGGGTCCTCCGATTTTCCCCGCCGCATTTAGAATCAGCAAGCGTCTCGAGTGTCGATAAGCCACTTCGTTGAGCTATCATTTGTGATAGTCGGGTCGCTTCCGATAAAGAGCCATACAACTCAGTGGCCCTTAGCCTGGTAGAATAAAAACAAGTTTTTTGTTTAGTTTCATTACAAAACTCTAAACAGGACTCAAATCGCCAACACGACAGCGTCCGTGATACGTGCAGGGACTTCCCAAAAAACTTCCGCACGAAAAATCCCGCGACACGACACCGCACGGAGCAGCTCTAACAGCAATAATAATTCAAATGTATAACGCGCATTCCATCACAGGATCCCAATACGCAATACATGAAAAGCAGTGAAACGACAAAAACAGAATCAGGGCCAACCGTCCAAAACTAAAGAGGGAAGGCCACTTTAAAGAGGCGAGTTTTTCAAAGCGGACTTAAATAAATTTTGACAAACCTTTCGTGACTGCAGCAATTCATATTCTTTGGGTCGGTAAAGTCACGTAAACCAATCTACGTGACTTTACCGAAATATTCAAACCTTTCTACGTGACTTTACCGAAAGATTCAAAGAATACGGACTTAAATATATGTATAATCTACCGACTCCGATGGCCCTGATTTCCAGTGGCAAGGCGTTTCCCATCGCTTTGCGGTGCCACGCGATCCAAAGTCCGGTCACCAACAAAAGCGCTACCTAGACCCGGGAGAGCGCTGAGAAGTCGGAGATCGGAATATCTACGGGACATGATCTATATAATCTATATAAATCCGACCGCCGTAACATGCGCGCCCTCGCTTACTCTCGCTGGCCTTTAGCGTTGCACTCCTGCCGCGGGCAAAGTACTTGGGCCAATTGATCGCACGTTCGCGCACGTGTTGGGGGCAAAGCGAGACTCGGAGAGCAGCACATCTTAAAGCGTATAGACCCTTCGCCGCCCCGTCACATTGTTTGTGGGTCAATATTGAAAGTTAGAAAGCAGTTCGATGTGTGGGGGTTTTGTTTTGCGCGTGTATGTGGGGTAAATGCCAAGATACATCTACGCGTAAACGTGACTATATATTTGTTTTGCCAAATTACAGCTGGAATACCGTTCGAGTTCACTCGAGTCAGTCACCATCGCTGCCACGTAAACAACAACAACAATAAAATACTATTCATGCGTGGGCAGTAGTTAATTTATCGCACGTTAATCGCGGCTTAATGTGTCCCACGGAATGTTGTCGTTGATAGACCGGAGTAAAGCCACATCCGTAGCCGGAGATGCATGCATACTCGATGTGGTGTTCCGGGATAACACAACTGCGCCCTGAATAATAAAAAAAACATTTCAATTCATTATTTCGCGGACTGTTAGCATGATTGCGGATAAGCATGGGTAGCAGTACCATATGGGTGTTTTGACCGACAGCATTCTTGATTGGTCTAGAATTGCAATCTCATTTTAAGTTATTGCGGCTGATTAGATTGCGTCTTTTGTGGGCACGAAATTTAACCCTCCGTGCAAGAGAAATGACAAAAGACCCCCCGTGTCGCCTGTAACAGACTGTTGGGGCGAATGCTGTTGGCGAGTAGCGCCTACGAAGGCCGACACGGCACACGAGGGGTTGGGTGGCCAGCACCACGCCCGGCCGCCTTTGTCTTCCCAGTCGCGCTGCTTACTCTCCGCAACAGGTACTCATTTGAGGCTGAGCCGACCAGCAGCCGTTTCAGATAATCGTTCACTGGTGTTGGTCGTGGGCGGGACTCGAACTCAGGTCACCGCCGGGTTTTTAGCGCGGTGTGCTAACCGCAGCAACACCGCTCCACACACACGCACACACAGAGAACTTGTGTACACATATCAAAGACCCCCCCCCCTCCCCCGTGTTGCCTGTAACAGACTGTTGGGGCAAGTTCTGCTAGCGAGCACCACCAGCTCATGCTCACCGCCACACACCCTTCGTGATACAACGCCCACGATTCCCGTGTACTTTGTTGCGTTCATTTTATTCGTGGATATTTACAGCGGGGTTTTTGTTGTTGTTGTTGCGTTGCGTGAATTGTATACAAAGTGGACGCATTTAATCATTCTTGATTTGAAGCTTTCGTGACTGCAGGAATCCATACTCTTTGGTTCTTTCGGTAAAGTCACGTAGGTAGAAAAATAAAATATTTGTTTCATTTTATATTATCTTATTTTATTTTATGTTATTTTATTTCTACCTACGTGACTTTACCTCCAGAACCAAAGAGCACATTTAATCATTGCAGCTACTTAAATCGAAATGATGCTGGCGACTTAATACGGAGAAAGACGACTTAATACGGATCATAGCGACAACTTAATACGGATTATAGACAACTTAATACGGAGAGAGACAACTTCATACATATACAGACAGCGTAATACGGCTGCAGGCAACTTAATACAGACGATACAGACAACTTCATACAGCTTCACGCTAATATAACGTGTGTATGTATAGAGAGAGTTGCGTGAGTGTGTTATTGGCAAATATAAGCATCGGGTAGGGTGTTAACACGATCTAAGTTTACACATTAACTATTGCACGCATTACGATTGCACCGAGTTGCAACTCCAGGTACGTGTGCATCTATACGAGTCTCTGATGTGTGTTACCTACACCGTCATTGTTTCACAGTCCACTGCTGAATGAGTGATCTCTCATCACATTGTGAATAAATTTGCGGGGATGGTAAGTGGGGGGGATATTTGGCCATACTTCACCACGCTGGTCAGTGCGGCTTTGTGCAAATCCAAACATAGCAGGTGAATAAAGACGAAGCTTCTTACAGAGTTTGCTTATTTTATTATTATTTTTGAGAGGGAAGAAACATTTCGACGTTTCAGCCGACTACAATTTTTCTTATTGAATCACTCATATTTCCTAAGAGGTGGCTCAGTGGTTAGGGCGCTACGCTATTCATCCGAGAACCAGATTTCCAATCTCGGACACGGCTAACATCAGTGGCCAATGGTATCAGAACACGTGTACAAAAACAAAGACAAAGATCCCCCGTGTAGCCTGTAACAGACTGTTGGGGCAAGTGCTGTTAGCGAGACGCCGAAACACGAGGTGATTGGTGGTCAGCATCACTCTCGACCGCCTCTGTCTCCCCAGCAGCGATGCTTACACATCTCACCAGGTACTCATTTGAGACTGAGTCGACCTATGGGAGGCCCAGGACCCGTTTCAGATAATCATCACTGGTGTTCACCGTGAGCGGAAATCGAACCGCTACACTACCGCTCCCCACACACACACACACACGGAACACGTGAACACACACACAAGCTGTTATCTCAATTCGAATCGGCCCTTCACGCAGACAGCGTGAATTGCTGAAGCTCGCGTCACGTGGGACGTGTGTAACAATCATCGGGCGCGTGCAGCGTGGAACGAGTTAATTTGTATTTGAATAGGTGGGGAGGGGGGTAAACTGGTAAACGCGTGGCGGTGGAGAGTTTGGTAAACCCTGAGAGCTAACCCAAATTAAAACCACAGTGTCCGATGAGAGCTGGAGGCGCCTGCACGTGACATCTCTATCGCGCGCACGTGGTCGCCTGCGAGCAGTCGACTTCATTAATTACCGCTCGTTTCGCCGTTAATTGCGGTAATCGCTTAAAGATTATCACTTACTAAAAAAATGCTGATCCTAAAGCAATCCAAACGTTGGGAAGCGCTTTCAAAGTGACTGCGTATACTTTTGTGGCTTTTAAAAAGTAAATATGTCATCTGTTTTGTTAGTTACGCACGCACATCTCGAATATGCAAGTGGCCGCGCGTATCCTAGGCGTGTTTTATTCCAGCGCCGAAGGTTGATGGGACCCACCTTGACCTCGTGTCGACGGGGAGGCGGTGGGGTGGGTGGTAAGGCGATCCGAGAAACAGATTCTCCTTCTCCAAAGCATTGAACCCACATGCGCATCCTTAATCAATTTTAAAGCAAGCATATGTACTCCAAAAAAAGGAAATAAACGTATGGAATGCGACGTTTCGAGCCACGCCCCGAAGGCTCTCGAGAAATGTGGTGATTGTCTGTTCACGTAAAGCCGGATTTTATGTGCTATGAAGAAGGGACATTGACTGAAACGTCGCCTATTATATCGTTTTCTTTGTACGGTTACAGGATATTATTGACGAATGTGGTGAGATTTTGATTGAACGCTTTCGTGACTGCAGGGATTCATATTCTTGGTTATTTCGGTAAAGTCACGTAGAAAGGAAACAATAAAATAATAACAATATATATTAAAAAACGCCACTTTTTTCAAATTTTCTTGCTGTGGTTTTCACACCTGATGATGATTGCTTGTTTTGCAGTCGAAACGTCGTGAAAATGTTATTGATTTATATTTTATTATTTTATTGTATCCCTTCTACGTGACTTTACCGAAAGAACCTAGAATATGAATGTGGTGAGGTTTATTTTTTTCTTTAATTACGCTTATGCACCACTGCCACCATCATCATCACCAAATATTGTACAGGTACAGGGTAGTGGTCCAGATGTGTTGTGACCCTCCCCCCCCCCCCCAAATAATTGACCCCTAACATGTTTTTACACTTTGCATAATCATTGCTGTTTTAAGTAAACCTTACTTTAAAAAGTAATTATTCAGCTGTAAAGTATTAAATAGGGGTTACAATACATATGGACCACCATGTATAATTATATTGCTTGAGTAAGAGATGAGGCGTGTGTAGATATCCTGCACGGTGTGTTTAGTAAGACGCCTATGAGATTACCATAATGATGGTGATTACAATGATTATGCTGATGATTGATATGACGATAATAGATAGCATTTCGATGGTAATAATTAATACAATGAAAGTCATTGTGTCATCATCCGTGATGACACATGACCATAATGAAGTTGACAGCAGGATAGGTGTAGATATTAGCGATGTTAGACATCGTTATCGGCCGCCCTCGTCTTCCTCGCTACGATGTTTACACACCGCAACAGCTACTCATTTGAGGCTGAGTCGACCTAGGGGAGGCCCAGGACCGGTTCATATCATCGTCGCTGCAAAATCGGTCGTGAGCGGGAATCGAACTCAGCTCACCGAGTTTGCCAGCGCAGTGCGCGAACCACTGCACCACCGCTCCCGCCCCTCCTCCACCTACCACCACCCTCCTCCTCCTCTACATTTCATACAACAACAGACAAACAAACAACAACAACAACAATAATAGCTTGACTCGGGTGCGTTATTGACATCCCTTAAACACAGATTAAGCGGACGCATCTGGCCCCCTGATTGTGGCCCATGTGGTGGCGACGGCGCAGGCGATGCACCCGGAGGACCGCTCGCCATTTTCAGGATGATTTAGCACTAAATGGACTGTCATAACTCAATCTGGCACCGCTGGGAAGAGGGGCTGGGTGGGTGGGTGGGGAGGGCGGGAGGGTGGGGAGGGTGGTGGTGTTGGTGGTGGTGGTGGCAGGTGGAAGAGGAGATCGGCAGGCGCAGTGGTGAGCGCACTGCGCTACAAACCCGGACGTGCCGAGTTCGATTCCTGCTCACGGCCAATGTGCACGCATTTCGCACGTATGTTGAACTTATTTTGTGCCATGCGTAGCTAACCGTGCTAATCAGATGTGGGTGGTGGTGGGTGGGGATGACAAGAAACTAAACACAAGAAGCAGATTTAAAGAAATTAGTTTTTAATATTTAAAAGTTCATAGCTCCCAATGGCCTCCTAATATTAGAAAAAAGAGACGCGTACAGACCAACAGAGATGCAGAGACTAATATAGAACCATGAAGACCCACAGAGACCCACAGAGACCCATAGAGACCCACACTTGTACGTACCCATGGATGTTGAACTTATTTTGCACCGTACGTAGCCAATCGTGCTAACGGGAGGTGCACGAAGATTAACTGAACCGGTCCTGGGCCTCTCATACAGGTCAACTTACCCTTCAATGAGTACCTGTTGTGTAAGCATCGCCACGTGCGAGACAAAGGCCTTCCGGGAGTGTGGTGCCGGCGACCCACTGCCTCGTGTGCGGTGCCGACCTTCGCACCTGGCCCAGCAGTCTGTTCAAGGCTATACGGGAGACCTTTGTCTTTGGTGGCTGGAGGAGAGGGACAGCAGCTGAGGCGGCGGGTAGCAGATGATCGACCGCCCTCTGACACCAAAGACAAAGATCCCCCCGTATAGCCTTTTTGTTTTTTGTTTTAACAGACTGTCGGGGCAAGTGCTTGTATGCAACCGGCAAGATGGGTTCGAGTCCTGGTCACGGATGACATCGCTTCGCAAACTCGCATTGACCGACGTGGTTCGGTGATTGGTGAAGCAACTCCCATAGCGAAGGCTGCAAAACGGGAGGCCAATCAGGATGACGTCTTCACAATTCTGGCTAATCGCCTGATGATGCTGGTTGTTTGGAATCACCAGCGACACGTCACGGGACTCGAGTTGTAAATGTCGTTGGTTTACTCTCCAAGTCAACGTATGAGTGAGTGGGTGGGTTAATGAGAGGGTGAATGGTTGAGTGAGCGAGTGGATTTAACACGTAGACTTTCGCGACCGTAACTATCTGTAATAGAGGATTTTTGGGGGGGTTCAGATAAATACAAATGTGTCGGTAAACCCGCCACCACCCGACACAGCCAACACACCAGTGTGCTGAACTCGCAACGAATTGTCACATTTTGTTTTCGTGACAATCGAATTGGCTTTGTCACGTGGTGGCGGGTTTAACGACACATTTATATCTACACGATCTAACCCAAAAAAAACTTTATTTTGGAAAGGGGCAATAAGTTATTCTTCTTTTTGTCATCAAAATTAAAGTGCGTTTCAAGTGGAGTGGAACAACATTTGGGATAATAAAATCTGTGTCGTGCACCCTCCACCACCCGACGCATCAGGGTCTATCGATCGGCAGGGCGCGTGTGGTGGGGTAAAGCGTGGACACTCTCACCTCCCTCCAGCAGTGTAGCGAGCAAGGCAATTTGCAGAGCTGCGCCTTCATCCGTGTGTGGATGTATCGTCACGCAAGCCAAGGGGATATCAACTCAACTAAGTAGCCGTGTACGCGTGATGCATCGTTAGCGCTCCGTGGCCGCGGCAAGTTCAGTGACGTGGCCGTCGAGTGTGCAGGCGGTGCAACTGCACCGGGTCCCACGGAGCCAGAAGGCCCCACCCACACCCCATACCCTCATTTAAATGATATCCCTCGCACCCAGGGGCACCGTGCCAACCACGACTTATACCGCCGCTGGCTAAGTTTATATAAGGTACATATATATTTTTTTTTTATCAACGCTGATTAATCAATTTCGGCTGGACGCGTTCCGTCTCCTGACCCCACTACTCCGTGGCCCGTTATTCTAGACCCCCCAGCCCCCCCCAGCCGCCCCCAGCCCCCCCCCAGCCCCCCCAGAAACCCCAGCGCCCTCCCAGCTCCATCGCCGCCGTCCCCTTTCCAGCGACGCGTCCAGCTGCCGCGCGCGAGGATCTCTTTAGTCGTTTTAAAATGTTGTGTATATATACATAAAAATACATATTAATATATACATCGATGAATCTTTGACAAGCGTTGTCTTTATTGGAACAATGTAACGTTTGTTTGCGCGATAAAATATCGGCGGGGGCGGGGAAGCAACTTATTGTTTAATTAGTTTATCAATCGGGCCGGCGAAACTGGTGCATCGATTGCGAGTGCATCGCGGGTAAATATCGCGACAAATAAAGCAATCGCTCCTCGTTTTCTTTCCTTCTTCAGTGATCGCTTATGAACACATTTGCACGAAGTTTTCTGTTAAACCCTCAATGTAGCAGTAGAATGCTTCGACTTTAACACACTTTTTTTTTGCTAAAACCGCACAAATACAGCATGGAACGGCGACTCTGCGGCAACGCTGCGTCGCGAGATGACGACGAAGGCGACAGACGAAAGTGACCGATCGCTGCCACGCTCACGACACAAGCTGACAGCGCGGCTGCCCATCAGTGGCCGCGCGTTAAACGCAATCCGTGGCCAGTGGGCGAGTACGCCGTGGACGGTATTTAGTTTCAATGTGACAACACCGCCACTCAACGGGCGCGGGAAGGGCGGAACGGTGGGCACCGAATCATTGCACGCGAGAATAAACTTGCGAAGGCAATCAAAACGAACGTTGACGTTAAAGACCATGAAATAAAAAGTAGCGAGTCTCCTCGCACTCCCTCCTGAGCACACGAATGGTCGAAGGAAGTCGACACACTCTCCATCCAAAGGGGCCTGAGCCCAGCGGTGGAGTGGGGAGGGGAGAGAGGAGGGCGATTATCCGGAAATGCCCCAATAAATTGCAAAAGTACCTTTCCCCGAGTAAGCAAATACGTCCATAATATCTTGAATAAATAAATAAAGCACCCTTTCTCCTGCCTCCCCCACCCCCCGACTTACTCCCCCCCCCGCCACCTAACCCACCCCCACCACCTTCTCGAGTGGGGGTCCCCCTTGCTTTTATTCCCAGAGCCTTCCCTTCCGGATGATTGGACCTGTCCTAGAAACCACCGCGGCTTAAATGTCTGTCCAACACACCCCCCCCCCAACCCAGACCCCCCAACCCCGAAACCCACGCGCGCGAGCTCCCCCTCACCCGACCCCAGCCCAGTTACACCCCGAATCCTCCCCGCACCGTCAAGCCCCAACCCCCCTAACCCGCCTCTCGACAATCGTCGGCGAACTATTGGCATCCAGCGGACGCTGCACGAGCAATGACTTCCACGCTGGGACCATTGTCATAATTCATTTCATTTTCTTTTTTTGTTGCTGCTTCGCTCTTTCATTCATTCGGGGCGCTCTTTCTTCTCGCTTTTCCACTCCCCTTTTCTCTCTTCTTTTTTTTTTTGGGCGGGGGAGGGGGGTTGTGGTTGTTGTCGTGCCGTCCCCAACACGTGTGACCCTCCGTTGCACAAAGGGCGCCTTTCGTTGCTCTCCGTTCTCTTCTGCAGGCCACGCGTAATAGTAAAAAAAACCCTAACAACAACAGAAAAACCCGTGGCCTTTCAAGAATGAAGGGTTGGCGACAGCCAGTTGTTTCAATTCTATATGTATAACAATACGCAACATCCAATGGATATGTATAATTGATAGCGGGCGATTGTTCCACTGTTATTGCTATCATATAAATTATTTTCTTTTGGGGAAAATGGTGATTTATCTTGATAGGTTGATAACATAACAAACAAAAAAAAATGGGCAAAATGATAACAATCAAAAAAGTGTCCCGTTTAGGTGCTCTTTCATATTGAGAGTCCTGTCGCCTATCCAGCATGGCATCCTTAATGTTTGCCTAAGGCGGCTCTTTGCCTAAGGCGGCACCAATGAAAAAATAATGCGTCTTATTATGAGAAGTTGGTTCCAGTGGAGTTCCACGGGTCAGTCATTTGCGGTGTCAATTCTGCAATCTCGCAAAATGTGAGCCCTGACATCGGCACACAGGCGCACACACAATGGCCTGCCCTTGCGAATGACTTCAGGGGGAATCTTTAAAGAACACTCCGACGCAGGGACTGCGTATAGAAGTCGCAATATCATTACGGTCGGTGCACACCACCAAAGTGTTCATCAGGGCTGCCGCTGAATACGAACCATGAACCTCTGCCTCGCTACCGCTTAGTCCACGTGAGTTGTTCGTGAGCGTCACTCGAGTTAGTTAACAGATGAAGTGTTTACAATGTTACCTTCCTCTTGTGATTGACGAAGATTCACACTCACGCGAGGGATCCCATGTGTTGGACGAAGGCGCAGCCCTGCAATTGCCTGCTCACGCCACTGCCAGTGATAGGGCCTCGATGAGAGCGGGGATCGAGATCTGTTTTGAGATCTCCGGAGAGGCCCTCCAGAGGAGGGTGCAAACTTGGCCTGCTCTTCCACACTGGACACAGACGTCTCGGTAGAGGTGGGAGTACCGACACTTGACCCCTTCCACACGCGCGATCTGCCGATAGGCTTACTGCGGCGCAAGGCCGAAGTCATGGAGTAAACATTGGGGGGGGGGGGGGGACCAAATTTTCCAGAAAAAAAATCTAAATTTGAAAATGAATTTCCTGCCTAAAATATTAAAAAATTCACTAACACATAGGATTGACTTTTTAATTTATTTTTAACCAATAATGTCTAATAGTGGTATTGTATTTACATTGCTCCGTTTTTTCTTGTTTACATTTTCTTGTTTCATTGTATGTAATGGCAGGGATTAGGGATTAATAAAGTAACAACCATAACCACAATCATATAAACAGAAATCTATTTTGTAGCAATATATTGGGGGGGGGGACATTTTGAGCATGTTTGAATATTGGGAGGGGGGGGGTGCCCCCCCAAATATATATTATAATTACGGCCTTGCTGTGGCGTGTGAGCGATCGCACCGCTGGTTGGACATCGACGGCGGGCGTGTGGGGTTTAAGACATTGCCGCGCACGGAGGTCGAGCCAGCGATTGCTGTATCGCAAGTCCAGCGTCATTGACCTCGTAACACCATTGCGGCAGCGGTCTCAAATGAATTATTGGTATTAATGAAGATGGACATTGCTTTTAAACTATTCGCTTGATTTTCGTCTCTGAAATAATAGTGATGATCAGTTTAACACGTAGACTTTCGCGACCAGTATTATCAACAATAGCGGTTTTTGGGGTAAGATCGTGTAAATATAAATGTGTCGCTAAACTGTTAAATCGTTAAATGTGTCGTAAATATAAACGTGCCTTTTTAAGAACGAAACAGGAGGATGTCTGCACAAATCTGGCTGTCTCCTGATGATGCTGGTTGTAATTACTGGCGAAACGTAGTACTCGATTTGTAATGTCGGTGATTTACTCTCCAACACGCCCGGTGTGCTGTACTAGTAACGATTTGGCACGTTCTGTTTATGTAACGAACCTTACTAATTGGCTGTGTCGGGTGGTGGCGGGTTTAACGACACATTTATACGTAAACGATTTAACCCAAAAACCTATATTATAGATATTAGCGATAATATTGAATGCATATTTTCCATGCAAACGGCTGGCAGCTTTTCATCGAATGATTACCTACATACAGCGGCGTCGTCCGTGCAAATCGCATCTCGCAATCGCTGCGTAGAAACCACAGATGCAAGCGGTGAGCCGGCGCTCCCCACAATTCGCTCTGCGGTTCTCCACATATTAAGATGCTTTCGGTCAATTAGCGAGCGTTCATTGTGCTACAACATGGGAGTGAACCCGGAGACCCCGAAGTAAAGCCTACGCACGCGAGGGCGCAACACTCTATCCCCCCGTACAGAAGGGACAGTTGACATCAGTCCACACTGAACCCCAGGCAATTGCAACCACCCCGATGCCCCAACGGTGAAGGGAGTCTTGCAAAAAAAATAAAATAAAAGCAATGTTTTCATCATTCGTCCGACTAGGGGCTACCGAACAATAACCAACGTCTGTGGATTTCCGTGCAAGGAGCGCCGTGCGCTCGCTCCCTCTCCCTTTCAAGTGGGACGCACGTGCCTCCGCTTTGTGCCGCATGGATCCAGGCCCTTCAAAGGGGCCACGATATTGTTTTGTAGAGGGCACGGGGGGGTGGTGGTGGTGGTGGGGGGGGGGGAGTGCTAGAGGGGGGGCGCTGGCAGGAAGAAGGGGAAGGGCCGGTACGGGGGTAGTGACCGCTAACTGAAAAAAGGGGGATCCTAAAATTATTTCAGCCGTCCATAAATACAATACCCAAGATAGGTCTCTTTATCCCGGGTTGGGGCAGCGGGGGGTAATTGTGGTTCGGGTGTTTTTTTATGGGGGACGGCGGCGGGGCGGGGGGGGTAAGATGGGGGGGGGGGGGCGCTGTCTAATTTTTCACGAGCCTAACTGTGTCACGTCCCGCAACAACAAAAGCAAGGAGGGGGTGGGTGGGTGGGTGGGGTGATGGATACAAAAAAAGAGAAAACAACCAACCAGCCCCCCCCCCCCACACACACACACTCCCCCCCCCCCACCCCACAGGTCCAACCCATCCCATCGGCTCGTGAGTGAACCCAGAGCGAAGTGGCCATCCCGTCTTGTTAGGCGAGCGGTTGATGTGCCAGGGCTCCCGTGTGTGTGTGTGTGGCTCGCACCGCCGCCACCACCACCAACCCCCAACCCTCACTCCCACACCTGTCATCTCTCTGTCCTTCGCAGCACTAACTGGCTGTAACTGACAGTGCCCTGCCCATATGCTCGCCTTTTCTCCCGCCTTCCCTGGGGTTTCCCTGCTGCTGCCACGCGCTCATCTCGCGAAAACATTTTATTTTTATTTTTACACCCAACAAATTTTTTTTTTTTTGCCCAGCAAGCTTTCTGCGCTTCCTCCAACTCGCTCATCTCTCACTCTTTACACGCAAATTCTTATATATATATATCTTTTTTTTCTTGTCCATCATTTACAACAATAACCAAAGACGAAGACACCCCCCCCCCACCCCCACCCCCGCCCTTCCTGTATAGCCTTCACAGACTGTTGGGAGCAAGTGCTGTTAGCGAGCACCTATGAAGGTCGGTACGGCACGAGAGTGGGTGGATGACCAGCACCACGCCCGGCCGCCTTTGTCTCCCCAGCGGCGATGTTTACGCACCGCACCAGGTACGCATGTGAGGCTGAAACGACCTAGAAGGAGTCCCAGGACCGGTTCAAATCATCGTCACCGGTGTTGGCCGTGAGCGGGAATCGAACTCGGGTCGCGCTATCCGCTTAACTACTGCTCCCCACTACAACATTACACTGGTTACTACAATAACCACCACCACCACCATCACCACCGCCAAAGCCGATCACCAATGCCAAGGGCTTAAAGGTGCAGCCCCGAAATTGCTTGCTCACGCCACTGTGCCATCCTCCTGGCCTACTCCGTCAAGAAGTTGGAGTGTACTCTTTGGTTCTATTCGGTAAAGTCACGTAGATAAAAAATAAAATAACAAAAAATCACGACGTTTCGGCCACAACACAAGTGGCCTTCATCAGGTGAAGGGACTGGACTGTCCAGAGGACGGCGTTGGGGTGAAGACAGCAAGCCCAGGTCGCGTCCTTTAAGCTGTGTGGGAGGAAACCAAAAAACGCCTTGACAAAGGAATTAGCATAAAATGATGTACTGGACCGGTACGGTGGGGGGGGGGGGGGACTTTACGTAATGTTGGTGTGAAGGGAAATAAGCTGCTGTGAAAGTTTGGGATACCACTACTTGAATAAATATACTGTACCATTGAAAATTAGTTTAATGTTTGGTTTGATTTAGAACATCTTTCCAATGATTGCTTAATTTGAAACCATCCTCTCGGTTGAGAGAGTTTACCCCACCGAACGCGATCTGTCGATCGATTGACTGTGGCGAGCCCATTTATATTCATGGCTTGACAGAGGTGGGGTTCATGCAATAAACGTTGCCTATTATTTAAACCGTCACACCGAGAAGGTCGAATGGAACCTGCGACATCTCGATTGCAATTCAAGTGCAATGACCACTTCAGGATATCATCCAGCAGTGGATTGACCAAGGCCTTTACGTGTATGTGTACATGCACTTCATTCAGTAGGTGTATGTGTCAGTTGACATCACCAGGTGACTCAGAGGTCAGAGCTCTGAGCCGGTGAGTCCGAGACCCTGAGTTCCAATCCAGGGTTCAGCCACCCGTGATTAAACCTGGGTTGCAAGCGTCTTGGGTTGATGGTCTTAGCCCGGTCTGATGACTGCTTACAACAACGGCAAAAAAAACCCGTATAACTTCAATTTGGTTCTGCGCTCAATTTGGATAAATTCCAATTTCTGACAATTAAAATTAAAATATTGCTTTGCCTATCACGCGATAGACATTACTCTCTTCGGCAGGGCGGGTGGGAAAGTCGTGCTCGCTACTGGGTGGATCAGGGGTCACTTGAAGGGAGCTCAGAAGTTGTTATGTGGTATCCACTTCCACGGACCGTTTTCTAACAAACACTTTCGTCGTGCGAGAGTTACAAATGGGACAGTTATCTTGCTTATTTAAACCCCTGGCACAATCAGGATTACACACACACAAACGCTGATGTGCCACATTACACTGGTTAAGAACACATATCATTACCACATTGTCCAGACGTATGCATGTTGAACTTCTTTCGCACAGTGCCCGTGGTAATGCTACATACACAGATGTAGTGATGCAATCAGCACATGCATAACTGGATCTCTCCGTATTGCAGGAGCGGGTGGGAGGGCGTTCATCCAGCAGTGGCTCGATCATTGGCTGATGACCCTGGCGAGGAGGTGGTGGAGGAGGAGGAGGCGTTGACTGCGGCGGTAACGGCATGCGGGATACCACTACACCGTGGCAGATGTGGCACTTAAGCCTCAGTAGTTAATGGTGCACCTCCAGAGTCAATGAACAGACATCGCGATTGCGTTAAACACTCACGCCCTGACGGGCGCGAGAATTACTGCTCTTCGCCGCAAGAGTAGCCGCATGAAAGCGCGTACCTTGGGCTAGCTCCTGGTACGCGTTACATTTTGTTGTGGTGTTAGGGGGAGGGGGGGGGGCAACCATATGCGAAGCGGTGGCTTGGAGATGTTATCTCCCTCGCCTGCTATGAAGGAGAGCGTGGGTTCGATCCCGACCCTGAGACGCCTGTTGAATATTTGGAGGTTGCGTGTCTGTCTCGTTGTCTTTCTTTCTTTCTCTGGGTCTTTCGGTTTTTTTTTTTTCCCTCCGGATCAATAAACACGCGTTTCGAGTATGTAGCTACCGCTACACATTTCCACGTGACGATAGGCCACTTTGTTGAGCTATCATTTGTTGATTGACGGGTCTCTTCTGAAAAACAGAGCCGTATAGTAGTAGCTCAGTGGGCCCTTACTCGCTGTGGCCGCGGGTATTTATTGTTTTCCACCGGGACCTCTCTTTGACACGTTAAGTTTGGGCTTTGTCGCTTTCCAGACCGGGAGGGCGATTTGTCGGGCGCATTCAGACGTTTCCTACTTGGTGACATCAGCGGACGAGCACGCACGGGCAGGCCACGTGGAGGTTGTCATCATCTCCCCTCTATGTGCCATTAAGAAGGGCCATTGCCCGAAACGTCGCCTATTATATGTTGGTTTTCTTTCAAGGTCGAATGTGTTGAGTGTTTTTTGTTCGGGATGAGTTTGATTATCTGGGCTTGTGCACCACCGCCAACGCAGAAGCAGCCCCGAGTGATCTAATTTCAACAAACATTTAAAAACTTTTTTTTATCCTAGGTAAGGCCCATTGAGCTATGTGGGTCTTTTTTGTCACAAGCGACATGGCTATCACAAATGATAGGCTCAACGAAGTGCATGCGGAATCGTGTAGCATCCAAATGCGCCAAACGCACGTCGATTCTAATTGTAGAGGGATAATAACTGGAGGACCCGGAGATAATGCCACTGGGCCACGGGAAGAGAGGCACGAAAACTCCAAATAGATACAAGGGGTGCTTCAACAAAACTTTAACATTTTGATTTAAAGCTTTCGTGACTGCAGTGATTCATATTCTTGGTTCTTTCGGTATATATTTTATTATTTTATTGTTTCCCTTCAACGTGACTTTAACGAAAGAACCAAGAATATGTTACAGTGTGTTATTATGCAATTTTTTTCCATTAAAAACGATATTCCCATGTCAGTGTTAACATTGTTTGAAGCACCCTGTATAGGCGTCAGGGTTGGGATCGAATCCACGACCTCCTCTATACCAGGCGAGGTTGGTAACATCTCGCCAGCGTGACACCACATCGTAGATATTCCAGTGAATCTTTAACTTTGACCCTCTACAACCTCCACCGTCGGAATGCTTTCAAAATTTATCCGGTGTTTGTTTGTAAACCGAATCGATCGGCAAATCGTTTGCCCATGACGCAACAACTTAATTTAATTGTCTGTGTCGTGTGGTGGAGGGTCCATAGGTAAAATAAACAAAACTATATAAAGGTGACATTAAACCAACTGCACAACGATCTAACACACAACAAACCAATTGTGACATTAGTGGAATGCGCCACGCAACAATACATTTTGATTATTAATCTGGAGCGGTGCTTTGGCCTACTCTTCTACGTTAACGAGACGTGTTGGAAGAAGTGGCGGGGCGTGCCCACACTTGACCCCACCCCACGCCTCTCGCTGCGCCCGTTCACATTTGACGCTGCCCGGTGCGCAGGCAGGGACATTTGGGGCGTTTTTGTTTTGTTTTAAACAAAGTTGGAGCATCGTTTGGACTGCGTTGCTTTGCCTGCCTGCGGCCGCCACAGAGAAAGCGGAATCGAACCGGTGAGCCTCGAGATTGCAGATCCAGCGGATATCACCGTGACAAAACCGCGCCACGCAATCGCACCGAAGGAAAATCGTGCGCCAGTCTAAGTTGCAGGTGGCTATCCGCGGATGCATTCACGAAACAAGTCCTTGCCGAGGCAGAGGAGGGCACCGCCGAGGATTTCAACTGAGCGACGGATATTGTAAACTGTCAGACAGATGGGCGGTTTGTGTCCAGTTGCTGGACATCGGCTTGTGTGTGCGTGCGTGTGTGGTAACAGCGGCAGGCAGCACCATTTGTAACGCAAAGCTGTCTCATTATAGCCTCCCCACCCCCGGCTCGACCACGCTTACCCCTAAACCCCCTTGAATTTTTTTTTTAAAGTGGAAACAGACTAATGAGCCGACTGATTGCCTTGATGGAAAGATGTAACGCTAAATGATGTGGATTGATTATCGGAAGCGTCGCCATTAGGTGCGGTCTTTAATGGCGCAGTTAGCGCAGTAGTCACCGCGGAAGGGCGCGCATTTGGCTGCGTTATCGTTCGCGATTTGCGCGGATGGCTGCCGTCCGAATTGAAAATGTTGGGCGTATCAGTGACCCTGCAACTGCGTTAAGTGAAGAGCCATTGTTTAAGTGCCGACAGTGCTGCGTTTGGTAGCGGTGGTGCGCAAACAACGCCGAGAATACGCAACAACTCGACCAACTCGTCAATAGCACCGCGTGGCCTAGGCGAGGAAAATACGCGAGGGAATTTAATAGGCGACGTTTCGGGCAACGGCCACTTTTTCACTTCGCTTATCGTATCCGTTGCAATTACAGACGTGCGCGTGTGAGAGTGTCACCTGTGAAGGGGTTCTCTCAGGTGAACCCATTCCCCTAGTACAGGAACACCGCTTGTGTGTTCGAGAGTAAACCCACAACATTTACAACACGAGTAGGTTTTGCTCTCAAACACTCCGGTGTGCTGTCACTAGTAACGAATATGGCACGTTTTGTTTTACGTGACAAACCCTACTAATTGGCTGTGTCGGGTGGTAGCGGCTATAACGGCACCTTCATATGTACGCGATCTAACACAAAAAAACCCTCTATTATGGATAATACTGGTCGTGAAAGCCTACTACTACTACTACCTGTTAAACTGAACAACAATGCCTACTTGCAACCCAGATGTCGCCGGCTCACGTTCGATCACCCGTAGCGGCAACTTCAGACAAAACGGCGGTGCGGGGATGTCGAGAACCCCTCCTCCCCGCCTCGGTCGCGCGCGTTGTCCTCCCACGAGCGGTGAACGTGGGCGCAGCACAGCTCATCGATTGGGGGGGGGGGGGTATGGTGGGGTAAAGTTTGGGTATTCCCACCTCTTCCGGTGCAGTGCTTCCAATCCCACCGCCACCCCCCTCCCTTCCTTATTTTTATCTGGAGCCGCGAAAACAACTCCCGTATGGGCGAGTGGGTAGGGGGTGGGAGGGGGATATTTGTGTAACCCGCTGTGCAAGATGAGAATATTGTTTTTTATATATATGAAATAAAAATAAAACTCCTCTCAATTGGTCAAACCGGCAACGGTTCCTTCGCGGAACGCTGCCCACGGCCACGCGGCCCAGCACGGATCCGCCGATCGCTGTGCACGTGGCTGAATAAACGGCGACTGTCGCCAGCAGCGGTGCCGGAGCAAGACCTTGCAGAGCTGCGCCTCTACCTTTTCACATCGATTACTTAAACAATTATTGCATCACGCAGAGCCACTGGTTTAAGGTGTTTCACAGGAACAGCCGCCCTCTTTTTCTCAATCCCCTCGAAGGTCCAGATCTGTGCATGCAGTCTCACCACACCCCCCAAACCCTCGGGTCCCCTGTTCCCCCCCCCACCCCCTCTCTCCCCCCGTCCTCCCTCCCCTCCCCTCCCCCCTCCCCTCCTCTCTGCTCCCCCGCCGGAGTGGCCGTAACACTGGAGGAACAGGCACAGGTTTGCCTTGCGGGGGATGGGAAGGTGACAGATGGCCGAGTCAGCATGCGGCTCTGGGCGCCCAGATTGAGGCTCTGGCGCGCGGGGCGGGCTGCAGCCTCGCGCATGCTGGCAATGTCACGGCTCGTCAGAGCCGCGCTGACGGGCGGGCAGGCGGGCGGGCGGGCGGGCGTGCGGGCTCGAGGGCTGGCGGGATGGCGGGCTAGAGGGTTTGCAGGATGGTGGGCTAGAGGGCTTGCAGGATGGTGGGCTAGAGGGTTTGCAGGATGGTGGGCTAGAGGGCTTGCAGGATGGTGGGCTAGAGGGTTTGCAGGATGGTGGGCTAGAGGGCTTGCAGATAGGTGGGCTAGATGACTGGCAGGATGGAGGGCTAGAGGGCTTGCAGGATGGTGGGCTAGAGGGTTTGCAGGATGGTGAGCTAGAGGGCTTGCAGGATGGTGGGTTAGAGGGTTTGCAGGCTGGTGGGCTAGAGGGTTTGCAGGATGGTGAGCTAGAGGGCTTGCAGGATGGTGGGTTAGAGGGTTTGAAGGCTGGTGGGCTAGATGGTTTGCAGGATAGAGGGCTAGAGGTTTTGCAGGCTGGTGGACTAGAGGGCTTAAAGGCTGGTGGGCTAGAGGGCTTGAAGGATGGTGGGCTAGAGGGTTTGCAGGCTGGTGGGCTAGAGGGCTTGAAGGATGGTGGGCTAGAGGGTTTGCAGGCTGGTGGGCTAGAGTGCTTGAAGGCTGGTGGGCTAGAGGGTTTGCAGGATGGAGGGCTAGAGGTCTTGCAGGATGGTGGGCTAGAGGTCTTGCAGGCTGGTCGGCTAGAGGGCTTGCAGGATGGCGGGCTAGAAGGTTTGCAGGATGGTGGGCTAGAGGGCTTGCAGGATGGTAGGCTAGATGGTTTGCGGGATGGTGAGCTAGGGACTTGTGGGATGGTGGGCTAGAGGGTTTGAAGGCTGGTGGGCTAGAAGGTTTACGGGCTGGCATTGCTCGAGAGCGGACTGGCTCGAGGGCTAGCGGGATGGCTGCCTAACGGGCTATAGGGCTGGTTAACTCGAGGGCTGGTGGCATTGAAGGCTAGTGCGCTAGAGGGTGGGCTGGGGGGTTTGCGATTAAAGGGCTGAAGGGGCTCGAGGGCTGACAATTTTGAGGGTTGACGGGCTAGAGGACTGGTGGGTGAGAGGGTTGCAGGGCTGGAGGGCTGAAGGGCTGGAGGGCTGGAGGGCTGAAGGGCTGGAGGGCTGGAGGACTGAAGGGTTGCAGGGCTGGAGGGCTGGAGAGTTGCAGGGCTGGAGGGCTGGCGAGTTGGCAGCACCTTGAGGACCCCAATGGGAGCGAGGAGCGTGCCCCGCACAACATCACGGCGCGCCTCGTGTGGGCATCGGGCAGCAATTTTTTTTACATATTAGAGTTCTCCTGAAATTCACCAAGCCGGCCAACGCGGGCTGGTGAAGGCGGGGCGCATACATGGCGAAATGTTAACTCCATCGCCTGGTATGCAGGAGGTCGTGGGTTCTATCCCGACCCTGACGCCTATACAATTGGAGTTTGCGTGTCTCTCTCTCCGTGGTCGCGTGGAATTTTTTTCCGGGTCTGCATAGCTCAGTGGACCTTACCAGGTAAAATAGAAAGTTTTGTTCAGTTTAAATCCGTTAGCTCTGTCAGTCTGTTTTTTTCAGTCCGTCGTCTGTCCATAACGTGGGTGTACGACGACTCTCGTGAACACTGTTCCACATGAGCTGAAGCACAGTTTTTATTTAGTTTGAATTAGTTATGACTGAGTGGCATGATGTAATTGGATATGATAGTTTAAATGTTTATGTCGTTTTAGCTTCATTCATTGGCTGTGTTGGGTGGAGGAGGGTGTACGACACAGTTCATTTACGTGATCTGACGCTAAACATCAGTAGTACGCATGTATATATATTTTATAATTCACAGTACGCACTCAGAATTGTGAGCATAACTGTGTGAAAGCGTCATCATCTACGGCTCAAATCTTGACAAAGCTTTCGTGACTGCAGGAATTAATATTCTTGGGTGTTTCGGTAAAGTCAAGTAGATATTTTATTTTATTTTTCCACCTACGTGACTTTACCGAAAGAACAAACGAGTATGGATTCCTGCAGTCACGAAAGCTTCAAATCAATATTTTCACGTAGATAGGTTCAAAGAAAATAAAAAAAAATAACAAATATTATTTTCTTTGACCCTATCTACGTGACTTAACCGAAAGACCGAAGAATACCTCTGTGGCTCATTACAACAGAAATTAATGGGTGCTGAGGAATAGCAAAACGAAACGAACTCTCTCTGTCTCTCCCTACTGAAGCCCTCTCCTCGTGGCTTTGCAGATCACGACAATGGCATTGAGCTGCCTACGCCACGCACCGGCCATAATACTCAAGAAGGTAATGGCATCTTTAGTTGGTTGCATTGTTTTTGAGTTGGTAAAGTGAAGGGGAACGCGTGCCCGTTGCGTGCTGCGTCCGATGGGTCTCGTAGGGTCAGAAGTCGACGATGTTGTCGCGGCTGCTGCTGCCCCTACTGCTGCTGCTCCTACTGCTGCTGCTTCTGCTTCTACTGCTGCTGCGTCGACTCTTGCTGCTCCTACTCTTGCTGTTGCTTCTGCTTCTACCGCTGCTGCTGCTTCTACTGCTGCTACTTGCACTGCTGCTGCTTTTATTGCTACTGCTGCGTCTGCTGCTGCAGCTCCTACCGCTGCTGGTTCTATCGCTGCTGCTGCTTCTACTGCTGCAGCGCCTACCGCTGCTGCTTCTACCGCTGCTGGTTCTACCGCTGCTGCTGCTTCTACCGCTGCTGCTCCTACTGCTGCTTCTGCTTATATCGCTGCTGCTTTTACTGCTGCTTCTACCGCTGCTAGTTCTACCGCTGCTGCTGCTGCTTCGACTGCTGCTTCTGCTTATATCGCTGCTGCTTTTACTGCTGCTTCTACCGCCGCTGCTGCTCCTACTGCTGCGTCTGCCTCTACCGCTGCTGCTTCTACCGCTGTTGCTCCTACTGCTGCGTCTGCCTCTACCGCTGCTGCTTCTACCGCTGCTGCTCCTACTGCTGCGTCTGCCTCTACCGCCGCTGCTTCCACCGCTGCCGCTCCTACCGCTGCGTCTGCTTCGACCGCTCGCTGCCGCCGCTCGTGAGCTCGTCCGCTCTGACTCGCAGCGGCAAACGTCACGTGGGCCCCTAGCCCGCGTGTCACCCACGGGTGCCAACATCGCGCGCGCCTCCATCTCGACCCTCAGAGGAGGCCCTGCACTGCTGCCACGTTCACATCTGTGCATCGAGATCCCACATAAGCCAGCCCATAATTTACGCAGCATGCCTAACTGTTTGTTTTTGGGTTAAGTATTATTATTTATTATTCTTTTCTTGTTGTTGTTGAAATATATTTACCGTCGAAAATTTAAGCTCTCTCGTCCCGAACACCAAGATTGCGTTGTTGACGATCCTATCCTGTCCAACACCACCACCACCACCACCAGTCCACCACCATCTCGGAATCGCAATCGTTATTCAGACTGCAGGAGGAATCCGATGAGCTATGAAGCTCTTATATTTCTCTTATATTTATTAAATATAAACTCAGCGCAACCGCGATAATGTACGCGGGGAGTTTTTGTATTAATTTAATCACAAGCAAACAAACTGATAACGCAAATAGGCATTCTGAAAGATAAGCAGACGGGGCGACAGACGACGCCAATATCTTTTTTTTGCGTGGCATAAACAGTAAATTGTTGCGTTTAATTGAGCCGGATTTAAGTTGCGATGCGAAGTCACGCGGGTCTTGGCTTCACTTGATCAGCAGGTGTTGGCCAGAGGTTGAGAGAAGAAGGCTGGATTGTCAAGGGTGGGTGGTGGGGTGGGAGGTGGAGAGCCTGGTGGGATGTTCTTTCACTATTTAATCTTATTTTACCAGGTACGGCCCACTGATGATGGAATGAGGTCGATACAAACCCTGACGCCTGTTGTATATTTATAGTGTGCATATCTTTCTCCCCGAGGCTGCGTGGATTTCCGAGTCCTCCAGTTTTTTCCCTCCACGTTTAGAATCAACGTTCGTTTAGAGAATAGTTGGCTGCTGAAAATGTCCACATGATGATAAGCCACTTCGTTGAGCAATTATTTGTGATAGTCAGGTCGCTTTTGAAAATGAGCTGCAAAGCTCATTGGGGGCCTTACCTGTGAAAATAAAAATCTTTATTTTAGGTCGTGGTTGAATGATGTCAGCTCCACTTTCAATTTGCATGACTCTGCGAGCGCACTGCCGCTGGGCCGTGTCACCGATGGGTGACCTCAACGCACAAGGAGGCTGCCATAGGGCAGCTGGGCAGCTGGGCCGCGTTGTGGGCAGCAAAGGGCAGTGCTATGAGAATCCGTTGCTGCGCTGTGCTTCTGTGCCACCGTATCCGCTTCACCAACCGGCAACTGAATGCCCGTCGTGAATGCCAAGCAGTCCATCATCATTGCCATCTTCAGCGTTGTCAATCCACTGCTGTATGACAGCATCTCCAACCCGTCAGCATCCCGCGTGCCCCCACCGATGTAGACATTCACAGAGGATCGAGATGACTTCCCCTGCCCGGGCATCCACTGGATATCTCCTCCGGATATCTCCTCGGTGGATGTGCTCTCAGATGAGTTCCATCCCTGACCTGCCACTCCATCGCTATTCTTGACCATCTAAAATAATAATAATAATAATTTCCTAATGATTAGTTTTATATATCTTTTGCGCCTTTCGTGCAAATTGCTTCTCACAGTCGCTGAGACGGAACGGCAGGCGAGCGCCACAATAACAATTGCCCAAGCTCTGTGGTCCCTTATATATCAATATGTTTTCAGCCACTATCGTGAGTATTGTGTTTGTCATACGCGGGAGAAAATCGCAGCACCCGGAGAAAACCCCACGCATGCGAGGGGGCAACGCTCGATCCCATGCAGAGAGGGGGAGGGACGGGTGATACTCGTACATACTTTGCTGTGCTGCATTCTGCTCGCAAGCCAGGGCACGGCTCCTCGTCGACGCCCACGGGAAAGGAGTTTCACAACATCTGTGTGTGCAGTGACCCACCATCCCTCGCCAATGCCTCCACAGTGCTGGATTAGAGGCAGCCGCCTAGTGTAGCGTAAGTAGCCGCCAAAGCCGCGAGGCTGTTATTCTGAAATGTAGGAAAGCGTCCTGCCCGAGACGCCCACGACTTATTTATCTTGAAAAATGTGAACGACGTCACTGTCGTGCACGCGTTCTCTAATCCACGTGCCCCTCTGTCTGTGAATGAAATTCCAAGCGAGCATGCATCTCGGCGTTTCTTGGCGCACTTGTCATACTTTCATCCGTGGAGTTGTTGTTGTTTGTCAATGATACCTTGCTCTCTGAACCATATTGTCTGTACACGTACTGGTTAAACAACAACAACAACAATCCCACCAGAAGTCTTGCTACCACAACAGCACCGGTGCTAATAACCTCCGCCTTTTGGGCTGCAAGAAAGCACAGGCAGCGAGTGTAAGTCAGTGGGATCGTGTGCCAATCTCACAAATCTCACCCCCCCCCCCCCCCAATGGAAAGCAGGGAGGGAGAGGGGTGGAAGGGAAAAATGATGATAATAATAAAATGTACCATCTTTGTTTACACGCGATAGATAAACAGCCCCCCCCCACCCACCCACCCCCTCCTACTCTTCCACCCCGTGATGATGTTATGGAGCAGAGGAGTAATTTTCGCAACCACTACCAGGAGAGCCAAGCACGGATTCAGCTTGGCAGCGACTCCGGCCAGAGAAGTAAACACACACGCGCCCACTCACTTACTCACTCTCTCTCTCTCAACACACATTTTTTTTTGGCGCTTAGCTTTGCATGGTTAATATAGCGTGTTGCGGACCCTTTACAATTTATGGAAAGCAAAAACATGCTAATTTGAAGGCGCAATGGAAGGGAAGAGGAGAGAGGAGAAAGAGATAAAAAAAACAATTGCGGCATAATTTACTCATTTTGAAACGGCAGAGCAAAATAAATTATAATTTTGCATTCGCAACCGTTGGAAATAATTGCGTGTTGACCGATTTACCGACACAAGGACGCGGTTGGTGGGGGGGGGGTTGTTGTGTTTTTGATTGGGTGCGGGAATAGTTTGTGGCTTTCACTCGGACACCAATTAATGAATGCAATGCATTGTGGGGGCTGCGAACGTGTGTGTGTGGGGCAGGGGGGCAGACAATTGTAACTCTCTACGTGTCTTCATTCTAAGACGTAGCAAAAAAAAACCGAAAGTCTTAATTTGAAGTCGCAATTGTAAAATCATCAATTGGGATTGAGATTTCAATTCCACTCAGGCGGCCAGAGGCGACGTGTGGTTAGGGCCGGTGGTTCGTGGTGACCATCTCAGACTCGCTGAGATGAATTCCACTCAGATAGCTAGTGGGCCGTGTGGTTAGGGTTAAGGGTTCGTGGTGACCATCTCAGACTCGCTGAGATGAATTCCACTCAGATAGCTAGTGGGCCGTGTGGTTAGGGTTAAGGGTTCGTGGTGACCATCTCAGACTCGCTGAGATGAATTCCAATCAGATAGCTAGTGGGCCGTGTGGTTAGGGTTAAGGGGTTAGTGGTGACCATCTCAGACTCGCTGAGAGGAAGTCCACTCAGTTGACCAGTAGGCAAGCGTCATTCGAAGAGACCCTTCGTTCGTTTCTTTCGGTGTTTATGCGATTGGTCAGGTCGCAGGAACGGGTGAAGGCACCAGCAAAACCCGCCTCACTGCTTTCCGTGCTGGGGACCTGGTGCGGTCTCCATCCCATGCCGGGCGGCGGTGGCGGTTGTGCCCATGGTGCACGTGGCGTGGCTGCCTGTAACTGGACTTCTGTGAAACAAAAACAAACAAAAAAAAGAGCTTCATAGCTCATCGGATTCCTCCATGATTGATATTCAGGTAATGTAGCACCACGGCTGTGGAGGCAGCAGCTTGGGTTGCTGGATCACCACGCGCGCACACACACACGGACAGATAATGTAGCGGAACTCCCTTCACATTGGGTAGGGCGTCGAGGAGGAAGCCGGGTCCCTGGCTCGCCAGGAAGAAGGCACTGCAGCCAGTGTGGACTAATCGCCATCTGTTTCCATCTGTGTGGTGACAGAGCGTTGTTACTGCCCCTCTCACGTGCCGTGGGTTTTCCTCCGGGGTGCTCCGTTTTCCTCCCCGCGTGGTATAACGAACACTCAGGGTTACCAATGTGCAGCAATATAATAATAATTATTATTATTTTTAAATAAAGAGGCAATGCAGCAGCAGGAATTCCCTCTTGAAAAAAAGAGCGATCCGACTCAGTGCGGCTATCTTGAAAAAATAAATGTCAATTGTTGAGTTTAATAATTATTATAATTAGCCCCCTTTGTGACGTCGTCCCGGGGACGGCCGACCCAGGGTCACGTGGGTTGTGAGACAGACGTCACCGGTGTAGAACTTTGTAAATCGACGCGGCTTACAGAGCGCCGCCACCGGACGCAACCATCCTCATCGACCTCACCAATCTGTTGATGGCGATGATGATGGTGATGATGATGGTGATTATGGTGATGATGATGGTGATGATGATCGTGGTGATGATGGTGATGATTATGTTAATGATGATGGTGGTGATGGTGATGATGGTGATGATGGTGATGATGATGGTGATGATGGTGATGATGATCGTGGTGATGATGGTGATGATTATGTTAATGATGATGGTGGTGATGGTGATGATGGTGATGATGATGGTGATGATGGTGATGATGATCGTGGTGATGGTGGTGATGATGGTAATGATGATGTTAATGATGATGGTGCTGATGGTGATGATGATGGTGATGATGATGGTGATGATGATGGTGATGATGGTGATGATGATGGTAATGATGATGTTAATGATGATGGTGGTTATGATGGTGATGATGATCATCTCGATGATGGTGATGATGATGTTGATGACGGTGATGCTAATGGCGTCGAAAACTGGATTCGAACCCATAGTAGTCCTGACTCAGCGGCTCTGCTCCCTGCCGCTCGCCCTAACACTGTGGAATTTCCACCAATGGCTCTTTCAACGCTACGAACTCCGAGCTTATTCTGTGCTCATCACAACGCCTCGCGGCTGCAGCGTTTTGGCGAAGTGATGGTTCACGCGCACCCAGAGAACCCCCCCCCCCCCCCCCCCAACGAACCTGAGTTCGATTCCGAGCTACTGCTCACAACGCCAGTGGCTGGGGGAGTTGAACTCAATCTTGATTTGAAGTTTTCGTGACTGCGGGGATCCATACTCTTTGGTGCTTTCGGTAAAGTCACGTAGGTATAAAATATTAAATTAATTAAATCACGCCGTTTCGGGCGCAACACAAGCGTTCGTCATCAGGTATCGCTGTGGTTTCCACCTGATGATGGGCATTTGTGTTGCGCCCGAAACGTCGTGATTTAATTTATTTTGCGGTTGAACTCTTCATCGGTCCTGCTGTGCCCGAGTCAAACAAACCTCCGATGACTGACGACGAGGCGAGGGAAGGGGGGGGGGGGAAGGGGGGGAAGGGGGGCTGCCGTCATCCATCAGCGGGATAGACACAGATGAATTTAATCCCTGGTTCTAGCTTTCATCCCACTTTGATCAGCACGGTTAGAGCCTTAAGCTGTTGGTGATGGGCTGGGACGATAGGGGAGGGTAGGAGATGCTTGTGCGTGCGGAGTGCGGTGTAGTGAGGAGGGAGGGGGGAGGAGACGGCGGGGGTAGTCCTGGCTGGATGGATGGATGCTCAAGCAGCCAGCCGTGTCTGTCCTCAGCGGGGAGTCCAAGCAACTCCTTTTCTCCGGTCCGCACGACATCAATTCTGGCCGTTTAAGGCAACAAAGCGGCCCCCGGCTCCCTCCCTCGGCACCACCACCACCACCACCATGGGCAACTGGCGAAGGCGGACGGGAGGAGTGGGGGAAAGGAGGCGTGAAACGCGCATTGTTGGCCCGGCTTTCTCTTCTTCTGCTTGTTGTTTTTTTGTTGTTGTAGAGGCCGGACTCATACGCCCAGCACATACACACTCGCACACGAAGACTAAAGGTCCCCCCTATAGCCTTAACAGGCTGTTGAGGCAAGTGCTGTTTGTTAGCTGTACTCGGCAAGAGAGGGTGCGGTGGCCAGCACCACGCCCGGCCGCCTTTGCCTCCCTAGTGGCGATGCTTACCGTACACCGCACCAGGTACGCGTTTGAGGCTGAGTCGATCTAGGGGAGGCGTATGATCGGTTCAGATAATCGTCACTGGTGTTGGCCGTGAGCGGGACTCGAACCCGGGTAGCCTGGGTTCATAGCGCCGCGTGCTAACCGTTGTGCCACCGCTCCTCACCCCAGCAAAGACAAATATCCTCGCTATAGCAGTGACAGACTATTGGGGAAAGTGCTGTTAGCGAGCACTTTTGAAGGTCGGAAAAACACACAAGGCGGTGGGTGGCCAGCACAACGTCCGGCCGTCTTTGTCTCCCCAGTGACGATGTTTACACACCGCACCGGGTACTCATTTGAGGCTGAGTCGACCTAGGGGAGGCCCCGGACCAGTTCCAATAAGGATAACTTGTGTCGAAGACCGTCAACCGGAATCGAACCCCGGGTAGCCTAGTTTCGTAGCGCCGCGCGCGAACCCGCAAACCGTTGCGCCACCGCTCCCCACCCACAGCACACACACGCACAGACACACAGACACACACACACAGACACACACACACGCGGCTCCCCGTAACCCTCCCTTCCTTGCTCAGAATTGCGTTTATGGCCCCATAAATGTCCTGTTGCTCCGTGGGCATTCAGGCTGTGGGGCAACACCCGGGGAATTCTTAATGGCCCTGGGCGTGGTGCTGCGTTGTCCGATAGGTGTTGCTGACTTCTCAGTCCATTCGCTGTGCGCTGCCCGTTGTCAATAGGGGAGGTCACGGTGTCGCAGTGCTAATACAGGCACTGGGCGTTACTCGTCTCCCTAGGAGGTCCTGGTACCACTTGCCCATACATTCCACACCGCTATGACAGGGCCCAGCTAATTCCTGGGCTAGGCCGCGAAAGAAGGGAAATCACGTGGGCGTGTAGAGCAGCATGTAATAAAAAAAGAACGGACATCTGTCCCACAAATACAATTTCTGCGCACAAATACAATAATGTTGAGTCCATCGGCCTATGGGATTTTCCAGAACAATATGATCCAGCAGGATTTGTTTAAGCCGGCGAATTCTGGGCCGGTTTTGACCTTCGGGATCCCCCCCCCCCATCAGCAGGCACACACAGGGCTTGTTGGACAAGCTGCTGCTGCTGGGTTGCCGGATGCTACAGTATCAGCAAGAGCACTCCCTCTTAACGGTGGGGCCCTGTTCCATGGACAAAACAATTTAACAACAATGGATGAGACGATTAGATATCTCGGATGCAAACTCGGAGTTGGGAACGGTGGCTCGGAGATGTTAACTACCTCGCCTGGTTGTGGATTCGATCCCGACCCTGACGCCTGCTGAATATTTGGATTTTGCGTGTCTCTCTCCCCGTGGTCGCGTGGAATTTCCTCCGGATCCTCCGGTTTCTCCCTCCTACAAACTGGCTCGTTTTCTGTCTGAAATCCTGCGGCCTTTCACTGGAAAAACCACCTCTGCGGTACAAAATTCTACTCACCTGGTATCGACAATCACGGGTATTTCCCTGTCCCCAGACGACCTGCTTGTCAGTTTTGATGTAGTTTCCTTATTCACCAAAGTTTATTTACCTGACACCATCGCAATCATTGAAGACTTGGTTAATCAAGGACTAAACACTGAGGTACCCCACCTGGTGAGACACTGTGCAACCAATACATACTTCACTTGGAATGGAACTTTGTACAAACAAACTGAGGGCACCCCAATGGGCTCCCCCTATCTCTGGTTGTAGCCAACATTTTCATGGAGAAATTTGAGACTGACGCCATCCAGACTGCCACTCTGCGCCCAAACTTATGGAAGAGGTACGTGGATGACACTTTTGTCATTTGGTCACATAGCCGGCCTGCTCTAGACCAATTCTTCGACCACATCAATTCCATACACCCATCCATCAGATTTACCATGGAAGTCGAAAAGATGGCAAGCTACCTTTTTTGGATGTCCTAATAAAAAAGAGACCTGATGGTTCAATGAGCCACTCTGTCTAGAGGAAAGCTACCCATACGGATGCTTACCTGAAACCGGATTCCCACCACCATCCATGCCAGAAGAATTCCCTCATCAAGACTCTGCACCTTAGAGCCCAATGCATATATCCGACCAGGAACACATAGCCAGTGAACTCAAGCACGTACACCAAGCTCTTAAGGCTAATGGTTACTCCGACTACACAATCCGCAAAGCTATCACTCCAACCATGAAGAAGGACCCTCTTGAGGAGCCTTTCAAAACCATTACTTTACCCTACATTGTGGGGATCACAAAAAATATCTCCAAAATCCTGAATAAACACAAGATCCAGGTCCGATTCAACACATTACATGAAATCCGTGATCTGGTTCCGTCTGTAAAGGATGTGATTCCGGACATACAGTACCCTGGCGTCTACAAACTAAGTTGCCTCTGTGGTAGTAGTTACATTGGAGAGACCAAACGACATGTCTCGGACCGCATTCGTGAACACAAAGCAGACCTAAAACACAGTAGGACCAACACCTCGGCCGTGGCAGATCACTGTTATAATTCAGTAGGCTCACATGACATTGACTTCTCCAAGACAGAGGTTCTTTGCAAGCCATCTGGCTACCATGAGAGATTCGTTCATGAGGCTATCCACATATACAAACACAGAGACAATTTCAACCGAGAAGATGGATTCTGGCTTAGCAATCATTGGAACGATGTGATAAACCATTTCGCGTCTTAATTGATTGTTCACGCTTACGGTGGCTTTCAGACCGCATCCATTATTTTCGTCTCCCCCCTCCTCTTTTCCGAACATAGATGGACTCGTCCATCTGAATAACTGCCAAATCGCTCTCCGTGGTGCTAACGTAAAAAAACGCCACTTTTTTTCAAATTGTCTTGCTGTGGTTTTCACACCTGATGATGATTGCTTGTGTTGCAGTCGAAACGTCGTGAGAATTGTATTGTTTTATATTTTTTATTATTTGATTGTTTCCCTTCTACGAGAGTTTAATCAGTTTCATTCAGTTATGAGTGAGTGAAATAACGTAACTTGGATGTGATAGCTTAATGAAGTAAATAAGTTCGTGCTGCTGCTGCTGCATTGACAGTCGTGCACAAGCACAAATAACAACAACAAACTCAACACATTCGTCATTAACAACAATAAGAGAGACATATATAAGAACATGTGCTATGAAGAAGGGCCATTGCGCGAAACGTCGCCTATTATATATTGTATATGTTTTGTCTTTTAAGGTCCCGTTGTTGTCGACGTGTGTGTTGAGTTATAAGCTGAATAAAGCTACATTTGAATTTAAGCTTTTTTCCATTATAAGAGGCTCTCTCAAACAGCACTTGCTCGCACCAACAAACTTAAACAGAGATGGTCTAAGTGAGTGTGTGTGTCTGTCTTAGTGGGTAATTGAATGATTGGGTTTGTGAGAGTAAGTGGGTGAGTGTGAAAGTGAGTTGCGTGGGTGGGTGAAATCGTGAGCGACTGATTTATAAGCGTGTGGGTGGGTGAGTGAGTGATTGAGTGGGTGAGTGAGATCGTGAGTGGTGAGTCGGTGTGTGGGTGAGTTAGTGATTGAGTGGCTGAGTGAGATCGTGAGTGAATGGTTGAGTCGGTGTGTGGGTGAGTGAGTGATTGAGTGGGTGAGTGAGATCGTGAGTGAATGGTTGAGTCGGTGTGTGGGTGAGTGAGTGACTGAGTGGGTGAGTGAGATAGTGAGTGAATGGTTGAGTAACGTGTGGGTGGGTGAGTGAGTGAGTGATTGAGTGGGTGAGTGAGATAGTGAGTGAATTGTTGAGTAGGTGTGTGGGTGAGTGGGTGGGTGGGTGAGTACATTCATGAGTGAGTCATCGAGTGGGCGAGTGAGTGCCTGAGTCGGTGAGTGTGCCATGGCGGCTTTCAGAGGCGCTCGCTAACAGCACTTGCCCCAACAGTCTGTGTAGACTATACGGGGGATCTTTGTCTAGTGTTGTCAATAGACGTGTATCTCTTTATAGACCTGTACTTATGGGTAGCGGTATTGCAACGGTTAGCACGATAGGTTCAATTCCCAATCACGGCTATCAACACCAGTAACGATTATTTGAACCGGCCCCGGGCATCCTTTAGGTGCGATGCGTACATTGCCAATGGGGAGACAAAGGCGGCCGGGCGCAGTGCTTGCCACCCACCCCCTCGTCTACCGTTCCGGCCTTCATAGGTGCTCGCTAACAGCACTTACCCCAGCAGTCTGTTAAAGCTATGAAGGGGATCTTTGTTTCTTCGTAGGTGGAAATAATAGTAGGGAGCCGTGGTGCCATGGTTGGCGCACTGCGCTGTGAACTCAGCAATCTCGGGGTCAATTCCCGGCCAGGGCCATCATCGGTGGAGAGTGGGGTTCTGTAGCGATCATTAGTGCCCTCTGCAAGCCGCTTTAGCAACCCGCCACTGACAAGCGTGGTGAAGTATGGTCAATCAACAACCACGACCAACAGGAAATGTGGGGCTTGACAATTCGTTAACAACATCATTTATTGAACAACAAGTTTGCGCCTTGTGAAGGATTATTTGCAATATAGATATATCAATGCATAAGTACTGTATACAAAACACTTTTTCTCAGTCTATTTTATTTGTTTGGTTTTAACCAGGCAATATAGTTCGTTTTCAGAAGCAATCTGACTATCAAAAATGATAGCTCAACGAAGTGGTTCATCACCACGTGAAAATGTGTTGCAGCCAAATACTCTAAACGGGTGATATGGATTATAAATGTCGTAGAAAAATCCACGCGACCACACGGAGAGTGAACGTGCAAACAGCAAATATACAGCAGGTGTCAGGGTCGGGATCGAACCCACGGACCTCCTGTATACCAGGCGAGGTAGTTAACATCTGGGGCAGGTCAGAACGTTACAACAACAAACAATACACACGCAAAAAAAAACACGGCAGGAGTGCAAAGTACAGGAAAGGTAAATACATCGCTTCGAAAATAAACACGAATGAAACAAAGCTAATTTCTATCTCAGCAGGTGAAGCCCACTGAGTTTCAATCTTCTTATTCTAGCCACCGTGAAGAAGATGATGATGATGTCGTGATCGATCATTTTTCTACCTACGTGACTTTTTCCGAAAGATCTTCTTTGGTTCTTTCGGTAAAGTCACGTAGAATGAGAATAAAATAATAAAATAACACAATAAAATTCTCACGACGTTTCGGCCACAACGCAAGCTCTGTCGTCCCGACAGTTCTGTACCTTTCACCTGAAGACGGCCGCTTGCGTTGTGACCGAAACGTCGTGAGAATTCTATTGCTTTATTTTATTATTTTATTCTCATTCTACGTGACTTTACCGAAAGACCCAAAGAGTATGAATTCCTGCAGCCACGAAAGCTTCAAATCAAGATTGATCTTCTTATATTTTTGTTTAACAGAAGCGACCTTGCCCCACTGCAGAATTTTCTCTCGCGTTGAGGCTTTGAGCGCGGCACGTGCAGGGGGCCCTCGCACCGACGCTGCTGACGACACCAGACGACACCAGACGACACCAGACGACACCAGACGACACCAGACGACACCAGATGACACCAGACGACACCAGACGACACCAGACGACACCAGACGACACCAGACGACACAAGATGACACCAGACGACACAAGATGACACCAGACGACACCAGACGACACCAGACGACACCAGACGACACAAGACGACACCAGACGACACAAGACGACACCAGACGACACCAGACGACACCAGACGACACAAGACGACACCAGACGACACCAGACGACACAAGACGACACCAGACGACACAAGATGACACCAGACGACACCAGACGACACAAGATGACACCAAACGACACAAGACGGCACCAGATGACACCAGACGACACCAGACGACACCAGACGACACAAGACGACACCAGACGACACAAGACGACACCAGACGACACAAGACGACACAAGATGACACCAGACGACACCAGACGACACCAGACGACACCAGACGACACAAGACGACACCAGACGACACAAGACGACACCAGACGACACCAGACGACACAAGACGACACCAGACGACACAAGACGACACAAGATGACACCAGACGACACCAGACGACACCAGACGACACAAGACGACACCAGACGACACAAGACGACACCAGACGACACCAGACGACACAAGACGACACCAGACGACACAAGACGACACAAGATGACACCAGACGACGCCGGTCGGCAAGACGGCCAACAACCGAGCCTGCCGACACACACACAGACACACGTACACAACAACAACAACAACAGCCATTCGCCACCAAGTGGCGGTGACGTCACCACGACGCTTGTGCCAGGCTATGTGCACCCTGAGGCCACGTGAAGTGTCGAACGCCCGCTGGCAGGAGGTCGCGGGGCAGACCCAGGTGCCACGGGTCGACTGACTGAGACGACTGGCTGATGCACCACCTGTGCCCCCTACTGTGCCAACTTGCTGTGCTTTAGCCACCCGTCGCTCCGCTCGTTGTTGTGAGCGTCGCTCCTCCGCCCTCCGTTGTTGTTGGAGGGCGACTGCCTCCAACTACCCAGTAGCAGCGTCTTTCACGAGCCGACATATACACACACACGCACTTACACATATATTAACCCTGGCATCGACTTTTTAATGAACACAAAATAAAAGAGAGATAAAAAAAAAACTACGCGTGAACATCGGCCACGGACCATTGCGCTTTTGGCTGGATCCGCGATGGAATTACGTTCGGCACGAGTGGTCGAAGAGGGGGCAGGGGGGGGATGATGTGTGAGGACACGAAATTCCATCACACCAACTCGCCCGGCCCGCTCCCAAACGCTCGCCCGGAATGCATCGTCGCACCGGCATTAATTATGCACATGGTTGTCCGGCAATGAAGTAGGTAGGACTAGTTGTAGCGTTATTCGAGATGCTGGCATGAAGTGGATGTGAAGACGCGCGTTGGACTTCGAAGGTTTAGTTTTGATTGGCACGTCCTTTCTGTTTCAGGAGAGATCCCCCGTCACAGAGTTGGAACGCCGAATGAGATTGATTACAGTGAATGATGGACGGCATGTGGAAGTTTATTACGAATTTGAGAATATCTGATCAATACCATAAAAAGTATATTACGTATATTCATGTAATATATTTATATCAGCATCTCCAAATGACAATGAAACTAGTGAATGTTCTATATTCATTTTCGGACACCCTGTATTTTGTTTCCACATGAGATCCATATTACGTGCTCGTCATTTTGGCTGTGGTGAACAATGTAACATCTGCCGGCTATCATCACCACCACGACTCATCATGGCTCTGTTGGGGTCAGATCGCGCCAAAGCTGTGTGTCGTGGTTCCCTCATCCACCCGACCGCGGACAACACGACCAAGCCCTCGACATTCGCAAGGTTTAAATTCTCTTGAAGATCTGCGCGAAAGAAATAATAATTTACAATTATCTACAAAGGTGCCTTTCACTGATGTCCCAAGAACATTGTACAATAAAATTATAGATTGATAATAATATCAACAAAATTTGACGCTAATAATACAACAAAATAAAACAACTAAAATAAAACATCAATACATTATACCATGATAAAGTTGTCACGTTAAACGAGCGTTCACGTTTGTACGAGACAAATTCGATCAACTAAACGATTTTTGTATCATTAGACCTCCTTTGCCAGTACAAAAGTATTATAATAATAGGGGTTTTCCCCCTTTATTTGACAACAAAACTGAAACCTTTTTTACGAGGAATCATGTGTGCATTAACCACAATACTTGTGGTCAAAATGCAAAAAAGAGGAAAAACCCTATTATTATCTATTTAATTTTTACCAGGTAAGGCCCACTGAGCTACATTGTTCTTTTTCGATGCTGCTGCTGTTGCTGCCGAAGCAATATTGTGTGAGACAATCACCCGAGCACTGCTTTCCGCTGTAGCAACAACAACAACGACACCAACAACAACAATAATCGAATTAGCTGCTCCACAAGTTTTGGGGCAAAGTTACCCAATACTCTGGGACAGCGACAGTTGTCAAAGGTGCGGGGTGAGGATGGCTTTGGGTTGCTGGGTGAAGTCTTTTTGTCTGGCCAGGGGGGAGGGGAGGGTGGTGGTGGTGGTGGCGGTGGGGGAAGGGGGTCGCGGGGGTGGGGGGGGGGACAATTCCGCCTTTGTCTCCCCAACCCCGACCGCGTTTTCCCATCGCGTCTCGGCCGCTGCCAGGGGGACACGCGGTGCGATCGGAGCTCACGGGCGAGCCGACGGGTCTCGGGAGGGGTGTTGGAAGCGTTTCCGATTTCCAAGCGCTGGACACTTTTTCAGCGACGCAATTCTGCCTGGAACGGCCCCAGCTCGGGAGCGGACGTTTATATGAGGCCGCCAACCAACCTACCACCACCACCACTACCACTCCCACCACCACCACTACCACCACCACTAGCACCACCACTACCACCACCACTACCATCACCACCACTACCACCACCACTACCACCACCACCACCACTACCACCACCACTACCACCACCACTAGCACCACCACTACCACCACCACTACCATCACCACCACTACCACCACCACTCCCACCACCACCACCACTACCACCACTACCACCACTACCACCACCACTACCACCACCACTAGCACCACCACTACCACCACCACTACCATCACCACCACTACCACCACCACTACCACCACCACCACCACTAGCACCACCACTACCACCACCACTACCACCACCACCACAACCACCACCACCACACCACCACTACCATCACCACCACTACCACCACCACAACCACCACCACTACCACCACTACCACCACCACTACCACCACCACTGCCACCACCACCACTACCACCACCACTAGCACCACCACTACCACCACCACTACCACCACCACAACCACCACCACAACCACCACCACCACTACCACCACCACTACCACCACCACTGCCACCACCACCACTACCACCACCACTACCACCACCACTGCCACCACCACTACCACCACCACTGCCACCACCACTACCACCACCACCACTACCACCACCACTACCACCACCACCACCACTACCACCACCACTACCACCACCACTACCACCACCACTGCCACCACCACCACTACCACCACCACTGCCACCACCACTACCACCACCACCACTACCACCACCACTGCCACCACCACCACCACCACTACCACCACCACCACCACTACCACCACCACCACTGCCACCACCACCACTACCACCACCACTACCACCACCACTGCCACCACCACCACTACCACCACCACCACTGCCACCACCACCACTACCACCACCACTACCACCACCACTGCCACCACCACCACCACTGCCACCACCACCACCACTACCACCACTACCACCACTAGCACCACCACTACCACCACCGTCGATCGGGCGGCCAAACATTTCCCTCGCGTCGTTTTTTCGAGGCAACTCGCGGGATACGAGCCGCCGGGAAGAATGGCCGCAAGTCGGTGTTTGGGTCGGGATGGTGGGAGGTGAGGCGAGGTGAGGGGAGGTGAGGGGAGGTGAGGCGATGGGAGGAAGGGGATGGGACAAAGACACGGTCCAGAAAGCCCCACGACAATTAAAAAAAGAAGAACATTATTTATGAAATAAGAAAAGTAGAACAGGTTATATTTATATTTATTTATCCGTCGGTGCCAGGTCACGGGACGAAGGCTCCATTAGAATGTTCGGATCTCTCACAGCAGGGCAGCGCAACCCATCGTGATCGGGAACGGCCCGCGGAAGCGTGCGTCACGGAGCTACCTTTGGAAATCCGTTCAAGTGACCTGTGGCCTGCACGCCTCAACAGTTGCTGGGGGGGGGGGGGGCAGCATTTTCTCCACCTGCTCTGCCATATGAGAGTCATGCTCAATCTTGATGTGAAGCTTTCGTGACTGCAGGAATCCATACTCTCTGGTTCTTTGGGTAAAGTCACGTAGATAGAAAAAAATAATCAAAGAAAACACGACGTTTCGGTCGCAACACAAGCGGCCGTCTTCAGGTTCTTATCTACCTCGCCTGCAATACAGGAGGTCGTGCGTTCGATCCCGACCCTGACGCCCGCTGTGCGTTTTTGCGTTTGCATGTCTCTCTCTCTCTCTCTGTCTCCCCGTGAGAACGTGGAGTTCTTTACGGGTTTCCGCTATCTCACTGCACATTTTAGAATCAACTTCACGCTTCGGGAGTATTGGGCTGCTATACATTTCCACTGCAATACGCCACGCCGTTGAGCTATCATTTGTGTCCAGATGGCTTCTGAAAAAAGAGCAAAATTGCTCAAAGTAAGAAACCCCCCCCCCCCCCCGCCATAGTTTTTAGTTTACATGAAGAGAGGAACTCCCAAATTGATTAACCTTCATTTAATTCGCTGTAGGCGGGTGGGAGGAAGGGAGGGCGGACGGGCTGAGGCCTACGCTTTGTCGGGACACGCCGAGTTACCGCATTTCTTTGTTGTTGTTGCTGTTCTCCTCGGGTTCCGGCGATTGACAGAGACCATGGGAAACGAGGTCGCGTCGAGGGGGACTGCCGCGGCGACACAAAGACTCCTTGTGGGCTTCTGATTGAGGTTACTCTCAATCAGAAGACCACTCTCGCACTCTCTCTCTCACTCACCACTCTCTCTCTCTCTCTTTCTCTCTCTCACCCCCTCCCCACCCCGCTCCTTTCCCTCTCTCTCTCTGTCTTCACATAAATGAATCTGCACGCTCGACTCGTTATATATTTTACAGGTGACTTACAGCGGCGGCGTTTTTTTTGTGTGTTTTTGGCAACGTGTCCCCCACGCCGTTGCGTTCCGCGTGTTCCTCTCTGCCACTGCGGGCGGTTGCGGTGGTCCGCGTCAATTCTGTGCTCGCAGTGCAGAGGTCGCTGGGGCAATTCGATTTCCCGATGCGGCATTCGAGAGAACGGCGCGGGGTTTTTTTTAAATCACACCCCCCCCCCCTCCTCTGTCCACCGAGCCGTATAATAAATGGGTGCAACACAGTTAATGACCATGATAAGGTCGCGTAAATATGTGTCATTAGAACCCGCCACCACCACCCGACACAGCCAATTGGTGAGGTTTGTCACGTAAACTAAAGGTGACAATTAGTTACTACTTGAGCACAGCGGTGTGGTCTTGGAGAGTAAACGCACAGCATTTACAATTCGAGTCCGACCTTTCAGTTAAGAACATTGCTTTCCTTTTGAAATGGCCATCTTGTTTATCCAGTGGTGGAAATTCCAAATTTCTATGGCAGGGGGTGAGCATTCCATCAGACAGCCACTGGTGACTTGCCCACAAAGCGGTAGTAATTTTATCGATCCCGGAGTGAACCCTCCCACCCCACCCCCGATCAGGATTCGATTTCCCAGCATTCCGATTTCGACCAACAAGCCAACCGGCCCCACGGTGGGGTAAAGTGTGGGTATTGGAATTTCTTCCAAGACGTCTGGCCACCGTGGACGAGTTGGCCATAATGTCTGTCTAGAGCTCCCTCTCCAGAGCCTCCTCTAGTCTGAGGGGCTCCCATCGGCAGTGGGGCGAGCAAGCACTTACAGGAATGCACCTTTGCCTTCTTACGCCCCAGATGAATGATCTGCTGCCTCCTTGCAACGAGTGGAAGGGCATTATATATATTTTTGGCAACACCAGCGCCATTACAATTCACGTATTCGTAACGGGACCGCCTGTTCCTTCTCATGAATGTCATTATCGCTGACTGCCATTCTTATTATCACCAGCATCAACATCGCCGCCACCATCATTACAGCGCTGATGCGCGCGGGGCGGAGGAGCGGTGGTGCAACGGTTAGCGCGCCCGTGCCATGAATCCTGGCCACCCGATATCGATGCATGGTCAAGGCTAACATCAGTGGCAGTGAGTGGTGAGTGATATCACCTCGCTTATAACGTGCATGCTACGAGTTACACGCAACTACATGAGCATATGCTTAAACTCACCACGGCGTCCATTGCTGCGGAACACAAGTTTTGCAAAGCCACTCATAAACCGACGGATAACAGCTATTGATTCAGACCTTTAATCACTGTGCCTTTGGTAATTCATAACGTTTTTTTGTCTGTTTATAAAGCAGTTTAGGAAAAACACAAGTATATAAAACAAGGATCGAAAATCACGATCCAGAGATATATATCGTACGATATACGATGTTCGATAATCGATCATCGTACTGTCGCTAGTATCAGAGGATGATTTGAGCAATACGACGACACCACAATATGTACATATGTACCGTACCAGATAATCCTACGGTCGCTCGTAACAGCAAAGTGGGTGAGCATCAGAGCCTCTACGGCAGAGCGATACCACGATTTAAACCGTGCCACCATCAGCAAAGTTGGATGAATACCAGTCTCTACGATAGAGCGATACGACGATACAAAGATAAAGATCCCCCGTATAGCCTTTACAGACTGTAGGGGCAAGTGCTGTTAGCGAGCACCTATGATGGCCGGCACAGCACACGAGGGGGTCGGTGGCCAACACCACGCCCGGCCGCCTTTGTCTCCCTAGTGACGATGTTTACAAACCGCACCAGGTACTCATTTAAGGCTGAGTCGACCTAGGGGAGGCCCGGGACCGGTTCAGATCATCATGAGCGGGAATCGAACCCGGGTCGCCAGGTTCATAGCGCAGCGCGCTAACCGCTACACTACCGCTCTCCTACGATACACACACACACACTACACACACACACTACACGCACACTACACACGCACACTACACACACACATGGTACGAGGGGAGAGAGGCAGGCGAGCGAGCGAGCGGCAGCAGCAGCGTGGGGCACCTCGAGCGGGCGGGCGCGCCGAGCGCTCTCTGCGGTGCGGTCTCGCGGGGCTGTTGGTTGATTGACGCTGCCGCGTGTCCGGGGGGGGTGGGGGGGTGGGTGGGCAGGAGCTTTCTGCATTGAGAAAGGTCCTATTCATATTCTTTAGCTACGAACCCGGCGACCCGAGTCCGATTCCCGCTCACGGCCACCACCGGTGACGATTATTTTAACCGGTCCTGGGCCTCCCCTAGGTCGACTCAGCCTCTAACTTCAACATAGCTATTTCTGTGACCAGTTACTAGCTAATCACTCAGCTATTTCAATGCTAAATTCGATGCTAATTCCTTTGTCAAGGGGTACCTCTGCGGATGTGTATACTTTAACTTAGCTATTTCAATGAGACATTTCAATGCTAAATTATATGCTAATTCCTTTGTCAAGGCGCTTGGTCTTCTTTATCTTCTCACACAGCTTAAAGGTCGTGATCTGAGCGTGGCTTCTTCCACTCCAGCGCTGTCCTCCAGACAGGCTCATCCCTTCACCTGATGAAGGCCGCTTGTGTTGTGGCCGAAACGTCGTGATGTTTTGTTATTTTATTTTCACCTACGTGACTTTACCCAATAGAACCAAAGAGTAAGTGGTGTGGTGTTTGAACATCGCCACTGGGGAGACAAAGGCGGCAGGCCGTGGTGAATCCAAGTCCCGGGCGAAGCCGGGTAGTCAAGCGAGAATAATAATAAAACAAAAGATGAGAATAGGTTTTCCCCTTTTTTTCTGGCGACAAAACAGGTGTTAAGACTTTAAAACACCAAACTGAAACCTTTTACAAGGGGTCATGTCTGCATTAACCACAATGCTTGTGGTCAAAATGCAAACAAAAAAACACTCTCTGATAATTAAAAAAATGCATTGTCTTTTGATTGGTCCACACCAGAGACAGCGTTCTTTCGAGCCTTGTCTCAAACGGTGTGAGACCAGAGGCGGGGGGTGGTTAGATCACGTAAATATGCGTCGTTAAACTCGCCGTCACCCGACGCAGCCAACTTCGTTATAAAGTCTGTCACGTTAAACCAAAACGTGCCAATTAGTGACTGGTTCAGCACCAACCCGGGGTTGTGTGTTGGAGAGGAGACCCAGGACATTTACGATCGGCTTCCGGTTGTAATCACCAGCGAAACGTCATGCACCACGGTTGGCCGCCTTTGTCTTCCCAGTGCTGATAATGCTGCACCGTATGGGGGGGGGGGGGGGGGGGTGGAGGGTTAGTTGTGGGATGGCACTACGTGGTTCGTGGTCAAAATCGCCACTGACGTTATCCGTGGCCGGGAAGCCAACTCACAAACTGAGGGTGGCAGGGGTTTAGTTGTGCAGCGTGCTAACCACTGCGCCACCGCTCCACAACCACCACCACCCCCCGGCCCCCCACCCTCGCCCTGCCCCCCCCCCCACTGTACACACGGCACGTCCATCTGCCCATCTCCTTCCCGATTTGCATGCTAATGACCCCTAATGGGTAACAAGTGATGAGCAGGTTGGATCACAACCCGCCAAATGTAACCAAAGGCATTGGACACAATTTGCCAAGTTTGTATTTTTTTGGCGGGGGGGGGGGGGGGGGTGGGGAGTGGTTGAATTCTTAAAATAAACATGGACGAAAAAATTCAAATGATTGCACGGTTTTTCTTTCAATTTATTTATGCACGAATCTGACAACTGACCGCCACCATGCTTTGGGGTTTCGCGGTGGCGCCCCCCATGACCAACCATCGTTATCGTCATGGTCAATCCACTGCTGGATGATTGATGCATCGGCAAAGCCGCCGGTCATTCTGTCACGATCCTGCGTCGTAGTAAGTCCACCTAGCACCTGCTGCAAGCCACGAGCTGATTCCATCGCTCCATCTCCACGGCTGAAGGTCTAAATATCTGCCGGCGACGGGTTCCATTCTTTGGATGTCACTCCATCATTGCTCTTGGCCATCCGTCATCATCACCACCATCCCTTGTAGCAACGTGTTTTCGCACCTCCGATTAGCACGGTTGGCTACGTACGGTGCAAAAGAAGTTCAACATACAGTGCACATACATGCGTGTTCTGTCCAAGCCCCAATTAACATTTTTCACGATGCCACCTGACTATACGTCTGGTTTCTAATCCACGCGTTTCTCTTTCTGTCTCTCAATGTAGTTCAAGGACGCATCTCCTACATTCCTATTTTGGGAATTCTTCAGTTTATATGTTCCACATTTTTTTTAGTTGTTCGTCATTGACCATTATTTTCCGACGCATGTATATCACGGCAGATTAGTACGCACCTATAAATTATATTTAGTGCATCTATCCACAAATTGTATCTCAGATTGTGCTATCCGTGTCACTCATCACCAGGCGTAGAATCTGTCCAGATGTCGCGCTGAGCAATGTGAGCCTCCGTGTCTGAGAACGGCCCGCGGAGCAGATGTCACAGAGCCACCTCTGAGGTCCTTTCAAGTGATCTCTTGGCCACACACATGAACCGGAATGTGGAGGAAACGCATATTGCAGAATTGGATCTCGAACCTCGCTCTGTGATGTCTGCAAGGAGCTCAACTGAGCTGATACCTGGAGGAATTCCATCTTTGAGAATGGAATCTCGGATCTAGCTCTATGATATCCCCAGGGGAGCTCAACTGAGCCGATACCTGGAGGAATTCCATCTTTGAGAATGGAATCTCGGACCTAGCTCTGTGATATTCCCAGGGAGCCGAACCGAACCGGAACCCCTCTTCGGAGCGACACCCAGGGTATGTTTTGTGGCGGCTCCGCTTTGCTCGGGAGATGCCCTCCTTCTCGCCGCGTAGCTAGGACAAGCAGTGGCGGCGTTCTCCATTCACCGTGGAACAATGTCCGACTGGCGGGCGAGGTCAGGCCTCCTAATTAATGTCAGGCATCTTTGTCAAGGGTCCCTCTTTCCCAGCTGCCACTTAGCGTCGTGTGAGGAAGGTGTTGGAGAGGGTGAAGGTGCCACGGGATGGAGTTTTCGCGGGCGGCTACTGATCTGATCGAGGCGCCGCGGTGTCTAGGAGAGCTTAACTACCTCGCCTGGTATACAGGAGGTCGTGGATATGATCCCGACCCTGACGCCTGCTGCTGTATATTTGGAGTTTGCGTGTCTCTCTATCATAATCATTATTACGGTGTCTAGGAGATGTTTAATGCCTCGCCTGGTATACAGGAGGTCGTGGATCTGATCCCGACCCTGACGCCTGCTGCTGTAGATTTGGAGTTTGCGTGTCTCTCTCTCATCATCATCATCACGGTGTCTAGGAGATGTTTAATGCCTCGCCTGGTATACAGGAGGTCGTGGATCTGATCCCGACCCTGACGCCTGCTGCTGTATATTTTGAGTTTGTGTGTCTCTCTCTCATCATCATCACGGTGTCTAGGAGATGTTAACTACCTCGCCTGGTATACAGGAGGCCGTGGAACTGATCCTGACCCTGACGCCTGCTGCTATATATTTGGAGTTTGCGTGTCTCTCTCTCATCATCATCATCACGGTGTCTAGGAGATGTTTAATGCCTCGCCTGGTATACACGAGGTCGTGGATCTGATCCCGACCCTGACGCCCGCTGCTGTATATTTGGAGTTTGCGTGTCTCTTTCCCTGTGGTCGCGTGGATAGTTCTCCGCGTCCTCCGGTTTTTCCCTCCACATTTTGAGATACGCGGATAGAGTATTTGGCTGCTCTAAATTTCCACATGATGATAAGCCACTTCGTTGAGCCATCATAGCCAGGTCGCTTCTGAAAAAGAGTTGCCTTGCTCAGTGGGCCTTACCTGGTTAAATAAAAGTATTTAATGGGCTCATAGTTAAGTTTAGCTCCTTCACACCGAGGTGCTTTCCACAGCTGGATGCGAACGCGTCACTCAAGAGTAAACTCACAATTCTCTGTGAATTGCTTTTCACTGCTGATCCGAGAGATAGGGTCCATCATGTATTCATTTTTGGGTCAAATCGCGAAAATAAAATGTGTGTCGTACACTCTCCTCCAGCCGACACAGCCAATGGATAAATTCGTCGCGTGATGAATCAATTACTTCGTCAGCAGCACCACCGGTAGAGTGTTTGGAGGGCGATCTCACAAACACGTGAATTATTTATATACTCGGGACTCTAAAAAACACATGAGGAATGAATCATAATATTGCTTATGTACGCCCACGCGTTAGAGAGAGGGTCCTTGAATTCGAGCAAGCCTGACTCTGCCGACGAGACCCTGAATATCGAAAGTGGTCCAGAGTTTTTAGTATGCTTGTCTGGAATCAACGCTGCAAACGGTATTGCACTCCCGATGGGCCGAGCGGCTGATGGGATGTGTTTAAAATGAATGAATAATTATACTTTGGGGACAGATGATGGAAGGAGGCGTTTTGATTGTTCGTATGTCGTCTCAATTCGCGTTGGATCACCTCTAACTCTTTCAACTTCGGTGGGAAAGATGTAAAACAAAATTAAAAGCGCTGAGAATGCCTTTGTCTTTTGTGCGGGGGGGGGGGCGGCGATGTAGCGCACTGAGCGCAATGCGCTCCGAACCTGGCGACCCGAGTTGGATTCCCTTTGGCCCAAAGTTGACCCAACGTTTCACGTTTGCTGGTAAGTCATTGTTGTTGTTTTTTTTAGTCGTGGGCTCTGTACGTCTGTATAACATTGTGAAAGTGATTTCGGACGTTGTTCCACCCCCCCCCCCCCCCACACAATAATCCCATACACGTCTTTATTCGCACGGCCATTGTATCAATGTGCGTGCGCACGCGGGGATGTGTGCGTCCAAGTGGCTCCGAGTGGCAAGCCACTTAATTACTGTCTGTCAAAAGCCACCGGCGCTCTCGAGCGAAGGTGGCACAGAAAAGGGGTCGATCAACAGTCCGCACAATAACTCCCACGTCACCGCCATGTGAAGTCGTTTCAATCAAAAGACAAAGATTTCCACCCCAATCCTCCTCCTTCCTCCATCCCCACCAGTGTAGCCAACGACAAAAGACAAAGATGCACACAGAGACAGACAGACAGGCGACATGTACGGACGCTCAGGGCCCCACACGCACAACAGAGGGAACGCTGCTGCTGCTGCCGCTACCGCCGCGAGCACGATATAAAACAAACCGGTGGAGGCGAGAGGACAAAAAGAAGAGAAATGACAGATATCAACAAGCCGAACAGTGTTCGCTCATTGTGAGCGAGGAGCGGGAACTGGAAATCGCGGACGCGGAACTCGGTGTGTGGCCCCTCTAACTAATTTGACGTTCGGACAATTATTGTGCTAATTCCCTTTTCTCAGGGAACCCGGCGGGTTTTTTTTTTTTGGGGAGCATAAAGGCAAAAAGGGAGGCCTGCAACGCGGCGTGGTCGTGCGGGGAGAGACCTAAACAATGCCCGGGGGTTGTATTCCCCTCCTTCCACCCCATCCCCCCGTGCCCTCGACCCCGCCAGACACTCCCCGTCCTGACCCCTCCGCCACCCAAAAACCTGGCCGTGAAAAAAAAAGTTTGGCTCCATTTCCACCCCCCCCTTCCCCTACCACCACTACTTCACTCCACACTACCCCTCAGCCTCCACCTAAGCCCCTCTCCACGTAGCCCCACCCCCCCTCTTCCACCCCCCCCCTCTCACCGCCTGCCCGCCTTCTTGACACCATCCTCAAAAAAGTGCACCTTGCCCAGTTCTCACGTATCAAGTAATCGTCAGGAATTGCAAAGAGACCGCACCGTTGGTGTCTCGCGAGCTAACGAACAAAGCAGCACGAAGATTTTCGTCAAGAGCGCTGTGTGGCCTTTATTATAATAGGCGACGTTTCGGGCAATTGCCCTTCTTCATAGCACTTAAAGGGGAAGGTCAGAGAGATACGGAGTGGTTAATCAGGGATGGAGAATGCATCAGAAAAGTATTTTTATTATTTGAATAGCGTCCAACAATTTGAGATGGATTGAAGCTTTCGTGACTGCAGGAATCCATACTCTTTGGTTCTTTCGGTAAAGTATGAATTTGAGATGGGGCACAATGTTTTTTTGTCCAGTATCTGTGCAATGCATAAGGAGGGCCATTGCCTGAAACGTCCACCAATTATATTTTACCTCGTTCTTCTGTATTTAAGACGACAGCTCCTATTGACGAATGCGTTGAGTCTTTTTTGTGCTTGTTAATTGTGCCTGAGCACCGCTGTCAAACGTAGCAGCAGCAGCAGCAACATAATTTGTTTAATCTCGCGAGATACGTGCACCTCAAGATTCGTGAACGTAGGAAGCTTCGCGTGGTGGAATGGCTTCATCGTCGAAGTGAAGCGACATCGTTTAACACGTCGCAGGCTTTAGCGACCAATATTATTCGTAAAAAAAAGTTTCTGGTTTCGATCGCGTAAGTATATCAATGTGACGTCGTCCTGCTGTATTTAAGATCGGAAGCAGGTGGATGGCTTCACTGTTCTGGCAAATCGCCCGATGATGCTGAATGTAATTACCAGCGAAAAATCGTACTGCTCAAATTGTAAATGTTGTGGATTTACTCTCCAACACACCGGTGGGCTGTAGTAGTAACTAATCGGCGCGTTGTTTGCGTGACAAACCTTACTGCCTGTGTTGGGTGGTGGAGGGTTACGACACATTTATACTTACCCGATCTAACCCAAAAACCATTATTATGAAGCGATATCGTGTTCGCAGTGTATGTGTGTGTGCGTGTGTAGCATGGGGGGTATACAAGACAAAGTTCCCCCGTATAGCCTTCACAGACATTCGGGGCAAGTGCTGTTAGGGAGTAGCACCTATGAAGGCCGGCACGGCACACGAGGGGGTGAGTGGCCAGCGCCACTGCGGGTCGCATTTGTCTCCCCAGTGGCGATGTTCACTACACACCCAACCAGATACTCGTTTGAGGCTGAGTCGAGAGTACACGAACACCCACAAAATAACGGTGGCGTCACCACGGCGTCTGCGCCAGGCCATGTGCACTCTGAGGCAACCAGGTGAAGTGTCGAAGGCTCGCCGATAGGAGGTCACGGAACAGACCCAGCAGGTGCCATGGGTTGACTGACTTGAGTTGACTGGCAGATGCACCGCCTGTGTCCCCCGATTGTGCCAACTTGCTGCGTTTTTAGCCGCCCGGCGCTCCGCTCGTTGTTGTTGTCACAGCGCACGTAATCTTCATATATTTATTGTTAACGAGTTGGAACTCATGATGACGAGTTGGAACTCATTGCTCAGATTCAGCAACACGCGCGGCATGTTGCGGCGTATTTAGCAACATGTGCCGATCTAAGTTATACAAAAATGGACGGAGATGATGCCCGCGTGTCTCGGGGGACGATTCTTGTGTTGCCCCCCTTACGAGGTCAGCTGTGGGATTTGCAGCACCCAGAATGAGTCGGTGGGCCAACCCTTGAGTGGCAATCCTCGCAAGCGAATGCGGTGGACAGCTCCAGAGGTTTGAAGCTTTCGTGACTGCGGGAATTCATACTCTTTGGTTCTTTCGGTAAAGTCGTCACGTAGGTAGAAAAATGATAGATCACGATGTTTCGATCGCAACACAAGCAATCGCCATCAGGTGGGACAACCACAGCAGTTTTTTTTTCTTGCTGTGGTTGTCCCACCTGATGACGATTGCTTGTGTTGCGATCGAAACGTCGTGATTTATTATTTATCTACCTTCGTGAGTTTACCGAAAGAACAAAAGAGTATGGCTCCAGATGTGTTTGTTGATTTTTATTCACGTAGCTCCCCTCTTGGTCTGCCACGCGGTGTGTCTTTTATACGTGGCTTCTCAAAAATACGGCCACTGATAAATGACGAGCGACATCGCGTGCAGGCTCTGGTCTGACACGGGTGGGACGGGGCCATCAAGAAGGCTGCTGTTTCTGGTGTAGGCCAATGGGTTGTCAAAGACAATTCGTACATTTGTTAAAGCATGTTTGCATGTTCATCACAAGTATCGTGTGTGGTTTATGCGGTGCTTGATTCCTTGCAGAAGGTCTGTATTTGGTGTTTGAACATCTTAACACCTCCTGTTTTATTGCCACGAAGGGTAAAAACCTATTCTTGTTTTTTTTTCTAACGTGCATGCTGATTACGGTGTATGAACACATCACAGGTATGAATGTTGTAATAATAAAAAAAACAATATCACTCAGAACGTTCGAAGGAAATCCACTCCGGATGCATCATTTAAGAAGGAGACAACATATCTCCTGGCCTAGGCAAGCACTCGCCTCCACTGGCAGTGGTGGACATTCCACATTCCCATGGCAGGGCCCCGTCAGAGGATCGTCACCAACCGTTTACGTCCCCATGTTGGTGAGGCGCTCACGTTAAGGACGCTGCGCGGCACAGTTGGCGCTGGGCCGAAACGGCTCCTTGCATCGCATCTCAACGCAACCATTCCGATGCCTCGCTACGGCCTAGCCAGAGAGTGACCCCCAGCTTCCCGGGAGGCAGCTACCCCCCCACCCCGACGCCCCCCCCCCGTGCCACACGAGCTATAACCGGCACCGGCCCCCTAACATGCGATGTGCCTATCCGTTGTTTCTCGAGATGGGTAACTTGTGAGTAATCGATGACATTCGGAAGGGATCTTTAGCAAACACCACAGTATTAACCGGGGCGGCCACTCGGGCTCGAACCGCGCACCTCTGCAACCAGGGGCGAGCAACGCTCTCACCTCGGCCTCATCACCGCCGCTATTGAGGATTAAGAAGAGGCCGAGTTGACTCTGAACCTGGATTCGAACTTGCGTCCTTACGTCTGTGAGCAGGAAGGAAGTTGCAAGGCAATGCGTGCGTGCGTGTGTGATCGATTATCTGAACCGGTACTGGGCCTCACCTAGGTCGACTCAGCCTCAAAATGAGTACCTGGTGCGGTGCGTAAAACATCGCGACTGGGGAGACAAAGGCGGCCGTGCGTGATGCTGGTCACTCCACCCCCTCGTGTGCCAAATTTCCTGGACTTCATAGGTGCCATGCGCAACAAGGAGCACCTGCCCCAACTGTCTGTTGAAGGCTCGACGGGACATCTTTGTCTGTGTGATCCATCAACCCCACCCGCTACTGCCTCCACAGTGCTGGAGATAATAACGCACGGAAGAGAGCAATCTGAATTCGTAACTCTGCGATATTGCTCTGATTGTCCCTAATCGCAATCGTGGCAGGACGTAGTGTTGTTATTTGTGTTGTTTTTGCGTGTGTGTCTGTGTGTATTTGATGGTGGGGGGCGGGGGGGGGTTAGTTCGACCGGACGCAGCAGAGAAGTTACATTGCGTGCGTGGCAGCGTTTTGGCCCAAGAGCCTTCACCAGACGGAGAGAGATGCCCCCTCGCGAGACGGCGGACGGCGCTGGCCCCAAAGTTGACACACTCGCCCAGCGAGACGACGGACGAGACACAGGCGAGCCGAGCCGTAGCGGTGTAGCGAGATGACAGGGTAGATGTCAACAAGAGCTGTAGTGAGGTGAGAGAGATGTAGACACAAATAGAGACAATAGCAGGGGGGATGCAGATAAGACAGACGATAATTTAGTTGGGCTTTCATGTCATGCGTATTCATTTAAAATATACACTATTATAAATAGTGTCAACTTGGAGCGCGGTGCCCAGCGTGCGATCGCTCTCGAAGAGAGAGAGGACGACTCCGAGGCGCGTGCGAGAACGACGATGTTCCCTCCGCAGTCTCAGCGGCCCTTCGCTGTACTAAGACGTTGGCCACCGAATTCACGAGAGCGTCTCCACGTGCGAGACAACCCGGAGCTACCTCCACCCCAGCCCTCCCCAACCACCCCGCGCCTGCGACGCAACAGTGACACTCCATCCCCGTGGCGACTGCGAGGGAACGGTGCCGCCTTCTCCTGGCGAGACGGGGGTACGGCTCCTCCTCGACACCCCCAGCGGCAAGGGAGGGGGGGGGAGATTTCACGCCGTCACTGGCAGAGTGTGTTCGTGTGCGTGAGTGGGGAGCGGTAGCGTCGTGGGTTAGCGCCAGTGCCTGATTAAGCTAGTGCGGGGCCTGTAGCATATGCTATAAAGGGGCCTTAAATTAAAAAAGAACATAAACACTCCAATGTTAAAAACACCATTTTTTTACTTGCATAGTAATGTAATTGCATTTTTTCATTTGCTATACAGCCAGAAAATACGACAAATCGCTAACCTCAAACACCCGGTCGTTCATAAAAGTCGAAGGCGGTATAGTACTATAGTAATAGAGCAAGTGCAGAATCACTGAACCGGAATTGATAGCATGAAAGCATTTAGCGCGGGGCCCTTGAAAGCTACTTTCGCTACTACGATAATCCGGCACTGTTTAGCACGCTGCCCTACGAACCCGGCGACCCGAGTTCGATTCCCGCTCACGGTAAACGCCGGTGACGATGATCTGAACCGGTCATGAGCCTTCCCCTAGGTCGACTCAGCCTCAAATGACTACCTGGTGAGGTGTGTAAACATCGCCAATAGGGAGACAAAGGTGGTCGGGCGTGGTGCTGGCCACCCGCCCCCCTCGTGTGTCGTGCCGGCCTTCATAGGTGCTCGCTAACAGCACTTGCCCCAACAGTCTGTTAAGGCTACACGGGGGATCTTTTTTGCATGATCCACCAACACCGTCTACCTTCACACAATGCTGGGGATTGCAGACCACGTGCCTGGAAAGACCCTTTGCTGAGTCTCACGACTCGTTTTCAAGAGCGCCCTGCCAAGTTTGTTGCATTTTCGGGGAGGTCGAGGGAGCGATAATTTGCCCTGTAGATTCCAACTGAGTAACTGAGCAGCGTAATGTTTTCAAATTCATATTCACGAGGGCTCGCTCAGAGTGGCCAATCGCGGTTGGCTCTTTAACGTGCGCGGTGAAGCGGGCGGCGCGTTTGTTCAGGTCGTAAATACACAGCCGCGGCGTTTACCAGGGGCGGCCGCGGGGTTCGACCCGTGCCGCTCTACAGCGAGCGGCGCTGCCGCGGGGCCACGTCGCCCCACCCCCCGTTAATTCGCTTCCCGTGCTCGCTCAAGAATTGTCACCGTGCATGGGCTATGAAGAAGGGTTATTGCCCGAAGCTAAGTCTATATGTTATTTATATATTTATATATATTTTACCCCCTTTAAGACCACGGTGTTGTTGATAGAAATGTTGATCACAAATGCATTTCAGAATCTATAGGAGAAATCCGATGAGCTATGAAGCTCTTTTTCACTGATTGCCCAGGAAAGGCCACGATAGGAGTGCAAAGCATCGGAAAGGTAAACAAATCACAACACAATCTACAAACATTTTTTTTGTAAGATACATGAACTATTATCAGCCACGAATTCGACGTGATAATTGTTAGCACCGATTTTATTTTTTTACGAATCCTGGGGGGGGGGCTGCGGGGGGAGGCTGGGGGGGTCGGGGGGGGCACTCGCCCCCCCCCACCGCCCCCCCCACTTCCCTTCAATTGATCCGCTTGGGACCCTTTAAGCCGTGCGCTGGGCTGCCGAGTGTGACTGGCGGCTTGCGGTGGTCGTGCGGTGTCGGTTCGCGCCGGGCAGCAGCGCCCCATTCGCGTGATCCCGGATTTGGAGGCGTGGAGTTTATGGCGGGGGGGTGGGGGGGGGGTGGACATCTTTCGTCTGTCGCCCCCATCTGTGGCTTCGTGTCCGTGCCAGTGACAACAGCGCTCGTGTAGCCCAACCCCCGTTACACCCACCGTATATATTTAAACAAACAAAAAACATTTATGTAGCAGTATACATCAGTCGCGACGTCCGTGGAATAACTTGCATAACAACGTCAACAAATAGAGCACGGGCAATCCGCCTCCCCTTACCACGTCGCCGATCGGAAGGGCGTTCTCCGGTCGCTGCAGAGGGTTCACGGTTCGACTTCGAGCGGCCGCCCTGGTTAATGCCGCACGTGCGATAACTGTAAAGACGTGCGGCGTCTGATCGACTGCACCGTACTGATGAGTCCTCATTTTAACGAAATGCCGGTCCGCGGTTGTCCGTCTCTGTGTCAGTGTCGTTGCTGAAGGTCGGTCACGGTGACCTAAGACACGGCGCAGTTCGGCAGGAGACGTTGATGGTTGTCTGCCTAATGCGCAAAAGGGGGCGAGTGACTTGGTTCACACCATGAACCGGCGCGCGATGTGAAACATTTTAGGGGCCGTCCATAAATGACGTCACTCACCTAGGGGGGGGGGGGGGTCAGACATTTGTGACGATGTGTGACGAGGGGGGGGGGGTGTGTTGAGAAATGTGACGTCACATCAAAATGCGCCATTTAAAATATATATAGACAACACGTTCTACTTAATTAAAATACTTTTTAATAAATGTTTTCTCCTACAACATCAGAGTGCAGCGGCACATTAAATACGCACTACAATGACAATAGTTTACAGCGATTTGAAGCATTACTTTTTTGTGGGGGGGGGGGGGGGCAGAGCTTTGTGACGTCATATTTGAGGGTGGGTCTGACTTTTTATGACGCCGTGTGACGAGGGGGGTGTCAAAAATCGCCCCAAAATCGCGTGACGTCATTTATGCACGGCCCCTTATCCCGGCCCTGCCTCCAGTCAGCCAGCCAGCGAGCCAAAGTTCAGATTGACCGGATGTGATATTCAACGTATAGAAGCACAGACTCTCTCTCTCTATATATGTTACAGTTTAAACGTGTTTTTGTGTGTGTGTGTGTGGCACGACGTATGTGCTCGGTATGTGAGAGCGTGAGCTCGTTAAGCGAGCGTGCGTCTGGAGCGGTACCGTGCAGCGGGGTTAGCGCGCTGCGCTGCGAACCCGGCGACCTGGGTTCGATTCCCCGCTCACGGCCAACAGCGGCCACGATTGCCCGACCCAGGTTTTGGTCCTCCTCGATTCAACCTCAGGTGAGTCCGGTGGTGCGGGATTTTGAACGTCACTAGGGGGTGGGCGTGGCCACACTCGTCCCTCCCTCGTGTGGCCGTGCCGGCATTCATGGGTTGCCACTCGCGAACTGCACTTGCCACGACAGTCTGTTGAGGCTACACGGTGGAGGGGGTGGAGGGGGGGGGGAACTTTGTCTTTGTGAATGGTTGCGTGAGGCATCGTCACGCCTTTGCCGAAGTCGGCACGTGGGTACACCCCGGAGCGCCCCTCGCAAACGAAACGTCTAGGGACCTCGGGCAGGCGAGATACGTTGGCGTGAAGAATACAAAAGTTTTAAAATATTTCACTTTGGAAAAGGATGTGGAGGTGGTGGGGTGGGTGGAAAAGTCGGAGGGAGTGGGGGCGTGCGGCGGCGGCGGCGGCGGGGGAGGAGGGGGGGGTCCCGTGGCGTCGGGGGCAGGGGGGGTGGGTTCTCCGTTTGAACAAACAAAAAGAATCACCACTTCAGTAGCGCCGTCCCCGCGTGCGCGCGCCTCCACGCGTCTCGCCCTCGCGCGCGTCTGGGTGCGCGCATCCCCACAAAAGGGAGTTGGGGGGGGGGGAGTTGGCAGTGCCCCCCCCCCCACCACCACCACCACCACCCCCGCGAGCGCTGTGTCAGCATATGTTCGCGGTTAAGTTGACCCTGGCTGATAAATTGATCGCGGAACGAGGCCGCGACGAATCGATTGCAATGCGGGGGGGGGGGGGGGTGGGGGTTAGTGGAGAGGGGGGCGGGTGGTAGTTTGAGTGGGGAGTAAGTTGAGAGGGGGGGGGGGCGTGAGGGTGGGGGGTTGCCCGAGGAGAGAAAGGGAAAAGCGAGCGATGCCGCCTGTTGGTGGCCTGACGCCGACTTCCATTGTGCGGCTCAGCCGTGGGTGACGGGGGGTGAAAATGGGGCGATTGGTGACGGCTCGCAGGGGGGCTGGGGGGGGGGGGGCAGAGGGGAGTGACTTTCCTATAAAGTAGAGAGTGGAGGAGAAGAGAGATGGGGCTGGAGGGAGGGAGTCGAGAGAGATATCACAGGGAGAGAGATTTCGTGCCACCCGTGTCACAATACTGATTTGGTTCGACCTGCGATGACGCCAAAAACGACATCAAAAACCACGGCATTCAATTGGCAGCTGCAACCCAGAAGCGTAGGTTCGTGCTCGCTAACAGCACTTGTCCCAAAGTCTGTTGAGGCTTTGCATGTAATAATAATGATGATCATTTATTTGTGGACGTCTGATAGCGCTTTTCAACACTTGCTTTGGAATGGCACCCCCAGTGGCAGCTATAACTCTGTGGGCAAGCGGTGACGCTGTCCCTGTGTGGGCACGGGGTGCTGTCGAGAACCGCACTTAATGGACAGCGTCAAACTCCGTCCACGCAGCTTGTCAAAACTAAATGTACGTGGACACGCCACGGGAACGTGGAATTGCCACTGTTGACTCGCCCCCTCCCCCCCCCCAAACCAAAGTGAACGTCACGGAGGCAATTTGACGTCCCTTTAAAAATATTATTTACGCCGGATGGATCTGTAATCAGGTGCTCCGGTTTTTCTCCCTCCACATTCAGAATCAGCCATGCACTTATTTTTTTTGGCTGATATAAAAGTCCACGTAGTAAGCCACTTCGTTGAGCTATAATTTGTGTGTCGCGTCTGCAAAGGAGCTCCATAGTTCAGTGGGCCTTACCTGCTAAAATAAACAAACAAAATAGTTTAGTTTTAATAGTCGTATCTTTCATTTACATCCATGAAAGAGATGTGCACATCCGCCTATTGATGGTGTGAAGCGGTTGACCGTTCCACCAGGAGGAGGAGAAGGGAGCAGGAGGGAGGAGGGAGGAGGAGGGAGGAGGAAGGAGGAGGGAGGAGGAGGGAGGAGGAGGGAGGAGGAGGGAGGAGGAGGGAGGAGGAGGGAGGAGGAAGGAGGAGGGAGGAGGAGGGAGGAGGGAGGAGGAGGGAGGAGGAGGGAGGAGGGAGGAGGAGGGAGGAGGAAGGAGGAGGGAGGAGGAGGGAGGAGGAGGGAGGAGGAGGGAGGAGGAGGGAGGAGGAAGGAGGAGGGAGGAGGAGGGAGGAGGAGGAGGAGGGAGGAGGAGGGAGGAGGGAGGAGGGAGGAGGAGGAGGGAAGAGGAGGAGGAGGGAAGAGGAGGGAGGAGGAGGAAGGAGGAGGAGGGAGGAGGAGGGAGGAGGAGGGAGGAGGAAGGAGGAGGAGGGAGGAGGAGGAGGGAAGAGGAGGAGGAGGGAGGAGGAGGAGGGAGGAGGAGGGAGGAGGAGGGAGGAGGAGGAGGGAGGAGGAGGGAGGAGGAGGGAAGAAGAGGAGGAGGGAGGAGGAGGAAGGAGGAGGGAGGAGGAGGGAGGAGGAAGGAGAAGGAGGGAGGAGGGAGGGAGGATGAGGAGGGAGGAGGAGGAGGGAGGAGGAGGAAGGAGAAGGAGGGAGGAGGAGGAGGAGGGAAGAGGAGGAGGAAGGAGGAGGAGGGAGGAGGGAGGAGGAGGAGGAGGAGGAGGAGGAGGAGGAGGAGGAGGAGGAGGAGGAGGGAGGAGGAGAGAGTAGGAGGGAGGAGGAGAGGGAGGAGGAGGGAGGAGGAGGAGGGAGTAGGAGGGAGGAAGAAGGAGAAAGAGGGAGGAGGGAGGAGGGAGTAGGAGGGAGGAGGAGGAGGGAGGAGGAGGAGGGAGGAGGGAGGAGGAGGAGGGAGGAGGAGGAGGGAGGAGGAGGGAGGAGGAGGAGGGAGGAGGAGGAGGGAGGAGGAAGGAGAAGGAGGGAGGAGGAGGGAGGAGGAGGAGGAGGAGGAGGAGGGAGGAGGAGGAGGAGGAGGAGGAGGGAGGAGGAGGGAGGAGGAGGAGGAGGGAGGAGGAGGGAGGAGGAGGGAGGAGGAGGAAGGAGGGAGGGAGGAGGAGGGAGGAAGAAAAGTGTCATCACCAGGATGGTGCGACGATGTTTGGGTCTCGAATGAGGAGGTGTTCATTCTGGATGTGCGGGTTGTTCCACTCTATCAGCAGCAGCAGCAGCGTTCCTCCTGATCGGGGTGAGATTCTAGAACGAGCGACAGCGCCGCTGCCGGAGGGAGGTCGGGACTTGGGTCAGTGGCGAGGTCGATTTTTCTCGGGGTTTTTCCCCCTCTTTGTTTTAATAAAGAAACCACCGTCCCTCGCCTTCACCGCGCGTTTAATTTTCTCGCTTGTTTGCCTTCTTAAATTGGGTTTCTTAACCCTTCCGACAGCCTACCGCCCTTTTGTTATTTCTCTCAACGGTAATGACCACTCCGCGTCCGTTAAGTTGCTCTCATAAGCTCATTGATCGCTCCCGATGAAATCCCGCACGGGCGACACGCTCATGCACATAACGGGGGAATTACCACGCTGCTGGTGCATCGATTGCTCGGTCGCACGCTACTGCCTCTGGCACATTCTGGCGGTAAGGAACAGAGTTTGGCCACCACGAAGCCAACACACACACTTAAATATATTTTAATTTCCTCCAGGTAAGACCCACTGAACTACGTAGCTCTCTTTTTCAGAAGCGACCTGGTCACAACAAATTATAGCGGCAACGAAGTGGCTTTTAGCGTGGCAATGTATAGCGGCCAAGTACTCTAAACGCGTGATGCTGATCCTAAATGTGGAGGTGCAAAAAAATATGGAGGACCCTGAGAAAATAAATCCACGCGACCACGGGGAGAGAGAGACGCAAACTCCAAACATACAGTGAGGGAAAAAAGTATTTGATCCCCTGCTGATATTGTACATTTGCCCACTGACAAAGAAATGATCAGTCTATAATTATAATGGTAGGTTTCTTTGAACAGTGAAAGACAGAATAACAACAAAATCCAGAAAAACGCATGTCAAAAATGTTATAAATTGATTTGCATTTTAATGAGGGAAATAAGTATTTGACCCCCTCTCAATCAGAAATATTTCTGGCTCCCAGGTGTCTTTTATACAGGTAATGAGCTGAGAATAGGCGCACACTCTTAAATGAAGTGCTCCTAATCTCAGCTTGTACCTGTATAAAAGACACCTGTCCACAGAAGCAATCAATCAATCAAATTCCAAACTCTCCACCATGGCCAAGACCAAAGAGCTCTACAAGGATGTCAGGGACAAGATTGTAGACCTACACAAGGCTGGAATGGGCTACAAGACCATTGCCAAGCAGCTTGGTTAGAAGGTGACAACAGTTGGTGCGATTATTCGCAAATAGAAGAAACACGAAAGAACTGTCAATCTCCCTCGGCCTGGGGCTCCATGCAAGATCCCACTTCGTGGAGTTGCAATGATCATGAGAACGGTGAAGAATCAGCCCAGAACTACACGGGAGGATCTTGTTAATGATCTCAAGGCAGCTGGGACCATAGTCACCAAGAAAACAATTGATAACACACTACGCCGTGAAGGACTGAAATCCTGCAGCGCCCGTAAGGTCCCCCTGCTCAAGAAAGCACATATACATGCCCGTCTGAAGTTTGCAATGAACAACTGAATGGTTCAGAGGACAACTGAGTGAAAGTGTTGTGGTCAGATGAGACCAAAATGGAGCTCTTTGGCATCAACTCAACTCGTCGTGTTTGGAGGAGGAGGAATGCTGCCTATGACCCCAAGAACACCATCTCCACCGTCAAACATGGAGGTGGAAACATGCTTTGGGGGTGTTTTTCTGATTAGGGGACAGGACAACTTCACCGCATCAAAGGGACGATGGGCGGGGCCATGTACTGTCAAATCTTTGGTCTTCCAGCATGACAATGACCCAAAACACACGGCCAAGGCAACAAAGGAGTGGCTCAAGAAGAAGCACATTAAGGTCCTGGAGTGGCCTAGCCAGTCTCCAGACCTTAATCCCATAGATAATCTGTGGAGGGAGCTGAAGGTTCGAGTTGCCAAACGTCAGCCTCGAAACCTTAATGACTTGGAGAAGATCTGCAAAGAGTGAGACAAAATCCCTCCTGAGATGTATGCAAACCTGATGGCCAACTACAAGAAACGTTTGACCTCTGTGATTGCCAACAAGGGTTTTTGCCACCAAGTACTAAGTCATGTTTTGCAGAGGGGTCAAATACTTATTTCCCTCATTAAAATGCAAATCAAATTATAACATTTGTGACATGCGTTTTTCTGGATTTTTTTTACTGTAACTCTGTCCCTCACTGTTCAAATAAACCTACCATTAAAATTATAGACTGATCACTTCTTTGTCAGTGGGCAAACGTACAAAATCAGCAGGGGATCAAATGCTTTTTTTCCCTCACTGTACAGCAGGCGTCATGGTCGGGATCGAATCCACTACTTCCTGTTTACCAGGCGAAGTAGTTAATATCTCTCTACTGTGGCACCCACAATGGTGCACTTAGTCAGGGCAGCGGTTGTGTTGGTGGTGGTGATGGTGGTGGCTACGCTGCTGTACGTAGCTGCCTGCGATCCAGCGCTGCGTTTGAGGCAGCGGCGGGGGTTGGTGGAGCACCACAGGATTATGTCGTAAAATCTCCATGCCGCGTGGGCGTCGAGAAGGAGCCGTACCCCTGGCTCACCAGGAGAAGACGGAACAGGAAACTTGTGGACGAACATCATCCGTCTCTCGTCTGTGGATATCGAGCGTTGCCCCCTCGCACAAGGCGTGGGTTTTCACCGGGCGCTCCAGTTGTTTCCTCGCACACGCTTATGAAAATATCTCGATAAATAGAGGACAGCAGAGCTTGCCGAAGAGTGGGAGGGGGGTTGTTGCTGCTGCCCTTCCCCACTCGTCAGCGGTTCATTCTCGCGTCTCTCTGAGTCTCGCTCTCTGTCTCTCTCCCTCTCTCTCCATGAGGTCGCACTCGTTGCACCCAAAGTGCTTGCCGAAAATGAAGCGCAATACGTTGCAGATCTCGTCGAGGAGCACAAACCGGTCACGTGAACTCCGGTCATCCTCGCAGCGGCGGCTTTTGGCTGAACCATCGAACAACGATAATCACCGCATTAATGTCGCGCTTTTAGATGCGCTTCAACGCCCGTCAGGAACGCTCTTCCTTCCGATGCTAAGAAACCACCGTGAAAACGCATTTTTTCAGAACTGCTTTGATGTGTGCGCAATCCCACGTCACCGGGAAACGGCCGAGCATCAGCAGCAAGCCCCGAGCAGTAGCAGCAGCAGCAGCGAGCCCCGTGCAGTAGCAGCAGCAGCAGCATCAGCAACGAGCCCTGAGCAGTAGCAGCAGCAGCATCAGCAGCAAGCCCCGAGCAGCAGCAGCAAGCCCCGAGCAGTATCAGCAGCATCAGCAACAAGCCCCGAACAGTAGCAGCAGCATCAACAGCAAGCCCCGTGCAGTAGCAGCAGCAAGCCCCGAGCAGTAGCAGCAGCAGCGAGCCCTGAGCAGTAGCATCAGCAGCAAGCCCCGAGCAGTAGCAGCAGCAGAAGCAGCATCAGCAACGAGCCCTGAGCAGTAGCAGCAGCAGAATCAGCAGCAAGCCCCGAGCAGCAGCAGCAAGCCCCGAGCAGTATCAGCAGCATCAGCAGCATCAGCAACAAGCCCCGAACAGTAGCAGCAGCATCAACAGCAAGCCCCGTGCAGTAGCAGCAGCAAGCCCCGAGCAGTAGCAGCAGCAGCAGCATCAGCAGCAAGCCCCGAGCAGCATCAGCAGCAAGCCCCGAGCAGCAGCAGCATCAGCATCAGCAGCAAGCAACAAGCCCCGAACAGTAGCAGCAGCAGCAAGCCCCGAGCAGTAGCAGCAGCAAGCCCCGAGCAGTAGCAGCAAGCCCCGAGCAGCAGCAGCATCAGCAGCAGGCGCCGTTGCCGACGAGAGCCTCCGGCCGCATCGCCAACTCGCCGTGGCATCACTCGCGCGCTTCGCCGAAATCTTCGATGTTTGATCGAAACTCGTTGGAGCATAGGCGCCGTGCCGCGGCACTGAACCTCCACTCCCCTCTCACCAACCGTGGGATATCGACGAAAGGGTTAAAGGGGGGGGGGGAGGAGCAAGAGGGGGGGGGGGAAATCTTCCGACCGACTTTAATTTTGCGACCGTGCAACTAGTCAGGTATTCGCAATGCCTATTTGGCAGCATGTTGAGATTCGCGAGCGACAATGAGGCGCTATTGCGGTGCTGGGCTGGTGCCGGCTATAATCTCTCGCGCTTTCATCCGCCACCGCCGGTCGTTGTAGTGACTTTTGGGACTATAGGCCCTCGTTTAATTTACTCTGGGTCCAAAAAGCTGTTGTCACATCGGGTCACCTAATCGTCACTTGATGCCCCCTTGATAAAAGAGGGAGATGAGGGGGGGGTGGCGGAGGGGTCGGCCCCCACCCCACGCCCCCACCACGCCCCCACTTCCAGCCTGACACATTTTCTTTTCAACTTTTGGACAACTTTCCGTCCCTGGAGACGCGACGAGTGGTTCTCAACGGGCGTGCCACGGAAGCCCCGCGCCGGACAGAGGGAATTCCACATTCCTATGGTCGGAATTGCACGCAACGGGTACAACTGTTAATGTTTTTTTTTTATTTTGACGTGGAGAGACGAATATGTGAAACATGCATTTCTGATGCATTTTTGCGATTTATTTCGATTTTGTTAAATTCATGTATTGTTTACTATTTCAGCTTGCTTAAAACTAGGACCCATATCTCTTAAAGAGATGGTTCATTCCTATAACATCCAGCAGTTCACCAGCATTGATTCAAGCAGTCCTGACTCTGCTGATGATACACTGAAAGACAAAACCAGTCATTCCCAATAAACATCTGACATTTCACCGGCTTTGATTCAGACATGCCTGACTCTGCTGCTGATGAGACGCTGGAATGTCGAAACCGGTCCAGAGACGACTTGTTTTGACACCATGCTGCTCAAATGACGCACTCCCAGAATCCCGTGGGTGCGGCTGATGGGCTCTGTAACAAAATCTTTATTTTGAATGTGGAGAGCGCCCCGATATTTCAGGGAGACATTGTCTGCTTATCGAATTCTGTATATTCCAGCTGTAGCGCCGTGACGCGAGATGGAATCGAACCTGCGACTTCTCGATTGCAAGCCCAGCGTCCTCACCTACCGTGGGGTTTAACTTGCAAGCACGTCATGCGCATGGCTAGCCATTTGTACACGTTTAGAAACACAGTGGGCATCGGAGAGAAAGCTATACCCCGGCGCACCAGGAGAAGGCAACACATCTAAACGCGGACTAATCTCCATCTGTCCCACCTGTACGGGATAGAGTGTTGCTCCCTCACACGCATGTTTTTTTCTTCTTTTCGGGCACTCGGGTTTCCTTCCACATGTAAACAGTCTCACCCATGAATTGACCGATAACACCTTAATACATACGGAACCGCAGAGCTTGGTAAGGGTAGGGGGGGAGGGGTTATCATGTGGCCGTTGGTGCTGCTACTTTCCCGCTCGTCTGCAGTTCGGCCCCCTGGCAACTCTGAGTCGTCCTCTCTTTCTCTCGCTCTCTACGAGAGCAAGCGAACACTGTGCAGATGCGAGTTACGAGTTAAAATAATCATCATCATGGTTATATGTACGGTCATTGTTGATACACTTATTGGCATGCATCTCGTATCCGCGCTCGGTGGTGAGATGCTAGCTACCTCGCCTAGTATGCAGTAGGTCGTGGGTTCGACCCTGACGCCTGTATATTAATAATGTTTACAGTAAATAGCCCTGTTCATGAAGGATCTCAAAGCGATGTATAGGACACGGGCAGAAGCAGACACTCAGTATAAAAATAATATAAATACATTTTAATACTCGTTTACTAAATTAACTAAAAGTTTAATGAGCGGAAGCATATGCATTGGATTTAAGGCGGATTTTAAAAAAATGTCCACAAACTCAGAGCTTCTCAAATATCGTGGAAGAGCCTTGGGGCTACACAGGCTAAAATCTCGGTCACCCATAGACCGAAACCTCAACCTGGAACTGCAGAGAAGATCTGCATCCCCAGACGCATGGGTGCAGCGTGTCAACGATGTAGGCTGGAGCAAGATGGTTCACTGCTCTGTAAGTTAACAAAATGATTTTAAACTGTATTCTACGTGAAATTGGAATCCAGTGCAGGGAGGACAAAACTGGTGTAATATAACGTGAAGGAGGTGTTCTGGTTAACACCCTAGGAGCCGCATTGTAATCATGCTGCAAATTGATCAGCACCTTCTTAGCCACGCAAGGGAGTAAGACATCAACCATCGTCTATGAGCTTGCGCGTTTCTCTATCCCCGTGGTCGCGTTGATTTTTCTCCGGGTCCTCCATCCACATTTGGAATCATCGTCACGCGTTTTTAGAGTGTTTGGCTACTGCTGTAAATTTCCACACGACAAAGCCACCTCGTTGAGCTATCATTTGTGTTAAAGCCAAGTCGCTTCTGAAAAAGAGTCACATACCTCGGTGGGCTTTACCTGGTCAAATACAAACAAAATCAATATTAAAACATATGTAAAAAAATAAAAAACATTAAATGCACATTGCACAAACACTTTGATCTCCGTGCAAACAAATGCAGTTGTTCATAAAATTCAGAGGGTCCCCCCTCCCATGGTTTTTATCACGTGGCGGTGCAGAGATTGGGGGTAGGTAGGGCGATCGGATCTAAGTGACGGAGAGTTGTGGGGGAGTTCATCTGGGCGCCGATACGAATAATGAGTTAACAAAAAAATAACGCGCACACACGCGCGCAAAAAAATAATAATCGCCGCCAGCCCCACGTCTTCGTTGGTGGCTCTGTCGCAGCAATACATCGCTCTGCTGAATGAGCCGGGACCGACAAAAGGAGAGAGTGAAAGAGGTGTTAGGTAAAGCCCTCCTCCCCCCCCACCACCACCCATAATCTCAGTACAAACTCCATCCACCCATTGACTAAAAAAAAACTGCCAGTTCGTTCTTCGGCGGGGGGCGATCTCCAATTTTAACAGAGGGCATGTTGCGCGCGTGCGTGTGTGTATGTGTGCCAATGTGAGTGTGTGTTCATGTGAGTGTGTGTTCATGTGAGTGTGAGCATGCATACGTGCGCATGTGAGTGTGTGTGCATGCATGTGAGTGTGTGCCAATGTGTGGAGCGGTGGCGCAGTGGTTAGCATGCCGCGCTACGAACCCGGCGGCACGAGTCCGATTCCCGCTCATGACCAATAACAGTGACGAATATTTGAACTGGTCCTGGGCCTCCCCTAAGTCACAGTGAGTACCTGGTGCGATGTGTAAAGACATCCGCATTTTAGAGACAACGGCGGCCGAGCGTATTGTTTGGCCACCAAACCCCTATCGTTTGCCGTCCGGGCCTTCAAATTTGTTAATCGCAAACAGCACTTGACCCAAACAGCCTGTCGAAGTCTATACGGGACAGCTTTGTCTCTGTCTCACGAGCTCGTTGCTCGGGTGGCAGTGGCCCAGGATGTTGAAGGAGGCTTTAGAGTCGCTGTGTGGCCCCGTTCGCGGGCGTGGTCGAGAACAGCACTTGCCCCGACAGCATGTCAACGGCTATACGGAGGAGCTTTGCCTCTGCTAGGGTGGCGATGGCTCAGGAGGAGGGGGCTTTAGAGTCGCTGTGTGGCCCCGTTCCCCATCACGGGTGTGGTCGCAAAACAGCACTTGCCCCAAAACCTGTCGAAGGCCATACGGGGGACCTTTGCCTTTGTTAGAGTCGCTGTGCCCCCCCTGCCCCCCCCCCCTCGTGCCCGCCGCCCGTTTTGTCGGAGCTCCCCCCGAGTGGCGAGGCCGCTTTGTGTCGCCCTCCGTGGCCTCGCACGGAGCTCGCTTCACCTCGCGAGCCCAGCGGGGCTCACGCGGCCACAGATTACACGCTCGCCCGGCGGACCTCCCCTGAGATGTGTGCGCCTGTGTGTGGGATACGTGCGTGTGTGTGTGTACATGTGTGTGTGTGTACATGTGTGTGTGTGCCTCTGTGTGTGTGAGACCAGAGATGATCTCCCAAGCGAAATGCTGAGAGAGGGTGGCGTTTGTGCGCAGACTGCCCTACATGACATCATAACAACAGTCTGGGCCACTGGACGGGTTCCGCAGGATTGAAAGGATGCCCTGGTGGTCCCCCTCTTTAAGAAGGGGACCGCACAAACTGTAACAACTACAGGGGCATCTCACTCCTCAGTGTGCCGGGAAAGGTCCTGGCAAGAATTATTCAACATCGCCATGCTAGGCACGCTGAGGAGAGGCTTGCGGAGCCCCAATGCGGTTTCAGGAAAGGGCGGTCCTGCGCAGATGCCATATATTCTGTCCGTCTGCTACAGCAGAGGTGTAGGGAATTCCAACAAGACCTACATCTCTGCTTCATTGACCTAGTCAAGGCCTATGATACCATCAGGAGGCCTGGGCTCTGGGTTGTTCTTCGTGCTTTCGGAGTCCCTGACCCTCTGCTCACGCTCATTAAGGACCTTCATGATGGTGAACAGGCCCGGGTAAAACTACGTGGCTGGGAGTCAGAGCTATTCCCTGTGCACCTTGGGGTGCGACAGGGATATCCTCTGGCTCCAACATTATTTAACATCTATATCGACCACGTAGTTCGTGAAGTCTTCAGTAGCTGTGCCGGAGGAATTTCCGGAGGAGTGTGCCACTAAGAGGTGGGCCTTACCATCAGCCCCATCAAAACGAAGCACCTGCCTGGGTATTTTGTACCATCGGGCACTCCACCCCCACAACTCCCAATCGGTGATGGGGCAGTTGTAGAGAGAGTGGAGAGTTTCCCATACCTGGGCAGTGTGCTCATGACCAGCTTCGGTTTAATAGCAGATGTCTCACTCCGAATCAGTTGAGCAGCGTTATCTTTTCATCGGTTGCGTAACGCTGTGTGGAAGCTACCTGGTCTGTCGCTCCGCACGAAGCTTCGGGTCTTCTCGGCCACCAGCTGGATTGTGTGAGGAGCTCACAAATCCTCGAAAGATCTGGGCAAAGTCCCATCGGTGAGTACCTCCGGCAGGCAATGCTGCGTTGGCCGGATCATGTAGCCCGCATGCACAATCATCGCATGCCCAAACAGCTTTTGTTTGTCCGGATCGAGGGGGCTAAACGGGCGCGGCACGGGCTATAGAAGAGATGGAGTGACGTGGTACAGGAGGATGTGGAGCTGAGAGGACTTGCCGATGATTGGTACGAGCGGTGTCAAGATCGGCCTCTGTAGAGGGGGCTCGTGAAGGACGCTACTGGGCAGTTGGAGGCAGTCGCCCTCCAACAACAACGGATGGCGGAGGAGCGATGCTGACAACAACGAGCTGAGCTCCGGGTGGCTAAAGCACAGCAAGTTGGCACAGTAGGGGGCACAGGTGGTGCATCAGTCAGTCGTCTCGGTCATCTCAGTCAGTCGACCCGTGGCACCTGGTTCTGCCCCGTGACCGCCTGCCAGCGGGCGTTCGACACTTCACGTGGCCTCAAGGTGCACATGGCCTGGCACAAGCGTCGTGGTGACGTCACCGCCACTTAGAAGCGAATGGCGGTTGTTGTGTGTGTGGGTACGTGCGTGTGTGCCTGTGTGTGGGGGTACGTGCGTGTGTGCCTGTGTGTGTGGGTATGTGCGTGTGTGCCTGTGTGTGTGTGTGGTAACGTGCGTGTGTGCCTGTGTGTGGGGGTACGTGCGTGTGTGCCTGTGTGTGTGGGTATGTGCGTGTGTGCCTGTGTGTGTGTGTGGGTACGTGTGTGTGTGCCTGTGTGTGTGTGTGGGTACGTGCATGTGTGCCTGATTGTGTGTATGTGAAGAGCGGCGGTGTAGCGGTGAGCGCGCTGCGCTACGAACCCGGCAACACCCGTTCGATTCCCGCTCACGACCAAAATCGGTGACAATTATCTGAACAGGTCCTGGGCCTCCCCTAGGTTGACTCCACCTCAAATGAGTACCTGGTGCGGTGCGTAAAAACATCGCCACTGGGGAGACAAAGGCGGCCGGGCGTGGTTCTGGCCACCAATCCCCTCGTGCGCCTGTGTGCGTGTGTTTGGATACGTGAGTGCGGGTCTCTGGGTAGTAGTGAGCGGTGGGAGCAGTGGGTTAGCGCCCTGCACTACGAACCCGGTGACGGCCCGAGTCCGATTGCCGCTCATAACCAACCGGTTTTGAGCCTCCCGTAGGTCGACTCAGCCTTAAATTCGTACCTCGTACAGCATTGGGGGAGACTGGTGCTGGCCACCCACCCCCTCGTGTGCCGTGCCTGGCCTTCATAGGTGCTCGCTAACAGCACTTACCCCAACAGTCTGTTAGAGGCTATAAGGGGGGATCTTTTTTATTTATGTGTGTGTGTTTAGGGAGCGGTGGGTGTAGTGGGTAGCGTATTTCTGGCAGCAGTGGCGTGGGCGAGCAATTGCAGGGCTGGCGCCTTCAGCTTGTACACGCGCACGTCGGACAGGCTGTAAAACAAAAACGCACACTTAAGCACATGCCCTCGGTCCTGCAGTTTGCCAAAGCGGTTTCAGGCGAATGGCACCGCTTCAAAAAAAAAAAACAGCACAGCCAAGACCCCAGCTCCGATAATGGGGGCGATGGGGCCTCCTCTGGAGCAACATCTTCGCTGTTGAGCGGTTCAAATGCTAGGATGGGGGCCCCCCTTGGCCAGAGTCGGTACGATCACTGCCCACAGCAACTGGTGGAATCGCTGTCCAAGGTCCTGGCCTCTGCCCATTAAGGCGATGTTACTGCTTGCCGCACGGTTATCTGTTGGGTTCCTCCACTCACCGCCTATAATTCTTTAAAAGGCGGCCAATTTAGGCTGCTCATTGCGAAGCTAAGGAATGGTTGTTGTTGTTTTTGTGTCTGTTTGTCCATCTGTCCGTCCGAACGTGCGCTTGTCCGTGCGTTCGTCCATTTGAGGACACTCACCCCGACACGTGTTCTCGGAAATTATCACAAAACCCATAAAGAAGTTCACTGCGACTTCGCCGCACAGCTCTGCCATGTGCGTGTTGTCGGTTTGGTGTCGCGTGGAGTGTGTTGTAAGTGAATTTGTTTCCATTGGTGGCGTAGTAACCACATTATCAGTGACGTAGTAACTACATTATCAGTGGAGTAGTGACTACATTATCAGTGGCGTAGTAACTACATTATCAGTGGTGTAGTGACTATATTATCAGTGGTGTAGTAACTACATTATCAGTGGTGTAGTAACAACACTATCAGCGGTGTAGTAACTACATTATCAGTGGCGTAGTAACTACATTATCAGTGGCGTAGTAACTACATTATCAGTGACGTAGTAACTACATTATCAGTGGTGTAGTAACTACATTATCAGTGACGTAGTAACTACATTATCAGTGGCGTAGTAACTACATTATCAGTGGTGTAGTAACTACATTATCAGTGGTGTAGTAACTACACTATCAGTGGTGTAGTAACTACATTATCAGTGGTGTAGTAACTACATTATCAGTGACGTAGTAACTACATTATCAGTGACGTAGTAACTACATTATCAGCTCAGGGGGTGCAGCAATTGGTCAGATGGGGGCCCCCCAATATTGTGATTTGTCTCTCACGGTCGCACCCTAGAGGCTATCACGTATTACGGCCTCCTCTTGCCCTAATCCACATCATCGTTACGCTCAGAGTCTCGAACATTTAACGCCGTAGAGGCGCTCCGTCTTCACAAAATGTTGAAAACATATCTCATCCTTCATAATCGAGGTGTTTTTGGGTTAGATCGAGTAAATGTGTCGTTAAACCAGCCACCACCCGACACAGCCAACTAGTAAGCGTTGTCACGTATACAGAACGTGGCCAATTCGTCACTAGTACAGCACTACACCGGTGTGTTGGAGAGCCAAGCCACAACATTTACAATCTGAGTACGACGTTTCGCCAGTAATTACAACTTGCTCTGACAGCCAGATTTGTGGAGAAGTCCACCTGTTTCGTTCCTTATATAGAGGCGTAGATGCGGTGACCACGCTTTCACGCTCTTGCACAGAAGTGTGATGGGGCTCCAAATCGTCGCTTTGGCGATACGCGGGGGGGGAGGTGGGTGGGCAAGGCACCCCCTGCCCCCACGATAGTCACGCTGCTGGTTTGCATCCTTCAAAGATGCGTTCGGTTTGTTCGACACTGAATTATCCTGGCGGTGGTGGCTGTGCACGTGGCTGTTTGTACTCGTGCAGCCCCGTGGAGGCAGCAGCAGCAGCACTAGCAGCGAGGGTTGTTGGATCACAGCACACGGATGATCTTGTGAAACTCCCTTCCCGTAGGCGTCGAGATGGTGCTTTGCCATGGCTCGTCCAGGAGAAGGCAGTTACAGCAAGTGTGGACTAATGGCCATCTGTTTCCATCTGCACTGAGATAGAGTGTTGCCCCGTTGCGCAACGGGTGGGTTCTGGTTCTCTCCCACTTCTGCAATGAACACAACCAATCGTCATTAATTGGCTGAAAATATCTTAAAATAAAATACAAAATAAATCAACGTCGCAGCACGCATTGCCCCCCTGACGATAGAATCATAGGACTCAGCGTGCCTCTCCCGGGATAATTGAGTAAAATGTTATTCTTACTATTCTACATTTCCCGGAGAAGCTTCCAAAGCACGTGGAGTGAAACGTTGATCAACGCCTTGCGTAACAACACGTGGTGAACCAGCGAATTATAATCATCGTAATATCTCACTTACTTATCGAGGAAAGCCACAACGAGTCGAAGGATTATTTTTCAAAGCTCTACATCACAGCCACGAAAATCTAACGCAGTTGAAACGACAGAGCTGGCCAATACCATTGACCAGACCTTTATTGTGTTTGGGTAACATTGGGAATGGAACACTTCCAACAAATGCACGAAACTTATGGTGGGTCATCAGTGCAGCTGTTAGCGCATGAGACTATGAACTTGGTAACCCGAGTTCGAATCCCAGTTCACGGCTAACAGCACCAGCGGCGAGTGGTAACTGAAAAGGTCCTAGGCCTGCCCTCACCAACACTGCACTGCCCAGCGTGATGCTGCGTGGCCAAACTAACACCCACGATCCGCACCACGCGGGGAGTCCTCCATCCAGCAGTGGATTGATAGAGCACCGCCTTATTTATTGCGTGATACGATCCAGTGCATGTACAGCCCGTTTGCCAATCCACTGCTGGATGAGCGCCTCTCTGCGCCGTGTGTGTCATGGGCGTTAGTTTGACCATACTTCACCACGCTCAAACGCACACCGCCACCACAAATTTATTTCAGCGGGGAAGCGACTTTGACACTCATCATGATCATCCAAGGATAAATCCACTGATGGATGAAGGCCTCTCCTTCGTCCTTCGCTGCAACAATTCACTCAGCACTTGCACGCGAAGCTCATTTCCATCGCTCCATCTCCGCGGTGAACGTCCTATTGGGAGCGCGTTCCATCCTTCGTCTTTTCCATCGTCCATTCATTTAACTTTATTTCTCCGTGCTAAAAAAATATCTAAAATATAACAATGGAATATAAATATGTAAATGTTTATATATTTTTTAAATAATATATTTCTAATATATTATTTAAAATATGTGCTTTAAATATATATTTTATATATAATATCTAAATATTTATCTAAACGTATATTTACATAATATATTTATCATTAATATAGTCTAACTATAAATATATTCATATATAAATATAAAATATAGAAATATTTTAGAAAATAGAAATATATATACATTTCCATTTCTGGATCCAAGGACTCTCCCACACCCTGTCAATCATTGGCATTATTTGACTCAACTTCACAGTGCTGGACAAGTGTGCGTAGGTGAGGCATGGGGCCTCGCGAGGGTTTGGTTCAGATATCACCAGCCGTCACTGATGCAAGCCGTGGCAAGAAGTTAAATTCAGGAATATCGCTCGCCGCTGATGGACTGACCTAGGGATGGACACTCATCATTGTGTTGTATTACAGATGGATAAAGTGCCTGCCTTCATGGGTAGTCGGTAACCGCACTTGCCCCAACAGCCTGTCGAGGCTATATGGGGGATCTTATGTCTATTAGTGTGTGTATATGTACACGCGTATGTACGCGTGTGTATATGTACCTATAAAGGCTGGCACGGCACACGAGGAGGTGAATGGCCAACACCACGCCCGGCCGCCTTTGTCTCCCTAGTGGCGATGCTCGCGAACAGCACTTGCCCCAACAGTCTATTCAGGCTATACGGAAGATCTTTGCCTTTGTTTGTGTATGTCCACGTGTGTGAATTTACATGTGTGTGTATGTACACGTGTGTGTTCAGGAATGGTGGTGCGGTGCATGGTTGGTTCAAGCACTCAGATGCAGACCTGAGTTCAATTCCTGCTATCGATGCACAGAGAGATAAACTCAAATGGAAAACAACATAGCGTTCCCGAAGTTATGGTTAAGGTTAAGCTGATTAATTTATATTGTTATTTAAATTCCATAGATTTTATTAGTTCTATTGGAGGATCGTAATTTATGTACAGGTGCCTTGGTTTCAGCAAGGGGCCTTTAAACGAATACAAGTTTCAAACGAATATACTTTACCATTAAAAATATAACTCTCACACACATCCTGATAAAATATATGTGTGCACATAGAGTGTGTGGGGAGCGATAGTGTAGCGGTTAACACGCTGCGCTACGAACCTGGCGACCCGGGTTCGATTCCTGCTCATGGCCAAGCCCACCATCATTGACGATTATCTGAATCGGTCCTGGGCCTCCCCTAGGTCGACTCAGCCTCAAATTAGAACCTGGTGCGGTGCATAAAAACATCGCCACTGTTGGAGACAAAGGCGGCCGGGCGGAGGTTGTTGGCCACCCACTCGTGTGTCGTTCTGGCCTTCATAGGTGCTATTCGCTAACAACACTTGTCCGCACAGTCTATTAAAAGACTTTCGGGGGGATCTTTTGCCTTTATTTTTGTACATCGTGTTATTTTTGTAAATTACAGAAACGTGACCTTTATTAACATTGATGGACATCACCAAACGTTGGAACGTGCAGGCAAATTACTCGAAACAGCAACAACAGTAGCAACCACAGCACTGCAATTACACAGGGCACGCCGTCGCCGATGCTGCTGCTGCTGCTGCATGCCGGCTGACGATATTTTCCCAAATGCCATTGCAACGAACACATCATTAGGGTCCCCCGCAATCCGTGTATTAATAATGAGATTATAATCGCCCCGGGGAGAAAAGGTTAAATGGATAATTATGAACTGGTGCGGGAAAATGACCCTGGGCCTTTTCCGCGTATCGCCACTTAAATGCGGGGACGCAAATTTTCAAGAAAAAAAAATCCACCACTAACAAATGACACGCACGCGCGCTCGGCTATTAAAATGCCAACTGTGTCGGGTTTATTTTTTATTTTTTTATCCCAATGCCATTTAGATGCTTCGTTAGTTGGTGTTGTTGTTGCTAAATACATTATTCCTGGCGAGATGCAGCAGTGCCCCCCCCCCCTGCACACTACGCAAATTCCCAGGGGGGCGAGCGGTTGTGTGTGTGTATGTGCGTGTGCGTGTTTGTGTGTGTGTGTGTTGTTTGTGTGTGTGTTGTTTGTGTTTGTGTGTGTTTGTGCGTGTTTGTGTGTGTGTTTGTGTGTTTGTGTGTGTTTGTTTGTGTGTGTGTGTGTTTTACTCACAACCCAGCACCACGCACAGAAAGACAAACTAAATACATCCCATCATTAAACCGCCAATTAATGGTGTGAGTCGCGGCAAATGTTACGCCGGCAATGCGCGAGCCGACGGTTTTGAGCTAAGCAAAAAAAAAACCACAGCAAGTGGAATGTTTTATGAGCTGTGTAAGGTTATGTTTGTTAGTCTCAACGATTATTAAAGGTCACGAGAGAAGAAAAAAAACAGTGGGAGTGGGCTGGGAGACGAAGGAGTGAGACGAGCGAGTGAATGAAGTTTTGCCCCGGCCAAATATTTTTTGCAGCGAGTCTCAATGCAAGTCGGCGTGTTCGCGATGTTTGTCGGCGTTGTTTTTGTTTGTTAAAATTGTTTTACTTTTGCATTAATATATATGGGAAAGGTATAGGATGTGTTTTGTCCGTGTTACATTTTTGCGTAGTTTTGTTGAGTATTTAGATTTTTTGTCCGCGAGAAAATCCACCCACAATGACCTCCACCTTACCCCGTCAGATCTCAAAAGTTAAGCAGAGATTAGAGCCTGGAAAGTTACATGGATGGGGCGACCAGCAAAAATAGGTGCTATAGGCTACTCCGGAGCAACGTTATGGGTCGCAGTACGACCAAAAAGAAATCGGGCGTTGTATTGCACTATGCTCCAACGTCTATGTTACCCCTTGTGCCTTCACCAATCCGCTCTGACCAGCGTGGTGAAGTATGGTCAAACAACTCACAGGACCTGCAAGACACAGAGGGGCCCACATACCCTTATCTAATACAACAGATCAGATGAAGTAATTTGATTGAGTACTATGTTACAATAGTAAAATGGTAACAAGGGTTGCATCGCCGATAAAAACAACGTTATGGGCGTTGTGGCTCAGTGGTGCAGTGAGCCGTATAGACATCTGCGAAAAATAGCTTTATAGCTCATCGGATTCCTACAGTATAAATACAAATTCGTATTATGTATGTACGTTGAATTTATTTCACCCCATACGCAGCCAACCGTGCTAATCGGAGGTACGGGAAACTGCTCGCAATTGGAAGGTTGCGAGTTCCAATTCTGGTTACGAGGGGGGAGGTGGACCCAGCCACATCATCCCTCCGGGGCCGGTAAAACGAGTACCACTTTGTGGGGAAGTCAACCAGTGGGTGATCGCGTGGATAGACTCACCCCCGCTATAGGTGTGAGGAATTACCCCTCGCTGTCTCTGGGGGGAGTGGGCTGTGAACAGAAGATGGTCACCAACACCACAGTAGGAACTCCCCAAGTGGCTTTGTCCTGTAATAGGGGTGCGGAGGGAGGAGACGGAGTTACGGAGTGGTCTCCCGAGAGGGGGGATTGGGAGAGCGCGAAGAGTCATCGGCGATATAGCGAGGCGCCGACAAAATCGTACACGACGAGTGGCGATCCACAACCGGCGTGTCGTACGTTGAGTCAAAAAAACATTGAGTTGTTAAGTTGGGCTGGACACTCAGACGGACGGAGCGATTAGCACGGTTGGCTCTACGCACGCTGCGATAGAAGTTCAACACACACACACATACAGACGTACACACACACACATACAGACGTACACATACAGACGTACACACACACATACAGACGTACACACATACAGACGTACACATACAGACGTACTAATACACATACAGACGTACACACATACATACAGACGTATACATACAGACGTACACATACAGATGTACACACACACATACAGACGTACACATAGAGACGTACACACACACACATACAGACGTACACACATACAGACGTACACATACAGACGTACACACACACACACATACAGACGTACACACATACATACAGACGTACACATACAGACGTACACACATACATACAGACGTACACATACAGACGTACACATACAGACGTACACACACACATACACACACACATACAGACGTACACACACATATAGACGTACACACACAGACGTACACACACACAGACGTACAGACGCCGTTCGACATACGCTCGAAGGCAGCGCGCATACGCCAGAGGAGCGTTGGGTTTCAGCAGGCGCCGATATAAATCACGCGCAACGAGATGGTTCCCTACCATCGCCGCTGCGGTGATGGTGGTGGTGATGATGATGTAGATCCGTGGTCGAGGCAGGTGCCACCCCTGTGGCCTCCTCCAGACGGCATGGTTGTTGGTGGGGGCGGCGTTGGTGCGGAGCGGCTGGACAATAAATCAGGTCACGTTGAATCCCATTTACAGTTCTCGCGAGTAGGAGGATTTAGGGGACTTTGTTGCGGCGGGATGAAGCGTCCCAGTCGCGGCTACTGTGTTCGCACCATCGCAAGCGTAGCCTCTCCACGTGTCTTTGTAGGGTACACGTGTGCACGTGTACACGTGTATCTGTGTGTACACGTGTTGGGGAGCGTTGGTGTAGCGGCTAGCGCGCTGCGCTACGAACCTGGCCACCCGAATTCGATTCACGCTCAGTGACAATTATCTGAACCCGGTCTTGGGCCTCCCCTAGGTCGACTCGGCTTCAAATTAGTACCTGGTACGGTGTGTGAACATCACTGGGGAGACAAAAGCAGCCGGGCGTGGTGTTGGCCACCCACCCCCTCGTGTTCCGTTCTGGCCTTCGTAGGTGCTACTCGCTAACAGCACTTGCCCCAACAGTTTGTTCAGGCTATACCGGAGATCATTGTCTTTCTTTGAGTATGTACACGCGTGTGGGAACGGTAGTTTAGCGGTTAGAGCGCTGCGCTACAAACCCGGCCGCCCGAGTTCGATTCCCGCCCACGGCCAACACCCAGTGAGAATTATCTGAACCCGGTTCTGGGCCTCCCCTAGGTCGACACCGGCTCAAGTGAGTAGCTGGTGTGATGTGTAAACGTCGCCACTGGGGAGACAAAGGCAGCCAACTCCCCCCCCCCCCCACCCCCGTTCCGTCCCGGCCTTCTTAGATGCTCGCTAACAACACTTGCCCCATACCTCCTGCATACCAGGCGAGGGAGTTAACACCTCGCCACCGCGGGCGCCCACATTGAACCGAACAGAAATATTCTCGCTCTCGACCGAGCGCTGTGTGGTCTCAATGGACACCAACGAAGCCAAGCCGCTGGACGTATTTGCAGGACGATGCGTCGAATTGTTATCATCATTCTTGATGTGAAGCTTTCGTGACTGCATGAATCCATGGTTTATTTCTAACCACGTGACTTTACCGAAAGAACCAAAGAGTATTGTTATCATCATCATCATTATTATCGTTACGCTTGTTCACCCGCGTCCCAACACTCGTGTCCGTCCGCAGTCACGCTCGCCTCGTCACGGTCATTCACGCTGTGGTCTGTGGTGGGGCAGCAGTCACAACCATCGTCAGCGCTCGGTGATTGTCATTCATGCGTGGTCATCGTTCAGTGAAAAATCATATTATTTTAAATAACACCAACTACATCGCTTTGGAAGAAGAAAAAAAAACTAGGCAATATTATCAATATTTCCGTCTTTAAATTCGCAAAAAAACACAATGATACTGCTCACAACCCACAGTGTGCAGAATCGTGTGCGGCTCCCATCCACCGATAGCCATGTTTGTTTGTTGAAGTACAGAGTAAGCCTGATAACTTAAATCTAAATTGTCTTATGGTTGTTATTGTTTGACTTGCATCCCACTGGGATTTTTGCACACAGCGTTGAAATACGGTGCTTTTTTTCCGGAAGACTTTGCTGTTTTTTCCCTGGATTTTTCTGTTTGCGCGTCGTCACTTTGAGATGTTTTCTTTGTTCATGTTTTTGTTTCGTTGCGGTTGCACCCGAGTCAAGAGCCGCATGGCTCACAGGGCTACACCTAAATCATGAAACTGAAACCTCTTGCCACGGCACTCGAACGCTAGGTGGCAGAAACGCAGCGACGGAACGAGGCCGAGGCGGCTTAGTCCACGGAGGAGGAGGAGGAGAGAGGCGCTCCTCCTCCTCCTTCTCCTCCTGCTGCTGCTGTGCGCCCCGTTCAGAGCCAATTTCACGCTCCTGTCTCTCGCCTTAAGGGGGGGAAGGCGGGCGGGCGGGTGGGGGGGGGGGGCAGCTCCCGACACCACGCGCGACACAATCGACACAAAGGCCCCCATTATCGCAGCCTCATTCAGATTTATTTACCGTGCCAAATTACGCGCGGTCATCTTTCTGGCATTACGTACGGACGGGGGACAATAAATCAAGTCCATTAGTGCCAAGAGGGAGTGGGGGGCATGGGGGGCAGGAGGGGGGTGTGACGGATTGCCCCCCCCCCCCCCGCGACGGGAGAGTGGAGGGCGGGACAAGACGCCGCACTTCAAAGGCGCCGCTCCTGTGGTTCTCCCTCGGCGCGTACCCCCCACGGACCGGTGACAATGGTCCCTTTTCGCTCGGTTTGTCAGCATATGTTCGGGGTTAAGTTGACCCTCGTTGATAAATTGCCGCCGTGAACGAAGCCAGGGAGAAAAAGATCGATTAATAACGGTGGGGGCCGTGCGGTTGTGGCGGTGGCTGTGGTGGCTGTGGTGGCTGTGGTGGCGGTGGTGGTGGAGGTGGCGGTGGTGGCGGTGGTGGAGGTGGTGGAGGTGGAGGTGGCGGTGGTGGGTGAATAGAGGAGGTGGTGTCGGCGTGTGTTTAGGGTTGCCACCTGTCCGGGTCTTTTTTTTCTCCCCATGAATCGTCCCCCTTTGTTGATGTGGCTATCGTGGGATATCTCTAAGTGACAGTGCAAGTTCAGCTTGCGTCACAACAACAACAATAATAATACTAATGGGGGCGGCTGTCTTCCTCGAAGATCGGTGAGTGTTCCCGCGACATTTACATGTCGAAGTTTTGTAGTTGTTGTTGTTGTTGTAAGTGGCGTAACAATGAGGCGCTCGTGACAACGCATGCACGTGCAGCACTTCCCCCACTCGCAGGAGTATGACAAGATGTCCTTCTTCCCCTTCGCGTAGATGCGTCCCGGATTCTTGCACTTGAGAGGTGGCAACCATGCGTGTGGAGGGTGAAGAGAGAGGGGGGAGGGCGGAGGCCTCTCCCTCCCGCCCCCGTCAGCACCGCGCCCCCCCCTAGCCTCCACCCCCGCCACCTTCCCGTCACTGTTGGTCCATCAGCAGCGGTGAATATCCCGTCAGTGGCCATTGTGCGCCGTGGAAAATCAGAGATGAAAGTCGGAACGGGACGCTTAGCGTGCCGAACAAAGAGCGCGCGCGACCCATGGGGGGTGCCCACTGACCGTGCCCCCCCCCATAACCCCCCCCACCACCACCCCCCCCCCCCCCCCCCACTGTGCAGCGACATCCAGACGGTAACGGAGCTGGGTTTTGTCCGCCGGGTCTTGACACAACTTGACCCCCCAGCGCTAACCGCAGGGACAGGCGTGCGGGGTGCGGGAGAATGGCCCCCTTTCATTTCCGTGACAGGTTACGTTGCGCGGTGCCGGCGGGGATAACAAAAGCGCGAGGCTACAAATGAAACTTGGAAGTACGTGTGAAATAAAGAGGATATAATTAAGACATTAGGGGGCAATTAGAGGGGGTGGGGCGGGCGTGCGGGCGCGGTGGGGAAGTTTGGCGCATAACCGCGGCTCGAGCGAGCGAGCGAGTTTGGTGAATGTTGAAATGAAGATCGGACGCCTGGAAGGAGACTCGCGCTTAATAAATTACTGCTCACGCCCTCGCCGTGATAATTGCAAACGCCATCCTTTTAACTCGAAGAAGAAATAAAAAAAAAACTGAACGGGAGGCAACTCAACAAAAAAAACTCCAAAAAACCACGTGTCACCCTGCTGCTCTGGGCCGACGTGGCTTCGCTACAAGCTCCCTAATCCTGGCACCCTAAATCAGGGCAAGAGTCACGCACAATAGTCGCCATCTCTGTGCCAGGGCGCTCTTTCTCTCTCTCTCTCTCTGTCTCTCAAGGTCTCTCTCTACCGCACCTCTCCTCCACCCTTCGTACTACGGAGTTCATCTAATGACTTGCTTCTGCTGCTGCTGCTCATCGTACCTGTGCAGGACTAAGGCTGTCCACTCAGGCTGAGATGATCGGTTTTCTCCTTAGTAGAAGCAGTAGCAGACGTCTGGACCCCCCCTCCCCTCTCTCCCACACTGCTGCACCCAGGCACCATCATCCACATTTAAGTGACAGCTCACTGATCTCTGACCTGTCCAGACTCTCAGATGTCCAGGACTTCACCTATTTAAGCTCTCACCTGTTAAGAATCTCACCTGTTCAGAATCTCACCTGTTCAGAACCTCACCTGTTCAGAATCTCACCTGTTCAGAATCTCACCTGTTCACACTGTCACGTGGTCAGCCTCTCACCTGTTCAGAATCTCACCTGTTCAGAATCTCACCTGATCAGGCCCTCACCTGTTCACACTGTCACGTGATCAGCCTCTCACCTGTTCAGAATCTCACCTGTTCAGAATCTCACCTGTTCAGAATCTCACCTGTTCAGAATCTCACCTGTTCACACTGTCACGTGATCAGCCTCTCACCTGTTCACGCTCTCACCTGTTCAGAATCTCACCTTCTCAGGCCCTCACCTGTTCACACTGTCACGTGGTCAGCCTCTCACCTGTTCACACTGTCACGTGATCAGCCTCTCACCTGTTCACGCTCTCACCTGTTCACGCTCTCACCTGTTCAGTATCTCACCTTCTCAGGCCCTCACCTATTCACACTGTCACGTGGTCAGCCTCTCACCTGTTCACGCTCTCACCTGTTCAGAATCTCACCTTCTCAGGCCCTCACCTGTTCACACTGTCACGTGGTCAGCCTCTCACCTGTTCACGCTCTCACCTGTTCAGAATCTCACCTTCTCAGGCCCTCACCTATTCACACTGTCACGTGGTCAGCCTCTCACCTGTTCACGCTCTCACCTGTTCAGAATCTCACCTTCTCAGGCCCTCACCTATTCACACTGTCACGTGGTCAGCCTCTCACCTGTTCACACTCTCACCTGTTGAGAATCTCACCTTCTCAGGCCCTCACCTATTCACACTGTCACGTGGTCAGCCTCTCACCTGTTCACACTCTCACCTGTTGAGAATCTCACCTTCTCAGGCCCTCACCTGTTCACACTGTCACGTGGTCAGCCTCTCACCTGTTCACGCTCTCACCTGTTCAGAATCTCACCTTCTCAGGCCCTCACCTGTTCACACTGTCACGTGGTCAGCCTCTCACCTGTTCACGCTCTCACCTGTTCAGAATCTCACCTTCTCAGGCCCTCACCTATTCACACTGTCACGTGGTCAGCCTCTCACCTGTTCACGCTCTCACCTGTTCAGAATCTCACCTGATCAGGCCCTCACCTGTTCACACTGTCACGTGATCAGCCTCTCACCTGTTCACGCTCTCACCTGTTCAGAATCTCACCTGATCAGGCCCTCACCTGTTCACACTGTCACGTGGTCAGCCTCTCACCTGTTCACACTCTCACCTGTTCAGTATCTCACCTTCTCAGGCCCTCACCTATTCACACTGTCACGTGATCAGCCTCTCACCTGTTCACGCTCTCACCTGTTGAGAATCACACCTGCTCAGGCCCTCACCTGTTCACGCGATCACCTGTTCATCCTCTGACCTGTTTAGCCTGTCATCTGTTCACGCTCTCACCTGTTCAACCTGAAGTACGAGCGACTCGTCGTTATATCGTGGTTATCGTACGGTCATTTAACAAATATATAAATAATTGCTGCGATTTTTTATTTTTTTTTATATATATAAAATTTTATAACCCAGTAATTAAATTCCGCAATAAATAGCGATCACCCGTTTCATTAGTGCTTAGCAATAACGAGTCTTTGTGAGGAATTGAAGGTCTCGCAAGGCGTCATGACATCATCATTTTCGCGTTTCTAATGTAATTGCTGTTCTTAATGGAGTGTCGTGAGTGGGCGTGCGTGTGTGTGTGTGTGTGACTGAGAGCACGTGCGTTGGAGGCGCTACAGAGTGTAACACATGTGCATTGGACATCCGTGGAGCTAGGGCACGTTTGAGAGTGCAAGAGCATCGAGTGTGGATAAATAGTCGGTGGGACAAAGCAGAAATTGCTGCCACCTAAGGTAGCAACACTTTAATAACAATGACGCTCCCTCCCTCACTCCCTCCCTCACTCCCTTTCTTTTTTCTTACGATCAGAGGAAACAAGAAGATGCTCGGTGTAGTCGGCACTTTGCTTCGTTCATCATTTCGTTTTGTTGTTGTTTTAATGCTTTGCTTTATGTGCCCTCCACCCCCCCCCCCCCCCCTGTTTAAATGAAAGATTTCACGCTCTGCTTCTTCTTACCCCTTCCCTCTCTCTCTCTCTACCCCTCTCTACCCCTCTCTCTCTCTCTACCCCCCTCTCTCTCTACTCTATGTCTATGTTCCCCCTGTTTTCTACGTAATATTTTTTAACTACGACAAGTGCTGCATCTGCACCCAGCCCTCCTCGCAGTCCTACGGCCTCCGACGGTAGCTCGTGTCTCCCTCCCTCCCTCCCTCTCTCCGTCCCCTCAACTTTGCACCTCCGATTAGCACGGCAGGCCGCGTACGGTGCGAACAAAGTTCAACAGACACAACATGCGTGACGCGCCATCGCACAGTAAACCCTCACTGGAAGAGAGCTAGAGGGGGGGGGGGGGTGGGGATGGTGATGATGATGAAGCAGAGATGCGAGGAGAAACCGCAGACAGAGAACCTTCCAGACGGTTCGTCGAATCGGGGGTGACTACACGGGACCCTGCATCCCATCTATGTAGCAGCAGCAAAACAAGCATTTCATAAATTTTGATTTAAAGCTTTCGTGACTGCAGGGATTCATATTCTTGGTTCTTTCGATAAAGTCACGTAGAAGGGAAACACTAAAATAATAAAAATATATAGTTGTACTGTACTCTGCTCCAGGTAAGGCCCCCACACTGAGCTACGTTGCTCTTTTTTTCAGAAGCCACCTGTCCATCACAAATGACAGCTCAACGAAGAGGCATATGTCGTCACGTGGACATTGCTAGCGACAAGCCAAATGCTCCAACAACAAAAAAACGCGCTCTGATTCTTAATATCGAGTGGGTAAAAACAAAAACAACCAAAAAAATATAACGGAGGAGCCTAAAGTAAAATATCCACGCGACCCACCCGTACCTCAAATCTAAGCGCCAGCCACGGGCCCTGCGAACCCCCTCCCCCCCCCCCCCCCCGTGTAGCGGCAGCCACGTGGTGAGCCGGCGTCAAAGCCCCCCACCTCCCGTCAGATCTCATAAGCTAAGCAGCGTTGATCCTGGTTAGTTACATGGATGGACCGACGAACAAAATAGGTGCTTTAGGCTGCTCCCAGACCACGTTGTGGGCAGCAGTGCAGTAAAAAATAAATCCATTGTTGTACTGTGCTATGCTCCAAGATCTATGCTGCCCACCAGCACGACCACGCCTCCACCAATCCGCTCTCACCAGCGTGCTGAAGTTTGGTCAAACGGTCTACGTGACGACGCGCAAGGCACAAAGAGGCCCGCATAACCTCATCGATTACAATCGATCACATTGAGCAATTTGCTTGAGTACTGTAATTGGTTTCAATGGTTAAACGGTAATGAGGGTTGCGATGCGCGTGTGCTTTATGCTCTGCGTTCCTCTTTATATGAAGGTGTTATCGGGCAATCAGTAAGTAACGAATGGGTGTTTACATGTTTAAATAAAGAGGAGGATAAACAGAAGAGAGGGTGCGGGGAGAAGGGGGGAGCCGAGGAGGAGGAGGGAGGAGGAGGTTAAAGAGACGAGAAGGAGGAGTGAGGAGGAGGAGTGGATGAATATCCCACACGAAGAGCCACAATTTAATTATCACGTGGCCGCAATCTCGAGTCACAGCATCACATTCCGTACGCTCGCTCGCTAGCACGGGGGGAGGGGGGCGTGGGGGGGGGGGCTCCTACAGAGCCATCGCGCGTAGCCACGGAGAGCATTCCTGTCCGATCGACTTCCCATTTAACACCCCCCCCCCCCCACCATAACACCCCCCACCAAGCCCCTCCACCATGCCCCCCATCCAACCATGCCCCCTTACCATGCCCCCCACCATGCCCCCCCCTCCAAGCATGCCCCCTCACCATGCCCCCCCACCACTATGCCCCCCACCATGTCCCCGCTCACCATACCCCCCCCCTACCAATGCACCCCCACCATGCCCCCCCCACCATGCCCCCCCTACACCATGCCCGCCCACCATGCCCCCCCCACCATGCCCCCCTCCGCACCATACCCCTCCACCATGCCCCCCCCTACACCATGCCCCCCCCCCCCCCACGCTGGTCCTTTCCCCTTGACGTAGTTTAGTAAAAACCCGCAACAGCTGCAAGGGGAATGCCCGAAGCGAGTGACAAAGTGTGACGTCGAATGGGAGTCTGGCTAGAAGAGGTCGTTCACACACTCCACGCGTGTTGCGTCGTTGTTGTTGTTGGTCCTGCAAATAAAACTCAAAAGGAAACTCTAGTAACCAAATCGAGCATTTGTTGGCACCAGCTGTGGCCGGCAGTGATGCTACCCGAGTTTTATTCCCGGTTAATTTCAGCGGTTGACACTCAACAAAACTATTATTATTTTTTGTAACTTTACTACTTTTTTGTATTTTACCAGGTAAAGCCCGCTGAGCTATTTCGCTCATTTCCAGAAACGGATAGGCTATCTCCACCGAAGTGGTTTTATCATCACGTGGAAATTCATAGCAGCCAAATGCTCTAAAAGCCTGACGTGTATTCTAAATGCGGAGAACTGTCCACGCCACCACGGGGAGAGAGACAGAGAGAGAGAGAGAGACATGCACCCTCCAAATACACAACAGGCGTCAGGGTCGGGATGGTACTCACGACCCCCTGTATACCGGGCGAGATAGTTGACATCTCACCAACTGCAGTGGAAACGCGACCGGTATACTCAATGCAGGCCACGACGGCACTGTTCAGAGCGCTTCCTCTTCCCATTCTCCGCGCTCTCCGCCGAGGGGCAGTGAGTGAACGTGGGCAGCCGCTACCGCCGCTGCTGCCACAGGGCGAATCGGGTTCACACCAAACACAAAGCCACCCCCCGTATAGCGTTAACAGACTGTTGGGGCAAACGCTGTTTGGCGAGCACCTCTGAAGGCCGGCACAGCGCACGAAGCGGTGGGTGGCCAGCACCGCGCCGGGCCGCCTTTGTCTCCCGAGCGGCGATGTTCACACACCGCACCAGGTACTCATTTGAGGCTGAGTCGACCTAGGGGAGGCCCAGGACCGGTTCAGATAATTACAATCGTCACCGCTGTTGGCCGTGAGCAAGAGTCGAACTCGGCTCGCCGGGTTCGAAGCGCAGCCCCCCCCTAACCGCTACACCCCCGTTCCCTACAGGGTTCACAATGGGTCACTTTCCACGTTCGCATTCCCACCACTAGGGGGTGAGCGATGAAATACTTTTGTTGGTGAGCGCTCTGCAGTATCGGTGCAGACCGAGGCTGGCTTGGGATATCCCTCCGCCTTTGGTGTGTCCAGTGGGAGGAGATGTGATCTCCCTCGCACGGTTACGTAGGAGGACTTTGGTTCGATCCCAGACCCTGGCGATGCCTGTTGTATATTTGGAGTGCGCGTGTTCTCTCTCGCTCTCTCTCTCTCACCGCGGTGGTCGCGTGGTAAGATCTCTGGGTTCCTCTGCTTTCGCCCTCATCCACATGGAAAATCAACGCGCGGTCAGATGATTTGGCTGCTGCTATAAATTCCCCACGTGATGATGATGATGACGACGATGATATCAGCAACTTGGATGATGAGCTGAGCTATGAGAATCGCGCGTGGCCAGGTCGCCTCTGAAAAAAGAGCTCAAATCTCAGTGTGCTTTAACCGGTAAATAAATAAATGCTTAACTAACCCCCCCCCCCCCCTCCAACCAAACACAAGCGTTTCTTCAAAGAATGCAGTTTGGTCAAACATCCCAATGTATAGGACCACAGAGCTTGGGCAACTGTTGACGTCGGTTCCGGCCACCTGGCACGGAGGCGCAAATGCGCAATTAACGACGACGCGATGCAAAATCAACTTCGCCATTACAATAAACAACGTTGGTATTTATTATTCACCGGAGTTAAGTTTGGTTCCCCAAAGGGCTTAATCTACATCGTTATTATTTCATGGGGCAAGAGTGAGGTGAATTTAAAAGACACGGGCACGCGTGCATTTTTTTGCCAGTTGGCATTGAACACGTGGGCCCTCTCTCTCTCTCTCGCTTGTAAAATGTTTCCATCTGTAGGGGGGCAGGCAGGCAGAGGGCTGGGGGGGGGGGGGAGTTACCATATTCAAAGAGCTTTTGTAAGAGCATTTTTCAGTGATGACGATAGTTGTAATACACCTGAGGGTTATCTTTGAATGTTCACTGAAAGTCCTTTTGACGTTTATCAAGTGAACAGCCCTTCATCAATCCACTGCTGGATGAAGCCCCTCCCCTCCCCTCCCCGCCGCCCGCCCCCCCCCCCTCCGCTCCACCCCGCCACCACCAGCCCCCAACACCCCCCACCCCCCCAACAACCATACTTCACCCCACGCCAGTCAGTGTAGGATGGAGATAGGAGGGGGGCCCCGATGATCGATTCCGAGATCCCAACGCCGAGATCAGATCTGGGCGTACCACCCAATTGCGAGGATTGAGGAACGAGTGACGGCCATGAGGGGGGTAACACTTGGGGGTTAGGGTAGGGACGGGGAGGAGTGGAGGAACGAGGGGATAGAAGAGGATGAGTGAGCAATGCAGCAAAGGCGAGGCTTTAAGAGAGGAACGGGAAGAGGTTAAGGGGCCGTCCATAAATGACGTCACGCACCGAGAGGGGGGGGGGTCAGACATTTGTGACGATGTGTGACGAGGAGGGGGGGGGGTGGCTTTGAGAAATGTGACGTCACGAAAAAATGCGCAACTTTACATAAATATAGAATTGTTATAACAACACTAAATTGTTATAACAACACTCCTACAACATCAGAGTGCAGCGCCACATTAAATACGCACTACAACGACAATAGTTTAAAGCGATTTGAAGCATGTTTTCTTTTCAAAATGGAAATATGGTTTGAGGGCGGGGGGGAGGCAGAGCTTTGTGACGTCATATTTGAGGGGGGGGGTCTGACTTTTTGTGACGCCGTGTGACGAGGGGGGGGGGTTCAAAAATCGTCCTAAATTGCGTGACGTCATTTATGGACGGCCCCTAAGGATGATAAGAAAGGGGGGGCGGACTGCGTTTGTACATTTCTCAGTCCAGGTCTACCAACACTCTGAAGGAGACGGCGGCGAAGTTCAACACAGCCACGCCCGTGTCAGATCTCGGTTACAAAATCAATTCCGACTCCTGCTGCTTCTGCTGTTGCGGCTGCCACCCGATCACAGATGAGAAGGCCTTTTCCTGGACGGTCAGGGTTCAATCGCGGACAGTTGACAACCCGAGTCACGTGAGAGAAAATACGGACCAACCATTCATATTGAGATTTGCAAATAAATCACTGTACCCACGTACAGTGAAATTTTGTTCACAAGAATCACATCACCATAAACAACCGGGTCCACCGCATTGGCAGCAAAGAGGTGAAACCCTTGCACAGTGGCGAGATGTTAACTACCTCGCCTGGTACACAGGAGTTCGTGGGTTCTATCCAGACCCTGATGCCTGCTGCTGTATATTTGGAGTTTGTGTGTCTCTTTTTCATCATCATCATCACGGTGGCTAGGAGATATTAACTACCTCGCCTGGTATACAGGAGGTCGTGGGTTCTATCCAGACCCTGATGCCTGCTGCTGCTGTATATTTGGAGTTTGTGTGTCCCTTTTTCATCATCATCATCATCACGGTGGCTAGGAGATGTTAACTACCTCGCCTGGTATACAGGAGGTCGTGGGTTCTATCCAGACCCTGATGCCTGCTGCTGTATATTTGGAGTTTGTGTGTCTCTTTTTCATCATCATCATCATCACGATGGCTTAGGAGATGTTAACTACCTCGCCTGGTATACAGGAGGTCGTGGGTTCTATCCAGACCCTGATGCCTGCTGCTGTATATTTGGAGTTTGCGTGTCTCTCTCTCTCTCATCATCATCATGATGGCTTAGGAGATGTTAACTACCTCGCCTGGTACACAGGAGGTCGTGGGTTCTATCCCGACCCTGACGCCTGCTGCTGCTGTATATTTGGAGTTTGCGTGTCTCTCTCTCTCATCATCATCACGGTGGCTAGGAGATGTTAACTACCTCGCCTGGTATACAGGAGGTCGTGGGTTCTATCCAGACCCTGATGCCTGCTGCTGTATATTTGGAGTTTGTGTGTCTCTTTTTCATCATCATCATCATCACGGTGGCTAGGAGATGTTAACTACCTCGCCTGGTATACAGGAGGTCGTGGGTTCTATCCAGACCCTGATGCCTGCTGCTGTATATTTGGAGTTTGTGTGTCTCTTTTTCATCATCATCATCATCACGATGGCTTAGGAGATGTTAACTACCTCGCCTGGTATACAGGAGGTCGTGGGTTCTATCCAGACCCTGATGCCTGCTGCTGTATATTTGGAGTTTGCGTGTCTCTCTCTCTCTCATCATCATCACGATGGCTTCGGAGATGTTAACTACCTCGCCTGGTACACAGGAGGTCGTGGGTTCTATCCCGACCCTGACGCCTGCTGCTGCTGTATATTTGGAGTTTGCGTGTCTCTCTCTCTCATCATCATCACGGTGGCTAGGATATGTTAACTACCTCGCCTGGTATACAGGAGGTCGTGGGTTCTATCCCGACCCTGACGCCTGCTGCTGCTGTATATTTGGAGTTTGCGTGTCTCTCTCTCTCATCATCATCACGGTGGCTAGGAGATGTTAACTACCTCGCCTGGTATACAGGAGGTCGTGGGTTCTATCCCGACCCTGACGCATGCTGCTGTATATTTGGAGTTTGCGTGTCTCTCTCTCACTCTCATCATCATCACGGTGGCTAGGAGATGTTAACTACCTCGCCTGGTATACAGGAGGTCGTGGGTTCTATCCCGACCCTGACGCCTGCTGCTGCTGTATATTTGGAGTTTGCGTGTCTCTCTTTTCCCGTGACCGCGTGGACTTTTCTCCGGGCCCCACCGGTTTTTTTTCCCCCTCCACATATAGAATCAACGTCGTGCGTTTGCAGTATTTGGCCGCTGTAAGTTTCCATGTGATAATCCACTCCGTTGAGCTGTCATCTGTGATAGCCAGGTCGCTTCTGAAACAAGCACACAAAGAAACATCAGTGGGCCTTACCTGCTAAGATAAAAACGAAGAGTTTAAAATCATTCTTCGTATCTCAGCGGCGTCCTTCTCCTCTGTAATGATGCAATATTCACAAGAGGCTTCCTTCGTGTGCCTGTGTAACGGTGGGAGGAGGAGGATGGGGCCTGACTTACGCAAGACAAAAGGTGCCAGTGTTCCCTCCCGTATCAAGAAGGCAGCTCGCTTTTCGGGGGACTGACTTGGCTCGGCTCAGTTGACAAAACGTGCTTCAATAATGCATGCCAGAGACCAAGGTCCCCACGTATCGCCTGAACAGGCCGTTTGGGCAGCCTGTTAAGGCTTATTGGAATTCATTGTCATCTTACAGAGGAAATGCATCGCACTGTTAAGTTGTTGTTTTTTATATATCATCTTCTTCTGTCGTAAAGGATGATGACGATGCAAAGCAACAACTACGATTTCCCATTCAGGTGGTCAAGCCAGAAGTATTTTTGTTCAATTATCATTGATGTAAGGTGCTCACCCGAGTCAGGAGTCGAGCCCAGGAACTCCTCGCTATGAGGACACGTGTGAGCACTGCGTGTCATATCGCTTCTCACTATCGCAGCAATTTGTGTTAAATGTGTGTCCAATAATCTCTGTTACATGTGGCGCAACTGTCATATACTATGTATATAAACAATTCAATTAGATGTTCTGTAAATGTTCACGTATCTGCCTTTATAGTCAACAGGCTCCAGAGCGAGTCAGTTATGCAGCGTTGCAGCAGGGAAGTGAGTTGACGCTACGAGGGCTGAACGATTAATCGATTTGAAATCGAAATCTCAATTTGGAACAATGCGATTAGCAAATCGCAAAGGCTGCGATTTGAAAAGTCTTATTGTTTTCTTATCGGAATTATTTTATTATTTTATTATTATAACTTTATTTTTTTAACTTAACAATTGATCTATGTTTGATTGTTCTATTTCAATTAAAATGCTCAATCACATGTTTTAAATCTATTACACAGTGAATATTGAACTGAAGCTTGGCTTAAACAAAAATAATCGCAAATCAAATAAAATCGCAATATCTTTCAGAAAAATCGCAATTAGATATTTTCCCAAATCGTTCAGCCCTGGACCGCTACTGCCGCGGTGTTAACGGTCGCTACGCTGGGCACCGCAATCCAGAGGTCACCGGTTCGACCTCTCGGCGCGGCACTTTGAAACAAAACGGCTGCCGGTGTCACGTATAAAAATGTGGGAAGGGTTTCGATGTGGCTACCCGGATGTTTACAACAAGACGAGTCTGGCCCAGTGTGGAAGAGCAGGCCACGTGGTATTCGATCCGCTCAGAATTTCCGCAATAGCCTCGTTGACCTCTCCCAGAGCGCCTGCACAAACCTCCTTTCTACAGGGGGGGGGGGGGATCTGTCTGACAAGGCAGTGGTTTGAGCAAGACATCATTGCAAGGGGGGCTGTAATTGTACCACGGCGTGTACTTTTCAGCGGTGCGTCCGAGGGCAAACGTGTTTTGTTATTTAGCCCGAAATGAACTCCTTAACGCCAACGGAGTGCAGCGGCGACTGCACACGCAGCATCGCCCTGCGGCATTGCTCTCTGCGCGGTTCAGAGTCGTCATCTCAGAGCGGTGTTTCAAAGAATCGGAATTTTTAAAAACAAAAAATGTATTCATGCTGGAAAAATACGATGAGCTATGAAGCTCCTTCTTTTTAAAAACAGATGTCAAGTAAGGGGCGGGTCAGAAAGTTACTTACATCAACAGCAAATACAAACACACACTAGGGGTACAATGTATGGGAAAAGTAATCAAATCACTTTAAAAAAAGTATAAACATGAAACGAAACGATTATATTTTGCCAGATAAAGCCCACTGAGCTATTAGCTTCTTTTTCAGAAGCGACCTGGCTATACTTACGAACGAATTAGATTCTAGAGGTCTGTTCGTAAGTCCAACTTTACTCCTGTCGATCCCAAACATGTTGAACGGCATCGAGACTGAATACGGGGAGTGGCTTTAAAAGTTGTAGGATCTCGTGTAGATGTAGATCCCACCGGTTCTTTACGTTCTGTAGATGTAAATTGCCACTGGTTCTTCACGTTCTGCAGATGTAGATGCCACCAATGCCATCTATTGCTCGGCGGTTGAACTTACGACTCTCAGTCCGAACAGGCAACTGGACATACGGACAGGTTTGTTCGTATCTCTGAAAGTTCGTAAGTCGAATGTTCGTAAGTAGAAGAGTCCCTCTTATCTAAACACATGTTTGCCGGCGAAAACATTTCCGCGGACCACACAGCGCCCCTCCCCCGTCCCACCATCCCTGGTGACAAAACGCATTCATTTATCTCTCCAAATACCAGTCATGCAAAAAAACACATTGTAAACGCAATTCTAAGGTTTATTTTAAAATTTTATTTTTCAGGGGGGAAGACTTTTAGAACGTAGGGTTAAGATAGTTCAACCAGGGTGGTTAAGCAAACGTTATTTTGTGAATTAATTAAATATAATGAGTACAAACATTAATTAACATCCGAATCGAAAGGCATCGATAAACGTCGTCATTATTATTCTTAGCTCTTTCGGTGAAGTCACGTTGAAGGGAAACAATAAAATAATAAAATTGTTTCCCTTCAACGTGACTTTTACCGAAAGAGCTAAGAATATGAATTACTGCAGTCACGAAAGCTTTAAATCAAAATTTGAAGTCGTCATTATTGTCCGGATCAGCCTGGAGGAACCGTCGTGGACCATCACCACCACCTTCTTTGGTTCTTTCGGTAAAGTCACGTAGAATGAGAATAAAATAATAAATTGATAAAATAAAATAACACAATAATATTCTCACGACGTTTTATCAATTTATTATTTTATTCTCATTCTACGTGACTTTACCGAAAGAACCAAAGAAGATGAATCCTTGCAGTCACGAAAGCTTTAAATCGAAACATCACCACCACCACAACATCGGTGATCTGGAGACCACACTGAGAACCACTGGACTCGAGTCAATGGAACGGGGGGGGAGGGGGGGCAGAGAGAGAGGGGAGGGGGAGGGTTTGTGGGGGAGGAGGTTTCCTGGCAGCCATCAAACCCTCTCGGTGGCATATCGGGACGTGCACGTGTGGGGAGTAGGGTGTGTGTAGGGGGTGGGGGTGTGGGGTGCCAACCCACGCTCACCCCTTCCTCGCTCGGCCAGTGTGGAGTTCAGTCTCTTGCTGCTCTGGCTGCTGCTGCTGCTGGCTGCTCGGGTGGGGAGGCGTGTGGTTTACATTAAGTCTAATTGCTTCCAAAAGCAGGAATGTTTTGTCACAGAGTGTCCACCGTGGCTGGCTTTGCTTTTGGGTTTGGTGCATTGGGTTACTTGTTTCTCTCTCGCTCTCTCTCGCTCGCTCTTCCGGAAGCGAGTTGGGAAACGTGACATACGTCAGAGCCTACCCCGTCGGTTTCTGTTGCTGGGTTTGCGGATAATTATTTGTTTCATGGAGTTGTTTGGTTTACGTAACGAGATTTTTTTTTATGCATGCGGCGGGACTCTGCGCGTTCATTTATCCGAAGCCTGATCTTCTCGCGCTAAAGAAACTCAACGCACTGCGTGGCCTTTGAAATATATATAATCGACGACGTTTCGGGCAACAGCCCTTCTTCGTAGCACACCATGTGCCCCTCTACAGGGTATTCATGAGAATGATACATTTTAATGGTGAACAACAAATCGCATTTGTAAAACGCATTTCTGAAAGGTGCTCGAAGCGCTTTGCATCACGAAAAAGAGCGCAAAGAATCCAAATCAAGTACACGGCCTATTCTTCCACGCTGACCAGATGTCATATAAGAGCTGGTTGTACCTAAACCACCCCCCTCCACCACCACGTGTTGTGCCATGAAGAAGGGTTATTGCCCGAAACATCGCGTAAATAGAAATGTGTCGTTAACCCCGCCTCCAGCGACACGGCAAAGTAGTAAGAGTCGCAATGCTGTGGGTTTACTCTCCACGAGACCTGCGTGCTGAACTCGACACGAAATTGACCACGTGTTGTTGACGTGACAGACCTCACTGATTCGCTGTGTCGGGTGGTGGCGGGTGCAACGACACATTTTTTTGTTTTCACGAACGCGATCTAACCCCACAAATCTGAATCAGGATACTTATTTATCCTGCAGGAGGAATACGATAAGCCGTGAAGCTCTTGCTCACAGATGTCCAGCCGGGGCACGGGGTTAAGAACGTTACGACACTAAACAGAAAAAAAACACGATACAAGAAACGTAAAAAAAATCACCCAAACACATGCGAATGAAACGAAACCATCCCACATCCTACCGAGATAGTATCGGTCGCGACAACCTGCAACGCGTTAAACCAATAATACATTCCGTGTGTTGTCTGCAGTTGTCATTTTAAGGCCGCAAATTTTTGCCACGAGCGTGTCTGGGCCGCTTGCGGCATTGTTGGCTGCCCCTGTGCACCCATTGCCAACTCAGCAGCAACAGCAACAACAGAACGGAAACAAGTTGCCGAGCGCAGCAGTAGCAGCAGGGGGGGGTGGTGGGATGAGTGGGGACGCTATCGCGGTATAACGGTCAGCACGCTGCACTTTGCAGATTTACAGATCGCCGGTTTGATCTGCGCGGGAAAATGGCAGTCGGACAGCAACGGGGCCGGATCTCTAAAGTAGCAACCCAAGCGGTTCGGAATAAATGAGTGCATCCCTCGCTACGGTCGATCGGCACGTGGTTTGTGTGCGCGCGTGTGTGTGAGTGTGTGTGTGTGGTGGGGTGGTGTAGCGGTGAGCGATACGCTGCGCTATGAACACCGGCGACCCGAGTTCGATCCCCGCTCACGGCCAACACCAGTGACGATGATCTGAACCGGATCTGGGACCTCCCCTAGGTCGACTCGGCCTCAAACGAGTACCCGGAGCGGTGTGAAAACATCGCCACTGGGGAGACAAAGGCGGTCGGGCGTGGTGCCGGCCGCCCACAACCTCGTGTGCCGTGCCGGCCTTCATAGGTGCTCGCTAACAGCACTTGCCCCAACAGCCTGTTAAGGCTACCGTATACGGGGGAATATTTGTCTTTGCGTGGTGGGGTGGCTACGACCACCTTTAACAACACATCTGGCCAACGTGGAAGTGTAGTGGATGTATGTTGAACTTCCTTCGTACCGCTCAGTAGACAACCGCGCTCATCGGAGGCGCGGGGGAAGGACAACAAACCCAACACAAACAATGCGGTCGTGATAATACTTCACATTCGTAAGGCTGATTTCATCGAGGGATCTGAAAACGAAGGAGGGGGGGGGGGTCCTCTGTGGATTTCCCTCCGCGAGTGTGTGCGAGGCATCATCCGCCAGCAGTGGCGTGAGCGAGTAAATTGCAGGGGCCGCGCCTTTAGCGTTCATCTCATTGCGGGCATTGGAACGGATAAAGTTGCCTGCGTGAGGTTTTAATTTGTCTTCCCCCGCTCCAATTGCCTCTGTGTTTTCTTGACTTCCACGTAACAAACGACTGCGTGGCCTCCCCAACCCCACCAACCCCCAGCCCCGCTCAAATTCACTGTAAAACAAAATGCACTCGACTTGATTATGTCGCTGACTCGGGGTAGCAGCAGCAACAACAGATCCATTGAGTCTCAACAGATATGTTTGCGAGACGCGTGATCGTGTTTCTGTCCGATTCCATTTACTTTCACTGCAGTTGTCATCTCGTTCCCATGTAAAGGAGTGAAATGAATCCAGCAGGAATGTGTGTTGCATGTTGTTTTACGGAGGAGGTGGTGGTGGGGTAGATGTAAGGAGGGTGGGGGGGGTGGAGCGCGGTTAATATATATTTATATTATTCGGCTGGATTCCAGAACAGTTGAGAAATTCCTTCACATTCCACTGCGGAACACGGAAGAATGCGTCTTAGCGTGTGCGTCTTCCCGAGTTTCTTATGGTTGCTCAACGTGCACACGGAGATTGTCTCCCCATTCAGCTGACGCACCCACAGCCGACGCACGCTTATACCACGTGCGGATTATCACCATCGGCACATTTTAATAACAACGAACATTCGTGGTGATGATGATGTTGTTGTTGTTGTCGAGCGACCTCCTTCGCCTCCGAGGTCGTCTCGGAGCGCTGCGCCACGCGACATCGCCTGCAGCTGCAGCGTGTCCACACACTCTCTTGGGCAGCCGTCGAGACGGCGGGGACCGCGAGGACTCGAGCGTGTCCGTTCGATTGTTCGCCACCAATGCACCACAACATCTCTTTCCGCTGATCTCGTCGAGGGGTTGTGAGCCATCATCGCGTGAACTCCGCTCATCCTCGGCAGCAGCGGCGGCGGCGGCGGTCACCGCATCGTCGTCGCGCGGCGCTTTCAGATGCTGCTTCTGCGGCCGTCTGGAACGCTCTTTCCTTCCGATATTCGGAAGCCACTGGGAGCTGCGCACTGCTTTTAAATCATCTACTGTACGTTGAAATCGAATTTCTTTAGAACCGCTTTTTGTGCTTAGTTTGTCGTTATTCCCCCGCACCTACGATTAGCACGGTTGGCTACACGTACGGTGTGAAAGAAGCTCATACATACATACATTTAAATAATTACAAGACGTTTGAAAGAGACGCTCTCCCTATGCGGCACAAGGGGACTCGCCACATGGCCTACGAACGGGCATGAGTCTATTCAAACAATTTAAAACTTGTATTTCACCAGGTAAGGTCACACTGAGCTATATGGCTATTTTTTTTTTCAGAAGCGACCTGGCTTGTGCAAATGATAGCTCAACGCATTGGCTTATAACGCGGAAATGTACAGCAAGCAAACACGCACGCTCATTCAACATGTGGAGGGGAAAAACCGGAGGACCCGGAGAAAAATCCACACGACCAGAGGGAAAAAGAAAGAGAGAGAGACACACACGCAAACTCCAAATAAACAGCAGGCATCAGTTCAACACGGCAACACCGGAACCAGATTTTGGTTACAAATGAATTCATGCTGCCGCCCTAACACAGGTGACGTCGATTCCCGGGTCAGCCGGGTCACACACAGACAGGTGGAAACGTCACATTGGTTAAGCCCCCCCACCCACCCCGGGCCAAAGAGGGTAGAGTGTAGGGGGAAAGGCTTTGGGGAATGGAGCAGAAGCGATCAAGCCAAAACAAGCCTCGCTGTTGCTCATAAATCATGGGCTTTTGTGTCCGGGCCTCGGCGTCTGTTGTGTGGGTCATCCCAGGGGCTAGCCGAGCCCAGGATCGAGTGAGCATGGCGCGTGTAAGGAGGAAGCCACAGGCCCTCCCTACTTCTCTGTGTATGCATGCAGAGTGCTTTGAACCTCTTTCGCGCCGTGCGTAACCAGCCGTGCTAATCAGAGGTGTCGAGGGTTGAGTCTACGGGCAGTGTTGAGTCTATGGGCAGTGTTGAGTTCATGGGCAGTGTTGAGTCTATGGGCAATGTGTGTACAGGATGTTGAACTTCTTTCGCACCGTACGTAGCCAACCGTGCTAATCGGAGGTGCGGGGGAAAGGTGAACAAACTAAACGCAATCAGTTCTAAAGAAACGAGTAATCAATCTGGACTATAAAAGTGCGTCGCTCCCAAGTGGCTTCCTTACATCAGAAGGAAGAGCGTTCCAGACGGCCGCAGAAGCGCGCCTGAAAGCGCGCGACGAAGAAGCGGTGACCCCCGTTTGTGTCCGACGGTTTGAGCCGAGAGCCATCGCCGCCGCCACTGCGAGGATGATGACCGAAGTTCTCGCGATGCCGCTTTAGCCGCTCCTTGGCGAGATCAGCGGCGAGGTATTTGGTGGTTCATTTGTGGGCGAGCACTCCATGTGTGCAATGAGCAGCACGGCCTGGAACCGTCTCCACTGCTAATCCTTCCTAGCCCTGCACTCCCTCCGCCGCTCACACAGATTCTCTACCCCGGCTTCCGCCGTGCATCACAAAATCCGCTTCTGCACCACCGCGGGCCGCCCTTCGTTTAGCCATAGCACCTCGCCCCCGTTCTGGAACTCCCTTCCCCAAGGTGTGGCTGCTGTTATAAATGTGTTGGCTACCTCGCCTGGTATACAGGAGGTCGTGGGTTCGATCCCGACCCTGACGCCTGCTGTATATTTGAAGTTTGCGTGTCTATCTCGCATCATCATCACGATGGCTAGGAGATGTTAACTACCTCGCCTGGTATGCAGGGGGTCGTGGGTTCGATCCCGACCCTGACGCCTGCTGTATATTTGAAGTTTGCGTGTCTATCTCGCATCATTATCACGATGGCTAGAAGATGTTAACTACCTCGCCTGGTATACAGGAATTCGTGGGTTCGATCCCGACCCTGATGCCTGCTGTATATTTTTAGTTTGCGTGTCTCTCTCGCATCAGCATCATCATCACGATGGCTTAGGAGATGTTAATTACCTCGCCAGGTGTACAGGAGGTCGTGGGTTCGATCTCGACCCTGACGCGTGCTGTATATATTTGGAGTCTGCATGTTCTCCCTCACTCTGTGGTCGCGTGGATTTTTCTCCAGGTCCTCCGGCTTTCCCTCCACGTTTAGGAACACGTGTGAAGAGTATTCGGCTGCTGTAAATTTCCACGCGATAAGCCACTTCGTTGCGCTATCATTTGCGGCCACGTCGCTTCTGAAAAAGAGCCATATCGCTCAAGTGGACATGACCTGGTAAAATTTGTAAATAAATACATATTAGTTCAGTTTTTTTTAAGGGGTGGGTAAAATGGTTACAACAACAAACAACGCAAAAACAAAGACGATAGGAGTTCAAAATACAAGGAAGGTAAACATCACTCAAAAACATTTGAATAATCCAAAACCATCCACATCCGAACCAGGCAAAACACACTGAGGTCTTAACGTCTTTTTATGTTTTGCTGACGCGACCTGGCCTCAAATGTATAGCTCAACAACAAAGTGGCTTATCATTTGGAGAGTTGGTTCAGCAAAACAATTTAAAGAAGAAAGAGAGAGAGAGAGTGAAAGATCTCGCGTCTTCCGCCGGGGGCTTGCACTTCACGACGAGAACGTCGCGAGCAAAAACAACAACAACAACAACATCTCGAAACGAATCACTCCGGAGGCAATTAATTAAAAAACCTTCAAAAATAGCATCGAGGCAACAAAAATCAAATTTTTTTTCAGAATCTCACGGCTTGTGGGGTTGGAGGTGGCGTGTCGGCTCCCTCAGCTGCACTGACTTCTTACCCTTAAGTGAACGCTTCGCAGGAGCCCATTCGCACGTCGAAGATGCGCGTGAAATCCAATTACACGTGGCCCTCCACCCTCCTCACCACCGCCATCCCAATGGTTCCATCACGCACTCGCTCTCTGCCCGCTCGCTCGCTCGCGTGCCACCCGTCGCCTCCGTGGCGCGGGGTGGACGGGCCGCGGTGTGGCTGATAGCCGGCATCCAATGCAGGTAAAGGAGCAGCCCTGCAATTCCTCGCTCACGCCACCGCTGGCGGAAGGGGTTCCCAAATGTATTGGCGGCAGCCGCAGACGACCTCTCTGGAGAGGCTTTGTAACTGACCGTTCGACGCCAGCCAAGACGTCTCAGAAGAGGTGGGCGTGCCCACATTTTTCCCCACCACGCTCGACCCTTGCCGATCGACAGGCCGTGACTCACCCATTTACGCCCGCTGGGTCGGCCACTCTTGCCCCCATTGTTTAATGTTGCGGCCTTTTTACCACTGTAGACCAAAGCCAGAAGATACATTATTAATTCGAATCTAATTGTGTATGTATATAGATATGGCGAGCGCAACTTCGTTCACTAGAGGCGCTTGACACGGCTTACAAAACGGTGAAGCGATGGAACGATGCAGTTGACGGGGGGGGGGGGTGGTGGGCGCAGAAGGATTGAGGAATGAGTGATAGCTATAAGAAGGGGTGCGACGTTGGGGAGCACGAACGGGTTAGGAGAGGGACAGGTGAGGAGCGGAGGGGCGAGGGGTAGAAAGAGGAATGGACGATGTAGAAGAGGTGAGGAGGCTTCAGGAGAGGAACGGAAGGAGGCTAAAGGGGTTAAAGAAGGGGACTGCTTTTATATGCAGGTTGCTTCATAAAAATGTTAACACTTCGGAGAATTGACAACAATAGCACGTGACATGTGCTGCTGCCTCCGGGCTCTGTAGACCGCCTTGAGAAGATTCCAGGCACGCGTTGACAACGATGGCGAACAAGTGGAGACTCTTTGACTTTTTAAAGTTATTAACATTACATTTGCTATCACGTTACAATGTATTATCATTCGTTCTTTCGTCCATTAAAAACGATAGTCCCATATAAGTGATAAAAAAATTAAGCACCCCTGTATTCATCAGTCTCAGTGTATCACCAATACGAAGTAGACTGTGACGAAGTTCAACAGAGCAACGCCGATATCCAGATCACGGTTGCAAATCAATTCCTGCTGCTGCTGCCACCCGATCACGGATGAGAGACCATGTCCTGGACTGTCAGGGTTCAATCCAGGGTAGGTGGCAACCCGAGCCACGTGACGAGCCTTCAAGCAAACGGAGGAGAGACAATATGGACCAACGATTTACCGTGGGATTTTAAAAATAAACACGCGCACCCACGTGCAGCAATATCAATTTTCGCCGGAATCACATTACCAAGAATTCCGGCGCCACCGCATTGACAGCAAGCAGATCAATACGTTTGTGGATTAATGACGGGAATCACAAGCGTGTAAATCGAATGGCATTTTTTTTTCTTCCATATCGAGTACAAATAATTGCGGCACGGCGAATGAATAATTGCCAATCTACGCTCACCATCTGTGACAGCTCTCGGGCTGCATGGACGCGTGATGATGCACCTGTTGTCCGGAGATGCACTGATGCGTGATGATGGGGAGCGGTGGCGCGGTGGTTAGCGCATCACGCTGCGAGACCAGCCACACACGAGTTAGATTACCGCTCACAGACCAACACAGGCGATGATTATACAGTCTAGCGAAAAAAAACATGCTTTGTTCCTGGGTAGTAAGTGTTATTTCCTAATTGCTTATGCCCCAAAAGTACAGAAAATGGCTGTTTATTCCCCACAAACTTTGCTTTTGTGACCAGGACAGTGATATTTTGAAATGTACATATTTTCAATGAGAAAACGCGGTGTGCATTTTTGTCATTCCTTCACGTAAAGTCCTGGTCACAAAAGCAAAGTTTGTGGAGAATAATAGCCATTATCCTAACTTTTTAAGGGTAAACAAATAAAAAAAATAACACTTACTTTAGTACCCAGGAACAAAAATTGTGTTACATAGTGTTACCTGAATCGGACCTGGGCCTACCCTAGGCTGACTCAGCCTCAAAAGAGTACCTGGCGCGGTGTGTAAACATTAAGAAGACAAACTCAACCGGGCGTAGTGCTACCCACCCACCCCATCGTGTGCCACATTGCCGGCCTTCACAGGTGCTGCTCGCTAACAGCACTTGCCCCAACAGTCTGTTAAGGCTATAGGGGGGTGTTTGTGTTCGTAATTGTGACCTCCGGTGTGGTGGTGGTGGTGGTTGCCCACGGTGCGGATGAGACGAAACTGAGAGTTAGGTATACCGAGTCCACCATGAAGTTGATTTCATTTCAGAATCAGAACATTTATAGCGGATTAATCCGATGAGCTATGAAGCCCTTTTTCACATATGTCCAGTCGGGGCGGGTAAGAACGTTACAACAACAGACAGTACGAAAACATGATAGGCATGCACGTGATAAGCCACTTCGTTGGGCTATCATTTGTGGGCAGGTCGCTTCTGTAAAAAAAATCTGCATAGCTCATTGGGGCCTTAACCTGGTAAAATAAAAAAAAATTGTTGAGTTCAGTCTTTTTATTATAGGGGCGGGTAAGATCGTTACAACAACAAACAATACAAAAAAACACGATCGGAGGGCAAGTACAGGAAAGGTAAACAAATCACCAGACACTTACAAATGAAACTCAACCATCCTCATCCTACCACACAAAGCCCACTGAGGCATTAACTTACTTTCTAAAAAAAAGCGGCCCATCGTTTGGACATGCATAGCGGCAAAATCATCTAAATAGTCTAAACGCATGTTTCTAAACGTGGAGGGAAAACCCCTAGGGCACGGAGAAAACAATCCACGTGACCACGGGGAGAACATGAAACCTCCAAATATACCGCAGGCGTCTGGGTCGGGATCGAACCCTAGACTTCCCGCACACCGGGCGAGGAGGATAACATCTCACCACCGTGGCGTGCCCTTTAAATAGATAAAGTATACTAATTACAAATTGCATAATCAATTCCCAAGCTTTGTAATGGCAGTAAAAGAAGAGCAAAGACAGTCTCAGACCACATCAAGACAACAAACAGTCCCTTAATAATAACGAGTGTATTGGTCCGATTGCTATCTCATAATCCCCATTGAGTAATCGTGGCTGACAGGAGTCAACGAAGGAACAACACAAATACAACCTTTGACGTATGCTTTGGTTCTTTGGGTAAAGTCACGTAAAAAGATAAAATAAAAAAGCAAATAAAATAAAAACTACGACGTTTCGATCACAACACAAGCGATCGTCTTCAGGAGGAAGACTTTTATTATTATTATTTATATCTACGTGACTTGACCGAAATAACCAAAGAATATGAATTCCTGCAGTCACAAAAGTTTTTAAGTCAAAAGATAACCTTTGCTGTTAAGAGATAGAAGAGCCGTAATAATGCGACTGACCGACGGTGAGTGAAGCTGTGAGCGCTGGATCATCAATCAGCCTCTCCGCTGCACGTTGACTTATATCAAGTGCGTTGAGTTAGGCCTTAATCTCGCCAAAAGGAATTTAACCGTTGTCTCCAAACGTCACTCCCCCCCTTCCCTTTGATGTCATTTAATCAGAAGAGTGCGGCAGCTTTCCCATACTCACGCTTAATGCAATCCACTCCTGTGCCCTATCCGAGCCTAGTAACGTTATTCAGGCGCCACGATGTTAAGTACCTCGCCCGGTATACGGGAGGTCGTGGGTTCAATCCCCACCCTGACGACGCCTGCTGTAAATTTGGAGTTTGAATATCTCTGGGGCCGTCCATAAATGACGTCACGCGATTTTGGACGATTTTTGACCCCCCCCCCCTCCCCTCGTCACACGGCGTCACAAAAAGTCAGACACCCCCTCAAATATGACGTCACAAAGCTCTGCCCCCCCCAAAAAAATATAAAAACATGCTTCAAATCGCTTTAAACTATTGTCATTGTAATGATTATTTAATGTGGCGCTGCACTCTGATGTTGTAGGAGAAAACATTTATTAAAAAGCATATTTAATTACGTGTTGTCTATATTTATTTAAAGTTGCGCATTTTAATGTGACGTCACATTTCTCCAACCCCCCCCCCCCTCGTCACACATCGTCACAAATGTCCATTTATGGACGGCTCCTCTCTCTCCCCGTGGTCACGTGGATTTTTCTCCGGATCCTCCAGGTTTTCCCACCACATTTAGAATCAACGTCACACGTTTAGAGTATTTGACTGCTATATAGTTCCACGTGATACGCCACTTGGCTGAGCTATCATTTGTGATAGCCAGGTCGATTCTGACAATTAAGTTAATGCCTCAGTGGGCTTTGTTGATGGGGATGGTTTACTTTGTTATATTTTTTATTCATAGCCAGGTCTGCAGAGGTGAATCTGTTGATTGTCTCTGCGGAGATTACGTTTTTCCTTCTAACTGCAAAAACAGTGATTGCTGCGATTTTGTATTTTTGGGTTTAGTTTCACCAAACTTTGCCATATCTCGCAACATATCAAAACATCACCCGAAGCACACCGGGGGTATTATTTTTTTTTACTCATTCTTTCCCCTTTCCTGGATCCCAAACCGCTTCCTCCCAACGTCCTGTAACGTTTCCCCTGTTTGTGAGTGACGGCAGCTGACCTCTGACCCCGCCACCCCGCTTCCTTCACCGCGTTGCTGTCCCGTAGTGCAATTCCCAATCGAGGAATTTTCCGCCAGCTGTTTTTTAGCCGAATTGGTTTACGTTGGTGTCAACACGATACCGGTCAGCTACGTACGGCGCGAAAGAAATTCAGCGTCATACATACATTTACACGGATAGGCCCTGTTTCGTCCTCTGCGTGGATGTAAATATTTCGTGGCATTTGCTGGGCGGGGGTGGGGGGGGAAGGGGGGAAGGTGCGGGGAGGGAGGGGCAACTTTGATGAAATTCCTTGGCGCTCCCCATCGGCCTTGCGTCTCCTTCTCTCTGCGCACAGCTACGCGAGGCTGTCTCCCTCCCTCCCTTCCTCCCTCCTCGCGCTGGCTAGCGGGGAAGCGGTGCCCATGAATAAAACATCGACGTTCTCCGGGCCTGTCTTCGTTTCCTTGGGATGCGGGGGGCGGTGCGGGGTGGCGGGCGAAGAGTCGCCTTCATCTCCGAGAGAAATGGATTCTTGTTTTTTTTCTTAATATATAAATATATATGTGTGTGCGTGTGTCCTGTGTGTGTGTATGTGTTCCTGTTGTATTTTTAAACAGCTCCACTTGGCGCGCCACCTGCCACCAACGTTTTTTTTTTTTTGGGGCGAAATGTGTGCTCAAGAAAAACCCCGGCGTTAAATATAAACCCCCATTAAAAGCAAATCCTGAGAGTCCTGATCGTTTTGTAAGACGATCAGGACTGGTTAAGAACGTGGGGGGAGGGCAAGACAGCGGCGTACTGGTGACGCACCTCACAGCAAGAAGGACCTGGGTTCGATTCCCGACTCTGTGTGGAGTTTGGATGTCACCCCCCTTCCCCCCAAACCCCGTTCTGCAGAGTGTTAGTTAATGGACACGCGTGTGTGTGTGTGTGTCTGCGGAGTTTGAACCGGTACTGGACCTCGCCTAGGTCGATTCAGCCACAAATGTGTACGTGGTTCGGTGTGTAAAACATCACCGCTCAGGGAGACAAAGGCGGCTGGGGCGTGGTGCTGGTCACACAACCCCCCGGTCGTGTGTGCCACAGTGCCGGCAATTCAGAGGTGCTACCACTCGCGAACAGCACTTGACCCTCAAGCCTGTTACAGGCTCTACGGCGGGGCGTTTGGTGGTGGCTTTGTATCCCCGTGTTCCCCGGGGATAGGGGGAGGGGAGGGGGTTCACTTCAAGGGGGTCCGCTGGAGGTCCCATTTCGCGTGGATCCCCTCGATCTGTGTGGAACCCCCCCCCCCATTGCCCTCCCGACTTATGCCTGACACGGGCACCTTCAATGTCAGAGATTGAAAAACTCACGGCCACAAAACCGTCCCTTGCGGAGCCCTAGAGCAGTGATTTGTTACGCGAATTTTTTTTATTGTCTTGTAACGGGGACCCTTTATCAGATTTATTTACGGAGTGTTGGCATCCTCGCAGTGAGCAGCACTTTGTGATATTGTCAATGAGAGGTGTTATATAGACGTTAATTATTGCTGGTGTTATATTATTAGACCGGGTTCTCAAACCGATCACTGGGTAAACAAAATTAAAAATCCACTCGTGATGTAAAACATTTCTGTTGTTTTTTTACGCTCAGTGCGGTGGATTCCAGCTCTGACAATTGAAACAATCCAGTTTAACTGCGATGTGACCAGCACGATGGGTTTCAGACCAGTCATAGAAAATTACTGAATAAAAAAAATATATTTAATTGAGTTCATATATAAAACAAAAAATGTCCAGCACTACCGCGCGACGAATATCTCGACAGCAGAACACATTGGCAAAGTGCAGCACGCCCTCCCCAGTGTGAATAAGAAGTCTCTGAAAACGGACATCTCATAAGTAAGTCTGAAACGTCCCCTGTCACGGGCTGTCATGCTGGAGGAGGTCCGTAGCTTTTATTTCAGGACTTGACACCGATGAGCAAAATCAGAACTGTAAAAAAGGACGAAAATGTCTATATGGTATATTTATGCAGTACACATGAAATCACGATCGAGTGTGGTATATCAAAATCAACCATGAATTATAAAATTCCACGAAAAATTACAAACGATCATGTTGAAGCGGGATTAGTAACGGTGTCGGTGTGCATGCCGGAGAGAGAGATTTTAACAAAACAAGAATATAAGATGATGCTGGAAATGTCACGTGAAGCATGAAAGCGTTGTAGATGTGATCAGGACAATGAGGTGGGTTGTGATGAGTGCCATACTTGTGCAGGGTGGAGGAGGATCGGATAAGCAACTCGGAGGGTGGGATTAGAATGTGGCAGATCAGCAGCGGAGGCCGTGATGGGTGGGACAGTTGAGCAGGGTGTATGTGGAGGATAGGGCAATGCATTTGGAGGTTGGGGATGTTACTTGGCAGGAGAGATTGATAATCGGGAAGATAAGGAGGTTGGATTGGGCGGGACACGTGCGCAGGATGTATGTGGAGAAGGAGGAAGGCTGATCACCGAAACGAGCATCCATGGGGCATAGAAATGAAGACCTCAAGTCAGTGAAGTCGCCACTCCGAAAATCCGCAGTGCACCGCGAAACAAACAAACAGGAAATGTCACGTAAATCATTTATGCGTCGCCTGCATGATTGTTTTTCCTTGGGGGGGGGGGGGGGGTTACTGCCACGTCCCTAGAAATTCACGGAGAGAGCGAGCGAGAGAGAGAGAGAATAAAACAGAAAGTGCCACCCTCATCTTCCTCTTCCATGTTTCCGTTCCATAAGCTTGAACAAAGAGCGGCAAGGCGACGTTGGGTTTTGTTTGTTCCTGACAATGAAACAGCTGGCGGGTTTTTGTTTGTTCCCGACAATGACACAGCTGGCGGGTTTTTGTTTGTTCGTGACAATGGAACAGCTGGCGGGTTTTTGTTTGTTCCCGACAATGAAACAGCTGGCGGGTTTTTGTTGTTCCTGACAATGAAATAGCTGGCGGGTTTTTGTTTGTTCCTGACAATGACACAGCTGGCGGGTTTTTGTTTGTTCCTGACAATGACACAGCTGGTGGGTTTTTGTTGTTCCTGACAATGAAACAGCTGGCGGGTTTTTGTTTGTTACTGACAATGAAACAGCTGGCAGGTTTTTGTTTGTTCCCGACAATGAAACAGCTGGCGGGTTTTTGTTGTTCCTGACAATGAAACAGCTGGCGGGTTTTTGTTTGTTCCCGACAATGAAACAGCTGGCGGGTTTTTGTTTGTTCCTGACAATGAAACAGCTGGCGGGTTTTTGTTTGTTCCCGACAATGAAACAGCTGGCGGGTTTTTGTTGTTCCTGACAATGAAACAGCTGGCGGGTTTTTGTTTGTTCCCGACAATGAAACAGCTGGCGGGTTTTTGTTTGTTACTGACAATGAAACAGCTGGCGGGTTTTTGTTTGTACCCGACAATGAAACAGCTGGCAGGTTTTTGTTTGTTCCCGACAATGAAGCAGCTGGCTGATTTTTGTTTGTTTCTGACAATGAAACAGCTGGCGGGTTTTTGTTTGTACCCGACAATGAAACAGCTGGCGGGTGTTTGTTTGTTCCTGACAATATGAAACAGCAGGCGGGTTTTTGTTTGTTCCTGACAATGAAACAGCTGGTGGGTTTTTGTTTGTTCCTGACAATGGAACAGCTGGCGGGTTTTTGTTTGTTCCTGACAATGAAACAGCTGGCAGGTTTTTGTTTTTTAACTGACAATGAAACAGCTGGCGGGTTTTTGTTTGTTCCCGACAATGACACAGCTGGCGGGTTTTTGTATGTTACTGACAATGAAACAGCTGGCGGGCTTTTGTTTGTTCCCGACAATGAAACAGCTGGCGGGTTTTTGTTTGTTCCCGACAATGACACAGCTGGCGGGTTTTTGTTTGTTCCTGACAATGAAACAGCTGGCAGGTTTTTGTTTGTTCCCGACAATGAAAGAGCTGGCGGGTTTTTGTTTGTTCGTGACAATGAAACAGCTGGCGGGTTTTTGTTTGTACCCGACAATGAAACAGCTGGCGGGTTTTTGTTTGTTCCTGACAATGACACAGCTGGCGGGTTTTTGTTGTTCCTGACAATGAAACAGCTGGCGGGTTTTTGTTTGTTCCTGACAATGAAAAAGCTGGCGGGTTTTTGTTTGTACCCGACAATAAAACAGCTGGCGGGTTTTTGTTTGTTCCTGACAATGAAACAGCTGGCGGGTTTTTGTTTGTACCCGACAATGAAACAGCTGGCGGGTGTTTGTTTGTTCCCAACAATGAAACAGCTGGCGGATTTTTGTTTGTTCCCGACAATGAAACAGCTGGCGGGTTTTTGTTGTTCCTGACAATGACACAGCTGGTGGGTTTTTGTTTGTTCGTGACAATGAAACAGCTGGCGGGTTTTTGTTTGTTCCCGACAATGAAACAGCTGGCGGGTTTTTGTTTGTTCCCGACAATGAAACAGCTGGCGGGTTTTTGTTTGTTCCCGACAATGACACAGCTGGCGGGTTTTTGTTTGTTCCTGACAATGACACAGCTGGCGGGTTTTTGTTTGTTCCCGACAATGATACAGCTGGCAGGTTTTTGTTTGTTCGTAACAATGAAACAGCTGACGGGTTTTTGTTTGTTCCTGACAATGAAACAGCTGGCCGGTTTTTCTTTGTACTCGACAATGACACAGCTGACGGGTTTTGTTTGTTCCTGACAATGAAACAGCTGGCGGGTTTTTGTTTGATCCTGACAATGACACAGCTGACGGGTTTTTGTTTGTACCCGACAATGACACAGCTGGCGGGTTTTTGTTTGTTCCCGACAATGAAACAGCTGGCGGATTTTTGTTTGTTCGTGACAATGAAACACCTGGCGGGTTTTTGTTTGTTCTTAACAATGAAACAGCTGGTGGGTTTTTGTTTGTTCCCGACAATGACACAGCTGGCGGGTTTTTGTTTGTTCCAGACAATGAAACAGCTGGCGGGTTTTTGTTTGTTCTTGACAATGAAACAGCTGGCCGGTTTTTCTTTGTACCCGACAATGACACAGCTGACGGGTTTTTGTTTGTTCCTGACAATGACACAGCTGACGGGTTTTTGTTTGTACCCGACAATGACACAGCTGGTGGGTTTTTGTTTGTTCCCGACAATGAAACAGCTGGCGGATTTTTGTTTGTTCGTGACAATGAAACAGCTGGCGGGTTTTTGTTTGTTCCCAACAATGAAACAGCTGGCGGGTTTTTGTTTGTTCCCGACAATGACACAGCTGGCGGGTTTTTGTTTGTTCCTGACAATGAAATAGCTGGCGGGTTTTTGTTTGTTCCTGACAATGAAACAGCTGGCAGGTTTTTGTTTGTTCCTGACAATGAAACAGCTGGCGGGTTTTTGTTTGTTCCCAACAATGACACAGCAGGCGGGTTTTTGTTTGTTCCTGACAATGAAACAGCTGGCGGATTTTTGTTTGTTCCCGACAATGAAACAGCTGGAGGGTTTTTGTTTGTTCCCGACAATGGAACAGCTGGCGGGTGTTTGTTTGTTCCCGACAATGGAACAGCTGGCGGGTGTTTGTTTGTTCCCAACAATGACACAGCTGGCGGGTGTTTGTTTGTACCCCACAATGAAACAGCAGGCGGGTTTTTGTTTGTTCCTGACAATGAAACAGCTGGCGGATTTTTGTTTGTTCCCGACAATGAAACAGCTGGCGGGTTTTTGTTTGTTCCTGACAATGAAACAGCTGGCGGATTTTTGTTTGTTTCCGACAATGAAACAGCTGGCAGGTTTTTGCTTGTTTCTGACAATGAAACATCTGGCGGGTTTTTGCTTGTTCCTGACAATGAAACAGCTGGCGGGTTTTTGTTTGTTCCTGACAATGAAACACCTGGCAGGTTTTTGTTTGTTCCCGACAATGAAACAGCTGGCGGATTTTTGTTTGTTTCTGACAATGAAACAGCTGGCGGGTTTTTGTTTGTTCCCGACAATGAAACAGCTGGCGGGTTTTTGTTTGTTCCCGACAATGGAACAGCTGGCGGGTTTTTGTTTGTTCCTGACAATGACACAGCTGGCGGGTTTTTGTTTGTTCCCGACAATGAAACAGCTGGTGGGTTTTTGTTTGTTCGTAACAATGAAACAGCTGGCGGGTTTTTGTTTGTTCCTGACAATGAAACAGCTGGCGGGTTTTTGTTTGTTCCTGACAATGAAACAGCTGGCGGGTTTTTGTTTGTTCCCGACAATGAAACAGCTGGTGGGTTTTTGTTTGTTCGTAACAATGAAACAGCTGGCGGGTTTTTGTTTGTTCCTGACAATGAAACAGCTGGCGGGTTTTTGTTTGTTCCTGACAATGAAACAGCTGGCGGGTTTTTGTTTGTTCCCGACAATGACACAGTTGGCGGGTTTTTGTTTGTTACTGACAATGAAACAGCTGGCGGGCTTTTGTTTGTTCCCGACAATGAAACACCTGACGGGTTTTTGTTTGTTCCTGACAATGAAATAGCTGGCGGGTTTTTGTTGTTCCTGACAATGAAACAGCTGGCGGGTTTTTGTTTGTTCCCGACAATGAAACAGCTGGCGGGTTTTTGTTTGTTCCCGACAATAAAACAGCTGGCGGGTTTTTGTTTGTTCCTGACAATGAAACAGCTGGCGGGTTTTTGTTTGTTCCCGACAATGAAACAGCTGGCGGGTTTTTGTTTGTTCCCGACAATGGAACAGCTGGTGGGTTTTTGTTGTTCCTGACAATGAAACAGCTGGCCGGTTTTTCTTTGTACCCGACAATGACACAGCTGACGGGTTTTTGTTTGTTCCTGACAATGACACAGCTGACGGGTTTTTGTTTGTACCCGACAATGACACAGCTGGTGGGTTTTTGTTTGTTCCCGACAATGAAACAGCTGGCGGATTTTTGTTTGTTCGTGACAATGAAACAGCTGGCGGGTTTTTGTTTGTTCCCAACAATGAAACAGCTGGCGGGTTTTTGTTTGTTCCCGACAATGACACAGCTGGCGGGTTTTTGTTTGTTCCTGACAATGAAATAGCTGGCGGGTTTTTGTTTGTTCCTGACAATGAAACAGCTGGCAGGTTTTTGTTTGTTCCTGACAATGAAACAGCTGGCGGGTTTTTGTTTGTTCCCAACAATGACACAGCAGGCGGGTTTTTGTTTGTTCCTGACAATGAAACAGCTGGCGGATTTTTGTTTGTTCCCGACAATGAAACAGCTGGAGGGTTTTTGTTTGTTCCCGACAATGGAACAGCTGGCGGGTGTTTGTTTGTTCCCGACAATGGAACAGCTGGCGGGTGTTTGTTTGTTCCCAACAATGACACAGCTGGCGGGTGTTTGTTTGTACCCCACAATGAAACAGCAGGCGGGTTTTTGTTTGTTCCTGACAATGAAACAGCTGGCGGATTTTTGTTTGTTCCCGACAATGAAACAGCTGGCGGGTTTTTGTTTGTTCCTGACAATGAAACAGCTGGCGGATTTTTGTTTGTTTCCGACAATGAAACAGCTGGCAGGTTTTTGCTTGTTCCTGACAATGAAACATCTGGCGGGTTTTTGCTTGTTCCTGACAATGAAACAGCTGGCGGGTTTTTGTTTGTTCCTGACAATGAAACACCTGGCAGGTTTTTGTTTGTTCCCGACAATGAAACAGCTGGCGGGTTTTTGTTTGTTCCCGACAATGAAACAGCTGGCGGGTTTTTGTTTGTTCCCGACAATGGAACAGCTGGCGGGTTTTTGTTTGTTCCTGACAATGACACAGCTGGCGGGTTTTTGTTTGTTCCCGACAATGAAACAGCTGGTGGGTTTTTGTTTGTTCGTAACAATGAAACAGCTGGCGGGTTTTTGTTTGTTCCTGACAATGAAACAGCTGGCGGGTTTTTGTTTGTTCCTGACAATGAAACAGCTGGCGGGTTTTTGTTTGTTCCCGACAATGAAACAGCTGGTGGGTTTTTGTTTGTTCGTAACAATGAAACAGCTGGCGGGTTTTTGTTTGTTCCTGACAATGAAACAGCTGGCGGGTTTTTGTTTGTTCCTGACAATGAAACAGCTGGCGGGTTTTTGTTTGTTCCCGACAATGACACAGTTGGCGGGTTTTTGTTTGTTACTGACAATGAAACAGCTGGCGGGCTTTTGTTTGTTCCCGACAATGAAACACCTGACGGGTTTTTGTTTGTTCCTGACAATGAAATAGCTGGCGGGTTTTTGTTGTTCCTGACAATGAAACAGCTGGCGGGTTTTTGTTTGTTCCCGACAATGAAACAGCTGGCGGGTTTTTGTTTGTTCCCGACAATAAAACAGCTGGCGGGTTTTTGTTTGTTCCTGACAATGAAACAGCTGGCGGGTTTTTGTTTGTTCCCGACAATGAAACAGCTGGCGGGTTTTTGTTTGTTCCCGACAATGGAACAGCTGGTGGGTTTTTGTTGTTCCTGACAATGAAACAGCTGGCGGGTTTTTGTTTGTTCCTGACAATGGAACAGCTGGCGGGTTTTTGTTGTTCCTGACAATGAAACAGCTGGCGGGTTTTCGTTTGTTACTGACAATGAAACAGCTGGCGGGTTTTTGTTTGTTCTCGACAATGAAACAGCTGGCGGGTTTTTGTTTGTTCCCGACAATAAAACAGCTGGCGGGTTTTTGTTTGTTCCTGACAATGAAACAGCTGGCGGGTTTTTGTTTGTTCCCGACAATGAAACAGCTGGTGGGTTTTTGTTTGTTCCTGACAATGACACAGCTGGCGGGTTTTTGTTTGTTCGTAACAATGAAACAGCTGGCGGGTTTTTGTTTGTTCCTGACAATGAAACAGCTGGCGGGTTTCTGTTTGTTCCTGACAATGAAACAGCTAGCGGGTTTTTGTTTGTTCCTGACAATGAAACAGCTGGCGGGTTTTTGTTTGTTCTTGACAATGAAACAGCTGGCCGGTTTTTCTTTGTACCCGACAATGACACAGCTGACGGGTTTTTGTTTGTTCCTGACAATGAAACAGCTGGCGGGTTTTTGTTTGATCCTGACAATGAAACAGCTGGCGGGTTTTTGTTTGTTCCTGACAATGAAACAGCTGGCGGGTTTTTGTTTGTTCCTGACAATGAAACAGCTGGCGGGTTTTTGTTTGTTCCTGACAATGAAACAGCTGGCGGGTTTTTGTTTGTTCCCGACAATGAAACAGCTGGTGGGTTTTTGTTTGTTCGTAACAATGAAACAGCTGGCGGGTTTTTGTTTGTTCCTGACAATGAAACAGCTGGCGGGTTTTTGTTTGTTCCTGACAATGAAACAGCTGGCGGGTTTTTGTTTGTTCCCGACAATGACACAGTTGGCGGGTTTTTGTTTGTTACTGACAATGAAACAGCTGGCGGGCTTTTGTTTGTTCCCGACAATGAAACACCTGACGGGTTTTTGTTTGTTCCTGACAATGAAATAGCTGGCGGGTTTTTGTTGTTCCTGACAATGAAACAGCTGGCGGGTTTTTGTTTGTTCCCGACAATGAAACAGCTGGCGGGTTTTTGTTTGTTCCCGACAATAAAACAGCTGGCGGGTTTTTGTTTGTTCCTGACAATGAAACAGCTGGCGGGTTTTTGTTTGTTCCCGACAATGAAACAGCTGGCGGGTTTTTGTTTGTTCCCGACAATGGAACAGCTGGTGGGTTTTTGTTGTTCCTGACAATGAAACAGCTGGCGGGTTTTTGTTTGTTCCTGACAATGGAACAGCTGGCGGGTTTTTGTTGTTCCTGACAATGAAACAGCTGGCGGGTTTTCGTTTGTTACTGACAATGAAACAGCTGGCGGGTTTTTGTTTGTTCTCGACAATGAAACAGCTGGCGGGTTTTTGTTTGTTCCCGACAATAAAACAGCTGGCGGGTTTTTGTTTGTTCCTGACAATGAAACAGCTGGCGGGTTTTTGTTTGTTCCCGACAATGAAACAGCTGGTGGGTTTTTGTTTGTTCCTGACAATGACACAGCTGGCGGGTTTTTGTTTGTTCGTAACAATGAAACAGCTGGCGGGTTTTTGTTTGTTCCTGACAATGAAACAGCTGGCGGGTTTCTGTTTGTTCCTGACAATGAAACAGCTAGCGGGTTTTTGTTTGTTCCTGACAATGAAACAGCTGGCGGGTTTTTGTTTGTTCTTGACAATGAAACAGCTGGCCGGTTTTTCTTTGTACCCGACAATGACACAGCTGACGGGTTTTTGTTTGTTCCTGACAATGAAACAGCTGGCGGGTTTTTGTTTGATCCTGACAATGACACAGCTGACGGGTTTTTGTTTGTACCCGACAATGACACAGCTGGCGGGTTTTGTTTGATCCTGACAATGAAACAGCTGGCGGATTTTTGTTTGCTCCCGACAATGACACAGCTGGCCGGTTTTTGTTTGTTCCTGACAATGAAACAGCTGGCGGTTAATGCGCCCCCCCCCCCCCGACACCGGAGTGGTGGAGTCTCATTGTTGTTGTTGTTGTTAATCACCATTGTTCCGCTCGATGATTACTTACAACCGGCAGCAGCAGCAGAAATAATAATAATATCAACGGGGTAATGTATGCAGTCACTCACTTCTTGTGTACGTGTGCAACGAACGTGGGGGGGTCAGCCAGACAATATGTGGATGACGAGGAGGAGTATGGAGTTTGTCCATTTCAATTAAGCACCATTGTCATGAGCGGCAGGGGTGGCGTCAAGTGGTGACATTTGTGCCGCACGGCAAAGAGGCAGCCTCGGTTCGACTCCCGACTCGGGCGACCTTTGCCCGTGTAGAGTACTGGGCTGTGGAGGCTACAGGGTGGAGCAGTGGAAACAATTTGTGCCTCACAGCAAGAAGCACCCGGGTTCGATTGCAGTCGCGGTCGCCTTTCTGTGCATGGAGCTTGTTCTCACCCCGCCCGCCCCAAGCCTCCCTCCTGTTCTCTGCTGCGTTTCCTCTCGATTCTCCGGTTTCCTCTCATAGGAATCCAAAAAGGGAATCATAACAGTGGAATCGGTATTGACCGACAACAGCCCATGCACTGCTGAAAATGTACCGGCAAATTGCGTAATCAGGGTTACGCAGCAGCAGCAGCAGCAACGTAACTCACATGCAAGCACGTTGTTGTGAAAGACCCAACGCAGAAGATCCCCTGGGGTTTGATCCTCCGCGAAGCTGCTCATGGTCCACCCGAAATCGCACCCAGTGCGCAAACCGTGGCAGCAGCAGATGCGGACACCTGATGATACACAAATGGAAAGTTAAAAACTCCCCAGGAGTAGCGGTGCGACCGTGGTCATCCACAACAAGGAGACCCATAACACCGTGCAAACGACGCAATGCCCCGATCCACAACCACGAAGGAGGAGACGTCGTCGCAGCGACGGCTTACTACTCCACTGTCTCCTGACGCAGTTCATCTGGGCTTGAACCCACCCGAATGTGAAATTGCAGTCGTTGCACTGCATCGACATCAGCAAGCCATGCGGAAGAGGAAGAAATGTCGCCACGCTGCCGCGAAAACTTCGCGGGCCCCTCTCGAAAATGAGACTCGGCGAGGCTTCCCGATGCAGCCATTACCGTAACACGAATAATCGCGATCATCATCAGTCATGATCAACCCACTGCTGTGCGAAGGCTCACCCCAAAGCCATTGCAATCCTTCACGTGTCCTGGGGATGCAACAGTCTGCCCGAGGCCTCGTGTCATCGTTCCGTCTCCTCGGTTGCCGTCCTGCGGTACAAATCGAGATTCGGATGTTCTGATCGACAGTCGATACGGTGTGCGCTTCCCTGCGTACGTCCTCTAACCTACACGCTCCTCCGCCTGTCTCTCGGTGCAAAAACGAACGCGCGACACTCCGTTCTTCGTTAGGTACTTTTCGATGGGGTTTTTTTAATTGTTGAATCAAAATATTCTTCGGCCAACAAACTCAGGTTTCATTATTTCAGCTGGCGAGGCTCCCATTGAGGCCACGCCGCTCATGCTGCAAGGAATCAGAAAATGTATTTATCCTGGAGAAATCCTATGAGCTATGAAGTTCTTCCCCCTCCCCCCCCCCCCCCCCACACATACGTCCAGTAGGGGCTGGTGAAAAAGTCACAACAACAAACAGATCGCAGGGCAAAGTGTAGGCAAGGCGAACAAGAAAAGTCAACAAGGCTGACTACAAGGCCACAATCCGCTGGCCGTAGTGGCAGTGACAGGACATTGCAGTTGCATGAAGTTACATAGAGATCGAGAGAGTTGCACAGAGACTCATAGAGTTACACGGAGACTCCATAGAATCACATAGAGACCCATAGAGTTACGTAGATGTCCATAGAGTTGCATAGACTCGTAGAGTTACATGGAGACTCCATAGAGTTACATAGAGAACCATAGAGTTGCATAGAGATCCATCAGCTTCATGCAACGCAGTGAGCCGACACTACTAGCAATTTCCCAAGCTCTGCAGTCCTCTACATATCAAGATGTTTTCAGCCAATTTCAAATGAGCGTTTAAACAACTGTTGGCCAACCCTTCTCAAAACGGTCAATATAATTTCGTCATTTTCCATGGTGAAAAAGAAACCCATCCATAAACGAGCCAGTCAATGCGATAAATTATATATATATTTTTTTAAAAACTCAATGTGAGATAGTATGTTTTACGATGATTATGAAGATGACGGTGGTGGTGGTGTTGGTGGCATTCGTTACTCCGTTTATTCACCTCCACCGGGAGCCGGCGATGAAAGCAACAAGAATAACTCATTCATTTAAAAACTCGGTAAAAAAATACCCACCACACCCCCCTCCTCCTCCACTCAATATTTCAAGAGCCGCAATGCCACGTGGTGCATGCGAGAAGCGGCGGGGTCTGCGTCACGAATGACGCCAGTCCCCCCGTGACCCGCACGAACGAACGGCGGCAGCTCACAGACATCGGCACGGTCAAATTGAAAACTCAACGTCTCTCATCTGAGTCGCGTTACTCCGTGCGGACTGCGGCTCACGACACGGAGGGCCCAACGCGTCATTCTTTTACTCCACGCCCCTCCCCCCAACAATGTAACTGCTCCCTTCGTACCCCCCCATAGCCCCTCAACCCTCCTCCCCAGTGTCTACCGCCCCCCCCCCCCGCTCCATTCCTCCAAGTGCTAGGGAGGTAGCGGGGTGGGTGGCGGTGGTGCTGAGGTCGGGGCGAGCCGGGGGAGGGGTGAGGGGAGTGGAGGAAGAATGGAGGACAGAGCAGCAGAGGAGGGAGAGGGAGGAGGGGAGAGATGAAGGCAGGCAGGGAGCCAGCAGCCGCGTGGGGTCGATGGCAATACTCCTGTTGTTGTTGTTGGTGGTGGTGGTGCTTGCTGGTTGGGGTGGTGATCCTCGTGTTGTTGTTGGCGGTGGTGCTAGTGGTGGTGGTGGTAGTGGTGTACCCTGCCCGGCCTTCATAGGCGCTGCTCGCTAACAGCACTTGCCCCAACAGCGCGTTAAGGCTATACGGGGGATCTTTGTCTTTGTGGTGGTGAAGATGATTGCTCGTGGTGATGGTTGAGTTGGTGCTTGCGCTGGTGCCGCTTGATGCTTGTGCTGGTGGTGTTGCTGCTAATGCTGGCGAGTCGCTATTGTTGCTTTTGGTGGTGGTGGTGGTGATTCAGGAGGCTCGTGGTATTTCTGGTGGTGGTGCCGAGAGTGGTTGTGGTTGTGCTGGGTGGAGTCAGCGTATGATGCTGCTGATGAGAGTGGTTGTGGTTGTGCTGGAGTCGGCGTGTGATGCTGCTGATGAGAGTGGTTGTGGTTGTGCTGGGGTAGAGTCGGCGTGTGATGCTGCTGATGAGAGTGGTTGTGGTTGTGCTGGGTGGAGTAGGCGTGTGATGCTGCTGATGAGAGTGGTTGTGGTTGTGCTGGGTGGAGTAGGCGTGTGATGCTGCTGATGAGAGTGGTTGTGGTTGTGCTGGAGTCGGCGTGTGATGCTGCTGATGAAAGTGTTTGTGGTTGTGCTGGGTGGAGTAGGCGTGTGATGCTGCTGATGAGAGTGGTTGTGGTTGTGCTGGGTGGAGTAGGCGTGTGATGCTGCTGATGAGAGTGGTTGTGGTTGTGCTGGGTGGAGTAGGCGTGTGATGCTGCTGATGAGAGTGGTTGTGGTTGTGCTGGAGTCGGCGTGTGATGCTGCTGATGAGAGTGTTTGTGGTTGTGCTGGGTGGAGTAGGCGTGTGATGCTGCTGATGAGAGTGGTTGTGGTTGTGCTGGAGTCAGCGTGTGATGCTGCTGATGAGAATGGTTTTGGTTGTGCTGGGTCGAGTCAGCGTGTGATGCTGCTGATGAGAGTGGTCGTGGTTGTGCTGGGTCGAGTCGGCGTGTGATGCTACGTGTGGTTGTGCTCGCTCGACGCAGCGTGTGTTTGTGGCGCTGTGGAGAGGCGTTGTGTGCACGAGGCGAGCGGGGCTCTGTGTGTGTGCAGAGGCGGGGGATAAAACGCATAGGGCTGCAGCAGCAGCAGGGGAGGTTGGTGGTTGGTGGTGGTAGTGGTGATGGTGGTGGGGGTGGTGGTGGAGAGAAGGGAGGGAGAGGAGGAGGAGGGAGGCAGGACATAATTTAAATTCCCAGCGATTCCGCTGCTGCAAAGAAGCAAAGCGTCAGCCTCTGGCGCAGAGAGACTGGAGCGAGCGAGCGAGCGAGAGAAAGGAGGCGCAGAGACACGCGCGCGCGGAGACAACAGCTCAGCCTCGGCTTTGTGTAAATCATCTGAATAGGTCCAGAGGCAGTGCCAGGGCAAGCCAAGCGAGCCAGCCAGCTTGAGCGGAGGGCCCACCAACTTGTCCATGTTGTGCCCACTGCACCTCATCCCCGCGAGACAAGAGGAGGCATGCATCACGTCTCCCCCCCCCCCACCCAGTAATTGAGATGGCCTTCTGCTAACGGGGCACTAGGGTAATAGCAGCGCAGGCAGCAGCAGCAACAACAGCAGCGGCAGCAAGAATTTAATATAAAAGCCAGCGACTCAACAAGTAAGTGACGTGTACAGCACCCCCCTCTCTCTCTCTGTGTGAGTGAGTACACGCGTGCGTACATGTGTGTGTGTGTGTGTACGGGCGCGGCACGGGCTAGAGAAGCGATGGGCTGATTTTGATACAGAAAGATGGTGGGGGGGGGGGGGGTCGAGTGGACGTTGTCGACGGCCCGTGGAGGACGCTCGCTGCCCCTGGGCAGTCGCCCACCAGCAACAGCGGAGGGCGAGAGGAGCGACGCTCAGAGCAGCGAGTGGGAGCGTCGGGTGGATAAAACACAGAGAGCTGGCACAGTGGGGAGCACAGGTGGGGGCATCTGCCAGTCATCTCAGTCGGTCAACCCATGGCACCTGGGTTCGTTGCCGTGACCTCCTTTCACTGAGCCCTTCGACAATTCACGTGGCCTCAAGTGCACCTAGCCTGGCACAGGCGCCGTGGTGACATCACGGCCACTTGGTGGCGAATGGCGGTTGCTGCTGTTGTTGTTGTTGTACGCGCGTCTGCGTGCGCCCTGTCAATTTTCTTAGCTGCTCATCAGCAGCACTTGCCCTACCAGACTGTTAAAGACTTTAGTGGGGGGTGAGCTCTTTGTCTTTGTGTGCGTGAGTACATGCGAGTGTTGAAGTGCGCGCGTCTGCGTGCGTGTGGGGAGCGATAGTGCAGCGGTCAGGGCGCCGCGCGACTAGCGATGATTATCTGACGCTATTCTGAGCCTCCTCTAGATCGACTTGGCCTGCATTGAGTGCCAGGCGCGGTGTTTGAGCATCGCCCATAGGGAGACAAAGGCGGCCTAAGGCGGTGCTGCCCAGCCACCCCTTCGTGCACCGCGCCAGCCCTAATCGGTGTTCACCAAAAAGCACGTGCTCCCAAAAGCACGTTATGCCTATACGGGGGGATCTTTGTCTTAGTGTACATGTGAATACGTGTGCGCGCGTGTGGGTTACATGTATTGTGTTACGCACAAACATATTTTACACGGGCTGTGTGCATCAGTATGCATTGGTGGAGTCGATCATGATTATGCGTTACCGATGCAGTATTAGGAAGCCAAGCGACACTCATTTCTTTAGAACTGATTTTTTTGTGTGCTTAGTTTGTTGCCCTTCCCCTGCACCTCCCGTTGGCAGGATTGGCTACGTACGGTGCGAAAGAAGTTCAACATTCATAGACGTGCCAGCGTACACTGTACCATGGCACACATACACGACACATACACTAGACATTCACTCTACTATATCTGTGTGCTATTACTGGTACGCATGCACGTGACAGTGTACACATCATATATTGGCGCACGTGCATTTAGTATGCACATTTGTGACATTATCACAAGGTCTATACTGTAGGTTACAACAAACAAAGACAAAGATCCCCCATATAGCCTGAAATATACTGTTGGGGCAAGTGATGTTAGCGAGCACCTATGAAGATCAGCACGGCACACGAGGGGGTGGGTGGCCAGCACCACGCCCGGCCGCCTTTGTCTCTCCAGTGGCGATGGTTTACACACCGCACCAGGTACTCATTTGAGGCTGAGTCCACCTAGGGGAGGCCCAGGACCGGTTCAGATAATCATCACTGGGTGTTGGCCGTGAGCGGGAATCGAACTCGGGTCGCCGGGTTTCGAAGCGCAGCGTAGCGCTAACCGCTGCACCACCGCTCCCCACACTGTCGGTCAACACACACAAACACACTCCCACCCAGGGTATTCGTTCACAACCCTTTGTCAATCCACAGCTGGATGAACGCCTCCCCACACCGTGTCCGGTCGTGGGGGTTTATTTGACCATACTTCACCGCGCTGGTCTGTGCGGGTTCGTGAATGTGACCGTGGTTAGTGGTGAATACAGTGGAGGGACTAGTCCTGCTCCTCTACCGTGTCGCTCGCCACTGACGTTAGCCGCGAAACTGACTGCATTGCATCCTCGCTGGCGGCGGACGAATAACTCCACCCCGGGGGAGTCATACGGAGCGCGTGAGACTCATCCCGGCCCGGACGAGTTCTCGGCTGGGTTACAGCAAATACACTTTTTACAAATACACTTTTTAAACGTGATCGTGAATAGTGCGGTGTCTGTTTTGCCGGCCGATTTGAATCACTGCTCCCGAAGCTGTAATTGAAACAAGTAAATAAATGGGTAAAGAAATAAAGAGGTGGCCCAAAAGTCAGTACACATTGGCTCATTTTATTTCTATGAACACTGGAATTCAAAAATTATTATTGAGAATTATTTAAGTTAATGTGTTAGCTATGTGATTATAATTACATGTAGATCGATGTATTATTCCTGTAGGGGTCACCTCACATCAGTTGTTTACAAAACGGGATCAGCTAGCGCCAAAGGAATTGTGACAAAACGTAGTGGATGGATGTTTCAAAGTGTTACAAATTTCAATCTTAGAATAATAATAATGATCCTAAATCCATTTCGAAAGAGAATTCCTGCATGCATTGATAGTCATGGAAGTCACCTTGAACATTTGGCAAGATAAATGAAATAACTCTTTGTGATTTATTAAAATAAATAAAATAACCCCCTTTGTGTCCTGACCTTTGGCACCCCTCACCCCTCCCCCAAATTCAAATTTGGCCTACTCTTCCACGCCGACCAGACGTGTTGAGATTGGTGTGAGTACCCACACTTCACCCCCCCCCCACACACGACCAGCCCTACCGACCAAACTGCTCTGGGTGGACAAGAGGCGAGGGTAGGGGGGGGTGCTTGGGGCTCTTTGTAGACTCAGAATCTCGCCCACCCGTCGTTTCCACCGATGCACCAGGATATGGGAATCGAACCGGTGCCCTCTTGAATCGCGAGCCCAGCTGTTACCGCTGACCGTGACGGACGCCGAGGTAGCGCCCTGCGTGTCTCGGGGCGTGTTTTGTTGACATGTTCACCACAAGTACGCGTGGTTCATGCGGTACCTGATTCCTTGCAAGAGCTACATCTTATTTGGTGTTCGAACATCTGAACACCCATACTCTTTGGTTCTGTCGGTAAAGTCACGTAGGTGAAAATAAAAAAAACTCAATTAAATCACGACGTTTCGGAAGCAAACACACGCTTCCATCATCAGGCGGGGCAACCACAGCAAAATGTTTTTACTGTAGCCCACTACAGAAATATTTATTTACTGTAGCCCACTACAGAAATATTTTTTTTTACTGTAGCCCACTACAGTAACATTTTTTTTTGCTATGGTTGTCCCGCATGATGACGGAAGCTTGTGTTGCTTCCGCAACGTCGTGATTTAACTTAGTTTATTTTTATTGTATTTTCACCTACGTGACTTGACCGAAAGAACCAAAGCGCATGGATCCCTGCAGTCACGAAAACGTCAAATTTGGAATCCGAACCCCTGTTTTCATTGCCGGCTAACACCGGTAACCGTTTATCATTAGTGGTTACCGGTTACTCAAAAAAACGCAACCGTAATAATATAACCGCTCACAGACGGAGGTTTCTCGACGGCAATTGGCGCGATTTCGGCGGTAGGATGCGTGCGTTCCGTCCTCCCATCGTGCCTTGCACGTCGCGCGACGTCGCCACACAGCCTTGTCGAGACCACCAACTCAAAAGAGTCAAAACGATGGCCGTGTTATTATTCAGCGGAAGCGCGCAACAGCCGCACGACGGTACAACTATTTTCCGGTTTCACCCTTGCTGTGAATCATCTGTGCAGCGTAGCCATCATTTGTCGATACCTGTACGTTGATAGCACGGCTGGCTACGTACTGTGCGAAAGAAGTTCAACATCGATGCACGTGTCAATGTGCACCGTATAGCGGGACACGTACACCACACGTGCACTATTGCTGGTATGCACACACGTGTTGAGTGTACAAAAACAGACTGTAGGGGCAAGTGCTGTTAGCGAACACCCATAAAGGCCGGCACGGCATACCAGGGAGTGGGTGGCCAACACTACTCCCGGCCGCCTTTGTCTCCCCAGTGGCAATGTTTACACGTCGCACCAGCTACTCATTTGAAGCCGAGTCGAGAGGCCTAGAACCGGTTCAGATAATCTTCACCGGTGTTGGCCGTGAACGGGAATCGAACCCGGGTCGCCCGGTTCGTAGCACAGCACGCTAACCGCTACACCAACCGCTCACCACGCATCATATATATTGACATACATACTGCTGCCATGTGCCTAGACAATGTTGCGCATATCTTCACACGGCATCTAGAATGCGCACACGCTACAGGACATCGCTACAGTGCCGTGCTCTGGTTTCTTGGCCTTTGCGGGGCTGCTTGGGCCGTTGCCACCACCACGAACGTCTCCTTGAAGCCTCTCCGCGTTTTCCCTGTCTCTCTGCGTCTTCCAAGCCGAGACAATCTCCACCTTCCCGGCCGGTGTTGAATGTTTAATGTCCACTTGGAAGATCGTGGTCTTCGTCTTACCCCCCGCCACCTGCACCCAACACCCCCCCCCCCCGGAACACCCCAGAACACCCCACAGTGTCACCTCCAATGCCATCCTTCACGGCCAGTGACAGTTCATCCTCCATCCTGGCCACGTGCCCCAGATATTGCGTGTGTCCTGAACTTGACCTCACCTGGTAGCCCTCAGTCATCGTCGCCTATGGCTATTATTTCAAGGTTCAACCTTGAAAAACGAGAGCTAGGTTGTTACCCTTTCTGGGGGGGGGGGGGGGGGGGGAGGGTCAATACAAAAAACAGGAGGCGTTAAGAGATTCAAACACCAAATAAGAAAGCTTTAGCAAGGAATCAAGTCTTCATTAACCACACACAGTACTTCTGGTGAACAAACACGCTCTGGTAATTAATATATGATGCACTGTCTTTGAAAACCGATTGGCCTACAGCAGAGACAGCAGCCCTTCTTCGTGGCCTGGTCTCACCGCCGGCACAAGGGCAATGCCACACGTGTCAGGGCATCCATAGCTCGGGGTGAGCAGCTAAGTCATTGGATACCTTTTTCATACTTTGATACTGACAAAAATAGCCCCATGATACATTATTTTAAAGTTAAATTCATTCTCAGGGAAGTTGTATTTTTCAGGGGAGCAATTGTCCTTCCTGACAACTGTTTTGTTGTATATCACCCATGTGCTATGAAGAAGGGCCATTGCCCGAAACGTCGCCTGTTAAGGCAACGCAGCGTTCTTGTTGTTGACGAACGTGTTGATTCGTTTCGTGTGATTGTGCTTGGGCAACACTGCCAACGCAGCAGCAGCAACAGCAGCAGCATCACCAAATCAATTGTTCCATATCAGTTCCACGTGAGTCCGTGGGCACACACCGCTTCCATACACCAACGCGGAATGGGTCTCAGCAGCTACGCGCCGTGCGAGCATCTGATTGGCTGAGGATGGGGTATTCTTTTGCTTTCGTTCATGAAGAGGATTATTGAAGAGAGAAGATAACGCGAGAGAGAAAATGCTCACAAAGATAAAGATCTCCCCGTATAGCCTTTTTAATACTTTTGGGGCAAGTGCTGTTGGCGAGTACCACCTATGAAGGCCGGAACTGTACACGAGGGGGTGGGTCGCCAGCACCGCGCCCGGCCGCCTTTGTCTCCCTCCTGGCGATGTTTTTTTTAATATATACACCGAATTTGAGGCCAAGTCGACCTAGGGGAGGCCTCGGATCGATTTAAGAAAAAACTCGTCACTAGGTGTTGGCCGTGAGCTCGGGAGTCGAACTCGGGCCGCCGGGTTCGTAGCGCAGCGCGTGTTAAAACCGCTCCCACTGCCGCTCCCCCGAAAATGCCCAACAGCCGCAAAGCAACGCATTCACGTGGCACAGCGTGTAAGGAGGCTAGCGCAAGAGCACTCAAGAATACAGCAGAGACGCCGCCTTCAACACGCTCCTGTTAAACGCTTGGAAAACTCTGGAACAGCAGCCAAAGAGCGCGCGCGCGCGCCCCCGGACGCACGAGATAAGGGGGTTTGTTCTCGGAATTTGCACTGTGTATACGGTACAGCACTCAGAAATTGACCAGGGAACACGCGGAAACAGCGAAGGGGAAGCTGGCAAACCCGCATATGTCAAACCGTCGACGAAGTGAATGGGGCCTCGGCAGGACACACTACGGACGGAAGCTGAACACATCCCGCAATAACACCACGTGCGCGTGTGTGTGGTGGCCAACACCCAGTGACGATTATCTGAACCGGTCCTGGGCCTCCCCTAGGTCGACTCAGCCTCAAATGACTACCTGGTGTGATGTGTGAGCATCGCCACTAGGGAGACAAAGGCGGCCTTGCGTGTTGCTGGCCACCCACCCCCTCGCGTGCCGTGCCGGCCTTCATAGGTAATCGCTAACAGCACGTGCCCCAACAGTCGGGGGATCTTTGTTTTTGTGGTTTTAAAAGTAAAACAAAATTATATAACAGGCAACGTCTCAGAAAATGACCCTTCTCCATAGCACCATACAGTGAGGGAAAAAAGTATTTGATCCCCTGCTGATTTTGTACGTTTGCCCACTGACAAAGAAATGATCAGTCTATACTTTTAATGATAGGTTTATTTGAACAGTGAGAGACAGAATAACAACAAAAAAAATCCAGAAAAACGCATGTCAAAAATGTTATAAACTGATTTGCATTTTAAAATAATAAAACAATTTATTTATTATTTTATTGTTTCCCTTCAACGTGACTTTACCGAAAGAGCTAAGAATATGAATTACTGCAGTCACGAAAGCTTTAAATCAAAATTTGATTTGCATTTTAATGAGGGAAATAAGTATTTGACCCCTCTGCAAAACATGACTTAGTACTTGGCGGCAAAACCCTTGTTGGCAATCACAGAGGTCAGACGTTTCTTGTAGTTGGCCACCAGGTTTGCACACATCTCAGGAGGGATTTTGTCCCACTCCTCTTTGCAGATCTTCTCCAAGTCGTTAAGGTTTCGAGGCTGACGTTTGGCAACTCGAACCTTCAGCTCCCTCCACAGATTGTCTATGGGAATAAGGACTGGAGACTGGCTAGGCCACTCCAGGACCTTAATGTGCTTCTTCTTGAAGCCACTCCTTTGTTTCCTTGGTTGTGTGTTTTGGGTCATTGTCATGCTGGAATACCCATCCACGACCCATTTTCAATGCCCTGGCTGAGGGAAGGAGGTTCTCACCCAATATTTGACGGTACATGGCCCCGTCCATCGTTACTTTGATGCGGTGAAGTTGTCCTGTTCCCTTAGCAGAAAACACCCCCAAAGCATAATGTTTCCACCTCCATGTTTGACGGTGGGGATGGTGTTCTTGGGGTCACAGGCAGCATTCCTCCTCCAAACACAGCGAGTTGAGTTGATGCCAAAGAGCTCCATTTTGGTCTCACCTGACCACAACACTTTCACCCAATTGTCCTCTGAATCATTCAGATGTTCATTGGCAAACTTCAGACGGGCATGTATATGTGCTTTCTTGAGCAAGGGGACCTTGCGGGCGCTGCAGGATTTCAGTCCTTCACGGCGTAGTGTGTTACCAATTGTTTTCTTGATGACTATGGTCCCAGCTGCCTTGAGATCATTGACAAGATCCTCCCGTGTAGTTCTGGGCTGATTCCTCACCGTTCTCATGATCATTGCAACTCCACGAGGTGAGATCTTGCATGGAGCCCCGGGCCGAGGGAGATTGACAGTTATTTTGTGTTTCTTCCATTTGCGAATAATCGCACCAACTCTTGTCACCTTCTCACCAAGCTGCTTGGCAATGGTCTTGTAGCCCATTCCAGCCTTGTGTAGGTCTACAATCTTGTCCCTGACATCCTTGGAGAGCTCTTTGGTCTTGGCCATGGTGGAAAGTTTGGAATCTGATTGATTGATTGCTTCTGTGGACAGATGTCTTTAATACAGGTAACAAGCTGATATTAGGAGCACTCCCTTTAAGAGTGTGTTCCTAAACTCAGCTCGTTACCTGTATAAAAGACACCTGGGAGCCAGAAATCTTTCTGATTGAGAGGGGGTCAAATACTTATTTCCCTCATTAAAATGCAAATCAATTTATAACATTTTTGATATGCGTTTTTCTGGATTTTGTTGTTGTTATTCTGTCTCTCACTGTTGAAATAAACCTACCATTAAAATTATAGACTGATCATTTCTTTGTCAGTGGGCAAACGTACAAAATCAGCAGGGGATCAAATACTTTTTTTCCTCACTGTAGATAGGCCAGAATAGATTGTGGTCAGTGGAGAAGGACTCTGGCGATGGAATCGCAGCCAAGGGAGGCAACGTGAGTGGTGGCGATGGAACGACGAGATGGATGGATCGTGGCATCGCACGATTGTGATGGATGGATGGGGGGTAGAATGGGGTTGGGGGGGGGGACCCTTTGATCCAACAGTGGATCAATCTGTCTATGGCTGGCCACGATGATGATGAGCAGCAGTGAGTCACGTGTGCGCACACACGCATTCTGTCAATTCCAGCGCACGGCCCAGATGTTTCAGCTTGCAAGTGCCAACGGATTAAAATTTCAGTCCATCACAAACACCCCTCATCGATAAACCGCGAGCATACAAAGTAATTTTTACGAAGGGCGCCTGGGTTCATAGCTAGGAGCGCAATACAATACGAACCAAAAGACAATAGTCTTAACAGCGTCCATGACACAGGTTTTGTTTGGGATAGAACGCGTAAACAAAAAAAAATGTGTCGTTACACCCGCCATCACCCGACACAGCCAAATAGTATGGTTTGTCACTTAAACAGAACGTGCCAATTCGTTACGAGTACAGCAACACCGATAGTGTGTTGAAGAGTAAATCCAGAACATTTACAATCTCAACAGCGAAGCAGCAGTCGTGATCTAGTCACTGCTGGATGAGTCTATGGGTCTCTATGTAGGTCTCGGGTCATCTATGTAAGTCTATGGATCAAGTGAAAGTGAGTCTATGGGTCTCTATGTAAGTCTTGGTTCATCTATGTAAAGTCTATGGGTCAAGTGAAAGTGAGTCTATGGGTCTCTGTGTAGGTCTCGGTTCATCTATGTAAGTCTATGGATCAAGTGAAAGTGAGTCTATGGGTCTCTATGTAAGTCTTGGTTCATCTATGTAAAGTCTATGGGTCAAGTGAAAGTGAGTCTATGGGTCTCTATGTAAGTCTTGGTTCATCTATGTAAAGTCTATGGGTCAAGTGAAAGTGAGTCTATGGGTCTCTGTGTAGGTCTTGGTTCATCTATGTAAGTCTATGGGTCAAGTGAAAGTGAGTCTATAGGGCAAGTGAAAGTGAGTCTATGGGTCTCTATGTAAGGGCAGTGGATGTGATTAGAGACAAGGCACGGAACAGAAGCTCGTGGAGGGAGAAGATCCCAGCAGCCCCTGCGACAGCGGGTTACTTTTTCGACGAACGAATCGTGAGCGCTCCGATTGATTTGAATCAATTACGGCCCAAATAGTTTACAGCTGCACAACTGCGTGTCATTTTACGATCAACGTTGGTGAACGTATGACAAAGACGTCGCCGCCACATCATTGACATTGAGACGTCGCCATCTCTCACGACACCCGCGCTGTTGACGATCCAACTGGCGCCCCGTGCAAGCATCGCCCCACTGCCTGCTGCAGGAACAAAGACATGGCGTGCACCCTCCTGGCTATACGAGCTCAACAACAACAGCAATAATAATACACAATATTAAAACTCTGCTCAGCTTCCGAGATCTGGTGAGATCGAGTGCATTCATTCCGGAGGTGATTTGGTAACAGGATGTAAGATAAAGATCCCCCGTAGGGCCTGTAACATACTGTTGGGGCAAATGCTGTTAGCGATTAGCACCTGTGCAGGCCGGCACTGCACACGAGCTGGCTTTGTCTCCCCAGTGGCGATATTTGCACGCCGCACCAGGTCCTCATTTAAGGCTGAGTCGACCTAGGTTCAGATGAACCCGGAACCTGTTGAGATAGACAGGGTGGCTCAAAGTCAGCACAGACGGGTTGATGATTACATCTGTTTTCCCAAATCACGTCGTGTTATTTCGATTACGTTAAAACTGATTTCACGAACGAAATTGAGGATTTATTTTAAGACGACAGGCGAGCAATCTTTGAAATGTATTCATTTATAAGGAGAAACATATAAATGAAGAACGGTAATAGATTAATTATACGTATTAAATTAAACATTAAACAACTAGGGGATGTTCGGGGACACCTTGGTGCCCCTCACAACCATTTACGGCACTCGGCCAGGAAAGTCACGGAAAAAAAGTTCACGCAAGCACCCGATGCTCCGTTTTGACCTTTTAAAATGAAACATCTTTGAATTGTATTATGTTTCGAATTAGATAATTGCATTTCTTCATTAAAAGCTTATATCATTTTACATCTGGGAAAACTTCATTGAAAAGGACATTCCGTGTGAATTTTCTCTCGTCGTTAAGTAGATGGCCTTGCCGTGGGTTCGGTCCGATGCGGACTTTCACCTGGTTGGGGATTGCGGGATCGAGATAAGGCGACATCGAGCTGCTGGCCGTGCGAGAAGACCGCCGTCTGCAGATCGATTCCAACGTGATCGAACGTCCGTCCCTGTGCCTGCGTCGTTCATGCAGGGGGCGCGTGTAGGTTTACAGCGCCCCCTGCATTTAACGACGGAAAGTGCAGCGTTCATCACAGGTAGATAAAGTTGTGCGCTTATGTAAGAGTACATGATAATAAGAATACACAATTCGGATGTAACTTGCTGACCTGCCCCTCCTGGACATCTGTGAGAGAGAAAAAAGAGCTTTATAGCTCATCGGATTCCCCCTCCTGTCTACATAAAGACTCCGATTCAAGTTCTCGTTACGTCACACCGTGCTTGCTGAGCGACTCAAAACCTGTTCAGGATCACTTCCCGGCACGGAATCGCCATCAGTCCGGGAATTGGCATTGCCCGTGTTCGGTCGGCAGCAGCAGGAATTGGTTTTTGTGGGCGAAATTTTGCGAACCAGTGTTTGCTAGATTGGTTCTAAGATGGAAAACTTTTTTTTTGTTACAACTGCTTCTTGTGTTGCGTTTAGTTTTGGTTTCCTTTCCCCCGGCACCTCCGTTTAGTGCGGTTGGCTACGTACGGTGCGACAACAGTTCAACATACACACGTACACTGCCCATAGACTTAACACTGGACCATAGATTCAACACTGCCCATAGACTTAACACTGGACCATAGACTCAGCACTGTCCATTGACTAAACACTGCCCATAGATTCAACACTGCCCACAGACGCAACACTGCCCATAGACTCAACACTGCCCACAGACTCAATCATGTCCATAGACTTAACACTGCTAATATACGAAACACTGCCCACAGACTCAACACTGCCCATTGACTAAACACTGCCCATAGACTCAACACTGCCCATAGACTTAACACTGCCCATAGACTCAACACTGCCCATAGACTCAACATTACCCATAGCCTCAACACTGCCCATAGACTCAACACTGTCCATAGACTCAACACTGCCCTCAGACTCAACACTGCACCATAGACTCAACACTGCCCACAGATTCAACACTGTCCATAGACTCAACACTGTCCATAGACTCAACACTGTCCATAAGCTCAACACTGTCCATAGACTCAACACTGTCCATAAGCTCAACACTGGTCATAGACTCAACACTGTCCATAAGCTCAACACTGTCCACAGACTCAATACAGAGAAGAAAAAAAACAGTTTTCATTATTTAATTCCTGCTTCCAGATCAGATCAGTTTCTGTAATAATTTTTTAGGTTTCATAAAAAATCTAATTATTGAATGCTTTGTTTGGAATTGCATTTGTGTTCGTGCCAGCCTACGTGATTTGTGCCTGTTTTACAGCGGCCTTGTTACCTCACGGTGACAGGCACTTTAGAAGTGTAAATTGTTGTAATTACTATTATCACAAACATCATCTCAAGCGCAGTGGATGACATCACGTTCTACAGACGTCTCAATGTCAATGATGTGGCGGCGACGTCTTTGTCATACGTTCACCAACGTTGATCGGAAAATGACCCGCAGTTGTGCAGCTGTAAACTATTTGGGCCGTAATTGATTCAAATGAATCGGAGCGCTCACGATTCGTTCGTCGAAAAAGTAACCCGCTGTCGCAGGGGCTGCTGGGATCTTCTCCCTCCACGAGCTTCTGTTCCGTGCCTTGTCTCTAATCACATCCACTGCCCTTACATAGAGACCCATAGACTCACTTTCACTTGCCCTATAGACTCACTTTCACTTGACCCATAGACTCACTTTCACCTGACCCATAGACTTACATAGATGAACCAAAACCTACATAGAGACCCATAGACTCACTTTCACTTGACCCATAGACTTACATAGATGAACCAAGGCTTACATAGAGACCCATAGACTCACTTTCACTTGACCAATAGACTTACATAGACGAATCAAGACCTACAAAGAGACCCATAGACTCACTTTCACTTGACCCATAGACTTACATAGATGAACCAAGACCTACAAAGAGACCCATAGACTCACTTTCACCTGACCCATAGACTTACATAGATGAACCAAGACTTACAAAGAAACCCATAGACTCCAATACTCTTATGTGATCCACAGACTTACGTAGAGACACGTAGACTCACACTTACACGATCTATAGAGACCAACAGACACTCACAGAGACCCACAGACTTACACAGAGACCCATAGACGCACATAGAGCTCTATAAACGTACATAGAGACCCATAGACTCACATGGGTTCTCCGTGTGAGTCTAAGGTTATCTCATTTCCATGGCTCGTCTAATTGTATCTCAGTTGTCTCCTTTCAACAAGAACTTAAAACCATATGGAGTGGTGACCTCTGTGACCTCAGGAATACGAGTAACCCCAGCTAAGGTTCCAACATCTACCCCTCCCTCCCTCCCTCCCTCCCCTCCCCATACCCACCCCTCCCCTACCCTCCTCTCCCGGATAGATGATTCCCAATATCCGTCTCGGTGAATTCTCATCTGTACCCTTTGAAGCCTCTCTTCTATCTTCGTCTTCGTTAAAGTCGCGCGCGTGAACAAATTAAATATTATCACCGTGTATGCGCGCACGCACGGTACCGCTAACGAGGATCGATCGAGCGCCGCACGGGCGTGACGCCGCGAGCTAACGACGTCGTGCGAACGGGACAGAGAGGAGACGAAACAAACAAATTCACGTCTGAACGTTCCCAAAAACGAGACGCCACAAAGCGGTGGGCGGGGGCTATCGAGGTAGCAGGCGGTGCAACTGTGCCGGAGCCTCCACCCAGAGGCGTCCCATACCCCTCCCCCGCCCCCCTCGGATACAGCGAATCGGGGCGATCGCCCTGGGCCCCGCGCTTTGGGGGTGGGTGGGGAGCGGCATGCACTTGGACGCAACGGTGTCAGATGTAGTACTTCCCGTTTAGTTTGAATGCGTCGGGGTGGTGGAAGCGGGGGGGGGGGGTGGGTGGGATTTTTCCGGGGGTCCCGCACCCCCAAACCCCCTTATGGTGGCCCCGTCTACTACACGGGTCTAGAGGGGGCTCAGGCGCTAGGGAGGGAAGGGGGGGGGGGGTGGGAAGGAAGTGGGGGGGGGGGGGGTTCGTCCCAGTGAACTCGTCGACACGAGGGCACCGCGCCAGTCCTGCGTGGGCGTCGTGACTGCTTGGAGTCGGAGCGCGACTATTGAGCAAGGCTGGCACGGCCCGGTTTTATTCATTCGGGTTTTAATCGGTTTTTATATTAAATCGGAGCACCTGGATCCTGCCCAAATCCGGTTTTATTAAAGTTAAGTCGGGATTTCAGTCGCACGCACCCATTAGCGGCGTTCGGGCCGGGGAAACGAGCCCAGCCGCCGTGCGCGCCCAGCCAGTCGACGACCCGCGCAAGTAGCAGCTCTACTTGGAGTACACACAGTTCAAGATCGCGGCGACGAAGAGGAAGACGCACAAATCCTTTCGCTTTCAGCTCCTGGCCAAGCGGAGGAAGACCCCTCGCTAGAGCGGTGGCTGACCGACGGCAGCGACTATCCCGCGCTCCAGAAGATCAGCCATCAAACTGGTTCAGCATGGCCACGTCGACCGCCTGCCGCTGCTGCGTCTGAGCGAAACTTCTCGACGATGGGATTTATCCCATTCCAAGTTGAGGAACAGCCTGGCGCCCAGCACAGCCGAGAAGCTCGTCTTCATTAAGTCGAACCTCAACGCGTTCTACGGCTACACGACGGCGACAACAACACCGAGTCCAGCGGCGAGAGCGACGGCGAAGACGACGCAGCGGCAGACGACGACAACGAGGAGCAGGATTGAAGTGTGCACGAGACGCCGATAACAAAAACCAGGTTTTAATCGGCAAAATCGGGTTTAATTCCATTAAAACCAATAACCCGATTTGTCGGGCAAAAAAAAATCGGGTTTTTCCCACCCTTGCTCTTGAGGCCACCGCGAGTCATCGTCGGACGCCCAAGGGGAGAGAATTTTAAGTGACCCCAGAATCCATCTCAATCCCCGCGTCCGCCCTGGACTCGAGTAATCTCTTATTTGGCCATCGATCGCCCGCGCGCGCATGCCTGTGTGTGCGTGTTTCTGTGTGTGTGCCTGTGTGTGTGTGTCTGTGCATTGCCCTTGCAGTACACACAGACAACTCGTCATCTCCAAGGGGTTTACACCTGGTAATAGAGATATATGTATAGAGACAGGGCAAAGCAATTAATGTAAGTCATCATCAAGGTGCGCCTCCATCTAAAGAGGGTCACTGGGAGAGAGATACAACGCCACTGCTATCGCACTGAGAGTCCGGGAGAGGAAGACGTCGAGTTAGGATGAACGCGCGCAGGCTAAAGACGCACAGTTCCTGGCGGCCAAGTTAAGCGACGCGGGGCTCGGGTTCGACACGTGACTAAGAGGGTCAACGTTGGAGCAGCCACGGGAGAATGGAACGAGCGCCCAGAGGACGCTCCCCTTTGGGGGGGAGATGGAGCGATTAAATCAGCTCGTGTGCAGGAGGTGCTAGGCGGACCATTACATCGCAATGAGTCGTAGTAATCATTATGCTGTCGAATTGTAACGGCTGTGCCACAGCTGCACAGCGTTCGCTCCTCTCTCTCTCGTACAGAGAGGGGAGAGGACGACTCAGAGAGAGGGAGGACGACTCAGAGCTAGAGGACGACTCAGAGAGAGAGAGATAGAGAGGACGACTCAGACAGAGGGAAAGAACGACTCAGAGAGAGAGATGGGACGACTCACAGATAGAGATTACTACTTAGAGAAAAAGGACGACTGAGAGAGAGAGAGAGGGGATGACTCAGAGAGAGAGAGACGACTTCTCAGAGAGGTTGGGGACGACTCAGACACGCGGGGAGGAACTACGGACGAGCGGGAAGGCGGCAGCACCATGAGCGAGGCAGTGAGCCAGCGCCAACTATTACCCAAGCTCTGCAATCCTCTATAGATGATGATGATGATGATGCCAATCAATGAGTGTTTACTTGCGGAAGGAAACGGGAGCACCCGGAGAAAACCCACGCGTGCGAGGGGGCAACGCTCTATCCCACACGTATGGAACAGATGGAGTCCACATTTGATGTACGGCTCCTCCTCGTCGTGTCACGGGAAGGGAGTTCCACAGCGCATCTCTGTGTGATCCACCAACGCTCGCTGCCGCTGCTTCCACAGTGCTGGATTACAGGCAGGCACGTGCACGAGGCGCCACTGGTGGTGGCTTCGGGAGGTGTTAATCCAGCAGTGGATTGACCATGGTTGCTGCTGCTGACGATGATGACGGTGCTTCGCGTTGTTCGTCTGGTAAAACACAAATCCATATCAAACTAATCGTGATAAAATGAAATAAAACCCTTAACCGTTGGTTAAGCGTGAGATAAGTCGTAGTTTTGGAGGGCAGGGGGGGTAATGAGTCGGGAGAGATCGCAATTCCCCACGTGATAAATCCACGGGAAATCAACGCTGATCGATATTCGGTGGTTCGGGGTCAGCCGTGTTTACGATGGGGTCAACCGGCAAACGGAATGAGGCTGCCGTTGCTCAAACTTCACGAGTAAACGAGGGGCTCAGGCCGACACTAAATTATTTTATTTAGTTTTATCACGTAAGGCCCCACTGAGCGATACAGCTCCTCTTTAGAAGCGACCATGGGTATCGCAAACGATAGCCCCACGAAGCGGCTTATCGTGCGGAAATGTTTAGCAGCAAAGTGATCTAAACGCGTGCCGTTGATTCTAAACGTGGCGGTGCGGGGGAGGGGGGGACCGGAGATCAAGAAGAAAAATCGATGCGACCAGGGGAGAGAAAGAGACAAGCAAACTCCAAATCTACAGGCGTTCAGAGTCGGGATCGAACCTACGCACCTCTTGCACACCAGGAGCGGTATTTCCTGGGCTGGGAAGAAATGTGAGGTTCCTTCGGCAGCAGCAGCAGCAGCATCAAAATCATCGTTTATTATTTATACCACGTCTCCCACGCTGTGTCAACCATGGATACGGTTCCTGTCAACTTCGCTCCTTGATTCCTCCACCAGTGAAGAAGACTCAGTCTCTAGCAGCCACCGACTGTTTCGTCTCATCCACCACCCTGTGTCCACACACCACGACGAGCAACACCGCAGGCTACAAACAATGTCCTCACCCACTCTCACCTGCTCGCTCATCTGTGCACTCATAGACCCACTCCTCGACTCGCTCGGCCACCCACTCGCGCCATCAGATCGCTCACTCGCTCGCTCGCTCACACACTCACCCACCACATCACTCACGCACTCACTCACCCACTCACAACTCTGCAGGCCGTAACACTCCTCTGTCTGCTTCTCCCCTCGCACCGCTCCACTTCGCGATTCCACTCCCATCGTTCGTCACCCCTCCCCACCTCGCTCTATGCGAGAAACGAGTTACACTCTAGTATATTACAATGTTTGACGGCGCCGTTTGTTGCCGGCCGCTCGGCATTGTCGACAACTGTTGTGCCTGTGCTCAGGTGGCCGTGTAGAGCTACAAAGATTAACAAAGATTAATAACTTATACTCTGACTATCGTCGTTTATTAAGGAGGGGGGGGGGAGCCTTCCCGACTCACCGCAATCCCGATTTTACTCGAGCCCGGCTTGGAGAGGTTTTTGCTACGCACTCCACATGAGCTACTGGAGGAGGAGGGGGGGGGGCAAGGGGGGATGGAACTCACCGGAGCGAGCAGTGCACCACGCTGTGTCGGAGGGTGGTCCCTCGAAGGACGCCGCAGAACGACGTCTGAAGTCACTTTCAACCCAAAGTCTCTTTAGCCACATGAGGTGCACCCTGCTTTTAGACGCCCTGCCAAAAAAAAAGTGTTGGTCGGACGTCGATTAAACGGAGATGCTTATTTCTCTCGCCTGGAATGAGCTTAAATGCATCTTTATTTTTTGTATCTGATGGGTTTTCTTCATGAAGTCGACAGCTGGGCTACCCGATTCTTCCACGCAGCGATTGCTCTACCTGGTATCGGTTCGATTTCTCGACTACCCGCGGATAACACCGAGAGAGTTGGAGGAAAGTATCACCCCCAATTTCTCACGTGCGCCGCTCGACGGCAGGTGATGGGCGGGGCTTGGTGATGTCACAAGAAGTCACGTCACACTGGGGGCGGTTTGTGTGAGCGGTTGCCATTGGAACACAAACACGTGCTCGATTATGATTATTATTATTGTAATAATAAGTAGTACTCTTATTTTACCAGCAAATTCTCATTGAGTCTTAATACTTTCTTTTCAGGAGGGATCCTGCCAGGTTTCCGCAATAGGAGGCGATGTTACTGCCCCTCTGTGCAATCCTAATCGAATTGTTTGCGATGCAGTTTGTCAGCATTTGGATGTTTAAGGCCGAACACAAGGTGCATTGTATGGAGGAGGTTTTGATGAGCTGTGGCAAGAGAACCCGGGGAAAGCCGTGCAGAACAGGGGGAGAACATACGGACTTCACTCACGTGCTCACTCGTCACGCACACTTCACGCTGCAGAGCCGCACCTCCGATTCGCAACGCTGGCTACGTACGGTGCGAAATACGTTCAACGTACATACATAGAGAACAGGGGGAGAACATGGAAGTTCCACACAACCTCACACATACTCACTCGCTCGCATGCTCACTCACACTCCCGCCGAGCAGGGGAAGAAGATTCAAACTCCAACAACAACCGCCATTTGCCACTAGGTGGCGGTGACGTCACCACGACGCTTGTGCCAGGCGATGTGCACCTTGAGGCCACGTAAAGTGTCGAAAGCCCTATAGCAGGAGGTCACGGGGCAGACCCAGATGCCACGGGTCGACTGACTGAGATAACTGGCTGATGCACCACCTGTGCCCCCTACTGTGCCAACTTGCTGCGCTTTAGCCACCCGGCGCTCCACTCGTTGTTGTGAGCGTCGGCGCTGCGCTACGAACCTGGCGACCCGAGTTCGATTCCCGCTCACGGCCAACACCCATTAATGATTATCTGAACCGGTCCTGGGCCTCTTCTAGGTCGACTCAGCCTCAAACGAGTACCTGGTGCGGTGTGTTATTAAACATCGCCACACGGGAGACGAAGGCGGCCGGGCGTGGTGCTGGCCACCCACCCCCTCGTGTGCCGTGCCGGCCTTCATAGTTGCCACTCGTTAACAGCACTTGCTCCAACAGTCTGTTACAGGCTACACGGGAAACCTTTGTCTTTGTTTCGTAATGATCGATCGATGAACGCAAGCGAAGACATACACAGGTCATCTATGGATTTTGGACAATGATGAAAAAAAACCAGTCGCAATAACGCAACTCAATTCTCTCTCAAGCGAGTTTCCACCGCGCAAACTGAACCCACGAACATTTACACCACGGCTGCACGCTATCGCGCGTGCGGTCTAACACATTGTTTCGTCGAATTGTAACTATTTGTTCTGTTTCGCGATGATTTACCAATATGTATTCAGTTCCCGCCTTACTAAACAAAAACCACGCCCCAGCGAGATGGGGTGGTAACGCCGTCTGTTGCAAGTCCCTGGAACCGCGACCGAACAAGACCCCCCCCCATCACCCCCTCTCCCCTCACTACCCCCCCCCCCCTCCTCCGGCTTGGTGCTATCGCGTAGCGCAACTGTGGCAAGGCAGACCGATGCGTCGAGTGGAGTGGCTGCCTGGGTCTCTTGCTCCCTCTCCCTCTCGCTCTCTCGCGTGCTGCTACTCCGCTGTTGCATCCTCGTAGGCCTGACGCTTGGGCGACAACGCAGAGGGTGACAGGCTGCCTGCCTGGCTGGCAAAGCTCTCGACTCGTTGACCGAGTTTGTCCGTTTCGTCTCGAAGCCCTTCGAACCGCTCAGACCTTTGACGCCCTGTGACCACCCCACCCTCACCCCGCAGGTACCGAGTCCTATCGGCGCCGGTGTTTGCAGCGCTTCCAGCCACGCCGCGGTCTTTGTAAGTACGCGGAGCTGTTTGCGAGTGTCCACAGTGCAGCGAATGTGGTGTCGCCGCAGCGTAACTCGACGCGATTGTCATCTTCGGTGAAAACCGCGTGCGTGACCTTACAAGGAAACGTATATAGTCCGGCGACGTTTCGGGCTATAGCCCTTTTTGTCCTTCCCCCGCAACTCCGATTGACACGGTTGGCTACGTACGGTGCGAAAGAAATTCAACACACATGCATCTCAAATTGTTGGAGTCTGCAAGGCTCTTTTTCTTTCTCAGGAGCACAGCGTAACATGTGCTATGAAGAAGGGCTGTTGCCCGAAACGTCGCCCGTTATTTACGTTTTGTTCCCCTTTAATGTCACACCCACAGCGTTATTATTGACCAATGTATTTTGTCGTTGTTGCTGTTAATCGTGATTTGCGCACCGCTGACAAACGCAGCAGTATCAGTAACATGGCCCAAGCGTGTGTGTTTAATACCGCAGCAGAGTGCCACAGGGCAACAAGGGCCGAGAGTCGCGCCGCAGCCGCAAGGTCAGATTCAGAGCGCCTCCAGGTCATCGCTGGGCTCATTCCGCCACCGAACCGCTTGCAGACGCCGACTCGGACGCTGACAGCCGCAAAAACGGCGTTCGGTGATAGCGAATCGTAAAAAAAAAAAATAGCGCCTCGCCCCCCTTCCACGCACGTCCTTGGACACATTTGAGCTGCGTTTCGAACTCAGCATGGGAAATGTCAGGGCCCCCGTACGCCGGCTTAATTATGAGCCGTGCACAAAGGAACACGTCGCCTGTTATATAAGGCCACACGCGCGCGCCCTGTTGACGTGTCGTCCGTGGTGCTTTGCTGCAACCAAATGCCAACGCTAATCTACGATTAGCGCGGTTGGCCTACGTGCGTTCAACGTACGTACACACGGCCATCGCTTAAGCCACGTGCTGTATATCCACAGCTAACTTATCAATACATCCACTGCTGCCACAACTCCTCCGCATTGAAATGTGGTGCCCAAAGTGTTTACAATAACCTACGCCACCATCGCTGGTGATTGTGAGTTGTTGAAGATGGGATGGTGGAGAGAGGATGGAAGGGGGGGGGAGAGATGGAGAGAGGAACAAGAGCAATCTAAGTTACTGTAAAATGCCACGTGCTTGGCAGAATGGGAAATGAGGGTGAAAATTAATAAGTTACATAACATAGAGCGGACGATGGTGTGTGTTGAAATCTGGAGATTACACGATGATGTATTATCGCCGCTTGACACTGGTGAGAGCAGGTGTCTTCTGCAGGTTCCTTCCGAAAGCAACTAGATTAAAGACACGTCTTCTGGAAGACGAATGTCTCATTTTGGATGATACGACGCATTTTCCGATTGTCGAATTTAAAATACAGCGACAAAAGATGTCCCTTATTAGGTGGAGAATACGGCAAAATGAGAACGGCTTCAGTTACTTTTCGTATTCACGCCACTTATTGCGCTCGGCGATCGCGTTAAAGGGTTGGCAATGCTCCGGTTTTGCGGCTACGTGCATGGCGTGTGACGTATGTATGTTGAACTTCTTTCGCACCGTACGTAGCCAACTGTTGCTAATCGCAGGTGCGGGGGGTGGACAACAAACTGAACACAAAAAAGCAGTTCTAAAGAAATTAGTTTTTGCTTTCGATTTAAAGGCGCGTAGCTCCAATGGCTTCCTGATATCGGAAGGAAGAGCGCGTTCCAGACGGCCGCAGAAGCGCATCTGAAAGCGCGCGATGCGGTGGGCTGCCTCTGTTCGACGGGAAGCCAAAAGTCCCTGCTATAAGGATGACATCATCAACATCACCTCGGCCGCAAAGGATTTTCATTTAGAACAGTTGTTTCATGCTTTAATTCACGTACTGCTGTTTTTTTATATATAGTACCATGCATTGAGCAGCCCTGAGTAAACTTACGTGCGACTTGAGTCGCCCGTTGGGTATGACATGAGGGGCACGGCTCGGCTTCTGCAGTGTGAGAAAATAAAAAAAAAAACAGCAACCTGGGGTCTCCTTAGCCGTGCCGGGCTGGTTGGGCACGGCCCGGGCACGGTTATGCCAGTGGGAGAGAGAGCTCAGACTGCCCTGGTTAAGAAGGAATAGAGGGCATCATCAGTGTGTGTGTGTAGTGGGTAATTTGTGACAAACTACCTCAGGGCGTGAGGACCTTGCCCTACGCACAGCTGGCCAGCGGTCCTCTCACTGCCTCGTGAGTATCTAGGGAGAGTCAAAGTCTAAGGGAGTAAACCCCTACAGAAAATCAGGAGTGGGGCCCCTTGGGCAGTTCTGTGATGCACAGCGGCACATCCCCGGCAGCCCCTGTAGCCAAGCTGGTGCCAAACGTCGTGCTACGCAGTCATTTGGACCTCACCAGCAAGGCCGAGAGGGGGATCCTGACGCATGGGCAACCCAGGATTTCCATAGTAACCTGCCCAGGCTTTGCGCCAACAAGAGATGCAAGAATGAGGAGAGGACACTCTTTGGCCACCTAATCACGGCCAAGAATCACGGTTGGCAGCAGTCACGAGTGATGTGCTCATTTTGGATTGGCGTAAAAAATTGGCGCCACGGGTTCCCATCGTTGGTGGGAGAGGTCATTGCACCCCGATGGATAGCTACCGCCCACCTCAAGCTGGGCAGCCCCCGGCCAATAATGTGCTTTCCCGCCACGGCTCAGCTGCTCCAATGGGTGCTTGGGGCTTATGGTTCATCACCAGACAAGTGGGCTGCAACACCTGCACCAGACAAAAGCAAAACAAAACGAAAGAAGGTTCCAGCCCTTCATTTTGCAAGCTGGAATGTACGTACAGTGTGTCCTGGCCTCTTCGAAGATCTATTGCAGATTGAGGACATCTGCAAGACCGCAGTTATGGACAGGGCGCTGGCTAGACTCCATCTGCATATTGCAGCACTGAAGGAAACCCGACTTGCTGGTAGTGGCTCACTTCTAGAGAGTGACTACACTTCCGACTGTCAAGGCAAAGAGCAGAACGAACCAAGGCAACGTTTTGTTTGGTTCACCGTTAAAACACACTCCTTGGCATGATATGACCTCCAACCGCAGGCTTCAAGTGGATTCTGCTCATGAGACCACTTACTGCTTCTGCCCATGTAAACATCCCTAGTATCTACGCCCCAACACTCGACTCACCTCCGGAGATTCACGACCAGTTTCACAATATCATTCCCAAAATCCCCAGCTCTCAGCACATGTTTCTGCTCGGAGACTTCAATGAAAGGGTTGGGGCTGAACACAACGCATGGCCACGGTTGCCTTGGCCATCATGGCATTGGAAAATGAATGCCAGCGGCCAAAGTCTACTGGAGCTCTGCTCTTACCACAATCTCTGTATTATGAAACCCTGACATAAAGTGTCACGGAAACATCCAAGGTCTCTCAATTGGCACCAACTGGAACTCGTCATCACCCGACAAGCCTTCCACAACTCAGTCCTTATCACACGCAGCTCCCACAGTGCATTCTGTGACATCGATCACTCACTGACATTCAGCAAGGTCAGACTCAGCCCCACAAAGATACACAACCTCAAACAAAGGCACGACCCACGCATTAACTCTGCCAAGACCTCCCTCCCAGAGCTCATTCAACCATTCCAACACGGCCTTGAGCAGCTCCTACACGACACACCAGATGGAAGTGTGGAGACAAAGTGGACGTACATCAGAGATGCCATCTTCAATGCAACCATCAATACCTTCGGCAAGCAGACAAGGCAGAACACGGACTGGTTTGAGGAAGACATGGCTTTATTGGAACCGATCCTCCAGACCACAGACCAAGCTTACGGTGCGCCTTAAGTACAAGTAAGCCCCAAGTACAGGATCATTAAGGACTCTGAAAGCTGTCCACAGTGCAGCTCAAACGACCACCAGACGCTCTGCCAACAACTACTGGCTGAACCTCAGCAGTCGGATCCAACTCACCTATGACACTGGCAATGACCATGCCATGCATGAAGGCATCAAGAGAGCCTTTGGTCCAAACCTCAGAAGGACTGCCCCCCTGAAATCCAGCTCAGGGACCACCATCACTGATAAGCAAGAGCAAATGGCCAGGTGGGTAGAGCAGTACTCAGAGCTCTTCTCAGGAGACAACGGAGTATCAGAAGCTGCCCTTGCTGCTGTAAAGCCCCTACCAACCATACACGAACTGGACAATGTTACAACCTTGAAGGATCTTGACAACGCCATCAACTCACTAGCCTGTGGCAAGTCCCTTGGACAGAACGACATCACACCCGAGGTACTGAAATGTGCGAAACCCAGCATCCTAACAAAACTCCACAAACTCCTCTGCCAGTGTTGAGAATAAGGAGCAGTGCCTCAAGACATGAGAGACTCCAACATCACCACCCTATACAAAAACAAGGGTGACCGTGGGGACTGCAATAACTACCGTGGCATCTCCCTGCTGAACATCGTGGGGAAAACATTTGCCCGTGTGGTCCTCAGCAGGTCGCAGATACTAGCTGAGAGGACATATCCTAAGGCACAGTGTGGCTTCAGAGCAGGAAGGTCCACCATTGACATGCTCTTCTCTTTGCATCAGCTACAGGAGAAATGTTGCGAACAGAGAATGCCCCTGTACTTGGCATTTATTAACGTAACAAAGGTCTTTGACCTCGTCAGCAGGGGAGGCCTCTTAAAACTCCTGAAAGTGATTGGCTACCCACCTAAGCTTCTGGCAGTCATCTCCTCTTTCCATGACAGCATGAAAAGAACAATACAGCACAGCGGCACCACCTCAGAGTGATTTCCTATACCCAGTGGTGTTAAGAAGGGGTGCATGCTTGCCCCAACACTGTTTGCCATCTTTTTCTCACTTATGCTCACACATGCCTTTGAGACAGCAGAAGAGGGAGTCTTTCTCCTTTCAAGATCTGATGGCAAACTCTTCAACCTTGGTCGTCTCAGATCCAAAACCAAAGTCCTCATCAGAAAACTCCTATTCGCTGATGATGCCACGCTGACAGCTCACACAGAACAAGGTCTGCAGACACTAGTCAACCAGCTTGCCAATGGCTGCAACAACTTTGGCCTGACAATCAGTCTGAAAAAGACCAATGTCATGGGCCATGATGTCAGAGACACCCCTTCTATAAACATTGGCAGCTGTTCAAAAGTTCACCTACTTGGGTTCCACCATCACCTGCAATTTGTCCCCTGTCACAGAGATTGACAAGTGCATTGGGAGGGCGTCTACAGCTATGTTCACATTGGCCAAAAGAGTGTGGGAGAACAAATCCCCAACTCTCAACACCAAAGTACAGGGGCACTGGGCATGTGTCCTGGGAAGATCGCACTCCCAACACCTCAGTCCTCAACATGGCCAACATTCCCAGCATGTACTCTCTACTCAGTCAAAGGCACCTGAGATGGCTTGGACATGTGTGCCGCATGCAGAACACCCAAGGATGCCTTGTACAGCGAGCTGCCACCAGGCACACGATCCCCTGGTCGCCCAGTCCTGCTACGTCAAGAAATAGCAACAAACTCCTCTGTAGCTGCCGCCGCATTCACTTGCAATTGCTGTGGCAAGGATTGCCATTCAAGGATTCGCCTACTAAGTCATTCTAGGCGCTGCAAAACCCCACAGCTGACCTCGTAAGGCGCAAAGTAATTGTCTCTCGAGATACACAGGCCTATTCAGTTCGTGTGTAGGGGGCGGCGGGGGGGGGGGGCATTCCAGTGTTGGCAGTGTGTTTTTTCCCAGGCGTCAGAGAAAAACTAAACGAAATAAAACGAAGCAATCAAAGAGAGAGAGAAAAACCCCCAAGGCCGTTGGCATTCAGGGCGTCTAGAGATCTCATTTGGTAAAACCAGCAAAAACCTTCAACTGTGGGCAGGCATAAAGCTGTACGAAGCATCGTGGTCACCTGCGGGGATGGATGGATTAACTCATAAAGAGCGCTCTTTCATATCTTAGGGGCCGTCCATAAATGACGTCACGCGATTTTTGACGATGTTTGACCCCCCCCCCTCGTCACACGGCGTCACAAAAAGTCAGACCATCCCCCCCCACCCCCCTGCACTCTGATCTTGTAGGAGAAAACATTCATTAAAAAGTCTATTTAATTAAGTAGAACGTGTTATCTATATTTATTTAAAGCTGCGCATTTTAATGTGACGTCACATTTCTCACCCCCCCCCCTCTCCTCGTCACGCATCGTCACAAATGTCTGACCCTCCCCCCCCCAGGTGAGTGACGTCATTTATGGACGTCCCCTTACCTATAAACGTCATTTTTTTGTCTGGCTGTGTGTGTGTATGTGCATGTGCCTTCCTCGTAACGCGTTTAACTGACAAACTATTTTGTTAATGTTTTAACAAAGTACACAGACACAACAAACTAATGCCCCGGATGAACAATTGGTATTTGTTTTTTGGCAAGAAAATCACACTTTGTAACAATGTAGGCTGATATTCTTTGCTCTTTCGGTAAAGTCACGTTGAAGGGAAACAATAACATAATAAAATATACATAAAACAACAATAGTGAGATTTTTTATTGTTTTATATATATTTTATTATTTTATTGTTTCCCTTCAACGTGACTTTACCGAAAGAGCTAAGAATATGAATTACTGCAGTCACGAAAGCTTTAAATAAAAATTTAACGTAGGCTCATCTTAATGATAACATTGAGCGCATCTGCGCATGCGCGGAACTGCTCACTCGCGGTTGCCCCTAGCAACGCAAACAAACTTGATGGGCGACTTTGACGGGAGGGAGGTCCTCTCGCGTTCAAGACTTGGTCATTTTTGTTTTTTGCGCAACAACAAAAAAAAACAGTGCCAAAAATGGGAAGACAAAAAAAAATCGAACCTCTTCAGGACAATTAAAAACAAAACACCACACACACAAAGAGAATTTAACTGTGTCGAGACAAAATAAACGGTGGAGGAGCTGCGACTGTCTCAACGGCAAAACAATCAATGAAGTCAGCACGAGCTGAGGAAACTAGAGAGCAAGCCAGCATTGAAACAAGCCAGAGACTGGACAGTCACTGCTGCGGAAGAACAGGCTGAGAAAAATCCTGAACAGTGTCACGTCCTCCTCCACCCCGCACGCCAATGTGTGCAGTTACTACTATAGAGGCAGTAGATACCACTGTAGAGTCAGTAGATACGACTATAGAGTCAGTAGATACTACTATAGAGTCAGTAGGTACTACTATAGAGTCAGTAGATACTACTATAGAGTCAGTAGATACTACTATAGTCAGTAGATACTACTATAGAGTCAGTAGATATTACTATAGAGTCAGTAGATACTACTATAGAGTCAGTAGTTACTACTATAGAGGCAGTAGATACCACTGTAGAGTCAGTAGATACTACTATAGAGTCAGTAGATACTACTATAGAGTCAGTAGATACTACTGTAGAGTCAGTAGATACTACTATAGAGTCAGTAGATATTACTATAGTCAGTAGATACGACTATAGAGTCAGTAGATACTACTATAGAGTCAGTAGATACTACTATAGTCAGTAGATACCACTGTAGAGTCAGTACATACTACTATAGAGGCAGTAGATACTACTGTAGAGTCAGTAGATACTACTATAGAGTCAGTAGATATTACTATAGTCAGTAGATACGACGATAGAGTCAGTGGATACTACTATAGAGTCAGTAGATACTACTATAGAGTCAGTAGATACTACTATAGAGTCAGTAGATATTACTATAGTCAGTAGATACTACTATAGAGGTTGTAGATACTACTATAGAGGTAGTAGATACTACTATAGTCAGTAGATACTACTATAGAGGCAGTAGATACTACTATAGAGGCAGTAGATACTATTATAAAGTCAGTATATGCTACTAGAGTCATTAGATACTACTATAGTCAGTAGATACGACTATAGAGTCAGTGGATACTACTATAGAGTCAGTAGATACTACTATAGTCAGTAGATACTACTATAGAGTCAGTAGATACTACTATAGAGTCAGTAGATACTACTATAGTCAGTAGATACGACGATAGAGTCAGTAGACACTTCTATATAGTTAGTAGATACTATTATAGAGTCAGTAGATACTACTGTAGAGTCAGTAGATACTACTATATTCACTAGATACGATTATAGAGTCAGTAGATACTACTATAGAGTTAGTAGATACTATTATAGAGCCAGTATATACTACTGTAGGATCACTAGATACTACTGTAGAGTCAGTAGATACTTCTATAAAGGCAGTAGATACTATTATAGAGGTAGTAGATACTACTATAGAGTTAGTAGCTACGACTGTAGAGTCAGTAGATACTACTATAGAGGCAGTAGATACTATTATAAAGTCAGCATATGCTACTAGAGTCATTAGATACTACTATAGAGTCAGTAGATACTACTGTAGAGTAAATAGATACTACTATAGAGTCAGTAGATACTATTGACTCTATTGTACGTATGGTGTGTAGGTATATATGCCTACAAAATACACATAAATTGGGTGGGTTAAAACATTTTCTAATGGGGGGGGTTGACATTTTTTAGAAACCTTTTAGGATCAACTTTTTACCCCTCACTCTCTATAACTTTTTGATTCAGGACTTCTGAAAGGCTCTTATAATTTTGTTGGCGGACAAATGGCCATACAAACGGAACGCTGTGCTTATATAATATCTTAGTATTTCTTAAGAAAAGGCAAGTTTTTAAATATACATATATTTTTCCCCGGGCAGAGCCGGGTGCTTCCTGCTATTGTAACTTCTAAAAAAAAACAAGCCACCAACGACAGTGAAACATTGTGAAATGTTATTTTGCGATAGAAAAATAGGTGGTTTCTGCTGAGATTTACGGTTGTGTTCAGTTTATTGCCCTTCCCCCGCACCTCCAACTAGCACGGTTGGCTATGTACGGTGCGAAAGAAGTTCAACATAGATACACATGAACGAGATAAACTGCAGGGAGGGAGGGAGAGGAGACATGTGGTTGATTTTTCCCGTTGAGGGTTCAGCACCACGTGGCTTCCCAACGGGGGTCCCGCCTACGGTGAGTCCTCGTTTAACGCGGTAGATGCGTTCCTGGAAACTCAGGAACGTGTTCCCGCATTACAACCGCGCATGTTCCGCGTTATAAAGGCGCGCGATCCGCGTTATAACGGCAACGCGTTCCCGGTTATAACAGCAGCGCGTTATAGCAACAGTGCGTTATAACGGCAGCACGTTCACCACGTTATAATGGCCGCGCATGTTCCGCATCGTGTGAAAATTGGTCCCTGTTGGTAGAGCCGCGACTGTCGCGAAAAACCGCATTGCAAGCGCGGACACCGCACGCCGAGCGAGAAGTTAAAAAATAACCACTTTCATCTTGTCCCACCTGATGACGATCGAAACTTCGTGATCTATTATTTTTCTTCCTACGTGACTTGACGGAAAGAACCAAAGGGTAGGGACCATATTCCCAAATATGCTTTGAGCGGGGCTCGTCGCTCGTGCGTCAAGGGCAACCCGCTCGAGGCCAGTGTGGATGTTCCATACAAAGACAAAGATCCCACCCCGCTCTCCTCCCGTATAGCCTGTAAAATACTTTTTGGGGCAAATGCCGTTTGCGAGTAGCAACCTATGAAGGCCGGCACGGCGCGCGAGGGGGTGGGTGGCAAGCACCATGCCCGGTCGCCTTTGCCTCCCGTGTCGCGATGGTTTACACACCGCACCAGGTACTCATTGGCTGCTGAGTTGACCTAGGGGAAGTCCAGGACCGGTTCAGATTATCGTCACTGGTGGCCGTGAGCAGCAATCGAACTCACAGGGCACACACGCACTGTACTTCCCCATTTGAATTTTACTGATGAAAAATGTAAAGTATTTTTAGTTTTCTGGGAAGATATGTCATTGTGAATTCCATCTATTCCGCTTTTCTCCAACACACACACACGTGGGCGGCTACGCGGGCTCTGTCTCCGATGCGTGTCGTTCGGAACGATGTCTGACGTTTCGCTCGCACGTGCAGTGACCTTCCTTAGGTGCAGCGCGCGGCGCAGCCCGACGGGCACATCGTTGAGCTATGCATGTATGTTGAACTTCTTACGCACCGTACCTAGCCAGCCGTGCCAATCGGAGGTGCGGTGTGGGGGTGCGAGGCGGTGCGGCAGGGGGTGGGGTGGGGGAGAAGGACAAACAACTCTTGGCACCTCAATCGCGAACAAACCTGTGCGGCTGTGTAACCTCTTTGAGTGCGTGTGAGGGCCGTTGCTCACCCCTCCCCGCCACCCTCCCCACACTTCAACGCTGAGTGGGCCCTCAAAGGGGAGCATTCCGATGCGCCGTTGACAATCGTGGCCGCACTCTTGGGAGGGCTGCATGGGCGATTGGCACCACCGGCGTTCGCAAATCGACGCAGAGAGTGCCAATACAAAGAAACCCCATCGATGCGTTGCCTCCTGTGCCGTGCTCACCACTGGCCAATCCTCTCCCTTCCCCTCTCCCTGCTCCCGCGTGTTCGTTCAATTACCTGCACGGCGATTAGCACAGGTGCCGAGTGAGCGAGGTATATAGCGCAAGGTCGCGTGTTCAATATTTGCTCCAAAAGGTGCACGTTGGTTCCGACGTGGCCGCGCGCTCTCTGGCGCGACACGGTAGTTGGAACTTTTGAGCCGAAACGATGTTGCGAAAAGCGGGGTTTTTTTTTCATTCTCGTGTTTTTGTTTTGTTTTGTTTCGTTTGTTGCTCGAATAAACAGCTCGCGTTTGCGCTTGGTCGCGCGACAAACATCGACGAAGAGTGCGCGTCCTCGCTGGCACGAAAGCGTTGCTTTGCGTAATCAGGGGGCGTTGTGCGCGGCGCAATTTGCGCCCTAAAAGTGTTTTTTTTTCTTCTTCTTCTTCTCAAACAGCGAACTTGTTGCAAAATGCCCAAGCGGCTCAAGAGGTTTTTTGCCCAGTGCCGGGCCAGCGGTGTGCTCGTTATAAACTTAGCAGATAATACGGAAGAGACCCTTCACAGATCTCCGTCACTTCGGGTAAATATAGAAAAAGTCAGGGGTTTATTTAATTTATTTTCTTCCTACGTGACGTTACCGAAATAACCAAATAGTTTATTTAACAATTAACCTTTTTTTCCAAAACACAAGGAGGGATCAAATTATATAAGTGACGACGTTGCGTGGCAATGCCCCTTCTTCATAGCACAAGAAGGGGCATTGCCCGAAACGTCGGCGACTCTATGTTTGTGTTTTTTTTTGTATTTTAAGGTCACGCAACGCGTTGAGTTACGCTGCGGAATGATCACATTAATTGCGCAACACGCACGGTATTTATAATTCGCCCGTTGGAGAGTCTGTCTGTTACTCAGCGGCTGATACTAATCGTGCGACTGTGCCTATGGCAATTTAAAATAAAATAAAACTGGTCAATCGGAAAACATTTTGTAAATGTATATGACTTGCATCAGGCCCACCTGGTGTTTAGTGCAATTTCCTAACTCGTATGAACTATCTCTCTCTCTCTCTCTGGTCTCTGTTGATGTGCTACGTGGCGGAGGGCCTTTACCTAAAACGTCGCCGATTTTTTTCCCTTTCAAGGCCACAAAGTTCTGTTGACGAGTGTGTTGGTTTTATTATTATTATTATTCTCATTCATTGTCCATTTTAAAGGGTTTTTTTTTTTCTCGGGTTAGATATAATTGTGTCGTTAAACCCATCATCACCACCACCAAGCCAATTAGTAAGGTGTGTCACGTCAACAAAACATGCCCAATTAATTACCAGTTGAGCAAACCGGTGTGTTGGAGAGTAAACCCACAACATTTACAATTCGAGTACGACGTTTCGCCAGTAATCACAACCAGCATAATCAGGCGACGGCCGCAGTTATTGTTATCAATTGTGATTGTACACCACCGCCAACGCAGCAGCAGCAGCATTACCAGATTAACTTCTCTAACTCATATCTACGGGACTTTTTGTTATTTCCCCCTCCCAGCATCATTACGCTCATCAATGCCACCATTGTTCAAATTGCCCTTTGTGTTCGTTCGCCCTTCGGCCGCTCGTTCAATGCCCCAGCAACTCACTGGTGGTGAGCGACGCGACCACGAAGGAGGTCGCTCAAGCGTAGCCCAATCCGTTTGGAGGACAATAAACAGCATTTTAAAAAAAAAATTGGCAAAGGAATTGCAACGAAAATTGGGGGTTCTATTTTAGGGACAGATCTTGCTTCTCTAAGTCAATTAAGAAGGATCTAGTGCAAGGTAAAAAAAATGATTTTTAAATCTGTATTGGATTATGGTGACATTATTTATATGCGAGCAGCTGCCAATACCCTTAATGTGCTGGACACAGTATACCATGGAGCACTTGGGTTCATTACTAATGCAAGGTTACTCACTCAACATTGCGAATTATATAGCATGGTCAGAAGGCTCAAACACTGCTATTTGTATATAAGGCAGTACTTGGCCTACCCCTTACATATATTTGTTCACAGCTAACAAAAACATCACAACCATACAGCCCTCGTTCTGAGCCACTGCTCTCTCTAACAGTTCATAGGGCAAGGGCTAACATGGGGAAACAATTCATTTTCCTATCATGCTCCTTGGTCCTGGAATGAATTACGAAATACTTTTATTAAACTGGAGAAGGGGTATCGCTGTCTGATGTCAAAGCTCTTGATTGAGGAACATGTCATTGACCATTGTAATTGTTTTTAATGTTTTGTATTGTACTATTTCGTATTGTGTGTCTATGTATGTACGTGGTGATTTATTTTTGCTGACTTCTTAGCAGCCCCCCCCCCTCGAAAAAGAGTTTTTTTTTCTTTAACATCAACGGGTTTTTAAATTATTTTTTTCGCCCGCTTCAACAAAAGTGAAATAAATCGAACAGATAAAATAATGCGTGCACGCACTCTCAACGCAGGCTCGCTTACTCGCTCGCGTGCACGCATTGCCACGGGGTGATGCGTGGCGAGCGCCGTTGTCGATGTACGGCGCGAAAGAAGTCCAACGCGCACACCCCTGCGTCATCGTCGGCAAAAGGGAGAAGCGTGATTCTCCATTTTTGTTCTGTTCGTTTGTTTGGTCGTCATTCTTGAGCGCGAAGCAAAGTTCGCACGTCCCCGCACGGGACGGCGTTGGTTGTGGATAAAATATTCATCAGAGGCGGTTGCGTGCGGAAGGGGATGGAAGATTTTAGCGGCGTTTCAGCCTGTCAAGCCCCTCCAGCCCAATCCATCTATTCAAGTGTGCGATGTGATTAATATGTAATGTCAAGTTTCAATTAAGCCTAAGCGCTGGGTTGTCGTGACCTTTATAGAGTATCTTGCTATTAAAAATATATATGTATTATAACCCCCCGCCCCCCATCGTGATCTGTCAAGCAGATGCATGGCATTGGCACGTGTGAAATGAATTGCAAAGCCTCGCTTAAAATGCAAATTGGATGCCTATTAAATTATTGTTTTTGGTTGTTGTTGTTGTGAGCCTTCTGATATTCTCTGTTTGCTTTGTACCGTGTAGGTTTCGTTTGTTTTGTAGATGCTCATTCATGTACACGCACCGGAAGCAAACGATAAATGTGTACGGTGCTTTTGAACATCCAACGCTGGATGAAGGCGTTCCCACAATGCGTCGGTCTTGCGGGGGGAAGGTGTTGGGGGAGGGGGGGATGTTAGTCGTGGCCTGGAATCAAACTCAGGTGTCCACGTGTATGAAGCAGCACAACCACCACAGAAAGTACTGCTCATCATTAGCTTGATGGCAAAGCCTCTGATATATTTTTGTTATCAACTATGGGTCCACCAATTAACGTATCTATTTATTTACTTGCTTTGATTTAAAGCTTTCGTGACTGCAGGGATTCATATTATTGGTTCTTTCGGTAAAGTCACGTGGAGTGGAAACAATAAAATAATACAAATATAAAACAATCAAATTCTCACGACGTTTCGACTGCAACACAAGCAATCATCATCAGGTGTGACTTTACCGAAAGAACCAAGAATATGTATTTATGTATGTTCTGCTTACTCACAGCCACGTGACCGCCCGTCCCTCCGTTCCTCCAGCCAGCCAGCTAGCCAGCGAGCAAACTCTTGTTTCTAACACCGTATCACATGATAGTTTGAGTATGATGGTGTGAGTACGATGATATGATGGTACAGTAACGGGTAACGTCATCGCATTTGACCGCGCGCCAGGAGTTCATCCCAGGCAGGAATCCAGCAAGCAAATCTTCCACCCCGCCTCCCCCCAACCCCCTCTAATATAGTTTGATATGATGTGGGATGAATCCCTCGAAGAGAGAATTCCACGTGTGGCCACTCAGCAGTATACAGGAGTGTACTCAATGGGTACATCAACCACAGGCAGTGGATCAGCTGGCAGTGTGTGGTGGGAGTAAAGCGTCAGTGGATCTCACCTCTTCCGAAACGTCTGGGCAGTGTGGAAGAAGAGGAGGACACCGACTCTCCAGGGCCGTGGCTCTACGTAGACCCCCTGGGGGTACGTGAAGTGAGAAAAAAAAAAACGCGTGAAATATTATCGTACGTGAGAGTCATTGGTGAATAATCGTGTCGTATGAGTCTGCCAATATACAATAACTACGGTTAATTGTAAGTTCCTGTGGTAACCTAGAATGACATCAAAGACCTTTCCAAACTCATTAGTGGTAAACAATGTTGGTTTCCAAGCGGGGAGGGTTGGGGCGGAGGTTTCTCGGTTGAGACGGAGGCCAAGAGAAAGTTTGACAACCACAGCTCTGGAGGGAGCCCTCTCAGAGCTCCCCCCCCCCCATCCTCTCGCTAGTGACAGCAGCGGGGCTGCGCCTTTGCTTGTTTCGCTCCGGGTTGCGAGTTTCTTTTGGAACGCCCACTCGGGAGACACCCTGCGCGATGAGCAGCGATCGGCTGGCGCCCACTGCTCGTTCGCCCAGGGGGAGCCTCGCCAGGCTCCCTGTGGCTCGCGTTCGCAGGAGGATCCCCTGCCAAGGTGGTCATCGTCGTGAGACGGACTGATTTCTCCGTTGTGATAACGGGTTTATTTATTTCTTTATTGATTTTCGTGTCTTTTAGTTGTTTTCGTCCCGTAATTTGTTTGTTTAAACGAGAGATTTCATTGGCTTGGTAGTCGCTCTTAATATGATTTGGCCCTTATATATAATAATTAGTGTACAGCGTTATTGGGATGCAATTACCATGAATGACGCTGTATAAAATTGTATTATTATGAGTGTTACGTACATTCCAATCAGCTAATTTGCGGTGTAATTATTTTTAATTTTTTGAAATTATTATTATTATTTGGACCACGACTTCGGCAACACAACAGCGGCGGCGGCCTCCTTTTCGAATGCAGTCACGGGAACGTTTAACGCCACCACTTGGTGAAGCAAACGGGCGGTATTAACCAGGACGGCCTGCCGGAAATTTCGATTCGAACCGGGATCCTCTGCAACGAGGCTGGTGTTCACACGGCCGCTTAGCGCAGTGGTTCTTAGCCTTGATTGCAGCCTTGCACCCCTTTGGGCCCAAATCGATTCACAAAACAAATGTACGGATTACTCTTTGGTTCTTTCGGTAAAAAAGTCACGTAGGAATAAATTTAAATAAATAATGGAATACGACGTTTCGATTGCAACACAAGCAACCGTCATCAGGTGTGAATGAATGAGAAAATAAACCTCGTAAACTTAGAAATGTAATGCAATGCAACACAGAGAGTCGGCTGACACAAATCAACACTTTACCTGGTTGATTACGTTCTTCCAAAGATTGCAAAATTTGAGAGAGAGAGACAAACACAGACACTCTTACTCTCTCTCTCAAATTTAGCAATCTTTGGAAGAACGTAATCAACCAGGTAAAGTGTTGACTGTTGTGTCAGCCGACTCTCTGTGTTGCATTGCATTACATTTCTAAGTTTACGAGGTTTATTTTCTCTTTCATTCACACCTGATGACGGTTGCTTGTGTTGCAATCGAAACGTCGTATTCTATTATTTATTTATTTCTACGTGGCTTTACTGAAAGAACCAAAGAGTAATTCCTGCAGTCACGAAAGCTTCAAATCAAGTTCAAATGTACGAAGTTAATAAACGCATTCGCGTTTGACGAAACAACGTAAGTAATACTCACGTGCACCGTGCTTAAATTGCGTTTTAGAGGATTTACCTTCGAACAAAAAACCTGGCCATGTCCCGCACCCCCTGAGAGGGCATCTCGCACTCCCAGGGGGTGAGTGCCCCCCCCCCCCAGGCCTTCGAGGTTGCTCATTCGATATTTTTTTGCTGCGCATAAAAAACCCCGCAAGAAACCGATTTGCAGACATACGAACGGACACAACGGAAAAGCAATTACAGGATGGGATTTCAAGGCACGCTGCGGAAAAAAAAAGAATGTAATTGTGCGGAAATAACTGGTGCAGCATGGTGACGGGGAGGCGGCGGGGGCGTTTGAGAGCTTTTGAAAAAAAATTATTTGAAAAAAATCAATGGCTTGTTTTTAGCATCAAAAAGATCTGACCACTGGGTATATCACGGCAACGGCCAGTGGAATCAGTGGGCAATATTTTTATTGTAAATATTTTAACACATTTTTTTCGCGGATTATTTTTTTCCCGTACTTTGAAACGTTTCACAAGGGCTGGAAATAATGTTTGATTACATTACTGTTTTTCTTCTTATTAATTATAATCTTTTTTTTTATTAACATGTTCACACGTCTACCCCCCTTGGATTAAAGACACGTATCTCCATTAATGTTCTGGCATAGATGAGCAAGTTCAAATAACGAATTTTATATTAAAAGAAATGTACAGATGTTTGTTCATCCACTTCTGGACGAGCGATTCCGGCATCAAACAATTAGCATTTGAGATATGATTCGGCAAAAAAAAAACAGCGAACCTTGAGCGGGACGTGTGTGCAGGATCGTGAGAGAGGGTCGCTTACAGAGCCAGGACATTGCATACAAACCCTCAGTGTGACGCCGAAGGCTCAATGGAGGGAGGTCAGAACGTGCTTTATTTGCTTCACACGTTTACGTGTTTTGTTTTTTTTTCCCCGCGTTTAAAGTTTGACATCGAAATCATAAAATCTTAAAGGAGACGTACAGCTCGGGTCAGGTTCCCAGTAGATCTTGAGCTGCCTCTTGAAACAAAGTTGATGAGTGCATTACAGCATTAACCTATTGCTCAATCACTGGCACTAATATTAACAATACTAACATTAATAGTAATACCACCAGAATAAAGTTTGGGGATATTATATATATAAAACAGTTACTGCATACTCGTAAACATAGAGACAGACACTTAAATCGTCCAAACTGGGCAATTCGGTCAGTTTCAGGAGAGCAAAATAGACATCATTTTGTGGCCATCTTGAAAACATGGCCGTCCGCTTAGATGTTCAAACAGCTTAACGGGATTCATACTCTTTGGTTTTTTTGGTAAAGTCACGTAGGTAAAACAAAATAAATGAAAACAGCTAACTCGATGAGCTGTGACTTTTTGTCTCGTTGTCTGTTAAAAACTCTAACAGATAAGTGAAATTCCTCCCCGTAGAGGGCATTAATTCAAGATTTGAAGCTTTCGTGACTGCAAGGATTACCGACGTGACTTTACCGACAACACCAAAGAGTATGAATCCTTGTAGTCATGAAAGCTTCAAATATAGAATTAATGCCCTTAACGGGGAGGAATTTCACCTATCTGTTAGAGTTTTTAACAGACAACGAGACAAGAAGTCACAGATCATCGAGTTAGCTATTTTCATTTATTTTATTTTACCTACGTGACTTTACCGAAAAAAAACAAAGAGTATGAATCCTTGCAGTCACGAAAGCTTCAAATCTAGAGCTTAATGAGACTTTAGGTTATTTTCCTTTCGGATTTTTGTTGTGGTCTGAAAAATATCCGCCATTTTCCACAATAGAAGTGTTTTTTGGGGGTTAGATCACGTAAATATAAATGTGTCGTTAAACCCACCGCCACCACTTGAGAAGGTAAATTAGTAAAGTTTGTCACGTAAACAAAACATGCTCAATTCACTACTAGTGTAGTGGCATAGAATAGTAACGTAGCAACATAGCGCTGGCTGCTGGCAGGGAAATAGATCTACGGCTTATGGCAGCCCTGACGTCACCAGAGGGGGATCTATGGGAAAGGTCACAGAAGGGACATACCGAGAGCCCGCTGGTAGGTTCTAGAAAGGGGGCGTGGCCGGGGGCGGAGCCAGGCCACGCTGACAGTATAAGAAGGGCTCCTGTAGGGGACCTCGGGGCTGTTGATTGTAAGTGGGGATCCCCGTCGTGCTGCTCGAGTCCATCGTCGTCGTCGTCGCCATTCTTCTCTTCGTCGCCGCAGTCGTCGTCGCTTGATATTGCGCTGTTATACGGTTGTTGGCTGTATCGGTTAGCGCCATCAGTGTTAGACGGCTAGTGTTGTGTATAAGCTAGGATGTGTGTAGCCTAGGCGACTGATGGGTGTGTGAAGGGAGATTGTGAGTGTAATAAAAGAAGTGCCTCCAATAATTTCTGCCTCCGAGTTGAACCACTAAACTAGAACAGCACTCACCGCTTGTGTGTTGGAGAGTAAACCCACAACATTTACGATTCTGGCTATCGCCTGATGAGGCTCGTTGTAATTACTGGCGAAACGTCATACTCAAATCATAAATGTTGTGGATTTACTATCCAACCCACAACCGGGCGTGCTGTTCTAGTAACGAATTGGCACGTTTTGTTTTACGTGACAACCCCTTACTAATTGGCTGTGTCGGGTAGTGGTGGCAGCTGGTTTAACGACACATTTATTTTTACGTGATCTAACCCAAAAACCTCTGTTATGGATAATATTGGTCGCGAAAGCCTCCTACGACGTGTTAAACTGATCCACCTCTGTAAAAATCGCCACAAGCATGCTTCATTCATGCTTTTGTCACAATTTTATTTACTTTCCTGGGCCCATACACACACACACGTTTCAGCCAAGATCACGGCCGTCTCAGCTGCAACTTTGCCATGGCAGGTAAAGGCGCAGCCCCCTGAAACCGCTTTACTCGCGCCACCGCTGGCGGAAGGGGCCGGCGGTTCGTGTCGAAGATGTCGGCGTAACCCACACTTTACCTCCACCACATGCCGTGACCTGCCGGTCTGGCCGACTAACTACGGTGTAAGCCATTTGTCTACTGCTGGATGGACAGCGGCTGCGTTTGGGTGGGTGGGTGGCATTAAAACAACAGCACAAAGCACTATTGTGAACTCTACTGCCCTGCCAGTCGGTGGCGATATGTTGACTACCTCGCCCGGTATACATGAGGCCATGGGTTCGAACCAAACCCCTGATGCCTTGATATTTGACGTTTGCATGTCTCTCTCCCTGTCGTCGTGTGGATTTTTCTCCGGGTCCTCCGGTTTTACGCCATCCACATTTAGAATCAACGTCACCCATTTAGAGTATTTGGCAGCTGCTGTAAATTTGCACGTGATGATGATGATAATACGATACTTGGTTGAGCTTTCATTTGTGATAACCAGGTCGCTTCTGAAAAAGAGCTACATTGTAGCTCAAGTGGGATCTTACCTGGTAAAAGTAAAAATACTTTAGTTTTAGTATGGGTCTAATTTTAGTTTGGGTCTCTGTGCAATTCTGCGAGTCTCTATGGATCTCTATGGTTCTACATGCTTCTCTAGATCTATGTGGGTTTCTTTGAGAATGGGTCTCTGTGGGTCTCTGTGGATCTCTATAAGTTTGTAGAAACACGCGTTTAGAGTCATTAGCTGCAATATACAGTGAGGGAAAACAAGTATTTGATCCCCTGCTGATTTTCTACGTTTGCCCACTGACAAATAAATTATCAGTCTATAATTTTAATGGTAGGTTTCTTTGAACAGTGAGAGACAGAATAACAACAACAAAAAATCCAGAAACACGCATGTCAAAAATGTTATAAATTGATTTGCATTTTAATGAGGGAAATAAGTAATTGACCCCTCTGCAAAACATGACTTAGTATTTGGTGGCTAAACCCTTGTTGGCAATCACAGAGGTCAGACGTTTCTTGTAGTTGGCCACCAGGTTTGCACACATCTCAGGAGGAATTTTGTCCCACTCCTCTTTGCAGATCTTCTCCAAGTCATTAAGGTTTCGAGGCTGACGTTTGGAAACTCGAACCTTCAGCTGCTTCCACAGATTTTCTATGGGATTAAGGTCTGGAGACTGACTAGGCAACTCCAGGACTTAAATTTGCTTCTTCTTGAGCCACTCGTTTGTTGCCTTGGCCGTGTGTTTTGAGTCATTGTCACGCTGGAATACCCATCCACGGCCCATTTCCAATGCCCTGGCTGAGGGAAGGAGGTTCTCACCCAAGATTTGACGGTACATGGCCCCGTCCATCGTCCCTTTGATGCGGTGAAGTTGTCCTGTCCCCTTAGTAGAAAAACACCCTCAAAGCATAATGTTTCCATCTCCATGTTTGACGGTGGGGATGGTGTTCTTGGGGTCATAGGCACCATTCCTCCTCCAAACACGGCGAGTTGAGTTGATGCCAAAGAGCTCCATTTTGGTCTTATCTGACCACAAAACTTTCACCCAGTTGTCCTCTGAATCATTCAGATGTTCATTGGCAAACTTCAGACGGGCATTTATATGTGCTTTCTTGAGCAGGGGGACCTTGCGGGCACTGCAGGATTTCAGTCCTTCACGGCGTAGTGTGTTATCAATTGTTTTCTTGGTGACTATGGTCCCAGCTGCCTTGAGATCATTGACAAGATCCTCAAGTGTAGTTCTGGGCTGATTCCTCACCGTTCTTATGATCATTGCAACTCCACGAGGTTAGATCTTGCATGGAGCCCCAGGCCGAGGGAGATTGACAGTTCTTTTGTGTTTCTTCCATTTGCGAATAATCGCACCAACTGTTGTCACCTTCTCACCAAGCTGCTTGGCAATGGTCTTCAAGCCCATTCCAGCCTTGTGTAGGTCTACAATCTTGTCCCTGACATCCTTGGAGAGCTCTTTGGTCTTGGCCATGGTGAAGAGTTTGGAATCGGATTGATTGATTGCTTCTGTGGACAGGTGTCTTTTATACAAGTAACAAGCTGAGATTAGGAGCACTCCTTTTAAGAGTGCACTCCTAATCTCAGCTCGTTACCTGTATAAAAGACACCTGGGAGCCAGAAATCTTTCTGATTGAGAGGGGCTCAAATACTTATTTCCCTCATTAAAATGCAAATCAATTTATAACATTTTTGACATGCGTTTTTCTGGATTTTGTTGTTGTTATTCTGTCTCTCACTGTTCAAATAAACCTACCATTAATATTATAGACTGATAATTTCTTTGTCAGTGGGCAAACGTACAAAATCAGCAGGGGATCAAATACTTTTTTCCCTCACTGTATTTCGACGTGATGATGATAAGCCACTTCGTTCTGCTATAATTTGTGATAGCCAGCTCGCTTCTGAAATAAATATCTATATATCAACACAAATGCGACCTTACGTGGTAAAATAAAAAAAAGATGTACTTTTTTTTAATTGAACCGGCGACCTCCAGATTACGATGCCAGTGTGGCTCGCCGCTATAATGTGGCAGGTCACTGCAACAACAACAACAACAACAACTTTACTAATATCTCCACCGAACACCCCCCCCCCCCCCGCTCCGCCCATCTAAACGCTCCCCCACATTCTTGCGAATCTTCGTTATTGCTGTGACCACGAGTCACACGCCTCCCCGGTCATGAGCTTCCCATTACAATGCCTCGCAGTTCTTCTCGCCGATTGTGTTCATATATTTGCATCGACAACAAAACGTCTCTGCCCGCCCCTCCTCCCCCACCCACCCACCCACCGACCACCACCTCTTCTCTCACTGAGAGCAATCATCATACCCCCCCCCCCCCTTCGCCCGCTCCTCGCCCCCCTCATGCCCTTCCTTGCACCAAGGGGCCACGCCAACCACGCAACGTCAATGCTGTCTCCTCCTTATCATCATCATCACGATCATCATCGTCGTTATTCACTATCAGTCCATTTCCGGACGAAGGCAATGCCTTCCTTAACTTGTAATGCCACTGTCGGAATCAGAATCTTTATTTAGACTGCGGGAGGAATCCGACGAGCTATGAAGCTCTTTTCCAACAGATGTCCAGTGTAGGGCACGGGGTCAGCCTGGGACATGAGCCAATGCACTCGTGCATGCACGTGAACTAATCTCGTTGCTCCATCTCCGTGTCATTTGTCCTCTCACTACGAGCGAGTATCTATCTTGATAAATGTCTAGCTAGGGCGTCGCGGTGGCGGGATGTTCACTACCTCGCCTGGTATTTAGCAGGTCGTGGGTTCGATCCCGACCCTGACGCCTGCTGTTTATTTGGAGTTTGCGTGTCTCTCTCTCTCCCCGTGGTCGCGTGGATTTTTCTCCGGGTCCTTCGGTTTTTTCCCCTCCACATTTAGAATCAACGTCACGCGTTTGGAATATTTGGCCCCCTATAAATCTGCACATGATGATAGGCCACTTCGTCCGTCTATCATTTGTGATAGCCGGGTCGTTACATAGCAACTCAGTGAGGCCTTACCTGGCAACATATATATAAATATATCGTTTTAGTTTGATAGGCGCCGGCCAGGGTATCCAAACAATTCAAGTGAGCGTCGAGCTTTGCTTAAATTCTGATCACGGTCCAAAGCCAATGGGTGGAACCTGCGAAAGCGCATGTCGGGGACACATCTATCCCTCGGACAACAACAACAACAACGGTGAACTTTCAACAAAGTTGGAATTAGGTAAAGGCGCAGCCCTGCAATGTCTCAGTCCACGCCACTGCCGGTGGAAGCAGGGCCGGATTCAGGCACGGGGCTTTAGGGGCTGCAGTTCAGGGGCCTCCGCCAACTGGAGGGCCTCCAGAGGTGAAGTGAAAAGTTATTTCATTTGTCAATGCTGAATTTTATTTTGTTGTAAATATAAATTTGATTTTTCCTAAACTTTGTTTTCCTTTTGAGAACATTACTGGGGGCCTCACAGAATCTGGCCCTGGATGGAAGGTGCCACCACTTAAAGGGAATCTCTAAAGAGCCTCCTCCTTCCCTCTACAAGGGTATTCTTGGCCTACTCTTCCACAGCCTGGCCAGACACAACGATGCCACGTTCAGCTCTATTTACTTTGTGCGATGCTCACCGCTGCGCAAAAACTCCGACCTCTCCCCTACTTTCGCATGTATGTAGTACATAAATACATGCGTGTGTATGTTGAGCTTCTTTCGTACCGTATGTAGCCAACCGATGCTAATCGGAGGTGCGGTGCGGGGGGAAGCACAACAAACTAAACGGTCAAAGCAATACTAAAGAAATTAGTTTTTCAATCTGGATATACAGCAGACACACTTGCATCTAAATTGATTTCCCCAAAATATAAATTGCGGGGTTTCATTTGCTGTTGTCAACTACTGCGCGTTCTGGTTCGTCTCTAGTTATGTATTTTATTATTCATCTTCTTCTTGCTGCCGTTGCTGTTGTTGCTGTTGTTGCTGTTGTTATGTTTGGGAGGTTACCCAGCTCACTGCAGCCCCACCGCGCGCGCTCTTTGCTCCGTGGTTCCACGCTCACGCACGCGCGTGTGTGTGTGTGCGTGTGTGTATGTGCGTGTGTGTGTGCCTGTGTGTGTGCGCGTGTGTGTGCGTGTGTGTGTATGTATGTGCCTGTGTGTGTGTGCGTGTGTGTGTGTATGTATGTGCCTGTGTGTGTATGTGTGTGCGTGTGTGCGTGTGTGCGTGTGCCTGTGTGTGCGTGTGTGTGCGTGCCAGTGTGTGTGTACGTGTGTATGTGCGTGTGTGCGTGTGTGTGCGTGTGTATGTGCGTGTGTGTGTGTGCGTGTGTGTGTGTGCGTGTGTATGCCTATGTGTGTATGTGTGCGTGTGTATGTGTGTGCGTGTGTGTGCGTGTGTATTGTGCGTGTGTGTGCGTGTGTGTGTGCATGTGTGTGTGTGCGCGCGTGTGTGTGCCTATGTGTGCGTGTGTGTCCGTGTGTGTGTGCGTGTGTGTGCGTGTGTATGTATGTGCGTGCGTGTGCGTGTGTATGTGTGCGTGTGTACGTGTGCGTGTGTGTATGCGTGTGTATGAGTGCGGGTGTGTGCGTGCGCGTGTGTGCGTGCGTGTGGGTGTGCGCGTGTGTGCGTGCGTGTGGGTGTGTGCGTGTGTGCGTGTGCTTGCGTGTGTGTGCGTGTGTGTGTGCGCGTGTGTGTGTGCGTGTGTGCGTGCGTGTGTGCGTGTGTGTGCGTGCGTGTGTGTGCGTGTGTGTGCGTGTGTGTGTATGCGTGCGTTTGTGTGCGTGCGCGTGCGTGTGTGTGTGCGTGTGTGCATGCGTGTGTGCGAGTGTGTTCCTTTGTGTGTGCGTGTGTGTGTGTGAGCGGTAGTGTAACGGTTAGTGCGCTACGCTACGAACCCGGCGATCAGAGTTCTATTCCCGTTCACGGCCAACACCATGTGACGATTATCTGATCCCCTAGGTTGACTCAGCCTCAAATACGTACCTGGCGCGGTGTGTAAACATCGCCACTGGGGAGACAAAGGCGGCCGGGCGTGGTGTTGGCCACCCACCCCCTCGTGTGCCGCGCCATCCTGCATAGGTGCTCGCTAACAGCACTTGCCCCAACAGTCTGTAAAGGCTATATGGGGGGTTCTTTGTCTTTGTGTGTGCGCGTGTGTGTTTGGGTGGTTGTCTTGGTGTGCTCTGGCACCGTTCTTGCTGTTGTTTTGCTGCCAAAGCTTGGGAATTGGAAGGCTCATGCAATATGAACTTACATACGTAATATAATTTACGTATTTATTTGTAAGTGAATTTCTTTTCTTCACTATATGCATCACTCCGATGGGTTTTGTTGTTGTTTTTGTTGCTGCATTGTTCGTTGTAACTTTGCGACCCGCGCCTACTGGACATCTGGGGGGGGGGGGGGGGGTGAAAGAGCTTCATAGCTCATCGGATTTCTCCAGGATAAATAAACATTTTGAAATGTGTGTGGGATTGAAGGGGCCTCAACGACCTATTGCCCCCCCCCCCAGAGACCCCACCCCCCCAACCCCCTCCCCTCGTGCAGCTGATGCACGCCAAGCCAAACCATCGGGGGTGGTCACTCAACTCGACACCGTCAGGGTGGGAGGAGGCACGGGGGCGGGGAGCGGTGGCGCCGCAGTCAGCACGCTGCGCCACGAAACCCCGTGACCCGAGTTCGATTCCTGGCTCGCGAACAACACCCAGTGACGAGCGTCTGAACCCGTCCTGGGCCTCCCCTAGGTCGGCTCAGCCCTCAAATGAGTACCTGGTGCGGTGTGTAAACATCGCCACTGGGGAGACAAAAGCGGCCGGGCGTGGTGCTGGCCACCCACCCCCTTTCGTGTGCCGTTCCGGCCTTCACAGGTGCTACTCGCTAACAGCACTTGCCCCTACAGTCTGTTAAGGCTACACGGGGGGTCTTTCCCTTGGTCTTGGCCCGAGGGCGCCTGGCAATCTTCACTACACGCGCGGCCAACGTTGTTGCAACGTTGTGAAATTCCCAGAAATTTCCCAAACGCTGATTGCGCTTTCGATAATCTGCGTCCGCTCACGACGCGAATTATTCGTTTGGATCACTCAAGTATGGGGTTGCCACCTGTCCCGGTTTGATTCGGATCGCACATGGTCAAGGGTAAATTCTACCAAGACTCGAATTCACACGCTTTTCTCGAGCGTAGGCTTTTAAATCGGGTCATCAATCCGCGACACGGGCACACGTATCTCCACTAACTTACAACGAAACGTGGCTGCCCAGCGCAATTGTGCTGGGATCGAGAAGCGTTGCCGTGTTGGTTTGTGCCACACTGCATGTGCCCATGGCACGTGGCCTGTATCCTGTGCCAGGAAATGCTGTGTGTGCAAGCGCACGTTCTGCAGTGCGTTTGCTACGAGGCAATACTCCAGCAAACACACGTGTTCTGAGTTTAACACGGCGGCCAACATCGACCATGAAGGTTTATTTTCGTCGCGTTTGATTGCACGGATATAAATGTGTCGTTAAACCCACCACCACCCGACACAGCAAATTAGTAAGGTTTGTCACGTAAACAACACGTGCCAAATCGTAAATAATCCGTTTTAATTTATATGACTAATATATATGACTAATTATTCGTGACAATTTTACGTGACTAATTTATACGACTAATTTACATGACTGATTTATACGATGAATTTACATGACTAAATTATATGACTAATTTATATGACTCATTTATATGACTAATTTACATGACTCATTTACATTACTAACATACTCTTTGGTTCTTTCGGTCATGTAGGTAGAAAAATAAAATAAAACAAAAAATCACATATCATGACGTTTCGATCTCAACACAAACGGTCATCCTCAGGCAGAAAAAAATAAACCAACAGTGGAGCTGCTGAACCAGCGAGAGAGCAGGTACAACAAGAGGTCATATATTTGGCGATGGGCAAGCAAGTAGGGTTTGAGCTGGAGAAGAATTCCATCCCCGGACACAAGCACGTCAGTTGTGTTAATGGGGGAGATTAGGGAGAGAGATTAGCATGAAATGAGCTTCTGTCGCTGCATATGAGTATCATCCCCGCATATGCGCACAACAGCAGTGTTAATGGGAGGTTAGCACTATGTTGATCCAGGTCCGATTCACTACAGAACACAAAATCCGTGAAATGATCCCATCTGTGAAGGATGTCATTCCTGACATGCAATGCCCTGGTGTCTACAAACTAAGTTGTGTCTGCGGCGGCAGTTACATTGGGGAAACTAAACGACATGTCTCGGACCGTGTTCGCGAACACAAGGCAGATTTGAAACACGGCAGAACCAATACCTCTACCGTGGATGATCATCCTTATAATGCAGTGGGCTCGCACGATATTGTTTTTTCCGAGACCAAGGTACTCTGCAAACCTTCGGGCTACCAGCAAAGATTTGTCCATGAAGCCATCCATATATAAAACACAAAGACAATTTCAACCGAGAAGATGGGTATAAGCTGAGCAATCATTGGAAGTACATTATTAACCAAGCAAATTCGTAACTTGCTGTATTGCTTTCATTCTTCCGTGCCGTTTGGCTGTTATCACCGACTCTCTGAGTTGCATTGCCCTGTTGGGTGCCTCTGCATTAACGGGCAGGGGTCTCACTAACATGGCCACCTCTGCTCCCTTAGCCACGATGTATCGATGGTTCCGGCTGTGTTATGGGCTTTGTGTCTCACTGGCGTGACCACCGTTGCTGTGGTTCTCCTGCATTGATGCGCTTGCCTCTCACAACGCAGTTGGCAGCGCCACAGCTTGTGTTACACATAGACATGACATTAACCTGCCAAATCCCCCTAATTTCTCTGCCTAATCTCTCCCATCAACATAGTGCTAATCTCTCATTAACACTCCTGTTGTGCGCATATGCGGGGATGATACTCTCATGCGGCGACGGAAGCTCATTTCATGCTAATCTCTCTCCCGAATATCTCTCTCCCTAATCTCCCCCATTAACACAACTGACGTGCTTGCGTCCGGGGATGGAATTCCTTTCCAGCTCAGACCCCGCTTGCTTGCCCATCGCCACATACAGTGAGGAAAAAAAGTATTTGATCCCCTGCTGATTTTGTACGTTTGCCCACTAACAAAGAAATGATCAGTCTATAATTTTAATGGTATGTGTATTTGAACAGTAAGAGACAGAATAACAACAACAAAATCCAGAAAAACGCATGTCAAAAATGTTATGAATTGATTTTCATTTTAATGAGGGAAATAAGTATTTGACCCCTCTGCAAAACATGACTTAGTACTTGGTGGCAAAAACCCTTGTTGGCAATCACAGAGGGCAGACGTTTCTTGTAGTTGGCCACCAGGTTTGCACACATCTCAGGAGGGATTTTGTCCCACTCCTCTTTGCAGATCTTCTCCAAGTCATTAAGGTTTCGAGGCTGACGTTTGGCAACTCGAACCTTCAGCTCCCTCCACATATTTTCTATGGGATTAAGGTCTGGAGACTGGCTAGGCCACTCCAGGACCTTATTGTGCTTCTTCTTGAGCCACACCTTTGTTGCCTTGGCCGTGTGTTTTGGGTCATTGTCATGCTGGAATACCCATCCACGACCCATTTTCAATGCCCTGGCTGAGGGAAGAAGGTTCTCACCCAAGATTTGACGGTACTTGGCCCCGTCCATCGTCCCTTTGATGCAGTGAAGTTGTCCTGTCCCCTTAGCAGAAAAACACCCCCAAAGCATAATGTTTCCACCTCCATGTTTGACGGTGGGGATGGTGTTCTTGGGGTCATAGGCACCATTCCTCCTCCAAACACGGCGAGTTAAGTTGATGCCAAATAGCTCCTTTTTGGTCTCATCTGAGCACAACACTTTCACCCAGTTGTCCTCTGATTCATTCAGATGTTCATTGGCAAACTTCAGACGGGCATGTATATGTGTTTTCTTGAGCAGGGGGACCTTGCGGGCGCTGCAGGATTTCAGTCCTTCACGGCGTAGTGTGTTACCAATTGTGTTTCTTGGTGACTATGGTCCCAGCTGCCTTGAGATCATTGACAAGATCCTCCCGTGTAGTTCTGGGCTGATTCCTCACCGTTCTCATGATCATTGCAACTCCACGAGGTTAGATCTTGCATGGAGCCCCAGGCCAAGGGAGACTGACAGTTCTTTTGTGTTTCTTCCATTTGCGAATAATCGCACCAACTCTTGTCACCTTCTCACTAAGCTGCTTGGCAATGGTCTTGTAGCCCAGTCCAGCCTTGTGTAGGTCTACAATCTTGTCCCTGACATCCTTGGAGAGCTCTTTGGTCTTGGCCATGGTGGAGAGTTTGGAATCTGATTGATTGATTGCTTCTGTGGACAGGTGTCTTTTATACAGGTAACAAGGTGAGATTAGGAGCACTCCCTTTAAGAGTTTGCTCCTAATCTCAGCTCGTTACCTGTATAAAGACACCTGGGAGCCAGAAATCTTTCTGATTGAGAGGGGCACAAATACTTATTTCCCTCATTAAAATGCAAATCAATTTATAACATTTTTGATATGCGTTTTTCTGGATTTTGTTGTTGTTATTCTGTCTCTCACTGTTCAAATAAACCTACCATTAAAATTTTAGCCTGATCATTTATTTGTCAGTGGGCAAACGTACAAAATTAACAGGGGATCAAATACATTTTTCCCTCACTGTATATAACCTCTTGTTGTAGCTGCTCTCTCGCTTTATCAGCAGTTCCACTGCTGGATTATTATTTTTTCCACGTGAGGACGACGGCTTGTGTTGAGATCGAAACGTCGTGATATTTTATTTTTTGTTTTATTTTATTTTTCTACCTACGTGACTTTACGGACATAACCAAAGAGTATGGATTCCTGCGGTCACCAAAGCTTCAAATCAAGATCATATGACTAATTTACATGACTAATTTATATGACTAATTTATATGACTATGTGAACCCCCATCTGCTCATCGCACGTGATAGGCTTTCAGTGATGAGATCACCTTTACTCGATTTAAGACCAAAGCAGGAAGACGTCTTCACAATTCTGGTAAATCTTCTGATGAAGCTGGCTGTTGTAATCACCAGCTAAACGTCACAGTGCTGAAATTGTAAATGTTGTGGGTTTACTCTCCAACGCACCGGTGTGCTGAAGTAGTAACTAATTGTCACGTTTTGTTTCCTTGAAAAGCCTGTAACTAATCAGCTGTGTTGGGTGGTAGTGGTGGGCTAACGACACATTTATATTTACCCAAACAAAAAAAAGCCCCTTTATTATGGACAAGTTCTGAGAATAACCTTGCTCATCACGTGACACTCGTTGGTATGTGGTTGGAACCGTTGGACCAACGTTATCGCAACGTCCCATGTTTGCCGTGCATATAAAGTAAAGCAAACATTACGCGCGCAGAGGGGTAAGGACGCAAAGATGGAATTCCGGCGTGAGGAAAAGCAAAATGATGCGTGTTTTTGCAAAGCCTTCAACTTTCACGGACACAAACGCATCTCCCCTGCGAGCCGGATGGGTTTATTTTGCCTGCGAACAGAGAAAGCCAGACCGGCAGGCAGACCCACACGTGCCCGTGACTTTGCATTGGCACGGAGGCATGCGGTGCTGCGGGGATATGTTGAAACATTGTCCTCGTGTTTTTCTCTTCTTCCTTGTCGCAGAGACAAAGATCTCCCCTGTGTAGCCTTCACGAGACCCCGCCACATGTGACGATTGTGACACTGCTGATACCAGTCATCGGCAAGTACACTCGGCTCCTCCACATCCTCCCGTACCACGTCTGTTGTCTCTTCTACGAACCCATGGCGTATCCGTTTAGCCCCCTCTATCTGGCCAAAGAGGATAACGAACCCAGACGCTGCTCTTTAGCTTCATGAAGTATTTGGTGATTGCTGTTGTTGCTGCTGCTGCTTTATCAGTTGCTTTCTTATGCTTCTTCTTTCGTACGACTGATGTAGACGCACGACGACAACTTCTCACGTTTAGGTGGTGTTCAAGCCCAGATAACCGCGTGCAAACGCTTTGATGTCTCCATCGTACCTGTGACGTTGCACGTTGTATACGGTCTGCTCTTGATGACCACCGTCGCACCCACTGCCCGCATCTACTGCAATGGTGTGTGCGGTGGTGAATGCGGTTTATGGGTGGACCATAAACAGCTTCGTGGGAGATCAAAGCGTTGGGTCTTTCACAACAAGGCGGTGTTTGCTTGCGAGCTCTTTTGAACTCTCATGCAGCTCTCCAAACTTGATCGGGGTTAAGTTGAACTCGCATTGTTGAAGGGTTAAGGGCATGGGCCCACAAGGGACTTGGCGTGACTTCAAGGACAAAAGCACAATTATCAAAGACAACAAGCACACATTCATCAACAACAACAACAACATTGCAATGGCAATTCTACATAGCGTGATGTGAAGAAGTGTACTATGAAGAAGGGGGATTGCCAAAAAGGGTCATTGCCTGAAACGTCACCTATTCAATATTTTTCTTCCTTATTCAGGCCACAATCCAATTAGTGACGGATGTGTTTAATTGTTTTTGTTGTTATTGTTATTAATTGTGCGTATACACAACTGTCAACGCAGCAGCAGCAATCTCCAATTAATGTATGAAGATAAACAGCAGCATGTACGTGGCCCTGTGAGTCTGGCTTTATAGATTATTGGAGCAAGGGCTAATGTGGTCCGTGCTACAACCAGGCAATGATTGTGGGTTGAGCTGACCTAGAGGAATAAGGCAAGGATTAGATTAATACTTTATTCCAATTACCGAGATTGTGCCTGGGGAGAAATGTATACCAATGTTGTTGGTTTCACAGCGTGAAGCATTTATTCACGAATGCTCCGCAAGATGCAATACAACTCCACGTGCATTTACTTAACATCTAAATAGAGCAGCATCTCAAAGCGCACACACACACTGGCTGTGTGTGCGCGCACACACGCACAAAAAGCTAAAGATTAACCGTGCAGCACACACGGGTCGTTGGGGCAAGTGCTGTTAGCGAGCACGTGTGAAGGCCGGCACAGCGCACAAGAGGGGTCACGTGGCCAGGACCACGCACGGTCACCTTTTGTCTGCCCGGTGCCGATGCTTACACACCGAAACAGACAGGTGCTGTACTAATTTAAGGCTGAGTCGACCTAAGGGTGTGCCAGCACTGCATACTCAGTGCTCATTTGAGAAGAAGGCCCCTTTGCAAAGAACGGAGCGTTCAGCTTTTCTCCTTCCCATCAATCTTGGCTGAGCCATCGAACAAAGGCGGTGGTCACCGCATCATCGCCCGCTTTCAGATGCGCTTCTGCGGCCGTCTGGAACGCTCTCCCTTCCGATAGCAGGAAGCCACTGTGGGCTATGCACTTTTAAATAATCATCTCGATTGAAAACTCATCTCTTTAGAACTGCTTTTGGTGTTTAGTTTGTTGTCTTTCCCCACGGTTGGCTACGTAACGGTGCAAAAGAGGTTCAACGTACGTACGTACGCGTGTGCATTTGCTCTGGACTTTGTGTGTGTGCGCGCGTGTGTACTTTAGAGGTGGCAACCCGAACTCTATCGCTGTGCATTAATGTAATGAGGAAGCCAGTCCCCAACCTCACTCAATTCACTCAGCCCCTCACCCTTTGCACGGATCGCATTGCCCGCCTTATTGATGATGTGGCTGGCTAATAAATTGCGTTGGACGACCGCCCGATTCGATTGCGTGTGCATCCCAAGCACAATGCGTGCGTTTCATAAAACTAAAAAAAAAGAATCACACCAGGAGCGCCCTGCGGTGCTGCGCAAGGCGTTCATCACGGCTCGTCGAGAGCGGCGGAGATCGCGTTTCGCAACCTGAATCTCAGCAAGGTCATTATAAATCCCATCGTCATCATCACCACCATCAACATCATCATCACCACCATCATCATCATCATAAACATCATCATCAACACCATCATAACTATCATTACCACCACCACCATCATCATCATCATAACCATCATCATCACCATCCCATCAGCATCGATAAAATGAGTACCACGTCACGAGCACGTGCCACTTGGTGGGAAATGAGCGGTGGTATTCCTATGGTCCCCCGCCGCGTGAGTGTGGAATTTCCACCGCCAGCTTAGGGCTTACTCTTGGGGAGGGGTACAAGCCAATGCCGATTTAAGCAGGGAGACTCCTTGTTGTTGTGAATGTCGTGGATTTGCTCTCCAACACACAACCGGCGTTGCTGTACCAGTAACGAATTGCCATGTTTTGTTTGCGTGACAACCCTTACTAATTGGCTGTGTCGGGCGGTGGCGAGTTTTAACGACACATTGATATAGTTACGCAATCCACCCCCCCCCCCCCAAAAAAAAAACCTCTATCGTGGATAATATTGGTCGCGAAAGACTGCGCGTTAAACAAGGGGGACTCTTGTTACGGATGCTATTGTTGCTGTTGTTGCGACTGTCGTTATTATTACATCATAATCGAGGACACCCAGAGCTTGGGCAATTGTTGGCACCGGATCTGGCTGCCTCGCCGCTTGCCCGCTGATTCGCGAGCCTCCGACTCGTTTTCCCTCCTCGTTCTCCTTCTCTCTCCCCGAGAGAGCGAACGAAAAACTGCGCGCGCATTGTACGTCGTCATTGTTTGTGTGGTTGCTGTTGTTGCCGCTGCCGCTGCTGTTGCTGCCGTCGTCGTCGTCGTTGTTGTTGCTGGTGTTGTTGTTGTTGACGACACCGTGCTGTCTCGTTGGCAGAGTTGCACGCAGGAAGATGCAGTCGCGATGGCATTTGCTCAAAATCATGGCCGCGGCGGCCGTCCTCTTCTGCCTCTACGGCGTCTTCCAGTTCAACACGCTCCTCCGCAGCTTCGCAATCGGTACGAGCCCCCCCCCCCCTCCCTCCGCATGAGCACGGAATTCACAAACGAGAGGAGCGTTCTTTTCTCTTTTTCCACTGGCACATCTGAGCCGTGCCGCCGCGAGGCACTCTCGGTAAGCCGTGGGTTATCATTTCGCAATTCGAAGAGCCGAGCCGGAACCGAGCCGTGATATACGCTGGCACCAACGAGACATCTCTGCATTTGTCCCGGGACCAAGCAGGATCGTGGCGCAGGGTTAATTCGTAATTTTCATCAAATGTCGCAGAAGATCCCTGGGGCTTTAATCTTCCGCAAAGCTCATGGGTCCACGCTAAACCGCACCCACTGCGCAAACCATGGCAGATGCGGACAGCTGATGCACAAATGGAAAAAAAAAATGTTAAACTTTCCAGTAGCGGTGCGACTGTGATCATCCAGAACAAGAGCGTGCGGCGTACGACGAAGGAGAAATGGCCACAGCGATAACACTCCGCAAACCCCTGATGCGGCTATCTGGGCGTGGCCACCTTAATGTGAAACTGCAGTTGTTGCTCTGCACGTACATCAGCCGAACGAAATCAATGAATAGTGCGGGCGATACACGAAGTGCGACTCGAGACATTTGTTACCGTGTGACCCCGGTCAGCCGGTACGCCGTGAGGACACGTGCCACGTGAACAACTGCGGCACTTAAACTTTGATTTAAAGCTTTCGTGACTGCAGTCATTCATATTCTTAGCTCTTTCGCTAAAGTCACGTTGAAGGGGAACAATAAAATTATAAAATATGTATATAAAACAATAAAAATTCACACGACGTTTCGACCATAACACAAACGGTCGTCATCAGGTGTGTCGGTTTGCATTAACTTATTTATAACTATTAATGCAAACCGACACACCTGATGACGACCGTTTGTGTTATGGACGAAACGTCATGAGAATTTTTATTGTTTTATATATATTTTATTATTAAACCGACACACCTGATGACGACCGTTTGTGTTATGGTCGTAACGTCGTGATAATTTTTATTGTTTTATATATATTTTATTATTTTATTGTTTCCCTTCAACGTGACTTTACCGAAAGAGCTAAGGATATGAACTGCGGCACTGCTCGGCTTCTGCAGTGGCTGGCTCGATGGGGCCCTGGCACGGCCCGGTTGTACAGTGGGAAAGAGGCACAGAGGGACTGTGGCATTTCAACACAATATCTGGTCACGAGAGAGAGAGATGGGGAGAGAGAGGGTGGTGGGGTGGGGGGACTACAAAATCTGGAGAGGCCGGGTGTGTACGATGATGGAGTGCCACGGTGGTGAGATGTTAACTACCTCGCCTGGTATACATCAGCTCGTGGGTTTGATTCCGACCCTGACGCCTGCTCTATATTTGGAGTTTTCATATTCTATCTCTCTCTCTCCCTCTCCGTGGTCCCGTGGACTTTTCTCCGGATACCCCAGTCTTTCCCCTCCATAGTTTAGCGTCAACGTCACGCGTTCAGAGAGCATTTGGCTGCAATGCATTTCCACGTGACGAGAAGCCACTTCGTCGTCCCATCATTTGTGATAGCCAGGTCGCTCCGGAACAAAACAAAAAAAGAGCTGCTACGCAGCTGCAGCTCAGTGGGGGGCCTTACCTGGTAAAATAAAAATAAAATCAAAAAATAAAAAGTAGTTTTAGTTTCATGGGGATGAGGGTGGCGCAGCGAGGGAAGGTGAATCTGCGATGAACGGAGGCCGGGGCTGCAGCAGCCGCAGCTGCCTCGGACGTTGCTCAGCGCTGGCACGGTGTTGAGATCGAGGACGAGTTTCCACGCAGGGGGAACATTGTGTGTGGACGGCACCGCTGGCTGGCGTTATGCCCCAGTTTCTTTTTTTTTTTGCCAACGTCAACCGCCTCGTTCGGCCCCACGAGAAAAAAAAAAAAACCTTGCGCTCATCTTCGTGCGAACGACACCGGACTGCCATCACCCACCCAACCACCCCTCACCCCGCAAGGCTCCACGAATAACAACAGACCACCACCGCCACCACCAGGCACCACGCTCACGACACTCGTGATCGCAGCTCCTCCTCGGGGCCTCCCGAGTGAATTGGACGAAGAATCTCCACGACGGAAAAGCCGGCGGTGATGATCAAATAAAGACCCCTGGCCCACCGCCACAGGAATTTGGAATTTGCACCGCGGGCTCAGGGCTATGCGTCGCTAATGATCTCCAGCGCTCTACTCGTTCGAGCATTGAGACGCGGACGGTTTCATGCTTACAACTAAAACTCAACTTTTGATTTAAAGCTTTCGTGACTGCAGGGATTCATTTTCTTGTTTTTTTCGGTAAAGTCACGTAGAAGGGAAACAATAAAATAATACAAATATAAAACAGAATTATCACGACGTTTCGACCGCAACACAAGCAATCATCATCAGGTGTGAAAACCACAGCAAGAAAATTTGACCGCCACTTTTTTCAAGCTTTCTTGCTGTTGTTTTCACACCTGATGATGATTGCTTGTGTTGCAGTCGAAACGTCGTGATAATTTTATTGTTTGATATATTTTTATTATTTTATTGTTTCCCTTCTACGTGACTTTACCGAAAGAACCAAGAATATATAAAACTCATCTGTTTATTATTTTACCAGGTAAGGCCCACTGAGTTATTGGCTCTGTCAGAAGCGACCTGGCTATCACGAATGATAGCTCAACGAAAGTGGCTTATCGTCGTGTGGACATTGACGGCTGCTGTCAAACGCGTTGATTCTAAACGCCAGGGGAAAAATCGGAGGACCCAGAGAAAAATCCACGCGACCACGTGGAGAGAGAGAGAGAAAAACATGGAAAATCCAAATATACAACAGGCGTCAGGGTGGGGATCGAACGCACGACCTCTTGTACACCAGGCGAGGTAGTTAATATTTCCCCATTGATGACCATTAGGAGTGGGTCAGACAGTTACAACAACAAACAATCCCCCCAAAAAACTTATAGGAGTGCAAAGTATAGGAAAGGTAAGCAAATCACTATAAATACATTAATAAACTAAAACTAAACTATGTTTTTTTTTACCAGGTAAGGCCCACTGAGCTATACAGCTCCTTTTCAGAAGTGACCTGGCCACAAATGATAGCTCCACGAAGTGGCTTATCGTGGGGAAATGTATCGTAGCCAAATACTCTTAACGAATGCTGATTTGAAACGAGACCACGAGGAGAGAGCGAGAAAAACATGGAAAATCCAAATATAGAGAGCAGGCGTCAGGGTCGGAATCGAACGCACGACCTCCTGTATACCAGGCGAAGTAGTTAACATCTCCTAGCCACCGAGACCGTCCCAATGTTGAGATGGGGCGGGGGGAGGTGGGGTTCAAGATGACTCTCGTAAAGACGATCCGGTAAGAACGACACTTACCGGAGAGTTGCGTTGCTCAGATGTGTTGAGAAATAAACCGGCGAATTTTTTTTTCATCAAAACTTGAACCGCGGCCTCTACCCCCTCCCCCCCCAGTCATCTGTTGTTCCAAGGTCTCTTGCTCGGGAGGTGGCGGTGGGGGAAGGGGATGGGGGTGGTCCAAGCATCTGCATACAATTCTATCCCCCCCCCCCCCCGCTGAGCAGTTCATACTTTAGCCCATGCTCACGCGGATTCGTTTCAGCCGCAACTTTGCCAAATTGGCAAAGCTGTAAAAGCCACCAGAGATGGCTTCAAGCTCGGTTTCAGTTGGCGACCAAAAAATAAATACATGTGATAGGTGGTGATGGTCGGGAGGAGGGGGAGAGTGGGGGGGTGGAGTTGGTGGAGGGAGGCACTGATGGTAACGAAAACTATGCTTTTCTGTATTCGATGGACGTACGGTTAAATGAGAAGTACAGTTTTTGTACGGAGTGCCAGTGCCGGATTAAGCTAGTGCGGGGTCTGTAGCATATGTTATTAAGGGGCCATAAATTATTATTTTTTAATATATTAAGACACACTGTTTTTACTTGCATAGTGAAGTAATTCTATTTTTTCATTTGCAATGTAGCCAGATAATACGACAAATCGATACAACACCCCGTCGTTCATAAAAGTTGAAGGCGGTATAGTACTATAGTTATAAAGCAAGTGCAGAATCACTGAACCGGAATTTGTAGCTTGAAAGCATTTAGCGCGGGGCCCTTGAAAATGCGGGGCCCGTAGCATCATATGTAGCTACTTGTGCTACGAGGATAATCTGGCACCGCCGAGGGCAGACGCAAAAAAAATCAATACCGATCTTGCAGCATCCTTCGTTGAACACAAAGATCCCCCGTGTAGCCTTAGCAGGCTGTATAGGGGCAAGTGCTGTTAGCGAGTAGCACCGCATATGAAGGCCGCCACGGCACAGAGGGGAGTGGGTGGCCAGCATCACGCCCGGCCGCCTTTGTCTCCCCAGTGGCGATGTTTACTACACACCGCACCAGGTACACATTTGCGGCTGAGTCGACCTAGGGAAGGACCCCAGGACCGGTTCAGATTGCCGCTATCGCTGACGTTCTGTTGAACGACCTCCACCCTCAACATGCCCCCACCTGCCCCACCCGCGGGTTGTCCACCACCCACCTTGTCACCCCCCCCAAGCACCCCCTCGCCCCGCCCCCCGTGCCCCCCCCCCTGCTCCCTCGATACCCCCCCCCCCCCCACGTCTCGCGCTGGACGGCAGCGTTCGGATTGCCTGGACGGCAGCCAATCAAAAGCGGTGATTTGGTGGTCCAATTCCATTAAATAGGTAAATAGATGGATGGTGCCTGTCAGATTGATCCTTTGACCTGTAAATGTAATAAACAAGCTGGGTATTGAACATTCGTGAGATAACGTGGTAATTCATATGGGGCCTTAGAGCAAAAAGCACACTGACAAACTGATATAAATATATACATGCGTTTTAATATCCTGACATGAAGGCAACTGGACTGGACATGACAATTATCTCAAGCGAATTGGATAGCCAGTTTTTTTCACAGGGCAACTGTTTTATTATTGATATTGTTATTATTGTTGTCACACCGATTGTTTATTTTGGAAAGCCGCACTGGATATCAAGACTATTTTTGCAAAAGGGTCCTGCCAATTGTTCGCAGTCGAGGGGTGATGATGCTGCTGTGTCTGATTCCTAATAAAGAGCGGTGATGTGTAGTATTGAGCGTGCTGCGCTACAAATCCAGCGCCCTGAGTTCGATTCCTGCTCAACAGCCACTAACGCCAATGACGATTGTCTGAGCCGGTCCTGGGCCTCCCTTTGGTCGACTCAGAGTGAGTTCATGGTGCGGTGTGTAAGCATCGCCACTGGGGATACAAAGGCGGCCGGGCGTGGTGTGCCGTGCCAGCCCTCATAGGTGCTGCTCGCTAACAGCACTTGCCCCAACAGGATTTTTAAGGCTATACGGGGGATATTTGCCATTGCTTGATTCCAATAAGAGGTTTCGCGGTTAATTTGTCAGCAGCGGGATGTTGTTTTCCATGCCAGTCACATTTGTTTTTAAAGCTACGGGAGGATGCCGCAGAACCCAGAGAGAAGCCACGCAGGGCAGGAGATCCTACAAACCGCACACAAAGCCTGGCGTGGAATTCGCGACCTCCCATCGCTCCCCCCAACTCGCTCTACTACCGCCCAGCCACCTGGTGGGACGAAAGAAGCACGTGTATGTACTGTATGTTGGACTTCTTTTGTACCCGAACGTAGCCAACCGGGCCCGAGGATGTCCCCCCTCCACCCCCCCCCCCGCCCCCTTCTATCTACGCAGGGCAGTTGCAGCGTGCACGCGCCTGGACTGCTCCTTCGTTTGTTTGCGCATCCGATCGGCCAGCGAAAATGTTGGGGGGGGGGGGCGGGATGGAAGGGGGGAGGATGGAGGGGGGGGGTGGAGGGGGGGGCGGTTGGGGACGGCATGCGGGCAGGGGGTAGATGGTGGGGGGGGGGAAGGGGGGGCCGCAGATGACTGCAGGCAGAGCAGTCCGACTGGGGCGACTGCCTCGGGCCCCGCACTTTGGGAGGGGGGGGTCACACGGGGTGATTTGCCCCGGGCCCTGCACCGCCTCCCCCCCCCCCCTATGGACGGCACTGGCTGCAGGCATTGTGTTGGTGTCTTTCTGAGTTTAACAGAGACGAGGGGAACCCTAGGGGAAAGGAGGGGGAGAGGGAGTGCTATGGGGGGAAGAGGGGGGTATGAAGATGGGGTATGCAAGCAGCTACGGTGTCACAACGCCAGTTAATACGGTTTAAAATATATATATACATCATCAAAACCATCACCACCATCAACATCATCACCATCATCAACATCATCATCAACATCATCACCATCATCAACATCATCACCAACATCATCAACATCATCACCATCGTCAACAATGTCATCACCATCATCAATATCATCAACATCATCATCAACATTATTATCATCAACATCATCATCAACATCATCACCAACACCATCATCAACATGATCGCCAACATCATCAACATCATCACCATCAACAACATCACCAACATCATCATCAACATCGTCATCATCATCAACACCATCATCAACATCATCAACATCATCACCAACATCAACATGATCACCAACATCATCAACATCGTCAACATCATCACCATCATCAATATTATCAACATCATCAACACCATCATCAACATCATCACCATCATGATCAGCATCATCAGCAACATCATCATCAACATCATCACCATCATAAAAATCACCAACATCATCAACATCATATTCTTAGCTCTTTCGGTAAAGTCACGTTGAAGGGAAACAATAAAATAATAAAATATATATAACCGTACGTCCATGTTTTTATTGTTTTATATATATTTTATTATTTTATTGTTTCCCTTCAACGTGACTTTACCGAAAGAGCTAAGGATATGAATTACTACAGTCACGAAAGCTTTAAATCATCATCAACATCATCATCGCACAGTGACGCCGGGTAGGACAATCATCGGTTCCCCGGCTGTTGTAGAATCGACGACATTCCTCGCATCTTTTCGAATTCTCCGTCAATCACACCAACTCGGGTTTCCAATTAACTCAAATTAAAGGACCTCGCGCAGTGCGCATTTCAAATTCTCACGTAGAAAACTAAAATCGCCGCTGTAGTCTGAGATAAGATGTACTGTTGTTTGTTGTTTGTGTTGTTGGTTTGGCTCGTGGTTGAGTCTGGGACTTTTGCAGACGTAAACGATTCTGAAAAAAAAAACAACAACACCGTTCCGAATTAGAATGTTGGCCAATATGCTGGTAAATGCGTTAAGGAGTCATGTATTTCTTCATTTATTTTTTTTACCAGGCAAGGCCACACTGAGCTATATAGTTATTCTTCAGAAGCGACCTGGCGATCACAAATGATAGATCAACGAAGTTGCTCATCATCGTGTGGAAATCTATAGCAGCAGCTAACTACTCAGAGCGCGTGATATTGATTCTACATTCGGAGAGGGCAAAACCCTGGAGGACGCGGATAAAAATCCACGCGACCACGCGGAAAGAGAGACACGCAAACTCCAACTATACAGCAGGCGTCAGGCTCGGGTTTTAACCCACGACCTCCTGTAGACCAGGCGAGGGACTTAACGTCTCGCCAATGTCTCGCTCGCGTCACTGCTGGTCGAAGGGCCTCCTCTAGATGCAGCTCGAGAGGGCCTCCTCTAGATGGTCTTGTTGGCCTCGTGTTCCTCGCTGGCCAGAGATCTTGGAAGTAGTGGGGAGTACCCACACTTTACCCCACCACACGCCACCCATGTACACCGCTGAAGCGGGCAGAGGCGGTGTGGGTGCATTGTAAAGAGACTCGCACAGTTGTTTCAAATGCCGCGCCCGGGAGATCGAGAAGGCAGGCTACGGATTGCAGGTCCGGTGTGCCAACCCGAACCGTTACACCCCGCGGAAGCTCCTCCTTACGACAACAACGCAGTTCACGTGCGACGATGAACCAACGTTGAACCAACGTTGATCCAACGTTGATCCAACGTTGGGACGACGCTCAAGGTTGGCGTCGGAGCCCCCGCCGTGTTGGTGGATCGCACAGATGGAGAAAAAAATCACCCAACAAGGGGGATTCCACCCGTACCGTCTGTATGGGATAGAGTGTTTCCCCCTCGCATGTTTGGGTTTTCTTCTGGATACTCCGGTTTATACCCCCCCCCCCCACCACCACCACCACCACATGCGAACACGCTCATTATTTCGCTGATGAATACGTAGAGGACCGCAGAGCTTGGGCAATTCTAGGTGGTGCTGGCTCCTGGCGTGGCTGCTGTTGCTGCTGCCTGTCTGCTCGTCTGTGGTTCCTCCTCCTCCTCCTCGCGCCTCTGAGTCGTCCCCTAGCTCTCTCTCCCTCTCTTCGAGAGCGAGCGAATAGCGTGCAAACAGCGGCGCAGCGTCGCACACGTTGACATCATCACCATCATTATTATCATCATCATCAACCCTGCCTCTTGCCACCTCATGCGGCGAAGGCAACGCGCCCCCCTTCGGCTGCCCCTCGAAGCCCTCGCACAGTCTCCGCCGCCACCAGAGACGAATGCAGCGGATACATGCAAACTCGACACGTTTCATATCATTGGGTCTTTCGGTAAAGTCACCTAGATAGGTTCAAAGAAAATAACAACAAAATAACAAACAAAAAACTAGGACGTTTTGATCGCAACACAAGCGGTCGTATTTTTTTTTACTACCCTATCGACGTGACTTTACCGAAAGACCCAAAGAATATGAATCCGTGCAGTCACGCAAGCTTGAAGTCGACACGTTTCGTCAATAACAGCGCACGCACTGTGGTTGTGTGTGTGCGTGTGGCCTTAAAAACGGGCACGTGTATAATCAGCGACGTTGCAGGGGCAATGCGTAAAATGTCCCGTGAAAACGGGGGCATTGCCCGAAACGTCGTCTGTTTTCTATTTGTTTCCCTTTTAAGGCCGTGCACGCACCACACACACACACAGTGTGGCTGTTGTCGACGCATGTGCCGAGGTTGTATTCATGTTCTATTAATTATGCACCACTGCCAAACGCAGCAGCAGCAGCGGCGGCATCGTCGTCGACGACGAAGACACGTTCCGTGTCAACTCTTAATGCGTAGGATCGCCGCGAAGTGCACGCACGCCGTTCATACATTTAGACGGACGTTCCGTTACCGAATGGAACTAGGCATTCCTAAAAATTAAGCCAATTACATAACGACTTGGTTACCCCCGCCCACCGCCTCCACCGCTAAAGTGTATGATGGGTGTGCAATACTCCAATGCACTCAACGTTCCAAACGTTTTGGGCGACTTCAATTTCGTCGCGACGTTCCATTACGCAGTGGCTGGAAAGTGGCAATAAATAAATAAAGAATTGAGTTATTCCCAGCGCAAGGCGGAGTTGAATGTCATTGGATGACACTTGGTGTGTGTGTCTGTGTGTTGTTAGTCGACTTAGCTCGACTGAGCCGGTGTGTAGTGAGCATCGCAACTGGGGATACAAAGGCGGCCGGGCGTGGTGCTGGCCACCCAGCGCTCGTGTGCCGTGCCGGCCTTCATAGGTGCTCGCTAACAGCACTTGCCCCAACAGTCTGTTACAGGCTATACGGGCGATCTTTGTCTTTGTATGTATGTGTATGTAGTGGGGAGTGGCGTTGCAGTGGTTAGCGCGCCGCGCTATGAACCCGGTAACCCGAGTTCGATTCCCGCTCACGGCCACCACCGGCGATGATTATCTGAACCGGTCCTGGGCCTCCCCAAGGTCGACTCAGCCGTCAAACGAGTAACTGGTGCGGTGTGTAAACATCGCCACTGGGGAGACAAAGGCGGCCGGGCGTGGTGTTGGCCACCCACCACCTCGTGTGCCGTGCCGGCCTTCTTAGGTGCTGCTACTCGCCAACAGCACTTGCCTCAAAGGTATTTTGAGGCTATACTGGGGGGCAGGGGGAGATCTTTGTCTTTGTCTAACGGTTCGTAACCAGTGTGATGGGGCCTTATGCAGGAGCCCCTCGTTATCATAGTGAATAACACATCGGCTTTCACCACCGAGATGATGATTCGTAATAGATATTGATTAGGGTCAGATTGAACATTGATCACATCACTCAAAATTCTACAGGCTACTGCCCTGATGATGATGCTGCTGCTGGTTGTAACTCTCCCGAAACGTCGGACTACCCAGGTGTTCAACGTTGTGGATCGCCCTCCAAACAAAGCGCCGGTGGTGATGCTGAAGCGGGAAAGCATTTGGCCACTTTTGTTCGTCACGTGACAATTTATTTTTTATTGGCTGTGTCGGGTGGAGGAGGGTTTACGGCACACTTTAGTCACGCGATCTGACCCCAAACAAAACTAAAATGATTAATCAGAATGTACGAATGAATGTTGAACTTCTTTCGCATCGTATGTAGCCAACCGTTCGAATTTGAGGTGTGAGTCTGTGGGTCTCTGTGTGAGTCTATGGGTCTCTGTGTGAGTCTATCGATCTCTGTGTGAGTTTATGGGTCTCTGTGTTAGTCTATGAGTCTCTGTGTTAGTCTATGGGTCTCTGTGTGAGTCTATGGGTCTCTGTGTGAGACTATGGGTCTCTGTGAGTCTATGGGTCTCTGTGTGAGGCTATGGGTCTCTGTGTGAGTCTATGCGTCTCTGTGTGAGTCTATGGGTCTACGTGTGAGTCTATAGCTCTCTGTGTGAGTCTATGGGTCTCTGTGTGAGTATATGGGTCTCTGTGTGGGTCTATGGGTCTCTGTGTGAGTCTATGGGTCTCTGTGTGAGTATATGGGTCTCTGTGTGGGTCTATGGGTCTCTGTGTGAGTCTATGGGTCTCTGTGTGAGTATATATATGGGTCTCTGTGTGAGTCTATGGATCTTTCTGTGAGTCTATGGGCCTCTGTGTGAGTCTATGGGTCTTTCTGTGAGTCTATGGGTCTCTGTGTGAGTCTATGGGTCTCTGTGTGAGTCTAAGGGTCTCTGTGTGAGTCTATGGGTCTCTGTGTGAGTATATGGGTCTCTGTGTGGGTCTATGGGTCTCTGTGTGAGTCTATGGGTCTCTGTGTGAGTCTATGGGTCTTTGTGCATCCAGGATGCCAGACCCTGATAATTCATTCATACGTTGCGGTAATTAAATTCATTTTGAGAAGCCGTTTTTTTCTTTGCACATCGCATTTGTGAAGGCTCATTAATACATTAATGCACACTGCACTTTGACAAATGAATAAATTAAGCAACGAATGGATAAAAGCCTTAATTTGTAGCTGGGCTAGACTCTACATCCGCCCCTTTGATGCTCTTTGGACAATTCCTTGGCTGGGCTGATGGATGAAATATTTACACAAACACAAATGGTGTTTTTTTCTTTTCCGTGGCAATTAAACGACATGTCGAGCCCATTGGCAGTGGTGGCACTGCTGCACGTAGCTGTATGTCTGTAACCCAGCACTATGCAACGGGGGGGGGGGGGGGGGGTTGGTGGATCACCGCACGAATGTTGTGAAACTACCTTGCCGTGAGCGCCCAGGATGTGCCATACATACCCTGGCTTTGCCAGGAGAAGGCGGCACGCAAAGGTGTGGACTGATATTTCTCCGTTCTGTGTGAGGGGGCATTGATCGTGCCCCCTCACACAAGCGGGGTCTTCACCGGCTGCTCAGATTTCCTCGCACATGCAACGCTGCGCTCATTAATTGTCTGAAAAAACGCCAGAATGCAGTGCCGGATTATCCTAGTTGCACAAATAGCAACATATGTAGTAGCTGCATGTGTAGTAGCTGCATGTGTAGTAGCTGCATGTGTAGTAGCTGCATGTGTAGTAGCTGCATGTGTAGTAGCTGCATGTGTAGTAGCTGCATGTGTAGTAGCTGCATGTGTAGTAGCTGCATGTGTAGTAGCTGCATATGTAGTAGCTGCATGTGTAGTAGCTGCATATGTAGTAGCTGCATGTGTAGTAGCTACATGTGTAGTGGCTGCATGTGTAGTAGCTACTGGTGTAGTAGCTGCATACAGTGAGGGAAAAAAGTATTTGATCCCCTGCTGATTTTTTACGTTTGCCCACTGACAAAGAAATTATCAGTCTATAATTTTAATGGTACGTTTATTTGAACAGTGAGAGACAGAATAACAACACCAAAATCCATAAAAACGCATGTCAAAAATGTTATAAATTGATATGCATTTTAATTAGGCAAATAAGTATTTGACCCCCTCTAAATCAGAAAGATTTCTGGCTCCCAGGTGTCTTTTATACAGGTAACGAGCTGAGATTAGGAGCACACTCTTAAAGGGAGTGCTCATAATCTCAGCTTGTTACCTGTATAAAATACACCTGTCCACAGAAGCAATCAATCAATTAGATTCCAAACTCTCCACCATGGCTAAGACCAAAGAGCTCTCCAAAGATGTCAGGGACAAGATTGTAGACCTACACAAGGCTGGAATGGGCTACAAGACCATTGCCAAGCAGCTTGGTGAGAAGGTGACAACAGTTGGTGCGATTATTCGCAAATGGAAGAAACACAAAAGAACTGTCAATCTCCCTCGGCCTGGGGCTCCATGCAAGATCTCACCTCGTGGAGTTGCAATGATCATGAGAACGGTGAGGAATCAGCCCAGAACTACACGGTATGATCTTGTCAATGATCTAAAGGCAGCTGGGACCATAGTCACCAAGAAAACTATTGGTAACACACTACGCCGTGAAGGACTGAAATCCTGTAGCGCCCGCAAGGTCCCCCTGCTCAAGAAAGCACATATAAATTCCAGTCTGAAGTTTACCAATGAGCATCTAAATGATTCAGAGGACAACTGGGTGAAAGTGTTGTGGTCAGATGAGACCAAAATGGAGCTCTTTGACATCAACTCAACTCGCCGTGTTTGGAGGAGGAATGCTGCCTATGACCCCAAGAACACCATCCTCACCGTCAAACATGGAGGTGGAAACATTATGCTTTGGGGGTGTTTTTCTGCTAAGGGGACAAGACAACTTCACCGCATCAAAGGGACGATGGACGGGGCCATGTACCGTCAAATCTTGGGTGAGAACCTCCTTCCCTCAGCCAGGGCATTGAAAATTGGTCGTGGATGGGTATTCCAGCATGACAATGACCCAAATCACACGGCCAAGGCAACAAAGGAGTGGCTCAAGAAGAAGCACATTAAGGTCCTGGAGTGGCCTAGCCAGTCTCCAGACCTGAATCCCATAGAAAATCTGTGGAGGGAGCTGAAGGTTCGAGTTGCCAAACGTCAGCCTCGAAACCTTAATGACTTGGAGAAGATCTGCAAAGAGGAGTGGGACAAAATCCCTCCTGAGATGTGGCAAACCTGGTGGCCAACTACAAGAAACGTCTGACCTCAGTGATTGCCAACAAAGGTTTTGCCACCAAGTACTAAGTCATGTTTTGCAGAGGGGTCAAATACTTATTTCCCTCATTAAAATGCAAATCAATTTATAACATTTTTGACATGCGTTCTTCTGGATTTATTTGTTGTTATTCTGTCTCTCAATGTTCAAATAAACCTACCATTAAAATTATAGAATGATCATTTCTTTGTCAGTGGGCAAACGTACAGAATCAGCAGGGGATCAAATACTTTTTTCCCTCACTGTATGTAGTAGCTGCATATGTAGTAGCTGCATATGTAGTAGCTGGATATGTAGTAGCTGCATATGTAGTAGCTGCATATGTAGTAGCTGCATATGTAGTAGCTGCATATGTAGTAGCTGCATATGTAGTAGCTGCATATGTAGTAGCTACATATGATGCTACGGGCCCCGCACTTTCAAAGGCTCCGCGCTAAATTATTTGAAGCGATCAATTCCAGTTCAATGATTCTGCACTTGATTTATTACTATAGTACTATAATGCCTTCAACTTTTATGAACGACTAGGTGTTTAAGGTTAGCGATTTGTCGTATTATCTGGTTGTATAGCAAATAAAAAATACAATTACTTTGCAAATAAAACATTTACATCTTGACTTAAAGCTTTCGTGACTGTAGGAATTCATATTCTTTGGGTCTTTCGGTAAAGTCACGTCGATAGGTACAAAGAAAATAACGAAAAATGACGAACGCTTGTGTTGCGATCGAAACGTCGTAGTTTTTTGTTATTTTCTTTCAAACTATCTACGTGACTTTACCGAAAGACCCAAAGAATAAGTAAAAAAATTGTGTTTTAATATTTACGTGTTTTTTTTGTTGTCATTTAGGGCCCCTCTATAACATATGTTACAGGCCCCGCACGAGCTTAATCTGGCACTGACCCGAATGCAATGCAGGACTACAAAGCCCCGGGCAATCGTTGGAAGCGCCGACTCCCTCGGCGATTAGGAGATGCGATTTGCATGAACGACGACGCCACATAAAACATAAACAGTCATCGAAAAACAAATTAGAGATGCATCTTTCTTTTTTCATAGACGACCTTGTGCTCTCTTGAGAGGTATATTAAATATACATTTCTCAATGAGTGGGGGGCGAGGGGGCAGTCCTGTAATTTCAAGCTCTATTCTCTGTTCGAGGCAAAAGAACATTTAAATTCGCCGACGTTCCTACCAAAAAAAAAAAACACGTGACAGGGGGCGAGTCTGAACAACGCAAGCGGGGACGGGCGGGCGAGCGGGCGGGCGGGCGGGCAGACATCGCCCCGAATCGGTTCAGCGTCGTTCGGCCGGGGACCGATTCCGCGGATGGCGAGGGACGACGAGGTTAACGATGGCAATCCGTTCATTCCGCGATCGATGCGACGCAAACATTTCGCGGGACGGGCACGCGGCACGAACGACGCCGCTGACAAACGGACCGGGCGACACAAAATGAGTCCAAATTGCCGACAGCAATTGCCGCAGGGGCTGGCAGAAACACCGTATGACAACATTTAGCTGTCTTTTTTTATTTTAAATGTTTCATTTGTAGCATCTGTATCGCGTCCCGCAACACACGAGTTGGCGCGTAACTCATAAACACCGAATGCCCTAAACCGCATCTCGTAATGTGCTGCGGAAATCGACTCGGTTTTATGTGGCCAGGGTTCTCAGACAGGGCTACGATTTCAGCCGTGTGTCACAGACAGAACTCAACATATTTGCAACCCCGCACACCACATCCACAATGTGTAGTACACCTCCAGCAGTGGGCTGTGGCTACGATTTGTCACGTACTAGGGTCTCAGACAGGACTCAATTTCATCCGGGTGTGTAAAGGGGGAGGTGTCCCAGACCAAAAAAAATATATTTCTGCAACCCGGCACACCACGTCCAGGATGTGATAGTACACCTCTTGCTGTGGGCCTGCGGCTACGATTTTGTCTACCCGCGAGGCCGGGAGAATATTCAGTGGAACATTCAAGCGCTCGTATCTTGCGTTGGGTTCGTTTTCACATCGTTGAAATTCGTAAGGAGCGGCGGGTTGTGGGTGTGGTAGAAAAGTTATGGGTGCGACGTGCACCACAGACAAATCAACTCTCGTTTGTCAACAACACCATGGCCTTAATGGGAAAAAAATATAAACAAGAGGCGACGTTTCGGGGCAATGCCATTAGCAAACAATGGGCCTCCTTCACGTATATATACCACCACATAAAACAAAAAATCGCTTGCCTGGGTTTAACCAATTCTTCTAAAATTCTACTCTCTCGGAAGGCAGTGGCAATGTGCATTATTATTATTTTTATATTCACGCGTAGAGAAAATGATATGGGGAGGAGACGTTGTTGTTGTGATCACTTGCTGTTATTTGTGCTTTTTTTTGGGGTGTAATTTCTTAATTTGTAAATTCATTTGTATTTTGCTTGCTACTACTAGGGTTTTCCATGTGCTTGCTAGCCGTGACTGTATAAGGGATTTCGTCCTCGTTCATAGTGAACTTACGGCCTTACGGGATGCCATTCGCATGAATGACGCTATACCAAATGAAATGATTATTACGATGATTTCATTGTCCGCTTATTTATTTAGCACTCGTGTAAGTAGTTGCAGATCTTCGAGGATACTAACACACGCCCGCCTTGTATAGGGCGCACGGCTTGAATAGCGCGCGGATAAATCCGCGGTGTGTTCCGGCCAGGGGTTTTTATTTCGGTATAAATATATATTTGTGTTTGTTATGCTGATTTATTTATTTTGGGTGCTTACGGTCATTACGCTTTACGAGTGAAAAAGCCCTCATTCTACGACCCTTCTTTTTTTAAGGAGGGTGCAGCCAAAGTTGTCACAGGTGGGGGTGGTGCTGCTGCTGTCGGCTGCGTAATTACAATCCAAACTATTTCCAAGTAATTTTTTTTTGTTATATCAATGGAATGTTGCCAATGGGATTTTTGTTTATATATATAAATGGGATGTGGTGTTTTTTTGTTTATCAATTGGGAGTGTTTTGTTCAACGCAAGTTGCATTGTACGGGGGTTTTATTTTTTGCTTACTATGGGAGAAAAAAAAACGAAGAATCCGGAGGAAATCCGTACAGAACAATGGTGGAGGACGTACAAACTCCGCGTAGAAAGGATGCCCGAGTTTGATAATCGAACCCGGGCATCTTCCTGCTGTGAGTCACTCGCGTCGTTGCCAGACTTGAGTTGCTCCCCTAACTTCAGACTGCGCTTCTTCTCGGGAAAGTGATGGTGGCAGCGCGACTCTCTCCATAATGGGCGGCGCTGAACCGCCGGTGGAAATTCCACATTGCCATGGCGAGGGCCAGTCTAGTCCCTAGGATGGCGCCTTGCTGACGTCTTGTTGCCTTCCCTTTGCAGGCACCGCGAGCCAACACACGAGCAAGGGTTTGTGGGAAAGATTTCAGTTCTCGCAGAAGACGTGAGTATTTTAGAATCGCGCGCACACACCAACACCAACACAACCGCAATTCGCCACGAGGTGACGGCCACGTCAACCACGGCGCCTGTGCCAGGCTAGGTGCACTTTAAGGCTACCACGTGAAGTGTCGGAGGCTCGTTGACAGGAGGAGGTCACGGGACAGACCCGGCAGGTGCCATGGGTCGGCCGACTGAGATGACCACCGGTAGATGTACCGCCAGCTGTACCGCCTATTGTACCACACACACACACAAAGACAAAGATCCCCCGTATAGCCTGTAGCAGACTGTTGGGGCAAGTGCTGTTAGCGAGCACCTGTGAAGGCTGGCACAGCACACAAGGGGGTGGGTGGCCAACACCACGCCCGACCGTCTTTGTCTCCCTCGGGGGCGATGTTTACAAATTGCACCGGGTAGTCATTTGAGGCTGAGTCGACCTAGGGGACGCCCAGGACCGGTTCAAAAAATCGTCACTGGCGTTGGTGGCCGTGAGCGTGAATCGAACTCGGGTTGGCCGTGTTCGTAGCGCAGCGTAGCGCTAACCACTACACTACCTCTCCCCACTAGACAAAAAAAAACAAAGACAAAGATCCCCCGGTATAGCCTTAAGAGACTGTAGGGGCAAGTGCTGTTAGCGAGCACACGCAGACACACAGACACACGCACGCGTAAAAAAGAAACGCCTGATGCCTCTAAATGAGCGTGCTCCCAGGAGGAGGATGTGGCGTGGGCGGATTGTCGTCCTGGTTCCACTCCGGACGGGATTTTTGTTGATCGACGGTCAATCGAGCGAGCGGGAAGTCTAAACACACGGCCGCTCAGCCAACCGCAGATCCGCTTATCGGCAAGCAAAACAAACAAACAGCTTAAACGGCTTCCGTGTTGCTGAGCAGAATCGGAACGAGAATATTTAGTTCTACTGGAGGAATCCGATGAGCTATGAAGCTCTTTGTTGACAGATGTCCAGCAGGGGGCGGGTAAGAACGTTACAACAACAAACAGTACAGAAACACGACAGCCGTGCAAAGTACAACAAAGGTGAACAAATCACCGAAACACTTACTAAAATAAAACTAAACTATCCCCCATCATACCACTGAGGTGTTAAACTTACTTCTCAAAAGCGACCCGGATACCACAAATGATAGCCCAACGAAGTGCTCCATCATTTGGACATTTAAAAGAACCCTTTATAGCACAGTGCCTACCCGCTTAGGGGTCGTCCATAAATGACGTCAGTCACGCGATTTTTGACGATTTTTGACCCCCCTCCCCCCCACTTCGTCATATGACGTCACAAAGATCTGCCCCCCCCCCCGCCCCAAACAAAAATAAAACATGCTTCAAATCGCTGTAAACTATTGTCATTGTAGTTGCGAATTTAATGTGGCGCTGCACTCTGATGTTGTCGGAGAAAACATTTATTTAAAAGTATATTTAATTCAGTAGAACGTGTTGTCTATATTTATTTAAAGTTGCGCATTTTGATGTGACGTCACATTTCTCAAACCCGAACACCCCCCCCCCACCTCGTCACACATCGTCACAAATGTCTGACCCCACCCCAGGTGCGTGACGTCATTCATGGACGGCCCCTTACCCCATACCCCGCCGTTGATGGCATTTGTGGTCGTTTCGGAAACGTAGCACGGTTGGCTACGTACGGTGCGAAAGAAGTTCAACATCCATACAGACGCGCGCGTGGCTGCTGATAATGTAGTTACTACTTCACTGATAATGTAGTCACTACGCAACTGATAATGTAGTCACTACACCACTGATAATGTAGTTACTACGTCACTGATAATGTAGTTACTACACCACTGATAATGTAGTCACTACGCCACTGATATAATGTAGTTACTACACCACTGCTAATGTAGTTACTACGCCACTGATAATGTAGTTACTACACCACTGATAATGTAGTTACTATGCCACTGATAATGTAGTTACTACACCATTGATAATGTAGTTACTACGCCACTGATAATGTAGTTTACTACGCCACTGATAATGTAGTTACTACACCACTGATAATGTAGTCACTACACCACTGATAATGTAGTTACTATGCCACTGATAATGTAGTTACTACACCACTGATAATGTAGTTACTACACCACTGATAATGTAGTCACTACGCAACTGATAATGTAGTCACTACACCACTGATAATGTAGTTACTACGCCACTGATAATGTAGTTACTACGCAACTGATAATGTAGTCACTACACCACTGATAATGTAGTTACTACGCCACTGATAATGTAGTTTACTACGCTACTGATAATGTAGTTACTACACCACTGATAATGTAGTTACTACGCCACTGATAATGTAGTTACTACACCACTGATAATGTAGTTACTACACCACTGATAATGTAGTTACTACGCCACTAATAATATAGTTTACTACGCAACTGATAATGCAGTTACTACGCCACTGATAATGTAGTCACTACACCACTGATAATGCAGTTACTACACCACTGATAATGCAGTTACTACGCCACTGATAATGTAGTCACTACGCCACTGATAATGTAGTCACTACGCCACTGATAATGTAGTCACTACGCCACTGATAATGTAGTTACTACACCACTGATAATGTAGTTACTACACCACTGATAATGTAGTTACTACACCACTGATAATGTAGTTACTACACCACTGATAATGTAGTTACTACACCACTGATAATGTAGTTACTACACCACTGATAATGAAGTCACTACACCACTGATAATGTAGTTACTACGCCACTGATAATGTAGTTACTACACCACTGATAATGTAGTCACTACACCACTGATAATGTAGTTACTACGCCACTGATAATGTAGTTTACTACGCCACTGATAATGTAGTCACTACACCACTGATAATGTAGTTACTACACCACTGATAATGTAGTTACACCACTGGTAATGTAGCCACTACACCACTGATAATGTAGTTACTACACCACTGATAATGTAGTTACTACACCACTGATAATGTAGTCACTACACCACTGATAATGTAGTTACTACGCCACTGATAATGTAGTTACTACTTCACTGATGATGTAGTCACTACGTCACTGCCCTGTACTCTTGTGACGTCCATTTACTTCTTTAAAATGTAATATATTATTTTAAATGAAAGTTTATTGAAAGCAGAAATGAATATACTAACGGGGTAAAAAAAAACTTGTTCTGGGTCAATTAATAAGAGCAATGGGGTGGATCACAATACATTTGGACCGCGCTGGACAATGTTGCACTGCCCTCTGCTGGTGATCCCCCATCCAATCAGGCTTAGTGCCTTCTCTTTTTTCCACTGGCAGTGCGCGACGCGGCCCAGTGATAGCGCCGTTGCAGTGAGCTGAGCTTCGCGGTTCGATACCAGCGGCCGCCCTGATGAATACCGCGGTGCGAACAGTGCGCGAGTGGACGTTAAAGATCCCTTTGACGTCATTCGCAAGAGTAGGACACTGCGTGCCGGAGTCACGGGATACATTATTTTTTTGCCAAGTTTTAAATATTACCCGGAAAAAAAAGACTCAATTTGGCAAACATTGACCCACCGCCTACTGCAATAAAACATTTGGCAGGACCCAAAAAATTAAATCTCTGCTTAGGTTCCGAGATCCGGTGAGATCGGATGGATTCGTTCCGAAGGTGATTTCGTTACAGAATGTAAGACATAGATTTCCCATATAGCCTGTAACAGACTGTTGGGCCACGTGCCGTCAGCGAGCACCTATGAAGGCCGGCACGGCACGCGAGCAGGCGGGTGGCCAGCAAACCACGCCCGGCCGCCTTTGTCTCACCCAGCGGCGATGTTTACCACACACCCGCACCACGGACTCATTAGGGGAGGAGCCCAGGGCCGGTTCAAATCACCGTCCCCGGTGCTGGCCCTGAGCGGGGAGCCCGGGGCTCGACGCCTGTCCGTTGACGTTCCACGCCTTCCCCCTGCCGGCAGGCACGCGGCGGAAGCCACCACGGTCAGCCCCAGGACGTGTCGGCCCTTGCACGTGCGCCGCAAGCTCCAGGGACTCTACCCACAGTGAGTGACCCCCCCCCCCCTCTCCATCACCCCGCTCTGCGGTTCGAGCCTAGAGGCCGCCCTGGTTAATGCACGTTGAACTTCTTTCGCACCGTACGTAGTCTACCGTGCTCACGTATGTACGTACGTTGAACTTCTTTCGCACCGTCCGTAGCCAAACGTGCTAATGTATGTTGAACTTGTTTAGCACAGTACGTAGCCAAACGTGCTAATGTATGTTAAACTTCATTAGCACAGTACGTAGCCAACGGTGCTAATGTATGTTGAACTTCTTTAGCACAGTACGTAGCCAACCGTGCTAATGTATGTGTATGTTGAACTTGTTTTGTACCGTACGTAGCCAAAGGTGCTAATGAATGTTGAACTTCTTTAGCACAGTACGTAGCCAACGGTGCTAATGTATGTTGAACTTCTTTAGCACAGTACGTAGTCAACCGTGCTAATGTATGTTGAACTTCTTTAGCACAGTACGTAGCCAACCGTGCTAATGTATGTGTATGTTGAACTTCTTTAGCACAGTACGTAGCCAACCGTGCTAATGTATGTTGAACTTCTTTAGCACAGTACGTAGCCAACCGTGCTAATGTATGTTGAACTTCTTTAGCACAGTACGTAGCCAACCGTGCTAATGTATGTGTATGTTGAACTTGTTTTGTACCGTACGTAGCCAAAGGTGCTAATGAATGTTGAACTTCTTTAGCACAGTACGTAGCCAACGGTGCTAATGTATGTTGAACGTCTTTAGCACAGTACGTAGCCAACCGTGCTAATGTATGTTGAACTTCTTTAGCACAGTACGTAGCCAACCGTGCTAATTGGAGGTGCATAGCTCCAGTGGCTTCCTAATTCCGGGCCCTGTACTAATCGTGCATCTGACGTTAGAACCATGAGCCACCTCGTCACCGTCAAAACATTCGAACTTAGTATGAGCAGCGATGAATAAGGGCCATTGCCTGGAACGTTGCCTATGGTACAGCTGTCATCCTGTTTGACGGCAGTGTCACTGGCCAATGTGTTGACTGTTTTGTTCCTTGTGCTTTTGCTCCACTGCCCACATAGTTTACTGTTCAGTTTCACCCTATCTCTGTTGTTACACTGAGTTTGTAAGATTAGTTTTACTTTCGTTATTGTTGTTGTCGCTGCTGTCTCGCGCACCACCACGGATCTCCCGTGTATAATAGCCGGGCAACTGGCTACACGGGACCATCATCATCATCATCCGTGTAACAATTCAGATAAAGGGTGTCGCTGAGACGAGATGTTAATTACCTCGCCTGGTACACAGGAGGCCGTGGGTTCGAATCCAACCAGGACGCCCGCTGTATATTTGGAGTTTGCGCATCTCTCTCTCATCGCGGATTCTTCTCCGGGTCCTCCGGTTTTTCTCCCGCTACATTTTAGAATCAACATCACGAGTTGAGAGTGGTTTGGCTGCTGTGCATTCGCACGTGACGACGAGCCACCATTATGAGACCTCCTTTGCCAGAAACAAGATATAGGAATAGGTTTTACCCTTTTAACTGGCACAAAAAACTGACACCTTTATTCAAGGCATCATGTTTGCAATGACCACAACACAAGCAGTCAAAATGCAAACAAAAAAGGACAACTCTGATAATAATATGCACTGACCAATCAAATTCAAGGACAGTGCATATTATTATCAGAGTTGTCCTTTTTTGTTTGCATTTTGACTGCTTGTGTTGTGGTCATTGCAAACATGATGCCTTGAATAAAGGTGTCAGTTTTTGTGCCAGTTAAAAGGGTAAAACCTATTCCTATGACGAGCCACCACTTTGTGGAGCTGTCCTTTGCGATGGCCAGGTCGCTTCGGAAAAAAGGAGCTATGCAGCTCCGGGGGCCTTACCCGGTAGAATAAAATTAAAATAAACTTTAACAGTTAAATATTCCAGATAAACTCAACACTCCAAAAAAAAAGTCTTGCCCACAAGTCACCGCCACTTGTCAGCCAAGAGAGGGCAGCACAGCATTTACTGCAAATGATGAAAACATATCTGGAGCATCTAAAGTGCCAAACTAAGAGGCAGGGAGGAAGCTGACCAGCAAACATTTAACCCCTTCACTCCCTCCCCTCTAGTGGACATTGATTCTTAAGAGCATTCATGAGGGCATTGAGAAACCCCCCACCCCTCCATCGTTTCCCTACAGTGTCATCAGAGCTTCGGAAGACACCAGGGGCATGTCGAGTTTATTGAAACGGTTTAATGAAACATGCAGTTTAAGACAGCAGGTCTCCATTGCACTATAATCCTCAATGTGCGGGTGGTCAACCACCACCCGCACCGCCACCCCCCTTTCACATCCTCTGTGGCGTTGTCTACTTGAATCTTCTTGTTGATAATAAAATACTTTTGGGAGAAAAATGAAAAAACAATAATCCTCAAGTGGCACGTCGCAGCCGCAGTCCAGAAACTACAACCGTCGTGCCAAGCTCAGCCCTCTTGCTCATGCTGACCTCTGCAGGAGGCCGCAGATGCCCCCACAGCAAATGTGGCCCCCACATCGAAGGCTAAACCTGACCGGCTAACGCGTAGCAGCAGGCTTTCGCCACCAAATATTATCCGTGATAGAGGCTTTTATTTTGGGGGGGGGGGGGGGGGGTAGATCGCATAAACATAAACCCGCCACCACCACCACAAGGCCAATTAGTAAGGATGTGTAGATGTATATATGTACACAATTTTTGGAAACCTTTTAGATCAACTATTTACCCACCACTTTCTCTAACTTCTTGATTCCGGCCTTCTGTAAGGCTCTTATAATTTCGTTGGCGGACAAGTGGTCAGACACACGGAACGCCGGGCTTTTAAAATAGCTTAGTATATGTGTCTGTATATGTTATATTTTTAAGAGAAGACAAGGTTTGAAATACAGTATATGTATTTTTCCCCCCGGGTGAAAGCCGGGTACTTCCTGCTCGTAGTTAATAATTGCACCGCTTTATTTCATCCATGAGTTAGCGGAGTGTGTTTATTATTTATTTATCTTTTACAAATATAAACACTTTTATTTTACTAGGTAAGGCCGTCTGAGTTCTTGTCAGATAAGACCTGGCCACAAATGATAACCCAGTTTTCAGTTTCAGTTTATTTATTTTGGTATAGCAAAACGAAGTTGCTCGTCATGTGCGATCATTTATATCAGCAACCAAACGCTCGAACACGCGTAACGTTGATTCTAAACGTGGAGGGGAAATCCACACGACCACAGTGAGATATAGAAAGAGAGAGACACGCAATCTCCAAATACATTATACATCAGGCATCGTCGGGGTCGGGATCGAACACCACGAGCTCCTTCATACCGGGCTAGGGAGATAACATTCCTTCACTGTCTCCCTCCCTGCCCCCACCGCTCCGGCAGCCTGAACATGAGCGCGCTGGGTGGGAGCCCCTTCCTGGGCCTGCAGGACGTGGAGGCGGAGGCGACGCGGTCTCACCGACGCAACTACGGCGCCTTCGCTCTCGAGCAGCTGCCGTACCGCATGCGCCCCAGCGGTGAGCGCCCGCCGGTTAGTGCCGGAGCGGCGGAACGCGACCGCTCGTCGCCGTCGCGGCGCACGTCGCGCGCGGCGGACGATCGCACGTGTCGTACGATCGCGTGTCGCATGCTCCACGTGTGTGTCACGTGATCCACGTGTGTCACGTGATCCACGTGTGTCGAATGCTCCACGTGTGCCGCGTGATCCACGTGTGTCGCGTGATCCACGTGTGTCGCGTGGTCCGTGTGTGTCGCGTGGTCCGTGTGTGTCGCGTGATCCACGTGTGTGTCACGTGATCTACGTGTGTCACGTGATCCACGTGTGTCGTACGAACGCCTCCTCGACGAAGTGGCTTATCGCGTGGGGATTTATAGCAGCGAAATACCCTGAACACGTGATGTTGATTCCAAATGTGGAGGGAAAAAGCCGGAGGACCCGGAGAAGCGTCCACGCAACCACGGGGAGAGAGAGAGACACGCAAACTCCAAATATACAGCAGCAGGCGTTAGGGTCAGGATCGAACCCACGACCTCCTGTATACCAGGCGAGGTAGTTAACATCTCCTAGCCACCGTGATGTTGATGATGAGAGAGAGACACGCAAACTCCAAATATACAGCAGCAGGTGTTAGGGTCAGGATCAAACCCACGACCTCCTGCATACCAGGCGAGGTAGTTAACATCTCCTAGCCACCGTGATGTTGATGATGATGAGAGAGAGACACGCAAACTCCAAATACACAGTAGGCGTCAGAGTCGGGACTGAACCCACGACCTCCTGCACGAACGCACACACACAACGATGGGGCCGCTTGCGTGTGCGTGGGGCCACTTAAAATACTGTTCACCCTACCCGCACCTGTCAAAGGAATGTGGAATTTCTACCACAGGAAAGGTTCGGCCACAGTGGTGGTTATATTTAGCCATGAAGTGTGTTTGACTCTGTATTTACGTCTAAACATATGATCTGGTGATGCACGTTTGATGCAGTGCTCAATAACAAATAATACAAGAAAAACACATCACAATCGTCACGTGAAAAGGGACATTTGCCTGGAGCGTCATACACTGTTAAGGTCACAGCATTATCGAGGAATGTGTCGAGGGCTTTGTAATTGTTTGGGTAACTTAAAGACGGGTCTTTTTTTGTTTTGTTGCAATGCGACTGTAGGCAGTACGAAAGGTCGGGGCATCAAGGAAATGGCACGGCCATCCTCGCGAACCAGCCTGGTGACTTCTGCCGAGGCTCGCGCGATTCGTGCCGTCCGTAAGATCCCTCTGGGATTTCCCGTCGCGCTTTGCAAAACAAATAAGTAACATTAAGACAAACTTAAAAAAAACACGCGCTTTTATGAAATGTACCGTGCTAGTAATTGCAGAACTCCACGACTCCAGAAAGTGGCCCCGAAGCTTGCCATAACGTAAGGGGACCGTGACCAATTACAGCCAACGTCGGTTGACCGTGGACAATTAGACTCAAGCCGAAACATAACATATAAAAAATAATGTTTAAAAATATATATATTTTTTAGACATCATAGAATATTATATTGTCATCAGTATGACGTAAGTATACCGAGTTTGCAGTCGATACCACATTTGGAAGTGGGTTAAATTGAGTTACAAGATTTGAGGATACAACAACGACAACAACAACAACAGACAGACAGCAGAGTGAGTTTAAAAAAAGCATTCACACCGCTCCAACCTCCCTTCACCAGCATGAGTCATTGCACAACTTCTGCTCTTGCTGTTGATCGGACTTCATTATTGGTTGACGATTGGCTGGAGAGCAGGAGAGAGAGAGAGAGACGCTTCATGTCATGAATGTCCGAATAAATACGTGGTGTTCAAATGTTTAGATTCGTAATTGGCTCGACGTGACACACACGTGTTCCCTCCGAGGACAAATGAAGGTTGTGCAGGGACATATAGAGTCAGTAGATACTACTGACTCTATTGTATATAGGGTGTGTGTAGGCATATATAGAGTAAGTAGATACTACTGACTCTATTGTATGTAGGGTGTGTGTAGGCACATATAGTCAGTAGATACTACTGACTATTGTATGTAGGGTGTGTAGGCACATATAGAGTTAGTAGATACTACTGACTCTATTGTATGTAGGGTGTGTGTAGGCATATATAGAGTCAGTAGATACTACTGACTCTATTGTATGTAGGGTGTGTGTAGGCACATATAGAGTCAGTAGATACTACTGACTATTGTATGTAGGGTGTGTAGGCACATATAGAGTTAGTAGATACTACTGACTCTATTGTATGTAGGGTGTGTGTAGGCACATATAGAGTCAGTAGATACTACTGACTATTGTATGTAGGGTGTGTAGACACATATAGAGTCAGTAGATACTACTGACTCTATTGTATATAGGGTGTGTAGGCACATATAGAGTCAGTAGATACTACTGACTCTATGTAGGGTGTGTGTAGGCACATATAGAGTCAGTAGATACTACTGACTCTATTGTATGTAGGGTGTGTGTAGGCATATATATGCCATGGGCGGCCGAAATACTCGTTTATAAAATCTAGCCTTCGTGTCCTTTGGCAAGTCTCACAAAGCGGACGTTGGGTCCCGTGTCGCCAAAGTGTGGACAAGTTCCGGGGTGCTACACCATGTTCGACTGGGTTGGTGGCGGGGGGGGGGTCCCCTTCTTAAAGTTTTAAAACTTCGTTCGCAGACTCATACGTTAAATTTAGATTTAAAGCTTTCGTGACTGCAATGATTCATCTTCTTTGGTTCTTTCGGTAAAGTCACGTAGAATGAGAATAAAATAATAAATTGATAAAATAAATAAAATAACGCAATAATATTCTCACAATGTATTATTTTATTCTCATTCTACGTGACTTTACCGAAAGAACCAAAGAAGAAGACTCATACGTTGTTGTGAAAGCCACCACTTCAGCGTTGACCAATGTTGGCCCAAAATACCGACGGACGTTAAGGGTTTCTAGTTTGTGTTGTGTAACCAGATGAGAACTCGACTTAAACTGCGTGTTTTTTTTATTTTAACCAGGCACACACAATATGCATTCCTGGAAACCCCCGCGGTAAATCGAAACGTCGCAAACCGCGCCCCGTTCTCCCACAGTCGAGAGACAATCAACATTTGCCAATGTAGAGTCGTATTTAACGGGGGGTGGGGGAGGATTAATCTTGGGTAAACATCCACGTAAAAAGTTTCTGCGTCGCCGTAAAACGATCCCGCGGTGGCATATTTTGTTTTACGTGCGCGTCGTAAATGCGACGGATCGTCATAAACCGAACACCACCCCGTAGCGATTTACATGGGTTCCTGCGGGCAAGCATCCAGAACTTCCGTGGACCTGGGATTAAAAACTTGAGATGACATCACCGTTCATCCCGTGGCCTCCCCGTGGGTTTCCGTGCTGTACCAGATTGCAATCCGATTACGAAGTTGTGGGAATTACCGTCGTGCCTGTAACTTAACGAGCCGGGACTTCACCTGATCTCTAAGCTCGGCGGGGGACAAGCCCGGACTGTGCTTGCTTTGGATGGGTGACCACCTCCGATTAGCACGGTTGGCTACGTAAGGTGCGAAAGAAGACCGACGTACATGCATACACCGTGCGTGAAACAGATTATCGTAGGCGTGTGGAGCGATGCATTGTGGCGGCGCATTGGTTGATGCGCGGGCATCGCGACAAAACGGGCCTGGGTTAGATTCTCGAGTCGTAGTGCCTTTCTCTGCGGAGTTTGGTATGTTCTCCCACTGTTCTGTATGACTGGTTTTGACCAAATAGGCTGATGCAGCAGGAGCCTTCGCAAAGGAGAGTCTTGAGACTCAGTGTTTGTGCTCCTTTTGTAAATAAGTATTTATCACATTCATATGTGTGCATTAGTAGAGACTTACCATGTTGAAATACCTGCCAAATTGATCAAAACCTGGCCTAAAACTTGCTGATTAGAACCGGTGCCAAAAGGCTTCTCCCATTACCGGCCACGGTGGAGAAATCGTCAACGTGCGGCGTCATCTCGTTACGACGCGGCTCGCAATGCCGCACCGTTGATGACCGAAACCCTTCCTAGCGCAAGTGGCGCACGTGGAGAAGCGTTACGGAATCCACGCGCGTGTGTTGAAGCATCGCAGAATCCACGTTGCGTGTGTTGAAGCATCGCAGAATCCACGTTGCGTGTGTTGAAGCGTCGTAGAATCCATGGCGTGTGCGTACATTTTTTCGTTTCCTTCTGCGTTTTTGTTAATTTATTCCAGATGCTCTGACCATCCGGTGGATTTTAAAGTTGCTGGTCAACGTAACGACGCCACGGGAACTATCCAAGTGAGTCACCTGTCACGCGTTACGAAATTCGAGGGGTTTCTATTTTCTTTTTTCGGTTCTTACTGGAGCAGACCTGTGAGAGCTCCGAACTAGGCGGTTGGACTGCGACCTCGAGCCCTGGGGGTGAAGAGCTTATCACGCGCGCGTGTTTACGGCTAAATCGAACTGCCACATTTCTGGGAGGCTCAACAAGTTCGTCCGCCGCTCGCGCGCCAACAACACAAGCGAGGGTTACTTGCACGGGGCCTAGGTCGACTCAGCCTCAAATGAGTACCTGGTGCGGTGGTTAAAAAAAAACCATGAGCACTGGGAAGACAAAGGCGGCCGGGTGTTATTATGGCCACACGGTCCCCCCCTCGTGTGACGTGCCGACCATCACAGCTGCTGCTCCCTAACAGCACTTGCCCCAACAGTCTGTTAAGGCTCTACGGGGAGATCTTTCGTTCTTTGTTGTGTGTGTGCATGCAGGGCCACTCAGCCTCAAATAAGTACCTGGTACCATGCGTAAACTTCGCCGCTTAGGGAGACAAAGGCGGCCGGGGCGCGGTGGCTGGCCACCACTCCCCCCCCCCTCGTCCGCCCCGTAACGTAGCCAAGCCGGCTCTTGACAAGCGCCGCTGGTCGCTCACAAGCACTTGCCCACGAAAGTCTGCGAAGGCTGTACGGGGGTGGGGGTGGGGGGGTGGAATATTTGCCTTGTGCGCCGCAGCTTGGCGTGCAAGCGCTGCGTCGTCGTGGGCAACGGAAGAGTCCTCAAGGGCAGCGGCCTGGGAAAGAGGATCGACTCGTACGACGTCGTCCTGCGGTGAGCAAGCCGGGCGCGCACGCTAACCGTTGCGCCACCGCTCCCGCCACCCACCCATCACTGTGCCACCACGAGGGCCCCCCTTTTAACTTGGCACGACCAAACACGACACAGGCACCTCTAAACTAAGCTATTTTTTATTTATTCATTTATTTCTACCAGGTAAGGGCCGCTGAGCTGTCTGGCTATTTTTTTCCGGTGGCTATTGAAAAAGAGCGCGATTTTAAATAAAATAAATTAAATTACTTTTAACAAAAAATCTTCGGTGAGAGTTGCCAACCCCAGCGGTGCCTCGTGCGGTGATTCTTGCTTGACGAGCAAGGGATACAGGAAGCGCCGATTAATTTGGTCACATTTGCAAGCTAATTGCCGTCGAGAGCTCTTTCCCTGTGAGATTCTCATCGTTTGCAGGAAGTGGCCCGAGTTAAACTATTCCTATTTAACAAAAATTTTTACCAGGTAAGGTCCGCTGAGCTATATAGTTATTTTGTTCAGGAGCGACCTGGCTATCACAAATGATAGCCCGACGAAGTGGCTTATCGCGTGGACATTTATAGCAGCAAAACATACTCTCAACGCGTGTTGTGGACGGAAAAACCGGAGGCCCCGCAGAAAAATCAACGTGGCCACGGGGAGAACACGCAAATTCCAAATAAACAGCAGGCGTCAGGATCAGGATCGAAACCACGACCTCCTGCACACCAGGCGAGGTAGTTAACATCTCCTAGCCTCCGTGGCGCCCTATGTAGTCGCCCCGCCTGGGCTCCCGACAACCTATGCCACCCTCCCCCAATAGAGCCCCCCCCCACCTCACCCCTACCTCACCTCCCCTACCTCATCCCCCCACTACCCCCCCCCGCCCTCTTATTGCCACAGGTGGGGAGGGACAGAGCTGAGAGATTAACAATTGCCACTGTTAAAAGTTGACAATTGCCCCTTTAGGCCATTGTCAACTTTCCTTCCGTGACTGTTCTGGAAATTCCCACCGCTCCTCCTCCAGCTCACTCTTGTATTATTGTGTTGAACTTCGTTATGGGTTGCTGCTTCACAGCTTTGATGATAATAGACCCTATTGTTGGTTCGGTGTACTGTGGAAAAGTGACAATCCTACCACCCACTCACTCGCTTGCTCAACCACTCATCCACCCATCCACTCACTCACTCATAAACTCACTTATTCATTCACCCACCCACCCACCCACTCACTCTCCCACCTACTCATTCACTCGCATACTCACACACGAGGGTTGCCACCCAGGTGCAGTCCGGGCAATCGGCGCTACATCTGTTCGAGCGGCAGCTGGAATTGGTTTGTTAACGAGATCTGGTGTTGAACTTCATCTATTTACAACAACTCACGGCACAGTGCTGACTGAGAAGTGTGTCTGGGTTTCGTATCTCCGGTGTGAAATTTGGCGGGACCTCGTCTGGACAAGTTAAACAATGTGAAGGCATCTCAGGCTATAGGTGCAACTAGAGCTGATTTGCCGATTACCTAAATAATCGCCCCCGAGTATCCCAATCGTCTCCTTTTCCCGTGGCCGATTTTTCCGTCCCCTTCAAAAACGTTTCCACCCCCCGAAACAACAACAACAACAACCAACAAACAACCAACAAACAAACAATCAACAAACAAACACCGTCGCGACAATCCATTGTGACGAGCGAGAGATGTGCCGCCTCTGTCGGGACGCGGCAGCATGAACGACGCTCCGCTGCGTGGCCACGTGGGGGACGTGGGCAGCCGGACCACGATGCGCCTCTGCTACCCGGAGTCGGCGCACGTGCGGCGCGAGGACTTTGACCCCAGCGCGCTGCTCGCCTTCGTGCCCTTCAAGACGCGCGACCTCCAGTGGCTGCTCGGCGTTCTCAACCACCACCGCGTGGTGGGGAGTTGTTGCGGCGCTCGGTGGTGGTGACGGTGGTGGTGACTGTGACGGTGGTGGTGGTGGTGGTGGTGGTGATGGTGGTGGTGGTAGTGACGGTGATGATGATGGTGGAGTTGGTGATGGTGGTGGTGGTGACGGTGGTGGTGGTGGTGGTGACGGTGGTGGTGGTGGTGGTGGTGATGGTGGTGGTGGTAGTGGTGGTGGTGGTGACGGTGGTGGTATTGGTTGTGATGATGGTGACGGTGGTGTTTGTGATGGTGGTGGTGACAGTGGTGTTGGTGACGGTGGTGTTGGTGGTGATGATGGTGGTGATGGTGGTGGTGACGGCGGTGGTGATGGCGGTGGTGGTGGTGATGGCGGCGGTGGTGGTGGTGATGGTGGTGACGGTGGTAGTGGTGACGGTGGTGGTGACGGTGGTGACTGTGGTGGTGGTAACGGTAGATGATGGTGGTAATCAGAATCAGAATATTTATTTATACTGGAATCCGATTAGCTATGAAGCTCTTTTTCACAGATGTCCAGTAATCATGATGGTGATGGTATAGGATGATGGTAATCGTGGTGATCGTGGCGATGTATTTACGTATTTAAGGACAACAAACTAAACACAAAAAGAAATTAGTTTTCAATCAAGATGATTTAAAAGTGCATGGTGTTGTGGTTCTAAGGTGGTGGTGGTGGTGGCTGGGACTATTTTCCCCGGCCGCCTGGCTGCGCGGCTATTGTAGCCGATTCTAAAGACCGCCGAATGAGATGCCGTCGCACGCCCCGTCAAAAAAGTGGCGCCCGGCCGTGGCACCGGCCACCCACCGGACCTCCACGTGCGCCGTGCCAAAGGCTACACGGGGGACCTTTGTCGTTTGCCACCGCGCCCCGCCCCCTCCCCGCCCCTGTACCCCAGGGCCCACGGGGCTTCTGGAAGAAGGTACCTACGGAGCTGCAATTCCCTGCGAGCCGGATCCGGATCCTCAACCCGGCCTTCGTGAGGGAGGCCGCCACGGAGTTCCTCAACATCTCCTCGGACACCAAGTCGGGCAAGGTTTGTAGCCGGAGCGTTACGGTCCCGGGAACGCGGCTGCGCTGCCCTGCGCAGTCCGCCAGCTCCGTGAGCTGATTTCATCGCTCCATCTCCCACGGCGGATCTTCACCATCTCCGCTGCTTGGCAGCGACCCTTTAAGTCGTTCTTCACCTCCGATTAGCGCGGTGGGCTACGGACGGTGCGAAAGAAGTCCCACGTGCGTACGTACGTACCTACGCACTCACGTTCTTTCATCCCTTCCAGGCCATGGCGTGTCCCAGCCCAGGCGCCGCTAACTTTTGTTCTCGACGGGCTTGGGTGACGTCCCAACCTCGCGCGCTCGCGTGTTCTCCCAAACAAACGGGAAAATCACGGCGCTTTTGTTGAAGGCGAGGTCGTTACGGAATCGACGCACGCGTTCGTGGTTCTTTTTCTTCCCCCCGGTGTTGACATCTGCTGGCTCTCGCCGGCGCGTGGCTGCGCGCATGCTTGGTCGCAGGCGAAGAACCCCACGACGGGCGTGATCGCCATCACGCTGGCGCTGCACCTCTGCGACGAGGTGCACCTCGCCGGCTTCGGCTATGAAGTCAACTCCCCCGGCAGCCCCGTGCACTACTACGGCCAGGACACCATGTCCTCCATCATCAAGGTGCCACGCGCCGACGCGGCAGACGTTGGGATACTCGGATAGCCGCGCGGTAGGGACACGTGGCAGGAACGCGGGCACGGCTCGGGACGATTCTCCCACTGCTCTCCTTTGATAAGTTGGAGACCTCGAGCGATTTACACGGTTGCGTCAAATGCACCGGTAGTGAAGGTTCTCGTTTTCTTGCATCATTCTTGTTGGGAGCGATGTCCACGTGCTCGCGTCTGAGCGTGCACACACACTGGATTTCTGCTGTTGCATGCGAGACCCGCCCGGGCGAAGAGCCAGACGGACGAACTAAACTCCTGCACGAAGGCTCTCAACCCTTGTTGTGAAGCGTTAACACGTGGTCACCTCTGGACCTCCGATTAGCGCGGTTGGCTACGTACGGCGCGAAAAAAAGCTCAACGTACCTGCGCATCGGTGACCTTCGGTGACGTTCGAAATTGGAATCTCACCCCGAGAACCGTAATTGATTCACGCATTCTGCTCCTGCTTCCTCTCTGCACCCCCGTCCCGTCTCGCCCACCCGCCCCCCCCCGTGCGATTCTGCTTCCCAAAGTCCACCTACCACAACATCACCATCGAGCGGACATTCCTCAGGAAGCTGAAGGAGGGAGAAGCCATTGTGGACCTGACACAGCTGGCCGGCACATGACGCCCGCCCGCCCGCCCGCCCGCCCGCTCGCTCGCGCGAGGTAAGCAGGCGACGATCGGCCGGGCGGACAGACGGCAACTCATATGCCCAAGCCCGGCAGAAGTTGTGCAAGTTCGGCCTTCCGTGCCGGCGGATGCGAGGCCCCCAAAAAAAAAACTAAAACTCACGGCCGGCCGGCCGCCCCCATCCTTGACAGTGGCGGTTCCACTCGCCGCTCTCAGGAAAAGAGGGGTGGGCGACGGGTCCACGCCGACACGACCCAGCCGTTGAGCGCCTCCACCCCGAGATGCGCGAAGTGTTTCTCTACCGGCAAGGTGGCGGTGGCGGCAACCGCCGCTGCGTGGGTCCGCTCCGGGCAAGGCGGTGTGCGGCCGCGTGCCCCCCCCCCCACCCCCAGCTCACCGAGAAGAGTTTGGGGGGGTGGGCGGGGGGGTGCTCCGGGTCAGCGTCGCTCGACGCGGTTGCTCACGCCATGTCCTCCGGCCGCGCAGGCTTTCAGAAACCCGACGACACGGCAATCAGGGAACACGCCGCGCTCGCCCACGATTTCTTCGCCTGCTGTGCTTTTGAAAACACAAATTTTTTTGCCCGTCTTAAGATGAGTTTTTACTGTTTTATATTTATAAGAGATTTATATATATATAGCGCGGCAGGGTGGGGCAGTGTTTAACGCTCGTGTCTCACAGCAAAGAACCGCCTGCGTTCCATTCCCCACTCGGAGTTGGTTCGTCTGTTCTCTCCTCCCATGTTCTGCATGGGTTCACTCCAGGGCCTCGGGTTTCCCCCTTCCCATGGCTACAACGAAAACCACAGACAATGTAACCGATGCTGGTCAACACGTCCCAGTGTCAGAAAATGACCTGTAAATCACTCAATTGGGATTACACGTAGGTACATCGCCCCTGACTGCAAACACCTGACAGGACCCTCGTGAGGGCCAAGTGATGGCGAGATGGTATACAGGAGGTCGTGGGTGTGATCCCGACCCTGACGTCTGCTGTATATTTGGAGTGTGCGTGTCTCTGTCTCCCCGGGGTCGCGTGGGTTTTTCTCTGGGGTCCTCCGATTTTTCCCTCCACAGTTAGAATCGACGCGCGTTTTTGATGATTTGGCTGCTATGAATGTCTACATGAGGAGCCATTTCGTTGAGCTATCATTTGTGGCGAGGTCGCTTCTGAAAAAGGGCTTCTACATAGCTCAGTGGGCCTACTGGAATAAGAAATAGTGAATAAAAAAAAACTGAGTCTTGAGACCCAGTGAAACTTCGCTGGGTAAGCTAGACGCTTAATAATAACAAGTTTAAAAATATCCATTCTGTAGGGCCCTAGGCATTTAGAAACTAGTTGATGCTTATTAAAACACGTGTTTTTAAATTATGGCAGCCAAAAGATGTTGAATCAATGAGATGTCAAGACATAGGATGATAACTTATGTTAGGGTTATGGTTTAATCCATGGCACTATCTGAGACTGGGCCTTACCTCGTAGAATAAAAAATTGTAAAAAAAAAAGAGTCTTGAGACCCAGTGAAACTTTTCTGGGAAAACTAAACGCTTAATATTAACTAGTAAAAAAAGAAATACCCATTCTACAGGGCCCTTTGCATTTAGAAATGAGTTCATGCTGATTAAAAAACGTGTTTGTGTGTGTCTAAATATGGGCAGCCAAAACATGTTGAATCAATGAGATTTCAAGACGTAGGATCATAACTCATGTTAGGGTTATGGTTTGAACCATGCCACTATCTGAGTGTGCCTCTCCCACCCACGCACATCCATAGCCACGCCGAGCTTGAGCGCACTTGATGCTGTCACTAAGTCAAGCCCATCACCTCCCGTCCAGCGGCACATGAACTTTATGACGGGACCCCGGGGTCCCATAAGCCCCCGGCTCTCGCATAAGCATGATATTATAATGTAAACAAAAACTTTGCTCTTTTTCACCAATGGGTTTGAAGGATGGTGTTTCACCAATGGGTTTGAAAGATGGTGGCAGGTGTTGTCTTGTTAGACTACGCCTTTAAAACTGAAAACTACTTACCTGCAGTACCTCTATTTATATACACTATCGAACAAATTATTTACACCCCTCTGTCAATCATCGTGTTTCTCAGTGTGGATTTGTGAACACACTTTTTAATCAGTACATAAAATAGTACGCGTTTTCAATGCGCTGTTCATATTGTAACAAGCGTGTATACCAATGTTACTCTACAGAGTAGTGGGTCCCCGGCTCCTCTTATCCGCATTGATACGAGCGGTATGTGGGGACTACGGCTTAACTGCAAAACAAAAACCTATCTGCACAGATGCATAGTGACAAGAGAAGTATTATCAAACAGGAGGAATCAACGGTGCAATGCATCTCGTCTGTTAAATATCTGCAGGTACTAGGATTGTTCATCGATTGATCCTGGCTGCAGACATCGGTAGGTCACAAATAATAATGAAGATAAGAGAGCAGTTTCACTGTATTATTATTATGCATACCGTGATGACAAATAAAATGTTTAAGTCGTGTAGGCAGTTTGAGCAGCTTTGGATAAGCCTTGTTGTGATCCTGCCCATACCCGAGCATGGAGTGCATTCGCTTGTTCAGCTCCTGTGCGCATTAGTCCTCGCCGCTGCGCTTGGACGACACGACACCAGAACGATCGGCGCCAGGTGGGTCGTGGCGTTTCGATGCGCGGTGGGACGGAGTCGGCCAAAAAAAAAAATTAGATTTTGACTTCCGTTTATTCGGGGACCCCCGGGGTCCCGCCATAAGGTTCACACGTGGAAACCAGACGGTGAACACAATGTTTTGTATCGTTATTGCTACGTCCCCCCAACTATTGTCGCGTTTTTGTCGATTGAATCGAAGCGCTCATTATGATTGGAATATTTATTTAGGCTGGAGAAAGAATCCGATGAGCTATGAAGCTCTTTTTTCACCGATGTCCAGCATGGGCACGGGGGTCATGAAGTTACAACAGCAAACAAAAACACACCATAGGAGTTCAAAATAAGGAAAATGGTAAGCAAGTCACTAAATATGAAAATGTAAATTAAATACTTTCGTTACATAAGTACGATTTTATCAAGATTGGGCAAGGCAGCAAAAATAGCAAGGAAACATTCCCCAGACCACACCAAAATAACACCACACTGTAGCCTCTCAATAAAATGGCACATTAACATTGAACTATCGTGAACTACACAGGTAAGGATACACATAATTGTTGGGGCAATCAACTCATAGCGACGAGGGTCCCTGGCCAGGCCGCCACGATGGCTAGGAGATGTTAACTACCTCGCCTGGTATGCAGGAGGTCGTGGGTTCGATCCTGACCCTGACGCCTGCTGCTGTATATTTGGAGTTTGCGTGTCTCTCTCCCCGTGGCCAATGTGGATTTTTCTCCGGGTCCTTGGGTTATCCACGCCCCCCCACCCCTCCACATTTGGCTGCAATAAATTTCCCACGTGACGATAAGCCACTTCGTTGGACGTATCGATTTGCGGCAGTCAGGTCGCTTCTGAAAAAATGAGCCACGGAGCTCAGAGGGATTTACCTAGTGGGTAAAACAGAAAAAAACCCGGTGGCGACCCGCGCGTCGAGGTCGGGTTGGCGTCGTCGGTCGCCAAGAGAACAACGCGGGCCTTGTCAGGGAGGAGGGCAGAGAGATAGAGAGCGAGGCCGTGGCGGTGGCACCCGGGATCCCGGGTCGGGGCTCTAGACTGTGACGCGTTGTCTGGATTTACTTGAAACCAGGTGGGCTGATTGAGGCCACGCTCGTTGCTTTTCAGTCGAATGTAAAAGCTTAGCAAGACGCGGGCAACTTCTTTAACCTTTCTGACCCAAGCAGTGTTTGTGACGCTATCTCTGTAATTTTGTTGTACAGAAAAAAATAGTTTTTGTAAAGATTTAAAGAATAATATTAATAATAAACCGCTATATTTTACATATGTAAATTGGTGTTTTTTGGAATATGTGAGTGTTTTTTGTTCACCTGTCACACTAAACATCTGAACGTTGCGATTTGTGTGCATCGATTCTTTTATTTTTAACGGAAATTTGTACGTCTAAAGATAAAAATGTATATGTCAATAGGATTGGTTTATCGGCAAAATTATTGATGAATATTTTACTTGACCATACAGTCATTTAATGACACGTGCAAAGTTAATAAACGTTTGAAAAACACCGCTTGCATTTTTGTGATTTATTGTGTAACGGCATCATGAATCGCTCAAATGTCCCGTGTCCAAATGTCTGTCTGTGCGACAAACCCGGCGACCTGAGTTCGAGTCCCACTCACAAGCAACACCAGCGACCATGATCTGAACCGGCTGATCCTCAAATGAATACCTGGTGCGTCACTAGGGAGACAAAGGCGGCCGGGCGTGGTGCTGGCCACCCACCCCTCTTCGTGTTCTGTGCCGGCATTCATAGGTGCTCGCTCACAATATTCGCCCCAACAGTATGTTGAAGGCGATGCGGGGATTTTTTTTATCTTGGTGTGTGTGTGCTTAGGATGACATTGCAAATAAAAAAAACTTTTTATCAGATTTTTTTTTACGCAGAAAGCACATTACTCAAATATTTCCACTTAACAAGAAAACAAATAACGTACCTCATTACTAAATATTAAAACAAAAAAATCCCTTCAGAAAGTCCCAAATTGTTCGGCGTAGTCTTATTTCTGTTCAATCAGCATGAAGAATTTTAAATTACAATTGTGACTTCATTTAATTATGAACTCTTTATTTCATTTATATTGGCATTGTCCCAGTGTGGTCCTGCACTTTAAACTAACTACTGCGTTCTGGAATCGGCTTGTGAATTTCATTGGATTTTCATTTCCCTCTCTTTCATATAGTTGGGGTGGGGGGCTGTCATGAAAATTGATATACGGGGACTATCCCACGGACTGGATAAACATGGGGATCTGGAGAGAGATCGGGAGAAGTGGAGTGGGAAACACCTCGTGTGGAATGTGGGACACAATGACATCGGCGAGCGTGTTGCGATATTACGAACCGTAAATCAATATAAACTATTGTTCCTTGGAAATGGGCACCTTCCCCAAATTTTTTACTTTTGGGGCAAGAGTAATTATATCTTGCTGTTTTGGTTCTCGGTTTCAATGGTACGTGTGTACACGGGCGGTCATCAATTTTGGCCAGTAGGTGGCGGCTAGCGGACTCCCTTGAGTGACCTTGTTATTCAATGGGGCCACATGGCCTGCTCAGTGTAAACATTGCATAACATTGTTGCATTTTTAACAGCCACTTTACCTCAACAATAAATGTGGTGCCACTGATCTGAAGCGCTCTCGTATCTGCATTTCGAGCGGGAAACAGATGCATATTCTTTAAGTTCCTTGTTTCGTTTCCCCGTGTCGTTAAAGCCCTTCCCCATTTCTAACCGCGCCGTCTGTGTTCGTTATTAAAACAACACTTTCGGACTGCGCACAAACACTGTGGCATCTAGGCCACGTTTAAACGCAGACTGCCGCTCACTCTCCTGTCTGGTAAGTTTAACACGATGCACAGAAGTGTTCGGCTTGGTTTAATGTCACCGTTAGAGGGCAGTGCCAAACTAGATCCACCGGTGATCAGATGGCTTTTTTTCCACGTGAGGCACCTGAGTTACAAGGCGGAAGTCGGCATTGATGGCTACACCGTACTGACGACCCCTTGCAAGAATTAAACGACTATATTGTCATCTCATTGTCCCGCTGCTACTGCTATGGCCACAATATTTATTCTTTTGAGTGGGTGGTCTAGGCAAGGCTGTACGCATTACACTGTACCTAGAGGATGTCAACCCTCCCGGATTGGTCCGGGAGTCTTTAACGGAATTGGCATCGATCTCTCTCGGTGGCTATTCAAAACAATCCCGAAGGTTTTTGTTTTGTTTAATAGAGCGCGTTTAAAGAAAATACATTTTATTATTTTAACAAACAAATCTTCAGTGAGAGTTTTCAACCCTAACCGTACCACGTGCGGTGATTGTGTTGCTTTTCGAGCAAGGGATAAAGAAAGCGCCGATTAATTTGGTCGCAATTGCAAGCTAATTGCCGTCTCGAGCTCTCTCCCTGTGAGATTCTCATCGTTCCCAGGTTAGGCCCCACTGAGCTATATAGCTCTTTTTTTTTCCCCAGAAGCGACCTGGCTATCACAAATGATAGCCCAACGAAGTGGTTTATCATCACGTGGACATTTACAGCAGCCCAATACTCCAAATGCACGTTGATGCTAAATGTGGAGGTAACAACCGGAGGACCCGGAGAAAAATCAACGCGACCACGGGGAGAACATGTAAACTCCAAATATGTAGGCGTCAGGGTCGGGATCGAACCCACGACCTTCCTGTATACCCTGCGAGGTAGTTAACATCTTGCTACCGTGGGGCACCCGAATTTATTGCTGCTCGACGTGCACAAACATGCGGTGTCGGAACACAAATGGGGATCATCATTGATTTAAACTCCGCCACTCGTATACCAGCAGTGGCACACTCGCGCGCAAACCTCTACGGCATCACTTCACAACACCGGAGCAAAACAATTACCAAAATAAATAGAGCAGGCCACACGCATCTACTCCACTTATTCGTCTCTCCGCATGAAAATTAAATACAAAATAAATAAAAACATTTCTTACACAACCCATCAGCCGCACGGCGTTTGAGGAATCCGCAATTCCAGCAGCATTTGCTTCAAGACGAGCAAACTGTGGGCCAGTTTTGGCTTCCAGTGAGTGGACCAGCAGTCAGGCCCGCGTGAATAATTGATTGCCCTGTGTACCGCCGATCTCAGGACCCTCATTCATTGTGTTGCTTATAACAAAAAAATAACATATACTCGCACCGTACTGTGTTTATATATCCTAAACGCAGCACGTCTTAAGATACCACTAGGCGGCCTTGAAGACATCATGGTGTACGGCCGAACAGAATGTTTGGCTATTGTTGAGCCATTCATTGGTTTAGGGATAGCCTGTGAAGCTGTGCGTAATTACAGCGCCTGGCTGCAAAGCATTATTTAAATATATTGGATGTGTCAAGGGTTTTTCCCCTACCCCCACACCCATTCGCGGGGCATTAGGGAAAACAATGTGAACTTCCCGCTCCCATAGATGGTGACCGGTCTTGAGCCCACGCCCGGGGTTCACGTGGCGGGCCGTCTTGCTCACGAACTCGGCACGGCACGTTGCCCGCTCCGCTCAAGTGGGATGCAAGGGAGGGGATTTCTGTTGCTCGCTGCATGAGGTCACGGTCTGGAAATTTGAAATAACACACCCGCACACCACCTGAAATGGAAAACGCCGAATGGAAAGCCGTGAAGCGAGACTGACTGTCCTACCCTTTAGTTGTACATTTGGAGAGAGAGAGAGAAAAATATATCTCAAATGGTTGCTCAATCGCCGAATGTTTTGCGTTCGCAACTTGCCTATATTATGACGAGAGGCAAAATAATTCCCTGCTCAAATGTGCATCCAAGGTGGTATCAAGTAGCCGGGCAGACCGTACGCCTCCCTTCGCACATCTGTCACAAAGTAGTACTCATTTTAACAACCCCAGAGGGATGATGGGTCAACACCCAACAGGATTTGAATTCATAGTATTTTTGATGGTGAACCACTCACTCAACCTCTGAGCCACCTGGCCCATTGTATTAATTTATGCCGGTCAATTATTTACCCAGAAGGATTTTGTAACAGCTCAGGAAAGGCTGAGACTTCCTCCTCAGCTGGAGGTGGGATGTCATGACTCATTGTACTAAACGAAATTGAGGATATACAAACTCACAATGCACCATTCAGAGTGGGGACTGATAGATTATTTATTGGGTCTTTCGGTAAAGTCACGTAGATAGGTTGAACGAAAATAAAACAATTTTGTTATACACCAGTAGACTCTCGATTATCCACGTTAATGGCGGGGAGGGGGGTCGCGGGTAATTTAAAATCGCGGATAATCGAAAAATATAACCATTTAACGAATTATAACGATTAATAATAATTTTCGTTCAACCTATCTACGTGACTTCACCGAAAGACCCAAAGAATATGAATCCCTGCAGTCACGAAAACTTTAAGTCTAGATTGATAGATTCATTAACATCCGCATTTACAACAAAGTAAAAAGCCATAACAAGTTGCAAAACGCAACTAGAGTACTATGTTTGCAAATAAAACCATAATCGCGATCCATGATCAATCCACTGCTGGATGAAGGCCCTGCAAAAAAATGTAAAACAGTTCAAGTGAAGAGGACTTATCGAACAGAATCCGATTTATTTCTATACCCCATTATTCAGCTTTACAAAATGCACCGTGTTTCTTGTTTTGTGCTGACGATCCTATTGTGTAGAGGAAGGGCACTTCGCAATAACATCCGGTAAATCAGACATTGTGTAGTATGAGCCGCAGATGCTATTGGGGAGCAATTTTTATTAAAATAAAACGTATGCATTCCAAGAACAAAATGAGGGTACCCCTATGGGTTCCCCCTTGTCACCAGTGATAGCCAATGTTTTCATGGAGAAATTTGAATCAGAGGCCATCCAGACATCCACCCTTCGTCCTTCCCTGTGGAAGAGATATGTGGATGACACTTTTGTCATTTGGCCACATGGCCTCCCAGCTTTGAACCATTTCCTAGACCACATCAATTCCAGACACCCATCCATCAAATTCGCCATGGAATGTGGAGAAAGATGGCAAGCTGCCATTCTTGGATGTTCTGTTTGAGAGGAGGACTGATGGCTCTTTGGGACATTCTGTTTCCAGGAAGTCCACCCACACAGATTCCTACTTGAAGCCTGATTCCCACCACCACCCGGCTCAAAATAATTCTCTCATCAAAACATTATACCATAGGGCTCATTGCATTTCTGACCAACACCACCTGGCCAGTGAATTAAAATATGTACAGTACATCTGGCCCTCAAGATGAACGGATACTCTGACCGTACTATCCGCCAAGCTGTTTCTCCCACCATACAGAAACAACCACCTGATACTCCGATTAAAATCATAACACTGCCATACATAGCAGGCGTTCCCTAAAAGATTTCCAAAATTCTGAACAAACACAAGATCCAGGTCCGGTTGAATGCAGTACACAAAATCCGTGATCTGATCCCATCCGTAAAGGATGTCATTCCTGACTTACAGTACCCCGGTGTTTACAAATTGAGTTGTACCTGTGGTGACTGCTATATCGGGGAGACGAAACAACATATTTCTGACCGAATTCGCGAGCACAAATCAGATTTGAAACACGGCAGAACGAATTCGTCGGCCGTGGTTGATCATTGTCTCAACACAGCGGGTTCTCATGACATTGTTTTCTCCGATACCAAAGTACCATGCAAACCTCCTGGTTATTACCAAAGATTTGTCCATGAAGCCATCCAGATATGCAAACCTAGACACAACTTCAACCGAGAGGATGGTTTTTAATTGAGCAACCATTGGAAAGATGTCATCAACCAAGTCAAACTTTAGCTGCCTTATAATTGTACAGCCGTTTCCATTTCTACCAGTGGGTTGTACTCGCTCTCGTGCAGCGCACCATCGCTCCCCCCGAACCCCCTGCAGCATAACAAAAGGCGGCTTAACTTAGCCCTCCCCCCCCACCCACGTTCCTTCCTGGCTCCTCCCCCCCCCTTAACCTGTATATAATCTCGGGTGTCTCAGAGCTCTTCACTTGATACAGATATTTTGCTGTGACTGTTCCACCTGAAGACGGAAGCTTGTGTTGCCTCCGAAACGTCGTGATTTAATTGAGTTGTTTTCATTTATTTTATTTTACCTACGTCACTTTACCGAAAAAACCACAGAGTGTGAATCCTTGCAGTCACGAAAGCTTCAAATCTAGAATTGTTTTAATCTTATTCATTTAGGCTTAAGGGAAAATCCACGAGTTATTAATTGTCAAAATCTCTGGTGTGTGGTTATTCCACGCTGATAATCAAGAGTCTACCGTATATATTGAAATGTTCCGAGGCATCTTCCTTATGGTTACATGATTGGGAACGATGTTTTCGTGCGTTAACTGCTCTAACAAAATTCAACTATTGTGCTAAAAGTGACCCTTACTGGCCATAAATATCTTGTATCATGTGATGAGTCGTACGTTTGGTCAGCTGACAGAAAGAACATTCCGGGGGCAAAGGAAACAGATAACAAAACAAATGAATTCCCCCCCCCCCCCTACGTGTCACGGTCACACATCTCGAGTGTGGCAACACAAACACATGACTGTGACGTGCAGCAGCTGCAGCCACGTGGTTATCAACGATGTGTGGGGGGTGATCTCTTTAGGTGACGCCTCCTTCCTCTTTATGTGCAGCAGATCATCGATTATCTGGAAGCTTCAGAGGAGTAGAGCGTGCGGGATTTTTTTAAACAGGCCGAATAATCATTAAATTGTTATTTTAAATAGTAATTTTTGTTTGCATATTCTTGCATGAAATTCTGCTTTATATGTGTTGTGTATGTTTTTTTGTGTTTTCCATTTATTTATTATGTGAAATTGGCAAAAACGTACAATTAAGACCTAAACATCCGTCTCAGAGAAGCAATATAACGATAATAATAATGAGAGATTCTCAGAGCTGGAACTTAGGCAAATTAACTGCTGAGCCGAATGTACTTGTAATAATTTAAATGTATAAAGCCCCCTTATACAATCGTTCTCAGGGCGCTGTATTGTGATTGTGTTTTGTACAGTCCGTGCTGTGCAGAGTAATACCACAGACTCACTAAGAGTATTAATGTACTATATTTTATTTTTTGATTTAAAGCTTTCGTGACTGCAGTAATTCATATTCTTAGCTCTTTCGGTAAAAGTCACGTTGAAGGGAAACAAAATATATATAAAACAATAAAAATTCTCACGACGTTTCGACAATAACACAAACGGTCGTCATCAGGCGTGTTGGTTTGCATTAATTTATTTATTTTTAAACGGTGTATTTATTTATTTAAAAAACGTCAGCGCAACGCGCAGCGATTTGCCAGTTTATTTAGAAGGACTAGTCCATCTATGTTCTGAAAAGAGGAGGGGGGAGACGAAAAACATAGATGGACTAGTCCTTCTAAATAAACTGCCAAATCGCTGCGCGTGGCGCTGACGTTTTTTTAAAATACATAAATACACCGTTTAAATATAAATAAATTAATGCAAACCAACACACCTGATGACGACCGTTTGTGTTATGGTCGAAACGTCGTAAGAATTTTTATTGTTTTATATATAATGTTATTTTATTGTTTCCCTTCAACGTGACTTTACCGAAAGAGCTAAGAATACTATATTTTAATCATAATACAAACTCAACACATTCGTCAATAACACTGTGGCCTTAAAATGAAACAAAATATTTAAGAGGCAACATCTCAGATCTATTTACCTTTGTAACACACGTGTGTGTGTGTCGTGCTATAGGTCGTGCCATTTTATGCAATAAAATACTGAGATGTGGCAATAACTAATTAGACCAACCCGGTATTTGTGTTTAAAGAAACACCAACATTTGCCTCACACTACAAATGCCGGTGGCACTTTATTAAACATCCATCCCGTGGACCTGACAGGTACGGGGGCAGGCAGACAACCTTAAAAACAATCTCAGAAATGTGAACACCTCGTGAAAATTTCAGTTTACACCATGTGCAAATACTGCCACTGGGTGTGTATGGAGGTGAGTTTTTCGTGGTATTTTGTTTAAACAATTGCTGAGCAAAGGCACAAAGTGGTAAAACGTCAAACGGCCAGTTACAAACAGCACCATAAAAGTTGTAAAAGAGTTAACGAAGTCTCTTGAAATTAACAAGATTAATGATGATTATTATTAGTATCAAGAGTCCGGTTGGGTGGGCGAGTGGACGGGTGGGCGAGTGGTTGGGTGGGCGAGTGGATGGGTGGGCGAGTGGTTGGGTGGACGAGTGGATGGGTGGGCGAGTGGTTGGGTGGGCGAGTGGATGGGTGGGTGGGCGAGTGGTTGGGTGGGCGAGTGGTTGGGTGGGCGAGTGGATGGGTGGGCGAGTGGATGGGTGGGCGAGTGGTTGGGTGGGCGAGTGGTTGGGTGGGCGAGTGGTTGGGTGGGCGAGTGGTTGGGTGGGCGAGTGGTTGGGTGGGCGAGTGGTTGGGTGGGCGAGTGGATGGGTGGGCGAGTGGATGGGTGGGCGAGTGGATGGGTGGGCGAGTGGATGGGTGGGCGAGTGGTTGGGTGGGCGAGTGGATGGGTGGGCGAGTGGATGGGTGGGCGAGTGGTCGGGTGGGCGAGTGGTCGGGTGGGCGAGTGGATGGGTGGGCGAGTGGATGGGTGGGCGAGTGGTTGGGTGGGCGAGTGGACGGGTGGGCGAGTGGACGGGTGGGCGAGTGGTTGGGTGGGCTAGTGGATGGGTGGGCGAGTGCATGGGTGGGCGAGTGGTTGGGTGGGCGAGTGGTTGGGTGGGCGAGTGGTTGGGTGGGCGAGTGGATGGGTGGGCGAGTGGTTGGGTGGGCGAGTGGATGGGTGGGCGAGTGGACGGGTGCGCGAGTGGATGGGTGGGCGAGTGCATGGGTGGGCGAGTGGTTGGGTGGGCGAGTGGTTGGGTGGGCGAGTGGATGGGTGGGCGAGTGGTTGGGTGGGCGAGTGGATGGGTGGGCGAGTGGACGGGTGCGCGAGTGGTTGGGTGGACGAGTGGATGGGTGGGCGAGTGGTTGGGTGGGCGAGTGGATGGGTGGGCGAGTGGTTGGGTGGGCGAGTGGATGGGTGGGTGAGTGGTTGGGTGGGCGAGTGGATGGGTGGGCGAGTGGATGGGTGGGCGAGTGCATGGGTGGGCGAGTGGTTGGGTGGGCGAGTGGATGGGCGAGTGGTTGGGTGGGCGAGTGGATGGGTGGGCGAGTGGATGGGTGGGCGAGTGGATGGGTGGGCGAGTGGATGGGTGGGCGAGTGGTTGGGTGGGCGAGTGGATGGGTGGGCGAGTGGACGGGTGGGCGAGTGGTTGGGTGGGCGAGTGGATGGGTGGGCGAGTGGACGGGTGGGCGAGTGGTTGGGTGGGCGAGTGCATGGGTGGGCGAGTGGACGGGTGGACGAGTGGACGGGTGGGCGAGTGGATGGGTGGGCGAGTGGATGGGTGGGCGAGTGCATGGGTGGGCGAGTGCATGGGTGGGCGAGTGGTTAGGTGGGCGAGTGGATGGGTGGGCGAGTGGTTGGGTGGGCGAGTGGTTGGGTGGGCGAGTGGATGGATGGGCGAGTGGTTGGGTGGGCGAGTGGTTGGGTGGGCGAGTGGATGGGTGGGCGAGTGGATGGGTGGGCGAGTGGTTGGGTGGGCGAGTGGTTGGGTGGGCGAGTGGACGGGTGGGCGAGTGGACGGGTGGGCGAGTGGTTGGGTGGGCGAGTGGTTGGGTGGGCGAGTGGACGGGTGCGCGAGTGGATGGGTGGGCGAGTGGTTGGGTGGGCGAGTGGATGGGTGGGCGAGTGGTTGGGTGGGCGAGTGGTTGGGTGGGCGAGTGGTTGGGTGGGCGAGTGGTTGGGTGGGCGAGTGGTTGGGTGGGCGAGTGGATGGGTGGGCGAGTGGATGGGTGGGCGAGTGGTTGGGTGGGCGAGTGGTTCGGTGGGCGAGTGGATGGGTGGGCGAGTGGATGGGTGGGCGAGTGGTTGGGTGGGCGAGTGGTCGGGTGGGCGAGTGGACGGGTGCGCGAGTGGACGGGTGGGCGAGTGGATGGGTGGGCGAGTGGTTGGGTGGGCGAGTGGACGGGTGGGCGAGTGGACGGGTGGGCGAGTGGTTGGGTGGGCTAGTGGATGGGTGGGCGAGTGCATGGGTGGGCGAGTGGTTGGGTGGGCGAGTGGTTGGGTGGGCGAGTGGTTGGGTGGGCGAGTGGATGGGTGGGCGAGTGGTTGGGTGGGCGAGTGGATGGGTGGGCGAGTGGACGGGTGCGCGAGTGGATGGGTGGACGAGTGGATGGGTGGGCGAGTGGTTGGGTGGGCGAGTGGATGGGTGGGCGAGTGGTTGGGTGGGCGAGTGGATGGGTGGGCGAGTGCATGGGTGGGCGAGTGGTTGGGTGGGCGAGTGGATGGGCGAGTGGTTGGGTGGGCGAGTGGATGGGTGGGCGAGTGGATGGGTGGGCGAGTGGATGGGTGGGCGAGTGGATGGGTGGGCGAGTGGTTGGGTGGGCGAGTGGATGGGTGGGCGAGTGGACGGGTGGGCGAGTGGTTGGGTGGGCGAGTGGATGGGTGGGCGAGTGGACGGGTGGGCGAGTGGTTGGGTGGGCGAGTGCATGGGTGGGCGAGTGGACGGGTGGACGAGTGGACGGGTGGGCGAGTGGATGGGTGGGCGAGTGGATGGGTGGGCGAGTGCATGGGTGAGCGAGTGCATGGGTGGGCGAGTGGTTAGGTGGGCGAGTGGATGGGTGGGCGAGTGGTTGGGTGGGCGAGTGGTTGGGTGGGCGAGTGGATGGATGGGCGAGTGGTTGGGTGGGCGAGTGGTTGGGTGGGCGAGTGGATGGGTGGGCGAGTGGATGGGTGGGCGAGTGGTTGGGTGGGCGAGTGGTTGGGTGGGCGAGTGGACGGGTGGGCGAGTGGACGGGTGGGCGAGTGGTTGGGTGGGCGAGTGGTTGGGTGGGCGAGTGGTTGGGTGGGCGAGTGGACGGGTGCGCGAGTGGATGGGTGGGCGAGTGGTTGGGTGGGCGAGTGGATGGGTGGGCGAGTGCATGGGTGGGCGAGTGGTTGGGTGGGCGAGTGGATGGGTGGGCGAGTGGATGGGTGGGCGAGTGGATGGGTGGGCGAGTGGTTGGGTGGGCGAGTGGATGGGTGGGCGAGTGGATGGGTGGGCGAGTGGTTGGTTGGGCGAGTGGTTCGGTGGGCGAGTGGATGGGTGGGCGAGTGGATGGGTGGGCGAGTGGTTGGGTGGGCGAGTGGTTGGGTGGGCGAGTGGACGGGTGCGCAAGTGGACGGGTGCGCGAGTGGTTGGGTGGGCGAGTGGATGGGTGGGCGAGTGCATGGGTGGGCGAGTGGTTGGGTGGGCGAGTGGACGGGTGGACGAGTGGTTGGGTGGGCGAGTGGTTGGGTGGACGAGTGGTTGGGTGGGCGAGTGCATGGGTGGACGAGTGGTTGGGTGGACGAGTGGATGGGTGGGCGAGTGGTTGGGTGGGCGAGTGGTTGGGTGGACGAGTGTTTGACTTGAAGTGCGACGGTTTGAACACAGTCGGTGTCTGCGGGACATCTGTGCGGAGAAAAATAGCTTCTTAGCCCATGAGATTCCTCCTCCTGTATGAATAAATACAGTATTCTGATGAGTGTCTGGGGACAGAGGCAGTCAAATTCACGGGGAAGCAGTCGCCACAGCCGACGGCGTTGCTTGAATTCACGGCGTCACATTTGCCGAAACCACAGCAGAACGAAGCCCTCTCTATCCACTGGTGGCTTTGGTGGGTGCGTGCGGGTTTATCCTTCCTGTTTGAAAAATCAATACAAGTTACCTACGTACGACTGCCCCTCGTGGTTGCCAGCAGCTAAACGCAAATCGAGAGACTTGTGGACGATTGTCGCCTGCGTCGTAGTGAGCAAGTGGTGAAGTTATCTTCTTCCTCGTCCGCGAAAGCTTGCTTTTGGTGAGTTGTACACCAGTGTGTGTGTGTCGTGCAGATGAAGAGGTTTTTACTACTACTTGTACGATTGTTTCACGTCGGCAGTAATGAATGCGTGTCGATGTACAAGTACGCGGCATGTAGACTGTATCACAAGGCTGCTTTTAACACTAAACACACTACGCACCGCATTGGATCGAGTGTTATCACACTTACTAAAGTACTGCAATGTGTGTATATATAATCTTTGGTTCTTTCGGTAAAGTCACGTAGGTAGAGAAATAGAATTAAAAAATAATTATTCATCAAAATTATAATATCTTTTAATGTTTTTTATTTCGTATGGATTCCTGCGTTCGCGAAAGCTTCAAATCAAGAACGTACTACACAGTATATACATCGCAAATACACGGTACAAAGCACAGCCATTCTCGATCCACTGCTGGATAGAAAGCCTCTTTACACGCCTTGGTTTATGTGTGTGTGGGTTGTGAGCCATACTTCACCAATCTGGTCACTGCTGTGTCGGTGAAGGAGATTGAGGGTGGATTATATTTACGTAAGTCTGTAAATGAGGTTTAAAGGGCACCGATAAAGGGGTTGACGGGTTTGGTCGAAACTGGTTTCGTGGACGTGGCGTTCTTTGGTCTGCGGTGGCGGCAGTGTTCCTGCGACTCTGCCGAGCCAGCCACACCGTGGAAATTCCACATTCCTGTGGCTGGTCAAGAGCCTCCTTGCCCCAGTTGGGGATTATTTGCTCAATGATGAGTAGTGTACACGCAGTTGATTAATAATTATAGAACACGGAATGTATGTTTCTAAATGGTTAAGTTGGGGGAGGAGGGACGACGGCTGTTACCGTGACAAAATAAAACCCTTAATTTGTGCCCCCTAAATAAAACGTTAATTTAACACATCCCGTCAGCCGCACGCCTTGCATGGGAGTACAGTACCGCACTGTACATATCGGTCGCGTTGGTTGAATAAGAGTGCAGGGAAACACTTTAGGTTGTTTAAAAACAATCCTTTTAAACACCACGTGGAGACAAAGATAAGGGGATGAGGAATATTGTCCGCTTATATAATGCGTGATGTGTCACTGTGAACAGAGCGTCAGCCTTGACTGTTAAGATTATTAAGCTCTTGTTAGCAGACAGAGTGACTGTACGGTTGCGTACACTCTGTTCACTATCAACACAGCTTGTTATAGCAACACACCACTCACTCACTCACCACACACTCAGCCACACTACATGTCACAGCAACACACTCACCCACACTCACCACACACTCGCCACACTGCAGGTCACAACAACACACTCACCCACTCACCACACTGTATGTCACAGCAACACACTCACCAACACACTCACCTACACACTCACCAACACACTCACCCACACTGTAGATCACAACACAACTCACCCACACACTCACCATTTTGCAGGTCACAACAACACACTCACCAACACACTCACCCACACACCCACACTACATGTCACAGCAACACACTCACCCACCCTCCATGTCACAGCAACACACTCACCATACACTCACCACACTGCAGGTCACAACACACTCACCAACACACTCACCAACTCACTCACCCACACACCCACCACACACTCACCCACACACCACACACTCACCCACACTGCATGTAACAGCAACACACTCACCAACACACTTACTCACCACTGCAGGTCACAACACAACTCACACACTCACCACAGTGTAGATCACAACACACTCACCCACACACTCACCACACTGTATATCACAACACACTCACCCACTCACTCACCACACTGTAGATCACAACACAACTCACCCACACACACTCACTCACCACACTGCATGTCACAACAACACACTCACCCACTCACCACACTGCAGTTCACAACTACACACTCGCCCACACAACTCACCCACACACTCACCACACACATGAATAACTCACCAACACCACAGGGCACAACACAACTCACCCACACTCACCACACACTGTAGATCACAACACAACTCACCCACACATTCATCCACACATGAATAACTCACCAACACCACAGGGCCACTTCTCCCTGGCTCTTCGCTCTCACTCCTCTTTGGAATTCCCCCCTTGAGCCTCACGTTCTATTCATGCCACCAGGGAGGGCCCAATCAGCTGTGTGGCTCCGTTTTTACTCTTTTTCATGGACTTACTGCGTCTCCGTCGATTTGTCGCCGAAGCTCTTGGAACATGAGCAACAATATTGCACCGCTCCTGCTCCATTGAGATTGAAACAACAACCACGATCTTCAACAACAACAACAAACAACTCTCGAGCCTTTGCAAGGCCGCGCGCTCATTGTTGTTTATTGCACCAAGGGCGTCGAGGCTCTTTGTTAACCGTGCACAGAGAACGTGAAGAGAAAATCCCACCCCGCCAATATCTCGCCTCCTTATCTTCGCTTTGACGGTGCTTTATTGTTCGCCAGCTTGGCGTGTGTGTGTGTGGACTTTGCTTGGCAAAGTCTCCTTTTTAAATACACGGACAAAGTGCCCCTACGAAGACAGCTGCTGACAACACAAAGACAAAGATCCCCCGCGTAGACATTATGTACATTCTGGTGCAAGCGCCGCATTAGCGTAGTGCCCCTAAAGCCCGGCACACAAAGACACTCGACTGTTACAGTCGACATCCTGGTCCACATGTCTTGTGACGCCCCCTCCCCCACACCCCCACCCCGCTCCTCATTCCCTTCGCGATGGCTGCGAGTTGGGATGGGAAAAACCCAGCCGAGTCAACTTTGACTCGCACCACCACAACAACCACAACAACCCCGCTTCCCCTCCCTCCCTCTAGGGCGGGGAAATTCCACCACCACCACCACCACAGTTTTAAAAGCGCGGTCTTGTCAACGCTGCTGGTGTTAATCTGGGCGGGGTGGGGGTTTTTTTCTTCTCTATTTCTGCTTCTCTCTTTGGCTCACCTCCCAGACCCTTTAAAAGTCCCCCCCCCCCGGCCGAAGGTCTGGTATTTTGTCTGTTCTCGCCGACGGTGACTACTTAAATAATTATAGAGCGAGCTGTGGGAAGTTTCCACTTTTGCTTGCTGAACGGCTCTCCATGCCCTGTATATAAAAGGTCGGCTACGGTGAAGGGAGGGGGCGTCAGTTTGAACGATTGCGCTGCGGTGGTGGGATTCTGGTTATAAGCTTTGTGACCATCGATGGCAGCGCCTTACTAATATCGCACACTACTGCCTGGGTGCTCATTGGTAGTTGTGACAACGTCAATCCGGCAACGCAGGAGGTTTTGCCCGTTTCGTTTGTATAGTGGGAACCCCCCCCCCGAGTTAAATGCTACGTCTGAGTGAACAGTCATCTCAGTGACTGCCAACTATTTCTTCAGCCAGACAGAAGCCACTGCAACAGCAGCAGCAGCAGCAGCAGGAAACAAACCCCTCCGTCACATTCACACTTTCAAGAGATGGGAGTTCTAGATTCCGGTCCCCGTCGTTGCATCTTGCGTCCAGCAGCAGACGACGGCGACGAGGTGGCTGCGGCGATGACGGCGACGGTGGCGGAGATCGCGGCAGACGTGAAGAATTCCCTGCCCAAGAGCTTCAGCAGCTGCAACCTGGTGAGGGCCACCAGGATCCGAGATGCCGTGGCCGATGACCTCCGTGGGGGTCGCGAACCGTGCTTTGGCGGCATGCACACCCGCTCGGTGGCCCTGTTCGGCTTGGGGACGTACAGCGATGGCTTGAGGAGGCAACTGGAGAGGCATCTGCTGGAGATGGAGATGCAGGTGGAGCTGGAGAGGAGGAGGCTCCTCAACTGGTGCCCGCAGACGAGGCGTCTCTACCCCCTGAAAACTCCCGGTGAGTCCTGCAGCACATTCACTTTTTTGTGTTCAGTCCGGGTTGTCCTTACTTGCACGCACCGCCGGTTGCAACGTACATTGCAAGCGCGCGGTTGTAGTTTTCACACTGGAGCCTAATCGTATTTTTAGAAATTCGGTAAAAAGCTAAGTCACTTACAATGGCATCACATTGCCCGATCAACCAGAAATACGTTTATTTTTCGGAATATCTGGAATTCTCACAGCCCGATTTGTTTTGGGATTTAAACTGACAATCGGGCACACATCCCGAGCACGCATATATACTGCATTTATAATGCATGTATGTGCATCAGTAGGTTCATCTGTATGCACACATGAATCTGTGAACCTATGTATAGCATTGTTAATTATGAATATATTACGTTAACTTTTGTAGTCAGGCAAGTGGTGCTGTAGTTGCATGTGCGTTTCTACATGTGTATGCATGCAAAATGCAAAGCTTTCAAATGTTTGCCTACAAAATTTATATTTCATGTATGGTACATTGTAACTTATATCGGGAAGATGATTATGACAATTATTTTAAGGGGGGACGTTTTCTTTAAAATATTGCTGGCAATATATCAGATTACGTACGTTTGAATTACAGTAGACTCTCGATTATCCGCGCTAATGACGGGGAGGACGGCCGCGGATTTTTCAAAATTGCCGATAATCCAAAAAGATAAGCATTTTCCGTGGATCTCTGTGTCAAAAACACTCTCCTGCACTCGCGCAGAAGACTCGGCCCAATAAGTGGACAGCAGAGCCACGCCAATCAAAATCAATCAAACTCCGCCCACTGTTGTAAATATATGCAACCACTGTACTGTAGAGGGGATCGCGTGGATTTCGGATTAACCCACTTATATTAAACATTTCCAAGAATAGCAGTGTATAACTGTTTTTCGATTATTAATCTGGGCTTAAGGGTATTATTTCATGTCAAATTCTCAAGGTGCGCGGTTAATTCGCAGAGTGTGGAATCCAATTATTTCTCGGCAGTGCCGCACAGATATTGCCAAACATTGTGACTTGAAACGTTTGCTTTTGAAGGTTGTATGAAATTCCACATCGTTTCCTTTAAACACTGGGATAATTCAGGATCAGGGCACCTCGCCGTATCCTAGATTTCAGGGTCGACCGCGTCGTTGAGCTATCATTTGTGATAGCCAGGTCACCTCTGAAAAAGAGCTATAGGTTAGATAATACATAGTTAAAATGTAGTTAAATGTTTGTATAATAATTATTATTATCGTAAGTATTACGCACGGAATGTTTAACGGAGTGCTTCCCCGTCCTGCGCGCCGGCGCCCCCACAGGCGACGGGAACTGCTTGGTGCATGCAGCGTCGCTGGCCATGTGGGCCGTGTCGGACTCGGAGTGCACGCTGCGATCCGCCATGCACTCCTCGCTGTGCGACCCGGGGCTCGCCGCGAACTTCCGCCGCCGCTGGATGAGGAGCCGCGCCTCCGCCGACGGAGCGGAGGAGCTCGGATTCCGATATTCCACACGGGTACGACGACGACGAGCGCCTTTCTTATTTTTGAAACACCTTGGACGTAGCTAGGGGTTTGTTGCCACCTCGAGAGGTGCAACAAACAAACGAATGGGGGCATGTCCTGGAGAGAAGGTTAAGACTATCTAATCATGCCGGAAAGAGCGGGAAGACCACGGACATTAACGCTTTGTGCTTCGAGTGGTGAATTATTACGTAGGATTTTTTTTTTTCATGGGAAGACTCGCGGATATTACCATGGACAGCAACCCTATCTCCCGTGGTTATTTTGTCCAGTCTCAAAATTCGTCCAATGAAACTCATGTCCTCCCGTTATCCATCCATCTGTGCTGCAAACTAATTTTTGTAACATTAAGTGCATTTTAGGCGAGTCTATCGGATAAGCCCCAGCGTTAAATTACACGTTCCTTCACCGACAGCAAGTCAGCAATATCGTTCATCCAACATGGAAAGAAATGCAGCTCGCTCTACCTGAGCCAGTTGGCTTTTGATAAGTACAGCTTAGAGTACATGGACACAACTCTTATTCTTGGTTACCTGATGGATCCAACAACCCTGTTTGGTACAGCGACCGCGTTGCCGCAAACGGGCGCTTACTGACGCAAACGTTGACCAACTTTCGTTCCACAGGACTGGGAGGAGGAGTGGAGCAAGGTGGTGGAGATGTCTAGGCCTACGGAACACTCGTCACGCGACGGCTTCCGCTTTCAGTCACTGGAGGAGATTCACATCTTCATCCTGGCCAATGTGCTGCGTCGACCCATCGTCATTATCTCAGGTACACACACACACACACGGGGTCTTGATAGTCGCTGCCATAGCACGACACCCTTTTTGTCAGTCCGCTGTTGGGTGACGGCCTCTCTACGTGGGCCACGCAGGTCGTCGAGGGTTATTGGACCACAACCGCGCTGGTCAGTGCGAGTTGGTGAAGGCCCAGGGGGGGCATATATGTTAGAGCATCAAAGTCCAACAGTATACAACAAATATATTTTGCTGCACCGCCCCCTGCTGACAACATAGCCCTTCCGTTATTTCATAAGTAAATTATCCACGCAACCCTCCTGGCTCGGCTTTGCTTTGCTGCCGAGGTCCAACAGGATCCGGGTGATGTGGTCACGGGCTCTTCGATGAGCGTGTACGCTCGTCACTGTCGTTCGACTGTCGTAAGCGCGTCGCACGTTTTCCATGCGAACTCACGCCCTCATTCTTGTTCGCACGCACGCACGCACAGATGTCGTGCTGAGGAGTCTCGCCAGCGGGTCCACCCTGGCGCCGCTAAACATATCCGGGATCTACCTGCCCCTCAACTGGCCTGCGAGCGCATGCTACCGCTACCCGCTCGTGCTGGGCTTCCACAACGGACACTTCGCCCCCCTCGTCTGCATGCAGGATGGCCCAGCTGGTGAGGCCAAAGTTCAAGGGGTCATCGCAGCCCCATGCTCGTTGATGCGCCCGAACGTTCTGCCGGATCTCATAGTTTCTAAATTGTCCGACCTCAGAGGCCTAATCCCACAGTCGCATTCGGTGTCTGCTATCTAGGCGTTGATTAAATCGCATTTGGCGCCGCGTAATCCGGAGTCAATCGGACTGTTCACTCCATTCCAAACTTAACATAAACTACATTAACGCAGACAAATAATCTGGCGATGAATCCACTCTTATCTCGACTGGCATCTCTACATGCTCTGGAGCAGGGCAATTGCCCCAAAACGTCACCGGTTATGTACTCGTTCTTTTAAAGGCCAGAGTGCTATCTCCTTCGTACCGGGTGACATTTGCGTCGGGTGCTGGAGAGACATTGTACCCACGCAGCCTTAGCCCGAGAGAACTAATTACGGTCGCAGTATTTGGTTGCGACTTCCGTGACCGCCCGTCTTCACCCGCGTTGCTTTTATTTTTGTCACAGCCGAGCAGCGCAAGCAGCACGCGTTCCCGCTGGTGGACAGGCACCGTGCCACCCTCCCCCTGCAGTTTCTGCTGCCCGAGGAGGAGCAGCACAAGACGTTGCTGCTGCAGGAGTACATGGACACTCAGGAGGTGGCGCTGCCAGTCCAGAGAGCCTCCGCCCCCATCCTCATTGCAAGGTGATTTTTACCGCGCTTTGTTAACGATGAGGAGTTGCACGCGCTGGGCCGCTCGCCCGTACGCCAGCTGACGAATAAAAGCCGACGTTACGATATCGGAACGTCGCACGAATGTATTCTAACCCCAGCGGCATCCCCCAGGTTGCCACCTGTGAATACGGGCGACGACCTGGATCTGGTGAGCGACTACCGAGAGGTGGTGGAACGAAAATTCCGCGCCAGCACGGTCCGGGCGCCAACCTCTGCCCTCCGAGCTCCGGTGGCCCGGCGCGCGGACGATGCCGCCAACGCGATGTACTCGGCCACCAACGAGGCGTGCAGCACGCCGGGCTGCGGCTACATGCGCTCCGTTCACACGGGCGCCTTCTGCCACGAGTGCATCAAAAAGCTCCGCGCCGGCAGCGCCGGTGTTGTCGGCGGCACCGGCGGCTTCGGCGACGCGGTGGGAAGGAGGGCGCTCGCGACGACTCCGCATTTGGAAGCCCCAGAAGCGGCGGAAGCTCGCGACGCGGAAGTCCGGGGTGCCGCTGCGCCGCCTCCGCCGTCGCCGACCGGCGTCTTGCCGTCGGCGCCGGAAGTTCCGGCGCTCCTCGTGGAACCGAGCGGTATGAAGTGCTCCTCGCCCACGTGCCCCTTCACAGGCGACCAGACGCTCTCGGGCTTGTGCCAGAACTGTTTCCACCTCCGGCAGGGACGCCGCTCGGCCAGCGTAGACGTCGGCGGCGGCGCCGGCGGCGCCGGCGGCGCCGAGCTTCTGACCGGCGCCGGCGCCGGCGGCCACGCCGCGGAGCGCCGGCGCGAGGACGACGCGCACGACCGCTGCAGCGGCTGCGGGGAGGGGGCGGCGCTGGGCAGCATCGCGCTGTGCCAGGCGTGCGTCGACAAGCCGTCGCTGGCGCCGACGATCCGCCGCGAGGAGGGAGGCCGCCGGGCCGCCGAGCCGGCGCGCGGATCGGCTGGGGGGGCGGCGGCCGTGGTCGCCGCGACGATGGAAGCGCCCAGAAGCGAGAAGTGCAAGACTCCCGGCTGCGATTTCTTCGGGACGGCGACGAAGGAGTTCTTCTGCACCATCTGCTTCCTGCAGCACTTGGAGAATAGAGGTGAGCTCGGGGTTGGGTTGCCACCCGTCCTGGTTTTCGCAGGACCGCTCCATCTCGGGAAATCTCTTTAGGTTTTCCCAGGACGTTAACACTCCGGCTATTGTCAGTCGCGTAGCAATACAGCCTCTTCCCTTTTCCGGTATTGTGAGATGTTAATTGTGAAGTAATGGGTATTTCTTATCCCCATGGAGAGACTGGCCCCCTCCATACAACTGTGGAATTTCCACCACTGGCTCAAGGCCTCCGATGGATACGAGCACCGCGTTTTGAGCAGGGGGAACACCGGAACCTTCGACCGATGATTCTCCCCCAGGTTCTGGATTTCCGTTTCCCATGTGGCCGACGTAACTCACTTCATCGCAGGCTTTCAGATGCACTTCTCCGGCCGTCTGGCAGGCTCTTCCGATATTAGGAAGCCACTTGAGCTATGGACATTTAAATTCTAAACTAATTTTTTATAACTGTTTTTTGTGTTTAGTTTGTTGTCCTGTCCCCCCCCCCCGCCGCACCTCTGATTGGCACGGTTGGCTACGTACGGTGCGAAAGAACTTACATTCATATGTGGAGACCTATGGCCTCACACTGAAACCCACAGACACATCACACAGAGACCCATGGACTCCGCACACTTTATCGCGCGCTTTCAGATCCGCTTCTTTGTTTAGCTTGTTGCTCTTCCCCCCACACCTCCAATTAGCACGTACGACTCTCGGGCCAGACGCAGTGTCGGATTAAGCTAGTGCGGGGCCTGTAGCATATGTTATTAAGGGGACCTAAATAAAAAAAAAACACATTCTTAACTTGCATAGTAAAGTAATTGTATTTTTTTCGTTTGCTATACAGCCAGATAATACGACAAATCTCTAACCTTAAACACCCAGTCGTTGATAAAAGTTGAAGGCAGTATAGTACTACAGTAATAGAGCAAGTGCAGAATTACTGAACCGGAATTGATAGCTTGAAAGCATTTAGCGTGGGGCCCTTGAAAGTGCGGGGCCCGTAGCATTTGTAGCTACTTGTGCTACTACGATAATCCGGCACTGGCCGGACGATCGCTGCCAACTCCACTCACTCGCACTCTCCACTTAGCGCCACACACACACACACACAGCCATCGCACGTCCTGACGGTCGCTTGACCTTTTAAAAAAAATATTTCTCTCTCAACTCTTCTTCTTTCACCAACAGCGGCGGACGAGACGCAGCCAGGCGGCCGGAACGGCGAGCCTCCCAGAGGGCCCCCCGCCGCAGGGCCTGCGAGGCAAGAGGGGGGCCGGGTTCAGTGCGTCACGCTCGCCTGCCGGCAACTCGGCAAACCAAGGCTGGACGGCTGCTGCACCGATTGCTACCTGAACAGGGCTTCCGAACGCGAAGAGTGGGTGCCAGCCCTGGAGCTCAGAGCGGTGAGTCTTGTTTGTTTTCAGTAGCGATAATATCCGTAGTGATAATATCCGCAAAAAAAGTTTGGGGATTTTGTTGTTGTTTTGGGTTAGATCGCGTGGGTCGTTTAACCCCCGCCACCACCCGACACGGCCAAATTAGCAAGGTTTGTCACGTAAACAGAACGCGCAAATTAGTGACTACTTTAGCACACCCGATGTGTTGGAGAGTGAACCCACATTTACAATTTGAGTACTGTGACATTTCGCTGGAGATTTTACAAACAGCTTCATCAGGCGATGTGCTATAATTGCCTGATTAATTGCCTGCGTTAACGAAACATATTTACGCGATTATTATGGATAACATTGGTCGTGAAAGCCTACGTGTTCAACTGTAGTAATAATAATTTACCAACATTTTCGAGGCTAGACTCAGACCATCATTGTCATTCTCATTGATTATTCATAGTGTGCCTCCCATGCAGTAAATGTCGAGGCGCCCCCTGCGATTGGGCACATGTTGAGAATTGGACAACAAAGGTTTAATTATAAGGGCTGCAGAGATGTAGATACCCATAGACACACACAGAACTATAGACACACACAGAGAGACCCATAGACACACACAGAAACCCATAGACTCACACAGAAACCCATATCCTCGCACAGAGACACATAGACTCACACAAAAACCCATAGACCCACACAGAGACACATAGACTCACACAGAGACCCATATCCTCGCACAGAGACACATAGACTCACACAGAGACCCATAGACTCGCACAGAAACACATAGACTCACACAGAAACCCATATCCTCGCACAGAGACACATAGACTCACACAGAGACACATAGACTCACACAAAGACCCATAGACTCGCACAGAAACCCATAGACTCACACAGAAACCCATATCCTCGCACAGAGACACATAGACTCACACAAAGACCCATAGACTCGCACAGAAACCCATAGACTCACACAGAAACACATATCCTCGCACAGAGACACATAGACTCGCACAAAGACCCATAGACTCACACAGACACCCATAGACTCACACAAAGACCCATATCCTTCGCACAGAGACACATAGACTCTCACAGAAACCCATAGCCTCAAAATCTCCGCCGGCACCAACTTGGCAAAATCTTTAATTTTCCCCAAAAAATCTTGCTGTCTTCACCCGCAGGCTCCGGCAGCCGCTCCCAAGTGCCGCACAGAATCCTGCGCGGACGACGCAACCACGGGTGGCACCCTGTGCGCCGCCTGCCGCTGCAGAAGCGAACAGCTGCGGCACACCCACCCGCAGCGGCTGCAGCGGAGGCAGACTTCCGGGGCGGCGGATCGTCCCGCTGAGCGCGAGCCGGTGGTCGCGCGCCGGAACAAGTGCCGGGCTCCCGGCTGCGAGCACTACGGCAACGCCGGCTGCAACGGCTACTGTAACGAGTGCCACGCGATGATCCAGCTGTACGGACAGTGATACGCGGGCGGGCGCACGACCCTGAGATTCACAGCATGGTTGACGGCGGCGAGAGGACGGATTGGCCCGGTCACCGTGCCGAGCCCCTCTGCCGGATTGGGCTGTCCCCGTAGCGGCGGTGGCGGTTGTGGCGGGGAAGGCGTCGGAGCCGAGATGAGGCGGCGCAGCGGTGAGATCGATCTGGGCGGAACGACCACAGTGACGGCGTTAGGTGTAAGCGGCTGGTTTCACGAGAATAAATAGGGCGCGTCAATTAAACAGCTGTTGCTTTCGGGTCGTGCCGACGACGTCCACGAGCTGGAACGGCACAACCGCGAACACCCACGCCGCGGTAGAATGTTTGCCATTGAAGTGTCTACGCTTCACTCAAGCTGGCGCAACAATTTGTGGCGATCTATTCACCGGACAGTCCTCGCGATTAAATCCGCTGTGCTGCCATTTGTGCCGGAGGTGGGCACGGTGGTACAGAGCTCACCGCCTCGTGGAATCGTATCTGGGTCGTGACTCTACATCACTCTCAGATCATTCAAATGAGCCCCAGTTTTTGTGGCACGTGTAGCAGTGGTTTTGCCATGGAGGTCAGGAACCATACGTGGCAGAGGAGACATTTAGTGCTGTGCCACCCCACACTACTTTGAGTTGTAGTTTTATTTTTTGACACAAGGTCACGCATACAAATTGCATCTTAAAATACTGTCGGATTTCTGCCAGAGGAACCACAGATGATGCTTTGGGGGGGAGGGGGGGGGAGGAAAGGCAGCCTAAACCTGTGCAAATAAATGCCCAAGCTCTGTGGTCCTTGAGTTGGATGTTTGGCCAACCCAATGAACGGAGTGCTGGGAATAAATACGTGCGTGCGAGGGGGTGGTGGGTTTTGTTTCTGATTTGGTGCTGTTTTCATTTGGGACCATAATATACATGGCGGCGGGGGGGGGGGGGGTCATGTTTCAGTGGTGTTCAGTGCATATATATGTGAAAATACATTCAGGGAGGCCAATCACTATGCATATGGAGAAGTGAAGTCACAGTTTTGTGAGATCGCTCATCAAATTACAGTAAAACCTTGGATTGCGAGCATAATTCGTTCCGGAAACATGTTTGTAATCCAAAGCACTCGTATATCAGTTGTGCTCACGTGACGCTCGGCAGACAAAGCGTGTATACGTACACTACTCGTATTGCAAGACCGCGCTCGTTTATCAAATTAATATTTATTTAAAATTATTGTGTCGTCTTGCAAAACACTCGCAAGCCAAGTTACTCACAATCCAAGGTTTTACTGTATTTCCTTTTGCTGTAAATGCCTCCAGCTGGGAATCTCACTCCACTCTGTCCATAACTTATGGGTGGGGGGATTGCTCAGGTTTCATTCCTCTCTGCGTCTCTGCCTCTATTACACTGTGGCTGTGTGTGTGTTATTGCCTGTGAGCCGTGTCTCAACTGGGTAGAACTTCCCCCCGGTAAATATCGAGGGGTTCTCCCAAAAACTAACGGAAAATGAATACAACCCCAGGAAGCGTGACCTTGAAAATAACAAGCTGACATTTGTTTGAGTGGCACCCGAATAGAATTAATCTAAAGAGGCCGTTAATTTTTATAGCAAATGTTACACCCCAAACCTCACAACCTTCAAACCTCACAACCCCAACCCCCCGAACCTGGCCTCCCAATTGTTTGTCATCTCTCGCCGTGATTTCGTCATCTGGGACCGGGCAGGCGATTCGTCATTCGCACGCGCTGCTTATGCCACAAACTAAGCACACAAACAAAACGGAGAGGGCATTGCTGGTGCAGCAGCAGCAGCAGCCAATGTGAAGAGCAAAACATCGCAAAGCCCGATCTTTACACAAGCCCAATCTGGGAGTTTTTGCCAAAAATGATGACGTCACCCTGCTGCTCTATTTAAGACCGAGAGCAAGTGGAGAGGGCTTTACCATTCTGGCGAATTGCCCGATGATGCTGGATGTAATTACCAGCGAAACGTCGTACTACTCAAACTGTAAATGTTGTGGATTCACTCTTCAACACACCGGTGGGCTAAAGTAGTGAACTATTTTGTCTTTTGTCAACGTGACACTTTTTTTTTCTGATTGGCCGTGTCGGGTGGTGGAGGGTTACAACACATTTATAAATAACGCGATCTAACTAAAAAACCTTTATTATGAATAATATTGGTCGCGAAGGCCCACGTGTTAAACTGATGGATCCTTGAGTAGCAATTGACCCTGACAAAGGTGACGATTCATCCATCGGGACGCCAAGCGCAGAGGGATGGGTCTTTACATGCCCGTGATTTAAACACCGCAGCTGCAGCACGCCCCAAAGACAAAGTGGCATCTTGTGAGCTTCGGGAGGACTACGTTTTCATCACCTGGGTTTGAATTGCAGCAACGAACCATTGCAAAATATTGCACATTTTATTTGTTCATACGTATGTATATTTTGTTTGTTTTTAAACAACCGTTTGCAACACTTGAGTAATATGCAAACGCGCGTTGCAATTTCTGTCAATTTAGTTTGTTTACGTACAACTGTTTTGCATAGTAATTTAATTCCTTAGCTATAACGGGGACTGTAAATCCGAATTAAACGATTGCTGTTGGCAAGAAAGTCGTTATCGTGGTGCATTTAATTTTGTACTTTTCGTCACAGTCATGGTTATTGCCGTCCGTTTCAGTGCCGAAATTTTCTTGACGATGGAATTCCGCGACGCGCAAAGCTCGCCCGCAAAAACAAAATGCCCTGTGACATGTGCGGGCAGGTAGGCCGTGATGGCGTGATGTTAACTGTCTCGCCTGGTATGCAGGAGATCGTGGGTTTGGTCACGACCCCGATGCCTGTGGTTTATTTGGAGTTTGCGTCTCTCTCTCTCACTGTGGTCACGTTGATTTTTCTCCGGGTCCTCCGGTATTTCCCTTCACATTTATAATCGCCGTCATGCATTTTAGTGTATTTGGCTGCTGTACATTTCCACGTGATAAGCCACTTCGTTGACCTATCATGTGTTATAGCCAGTTTGCTTCTGAAAAGGAGATATATAGCCCGGTGGGCCTTACCTGGTGGAATGAAAAAAAAAATAGTTTAGCTTTAGGTCGGTGGTGCATTTCTCGTGGCACGGTTTCTCACGGTGGCTACGCGGGAGGTAAGCAAAGCTCGTGTCGCGAGCACCTTCGTCGCGTCGTCAAATAGTTTCAACTCGTAATACAACGCTCGGCGTTCGCTCATCGAAGAGGGCGGGAGAGAGGACCGCTCTGGAGGCTCGAGGAGGAGGAAGAACCGCAGACGAACGGGAAGGTAGCAGCAGTCGCGTGATGATCAGTCGCCAAATCCGCCTCCTCCCAAGCTCTGCGGTCCTCTTCATATAGAGGTGTTAAAGGCCAATTCGTTTTTTTTTTACATTTGGGGAGGAAACCCACACGTGCGAGGGTGAAACGCTCGATCCCACACAGGTGGCACATGTCATCCACGCTTGCTGTTACTGCATTCTCCTGGCGAGCCAAGGTTATGGAACCTCGACGCTCAAGGATGAAGGGAGTTTCACAACATTCGTGTGATCCACCAACCCTTGGCTGCCTCCGTTGCGCGGCCATGGGCTCGCCCATCTTTTCAACTCGACATGGTGGTCCAGATGTCTTGAGACTCTCCACATTCAATTGAAAGCTAACATGTTTTTTGTTTCATTTGTATATTCATTGAACACATTTTTTAAAGTTTTACGTTTTAGAGAATTATGTAAAGCGGACCAAACAGCCGGTCAAAATTCTCAGTCTGCACGTGGTCTATTCATTATCAACAATTTGCGCAGGAGTGGCAGGACGATGAGGTTCAATGCAAATCGGATCGCGTGTGCAGAATCGTGGGGAGATGAAGGGGCTTTTTTGGGGTTCTCCTCGCAGTGTATTTACTGAGCGGCGAGAAATGACGACGATGGTGATGATGAATTCCCCTCGTAAAAAAAAATCGCACGGAACCGAGTCGGATGTCACCAACCCCTGGAGTTGAAATTGCCCCCTTGGAAGTTATTTTTACACAATATGGTCAGCTGGGGGGGGGGGAGTTTCGGGTGGGAATTTACAAACTCCACCCACCAACCAAACAACCACTCCCTCCCCCCCAATTCGCCTCTCTCAATCCTAACGACGTTCTGGAAACTCCAGCTTGACTCATGGGCGCAAAGCGGAATTCAGATCGGACAAATGATTTCACAAACCCAGTCCCCCGCCCCGCCTGCCACCCGAGCGTGCACTCGCAGCAGGAACAGAATGTGCTGCTCGTGGTGAGGCTTTGTTGACATTGACGTCACGTGATGACGGCCACTTCCCCTCGAGAGCTCAGTGTTTTGTGTGTGTGTGTGCGTGTGTGTATCTTCTTCGCCGGTTGGAAACATTTAGGCTGGTCTGCCTACGATTCATCCTGGGTTTAACCAGGCTGGATTGTGTGAGGAGCTCACAAATCCTTGAAAGATCTGGGCAAGGTCCCATCGGTGAGCTCCGGCAGGCAAGGCAGCGTTGGCTGGGTCATGTAGCCCGCATGCCCAGCCACCGCATACCTAAACATCTTTTGTTCGGCCGGATCGAGGGGGCTAAACGGGCGCGGCACGGGCTAGAGAAGAGATGGAGTGACGTGGTACAGGAGGACGTGGAGCTGAGTGGACTTGCCGATGACTGGTATCAGCGGTGTCAAGATCGGCCTCTGTGGAGGAGGCTCGTCAAGGACGCTACTGGGCAGTTGGAGGCAGTCGCCCTCCAACAACAACGGAGGGCGGAGGAGCGACGCTCACAACAACGAGCGGAGCGCCGGGTGGCTAAAGCACAGCAGTTTGGCACAGTAGGGGGCACAGGTGGTGCATCAGCCAGTCATCTCAGTCAGTCGACCCGTGGCACCTGGGTCTGCCCCGTGAATGCCTGCCAGCGGGCGTTCGACACTTCACGTGGCCTCAAGGTGCACATGGCCTGGCACAAGCGTCGTGGTGACGTCACCGCCACTTAGTGGCCAATGGCGGTTGTTGTGTGCGTGCGTGTGCGTGCGTGTGTGTCTCTATAGTTGTGTGTGTGTGTACGTTGAGGGTGCCCCGGTGGCTAGGAGATGGTATCTTCCTCGCCTGGCTCCACAGGAGGTCGTGGATTCGATCCCGACCCTGACGCCTGCTGTATATTTGGACGTGGTCATGTGGACTTTTCGCTGGCAGATATACAAATCATTTGGTGGTAATGCTTCTGCATTGGCAGCGGTGCCTTAAAATGAAAATATATAATAGGCCACCTTTCGTCAATCTTCATCGAACATAAATCCAGAACGACAATTTATGTATCGTCCCTTTAATACGGCGCTGTTATTGACGAATGCGTTAAGTTGTTTTGCCAGACCTTTATTGGAAATAAACCCCTCCGTATCAAAATGGGTCCAAGTTCGCCGAAAAATGATTTGTTAAAACAATAATTAGCGCCACTGTGGAGAATATAAGCAACGCCGTGACATTGCAAACACGTGGCAGTTCACTAGCGTGAGATTTTTGGAAACCCAAACCCTGCTGATGAGCCATCGGATGTCGAAACCGGTCCAGAGTGTTTTTTTTATTATCTCCCAAAAGGGCCGTCTGCTGGCCGATGGGATGTAATGTACTTATATGGTTTTTTTTTATATGCGGAGAGACAGATAACAGGGAGGGGAGGCATATTGTCTGCTTATTTATGGGCCCTTGCTGTGGTTCACATGGCGTGACGGGTGGTCGTAAACTTCAGAGGCGTTACAAAGTGTCACTTGTAACCAAGGCCTTGACACAGTCGCCGTGAGATGTTCAAGCTAAGCCACCTCTGGACCCATGGAAATTCCGCAACGGTGTTAGCCCGAGCAAAGATAACCGAGTGAGTCGCGCATGCATCGCGAAACAACGTCGGCATACTTCGAGTGATTTGCGTTCATTCTTCGACTCTTGATTCACGACGGCTCTTCGACAATTGCGCATTCATGGTATGTCAAGTGCCTGACTACAGATGACCACTGACGCATCGAAACCAGTCTAGCCTGCCTTGAGAAAGCAAAAACACGCAACCCGAAAGCAATGTTCCAGGTCAGTGGCGATACTACATTGAGGGTGCAGGCGGTGCAACTGCACCAGGGCTCATAGACTGTATGGATTGACTCAGTTTTGTTTCTAAAAAAAAAGTATGTTTGTTTTACCGGGTAAGGGCTACTGAGCTATACAGCTCTCTTTCAGAAGCGACCTGGCCACAAATGATAGCTCAACGAAGTGGCTTATCACGTGGACATTTATAGCAGCCAAATACTCTAAACGCACGTTTCTCAATGTGGAGGGAAAAACCGGAGAAAAAATCCACGCGACCACGAGAATCCAAACTCCAAATATGCAGACGTCGGGATCGAACCCAAAGACTCATGGATACCAAGCGAGGTAATTCAGATCTTGCCACCAAAGCACTGGTCCAGGCTGAACAATGATGCGGCAAAATATGTACCGTCTATCTGGACCAGCTCAATTGTCCCGTAAATCACGTGACTTGTGTGTGACCACCCCGACTCTGTAGCCTGGTGGTGGTGGTGGCTACGCTGCTGCATGTGGGTTGCCAGTAGTGCAGCACTGTTTGGAGGCAGCAACAGAGGTTTGGTGGATCACACACACACACGTGCTGTGAAACTCCCTTCCAGTGGACGTCGAGGTGCTGCCACATACTCTGAGCACGCCAGGAGAAGGCGGCGCAGCAAATGCGGACTCCACCTGTACCGACCGTGTACGGGATAGAGTGTTTCACCCTCGCACGCGTAGGTTTTCCGGCTCCCTCCTACATATAAACACTCGTCATTAATTGGCCGATAACATCTCGATATAAAGAGGACTGCAGAGCTTGGGCAAGTGTCCGTTGCGCCGGCTCTGCATCGCCGCCCTGGCTCGCTGCTGCTGCTGGTGCTGCCTTCCCGCTCGTCTGCGGTTCCTCCTCCTGTCTCCTCAGAGTCGTCCCCCATCTCTCCACACCTGTCAACAACCCCTTATCAGTGCTGCCTACCTTAGCACAGACCAATTCGGACCGTATTGGTCTCCCCGTGCCCCTTATGAATCTCAACGTTCATCCTACAAAGTCCCATCACAAGGGAGAGATACAAACAGAGACTTTTTTTGCCCGTATTGAAACGGCTGTACGCCGTATGGATCTGAAAAATCAATTTCCCTGTACAATAGTACAGGTACACCGCATGGGTTGACACGGTATGTATGTGTAATCACAAATTAGCCTGCATGCCGTGTGAGGGGACTAGTGGCCACGGGAGGTAATGACAGGGGTATCAGTTGTGAATGTGAAGGGACTGGTGGCCACGGGGGGTAATGACAGGGGAGTCAGCTGTGAGTGTGAAGGGACTGGTGGCTACGGGAGGTAATGACAGGGGTATCAGTTTTGAGTGCGAAGGGACTGGTGGCCATGGGAGGTAATGACAGGGGAGTCAGTTGTGAGTGTGAAGGGACTGGTGGCCACGGGAGGTAATGACAGGGGAGTCAGTTGTGAGTGTGAAGGGACTGGTGGCTACAGGAGTTAATGACAGGGGAGTCAGTTGTGTGTGCGAAGGGACTGGTGGCCACGGGAGGTAATGACAGGGGAGTCAGTTGTGAGTGTGAAGGGACTGGTGGCTACAGAAGTTAATGACAGTGGAGTCAGTTGTGAGTGTGAAGGGACTGGTGGCCACGGGAGGTAATGCCAGGGGAGTCAGTTGTAAGTGTGAAGGGACTGGTGGCTACAGGAGTTAATGACAGGGGAGTCAGTTGTGAGTGTGAAGGGACTGGTGGCCACGGGAGGTAATGACAGGGGTATCAGATGTAAGTGCGAAGGGACTGGTGGCCACGGGAGGTAATGACAGGGGAGTCAGTTGTGAGTGCGAAGGGACTGGTGGCCACGGGAGGTAATGACAGGGGAGTCAGTTGTGAGTACGAAGGGACTGGTGGCCACGGGAGGTATTGACAGGGGAGTCAGTTGTGAGTGTGAAGGGACTGGTGGCTACAGGAGTTAATGACAGGGGAGTCAGTTGTGTGTGCGAAGGGACTGGTGGCCACGGGAGGTAATGACAGGGGAGTCAGTTGTGAGTGTGAAGGGACTGGTGGCTACAGGAGTTAATGACAGTGGAGTCAGTTGTGAGTGTGAAGGGACTGGTGGCCACGGGAGGTAATGACAGGGGAGTCAGTTGTGAGTGTGAAGGGACTGGTGGCTACAGGAGTTAATGACAGGGGAGTCAGTTGTGAGTGTGAAGGGACTGGTGGCCACGGGAGGTAATGACAGGGGTATCAGATGTAAGTGCGAAGGGACTGGTGGCCACGGGAGGTAATGACAGGGGAGTCAGTTGTGAGTGCGAAGGGACTGGTGGCCACGGGAGGTAATGACAGGGGAGTCAGTTGTGAGTACGAAGGGACTGGTGGCCACGGGAGGTAATGACAGGGGAGTCAGTTGTGGGAACAAACCAAAAAACGCGCTTACAAAAAGTAATCTTCCGAGCAACAAAATATGTTATTCCCACGCTGTGTCACGTAAATTCCGATGATAATTATATTTGCGCCGGCAAATGTCCAAAGCGAAATGCATTGTTCGGTGATGATGCTGCTGCTGCCGCCGGTAGTTGTGTGTATTGGAAGCAAAGTTTTGCTGGCTGACTGTTGGCGCGAGCGGGCGGGCAAAGCGCGCGGCGGTGACGTCACCCGTCACGCCCCCCCCCCCCCCCTGGCCCCACCCACTCCCCACCCGGGCCGTGTATCCCTGTAAAACTGCGCGGGCAGTGAGAGTAATCATCACCAAAAATATATATAATAATAAAAAACTCAACACGTTCATCAAGAACAAAACAAAAATATATAATATGTAATGGGCGACGTTTCGGGCAAATGGCCCTTCAATGACGAAGGGCAATGACGGGCCCTATAAAGAAGGACCATTGCTCGAAACGTCGCCCGATATACCATTGAGGAGAGCAGTGCATTTGACGGACGCGTCGAGCTCCGTGTGCTCAGCGTCAAATTCCGCCACCGGGGGGCGCTCGAGAAGCGACAAAATCCACACCAGAGGCGCCGAGTTGTTGGGTGACGGTGGCACGGGCACCCTTAGGAGCCATCCATAAATGGCGTCACACGGCGTCACAAAAAGTCAGAGCCCCCCCCCCCCCCTCAAATATGACGTCACAAAGCTCTGCTCCTCCCCCCCCCCCCCAAAAAAACATATTTCCATTTTGAGAATAAAACATGCTTCAAATCGCTTTAAACTATTGTCATTGTAGTGCGTATTTAATGCGGCGCTGCACTCTGATGTTGTAGGAGAAAACATTTATTAAAAAAGTATATTTAATTAAGTAGAACGCGTTGTCTATATTAATTTAAAGTTGCGCATTTTGATGTGACGTCACATTTCTCAACCCCCCCGCCCCCCTCGTCACACATCGTCACAAATGTCTGACCCCCCCACCCCCGCCCAAGGTGCGTGACGTCATCTTTATTTATGCTCCAGGAGGAATCCGATGAGCTATGAAGCACGGGGTCTGAACGTAACAACAACAGGCGGTACAAAAAAAAAACACGATAGGAGTGAAAAAGTTTAGGAAAGGAACGGACATCGCAAAAAAATACTATTTGTATTTGAAGCTTTCGTGACTGTAGGAATCCATACTCATTGGTTCTTCCGGTAAACTCATCACGTAGGTAGAAAATAAATTAAATTACGACGTTTATTTTATACCTACGTGACTTTACCGAAAGAACCAAAGAGTATGGATCCTTGCAGTCACGAAAACTTCAAATTTAGAATGGGAAAGCATGGTCTGCTGCTGATGCAGACTCTTTTGCTATTTGTATTTTACCAGGTAAAGCCGACTGACCTATTAGCTTCTTAGAAGCGACCTGGCCATCACAAATTATAGCTCAACGAAGTGGCTTAACATGTGGACATTTGTAGCAGCCAAATACTCCAACTAATCGAAACTCATGTTACTAAATGTCGAGGTAAAAATCGGTGGACCAGGAGAAAAATCCACGCGACCGTGGGGAAAGAGACATGCAAACTCCAAATATACATGCAGGAGGGTAGGGATCGAACCCATGCCCTGTATACCAGGCGAGGTAGTTAACATCTCGCCACTGTGGACTGCATTGCAGTATCACCCCCCTCCTGTGGAGCTAATGGAGCTGACCCTAATGCGAGAGCATCACACCACCGTGGCGCCCTGTAAAATAAACAAATTAAACTCAAAACTACATCAATTCCCAAGCTTGGCAAAGGCAGTACAAAAACAACAGTAACAAAAAAAAACAACAACAACACGCAGTCAAATTCTCTCCTCTCTGCGTTGGGTGGCGGGGGGGGGGGGGTGAGGGGGGGGGGGTGGTGCAGTTGCACCGCCTGCACCCCGACGAGCTACTGCTACGCCGCTGACCGCTGATGGACGTGCACACAAACGAACACGGCGACTGCCGGCGCGGTTCGGCCTTCGTGACTTCCCAGCGGCCGCCCTGGGTGACCCCGCACGGGGCGTGCTCGCTGCACACCGCTGCGCCTCCGTCTGCTTCACAGTGGCACGTTCACGATCAAAACCTCAAATCATTCGCAGGCCTTGGTGGGCCGTCGCGTGCCCAAGGCAGTCACCAAATTCGAGTAGTTGCACCGCAAACGAAATCACCGCCCCCCCCCCCTCCCCTACTAGCAGACTAATGCCCCCCACCCCCCATCGTGAATGAGACTCTATCCTGGTCCCTTGAGGTGTCACCTGATTAAGCACATCCAAATTTAAACTATCTACACGTGTATCTATGGGTCCTCTATTTATCTCTCTCTCTCTCTGTATCTCTACGGGTCTCAATGTTATTTTTGATGACCCGAAGGTGGCCCTTGCAAATGAGACTCTCGATCTATCCCTGGTCCCGTGAGCTCTCATCTGCTTACACAGAATCAATGCGAATTTGAGTCCACAGCGTGTGGCGCGCTCAGCGCCGTGCCACCACTCCACCAATTTCCAGCAAAGCCGTTAGGCAATCCCCAGATGAATAATGCAAAAGGTGGCTCCCCACTCGCCTTAATTGGCGCGTCACTTCGGTGCCGCTTGCACGTGGCCCGGACCAAAGGTAACCGCAGTGACGCGGTTAATACGCTGCAGGTTCAAAACGGGATGGCCACAAAGTGTCCAATTACTTTATATGACGGGCCTAGCAAAATAAAATATATATCCGCGGTTAGTGTTTTTTTTTTAGGGCAAGTAAGCGTTTATAATTATTGCGCGGTGTCAACTGGTTCGAGAGTGTGTTCAAAGGAGGCCGGGGTCTTGAAAAAGCTCGGGGCATCGATGGCTCAACAAATTGCCCAAACTGTGCCATCCTCAACATAGTGAGTGTGGAACTAATGCTGCCGAAATATTGCACTGTCCAAAGGCCACGTGGCTTATGGGATCTGTAACAGAAAAATACTTGTTTTTGTGTGGAGGGATATATTTATATCGGAGGCACTGTCTGCTTGTTATTTTGTCTACGCTACTTCTTTGGCTGCTCTGTGTGCTGTGAAAAAGGGCCATTGCCCGAAACGTCGCCTATTACACGCCTCTTATTTTCAAGGTCACGCGCAACACCGTTAATGGCGAATGCGAGTGTTGCGGGTTGTTGTTTTTGTTCGTTCGTTTGTGACGAAGCTTCGGGTTGACTTTCCGATGGCCTTTGTTAGGACCTAGACCCGAGAGAGAGGTGGGTGAGGCCTTCGAGACGATGATGAGTCCCTCTCCTCAACTCCAGCAGCCACTACCGCTGGACAGCAGGACATCCCGCACCTCTCCACCACCACCACCACCTCTTCTTCTTCTTCTTCCACGGGTTTGCCCCACTCACGTAGGGGTGTCCAGCTGCCCTTGGCAACCTTCTCTACGCTGCACCTGACCTGTGCCGTCTCTCTTTCTGGTCCTCGACCCACCGTGTCCGCTCGCACCGCATCTCCCCAATCCCACGTCTTCTTCTGCCTTCCTCTTCATCTCTTTCCTTCCACCTGCATCACTCACCACCTTCTGACCCACGTCATTTCCCTGTCGTCTCTCCACATGACCGAACCTCACCAGAGCCTTTTCTCTTTCTCTCTCTCTCATCTTCTCTGTGATTTCTAACCACCTCGGGTCTTCCTCTCACGTCTTCATGTCTCACCCTGTCTTCGTGAAACCCAACATCCACCGCAACATCCCCATCTCTGTGACTGCCGTAGCTTGGCCCTCCCTCTTCCTTGTGCCCCAGCAGCACGCGGCCCCATCCGACAGCACCGGCCCCACCACCGCCTTGTAACACTTCACCCTTCAAACCCCAACCTCCCCTGTGGAGTTGTTGGTAAGAACACACGCGCAGGTCTGGTGTTGGGGGTTTTGTGCCCTGAGTTATGACTCTCAGGTTACAGGTGCGTGTGTAAGGTACGCATGTAAGGTACGTGTGTAAGGTACGCGTGTAAGGTGCGTGTGTAAGGTCCGTGTGTAAGGTGCGTGTGTAAGGTACGCGTTTAAGGTACGTGTGTAAGGCGCGTGTGTAAGGTACGTGTGTAAGGTGCGTAAGGTACGCGTGTAAGGTGCGTGTGTAAGGTGCGTGTGTAAGGTACGTGTGTAAGGTGCGTGTGTAAGGTACGCGTGTAAGGTGCGTGTGTAAGGTACGCGTGTAAGGTGCGTGTGTAAGGTACGTGTGTAAGGTACGCGTGTAAGGTACGCGTGTAAGGTGCGTGTGTAAGGTACGTGTGTAAGGTGCGTGTGTAAGGTACGCGTGTAAGGTACGCGTGTAAGGTGCGTGTGTAAGGTGCGTGTGTAAGGTAAGGTGTGCAAGGTGCGTGTGTAAGGTACGGTGTAAGGTGCGTGTGCAAGGTGCGTGTGCAAGGTACGTGTGCAAGGTACGTGTGCGTCACGTTGTGTATCGGTGTGTCTTGTCGCTGCAGCGTGACGCTAACATTCACATAATCAAATTCTTCTCCTGCACGGTATTTATGCCGCAGCCTATTCCTACCCACCCCCCCCGGGGGGGCAGTGTTCAGATAGGGTGGGGAGCGGTGGCGCAGTGGTTAGCGCCGCTCTGATCTACGAACCAGGCGGCCAGAGTTCGATTCCCGCTCACGGCCAACACCAGTGACGATGATCTAAACCGGTCCTGGGTCTCCCCTAGGTCGACTCAGCCTCAAATGATTACCCGGTACGGTGCGTAAAAACATCGCCACGAGGGAGACAAAGGCGGCCGGGCGGCGTGGTGCTGGTCAAACACCGCCCTTGTGCGCCGTGACGGCCTTCACAGGTGCTCGCTAACAGCACTTGCCCCTACATTCTGTTAAGGCTATACGAAGGAACCTTCATCTTTGTCTAATCTTTGTTGAGGACAGAGAGGATCTACAAATGACGAGTTATAAAATATCATCGCCGAAAATGCGAAGCTGCAGCGCGTAAAGTGGAATAACGAACAGACACGCGGTGCCATCAATAAAACGAAAAAACCGAACAAGACATTCAACTTCACTGCCGTTAACCAAAGCCGCGAACGCGCCTCGCAAAGGGGCTCCACAGAGCCAATGAGCGAGAGCGCTCAGAAGTGACTGCGAAATCACGGCTTCGCGTAACGGGTCAACTCATCATTGAACGAAGCGATCCTTCCTGCTGCTACTAATGCTGCTGCTGCTGCTGCACTTCACGACTGCAATGCCCATTTCCCGTCGGAGCTATTAGAATCTCAGACGGAGAAGTTTTGGCGGAGTTTAAAATCTTTTGCATCCACTCTGCTTGGGGAGGTGGATGGATGCCTTAGGGGTCGTCCATAAATGACGTCACGCACCTGGGGGGGGGGTCAGACATTTGTGACGATGTTTGACGAGGAGGGGGGGGGGGTGAGAAATGTGACGTCACATCAAAATGCGCAACTTTAAATATATATAGACAACACGTTCTACTTAATTAAATATACTTTTTGATAAATGTTTTCTCTTACAACATCATAGTGCAGCGGCACATTAAATACGCACTACAATTACAATAGTTTAAAGCGATTTAAAGCATGTTTTATATTTTTTTTGGGGGGGGGGGCAGAGCTTTGTGACGTAATATTTGAGGGGGGGGTCTGACTTTTTGTGACGCCGTGTGACGAGAGAGGGGGGGGTCAAAAATCGTCCAAAATCGCGTGACGTCATTTATGGACGGCCCCTTATTCACGAACAATACAAACAAATACCCCCCCCCCCGCCTTCCCCATTCTCCACCACCACAAACACAGCACTTTTTAGATAAGTAATAATGAAATCCCGACCACGTTAATCACGGTAATTATTTTAGAAGTAAGGAACGCCCGTGCGATTAGCATGCCACGGTGGATGCCGGGGTTCAACAAGGAAGGACGAAGGGTGAGAAATTAAGACGTGAGAGGAAGACTTGAGGTGGTAGAAATCACGCAGAAGGTGATCCAGAGAGAGCGAGAGAGAGAATCCTGGTGTGGTTCGGTCATGCTGAGAGACGACCTGGAAAATAATTTGGCTCAGGCGGTGGCAAGCGATGCGAGTGGAAGGAAAGAGATCAAGAGGTAGACGTGGGGGGCGGGCGGGGGGGTCGATGTAGTGGAATCGGACACGGTGGGCCGAGGGGCGGAAAAGAGAGATGGTGCAGGGCAGGGCAATCGTGGCAATGACAGCGGAACACCCCCCCACGTGAGTGGCACAAACGCGTGGCAGAAGATGAAGAAGACACGACGCGCGTGAATGACGTCGCCGTGTGAACGAAGCAAAAGTGGCAATCAAAAGTTTGCAACGGTGTCTGCCTCTGTGTCGCTCTCTCTCTCTCTTTGCAGCGAACGAAGCCCGAGTGGATGCACACGGAGAGGTCAAGTCACCCCCCCCCCCCTCTCGTGGCTGGCTGTCCGTGACTCCTCGGGAGGATTTTTCTTGCCTCTTTTGATGGACGGCGCCAGGGGGGGGGGGGGAGAAATTCTGCTTGACGTGTGTGTTCGCATCGCGAAGGCAGGGCGCACACTCCAAATCGGGAGAGCGTGCACATGGAGTGTGAGAATGTCTCTGTGCGAGCGCGCCTTAACACTTCAACAACAGCCGCAGACTTCTCCATGCCTGTGACGTCTCCCAGAGACAACAGAAAAAAACGTCCTCCATAATAGTTTTTTTTAGAGGGGTTAGATAGCGTCAATGTATAAATGTGTCGTTAAACCTGCCACCACCCGACACAGCCAATGAGTAAGGTTTGTCACGTAAACAGAACGTGTCCAAATTCGTTACTAGTACAGCACACCGGTGTGTGTTGGAGAGTAAATCCACAACATTTACAATCTGAGTACGACGTTTCGCCAGTAATAACAACCGGCATCATCAGGCAACAGCCAGATTTGTGAAGAAGTCCTCGTTCCTTAGAGGGGTAGATGTGGGGTCATATTAATATTCACAGTAAAGTACACAGCGAAGTATAAACTCATATTCACAGTAAAGTATTCTACTGTAAAACTACTGGACATCTTTGACAAAAAAAAAAGATTTTCGAAGCTCATCGTATTCTTGCAGTATAAATAAATATTGTGATTCTGAAAAAAAATAACAAAAGCATTTATTTACCGGCATATCGCTTTTGTGGGAAGCAAAGTTCGTCCTTGTCAGCCCATGGCACAATCCACACAACAAATGCATTGCCGGGAGCCCAAATGACAATCACAATCTCAATGAAAAGGAATTTAACGGCCACACATTCCAGAGAGACGCGAGAGAAGTCCCTACTCGAATGGCACGTGACTCGGAGTGGGGGCTTTGTCTCCCCCCCATCACATAATACAAATTGGCCGAGGCAATTGAACATTTTATTTCTGGGACACTATATTTTTTCTAGGGGTGTTACTTCATTCCGCGACTGGGGTACCAATCAATGCGAAATCGGTGCCACTCCGCGATGTCGAAACGTCAAGCATGAGCATAACAAAAATTCGTTATCGAAAAATTCAACTCTGAATCGTGCATCGTGTACAGCTCGTCCTGAGATGAGTCGATTGCCGCATCGCCGACCATCGACAGGCTAAAAATGACTGCATCACGGTTTCCGCCATGAGGTTCACATGTAAACGGGGAGCCAAAGTCGACGGAAGAACTTTCAATGGGCGAGTCACGAGCACCCCCCCCCGACTTGTAAAACACGCGAAAGATGACGACATTTTACCCCCCCCCGCCCCCGCACAAATACAACCGCCGTTCGTCACGAAGTGACGGCGACGTCGCCACATCGCCTGTGCCAGGCCAGGTGCACTTCGAGGCGACCACGCGTGAAGTGTCGAAGGCTCGCTGACACAGACCCAGGTGCCATGGGTCGGCTGAGATGACCGGTAGATGCACCAGCTGTAACCCCCCCCCCCCCGCCCCCCCACCTGTGTCACCTTACTATAATTTATCCGCCCGGCGCTCCGCTCGTTGTTGTGAGCGTCGCTCCTCCGTTGCTGCTGGAGGGCGACTGCGTCCTACTGCCCAGGAGCGACAGCGTCCTTCACGAGCCTCCTCCACAGAGGCCGATCTTACCCGCACGCACTCACGCACTCACGCACTCCCCATATCCCGATTGGCACGGCTGGCTACGTCCCGTGGCGTGGCGTGCGTAAGAAGAAGAAGAAGTCGTCCTACAGCGCACACAGGGCGCTGTAAGACGCAACCGTTGAAAAAGCATTCGTGTGAAGAATCAAACGAATCGTTACCACCTCTTTCGGCGTCCTCACAGTTTTTCGCATTACGCAGCGAACGAAATTCTGCCGGCAACACGATATACTTATCCCATTACGCAGTCCGTTTTTGTTTTGACGTTTTTTCTTTCATTTGTTCGCGTGTCGCTCACAAAACAACAGCAACCAGGTGATGGCTGTGAAAGGGTTTTTTTATTTTTATTTTCTCGACACGCACGTTCACAAATGTTAGGAAGAAGACAAAGCGGACGGCGACTCACTCGGGGAAGAGAGGAGAAAGAAAAAAAGACGAAATACAATGCGCGACGCCTCTGGCAAGCCGTTTAGCCGCTGCGACAGACAAGGTCCAGTCAAGAGTTGCGCTTGCGTCGTTCACAATCCTATGCGGTTTATTTTGCGTTATTCGGGGAGGGGGGGGGGGGAGCGCCACGTCCCGACGTTCCGCGCGCCCCCGCGTTAGCCGAGCAGCAGCTCCGATCGGGAGCTGGAGGCGCCGAGAATAGGCTCCCAGCACGCGGACCGAAACGTCGGACAACATCGTGTCCGTGGCAACGACAGCGCGGCGGACATCACGACGGAGAGCCGTGGCAAGAGGGACGAGCGCGAACGCATTCGCAGGAAACGGTTCCGCGAGATTAACTCGTTCCCTCCGTTAACAGGTCGGCGACGAGTCCACGAGACCGGTCTCCCACCGACAACGAGGCAACTGCTGGTCCTCCACGTGTTCCATCCGTTCCGCCTCTCACGCCGACCGCCGGTCATCGGCCTGCCCTCCCTGGAGTGCGCGCCCGCTGTGACACTGGCGGCTGCCTCGCCACGTCTGCTTGGACGCTGTCACTGCGGCGGCGTGGTGGTGGTGACGTTGTAGATTCTCCCCTTGGTTTTGCGTGATTGTGTTTTTTTATTTTGCTTCGGGATTCTCAAGGTTTCCTCCCATTGGATGAAAAAAAAGCCCCCCAATGTCAATCGGTCAAATTTTGACAAAAAATATCCGCCAATTACTCAAATCGTACAAATAAACATTCCGATTCTGTTTTGGATGGCGAGTGACCACGAAGTCTCTGCCGTTTGTCAAGGCGTCTCGGGACGCGTGGTCATGTGACCCTCCCTGCGTGGCGTCACGAGCGACGACTCGAGAGGTCGCTCCGAACGTTCAACCTCCGAGTTTTAGGGAGCCCTGCCCCCGGGGGGGGGGCGGGGCGGGGCGGGGGGGTCATCGTTTCGTGCGAGTTCGCCTCCCCGTGTCGGGGCCCAGTCGAGAAAAAAATACCACCCCTCCCCCCCCCCCCCAGACTGACACGAGGACGGTGGCGTCTGCTGTGTGGCTCTTTCCCCCTCGTCATCTCGCACCCTCCCAAACTTACACCACAAACAGGCAGTCGCCTCCCCGTTTCTCCAAGCATCCCGCCGAGTCGCCCCGTTCTTCACACGGGCAGTAAAAACTCCGAAAATGTAAGATCCACCGACGTCGTTCACGGGGACCAGGCCGTCGTGAGCCGTCGTCACCTCTCCCAATTTTTCCCTCCCCATTTGCGAGAGAGAGGAAGACTAAAATTTACACCGGAAATTCCTCGATGGGAAGAATCTCCGTGGCAACCATTGCACCATCCCCCCCCTCCCCAATCAACCAACTTACTAGCAAGACCCGTCCTGAAGAGGAGTCATGAGGCTCAGCGAAGCTTTCCCGGATGCGCAAGCGTTTCGCAAAAAAAAAACCTCGCTTTAAAACAATCATCCCGTTAACTCTTTGACGGGACCTCGTGGTGCAGGATCAGTGGCTACACAAAGCGCATTTCATCTCCCCCCCCTCATCCTACCGGGAGGTGCACGTGTTGCGTACAGGTGAACACACCGCATGCGTTTCCGAGTGTGAAAACCAACCAAATAAAAGTCCCCACCACCAGCCCAGATAAAGCATTATTATTAATAAGCCCCCCCCCCCCAATATTTATATACTTAACACTGCAATATATTATCCGGATACTATCGACATAGCAGATACAAACTGCGGAAAATAAAGTAGCGTCTTGTGCAAAACTTAAATTCAATATATAATTCTCAACATTTTGCCCATTCAAAACGAATATGCCGCCTACATGTCGCCAAAAGTGCCAAGTTTGGATACTTTTGGCATTAACATCGTGGTTATTTATGGGCATATGTAAAGACCGTTCAGCTACGGAAATCACTTTTTATATATATAAACTTTCAAAAGCCAAGACCTGAAGTGGCCAAAGCTTTTTTTTTTCGGTTACGCGACAGGGCGATTAGAGGCCGCGATTAGAGAGGGCTTTAACACTGGCAGACACGTGACCAGGGTTACATTTACAACGTCGCCTATCCGACCCCGCTGGCCACCCGAGTTACAGGTGGACGTGTGTTAAACTCGGTTATGTGAACATCGTTGCAAAATTAGTTGCACAGATACGACACTGGGTGGGTGGCGGTTAATTGGTCTGGGCGGATGCATATCCAATTCAACTATTTTTAAACGAAACTATGTTTACTACACCAGGTGAAGCCTGCTTCTGTATGTTTGTCACTTACGACGCCTGTGTTTCAGGGTGGGTCCCTCCCTCCCCGGGTGGATCCCTCCCCCGTTTACCGCCGAATTTCGTAACGCGCGAGCGGTTGAGCGTTGATTTTAGAGGCGCAGTCGGGGCACCGCTGTTTTTAAAGGCGCTGTTACTCACCGCAGAGAACTGTCACGACACGTCCGCCGCATTCTATGATAGCCGGCGCCAAACTACGCTACACGCCCTCCCGCGTGGCCTTGTGAGGGGAGCCTCGGTACTGATAAAATGATTTTATTTTTGCATTTCTTCCCTAAAATGATATTTTTTTAAATATATATAAAAACGTCCCCAATCCTTCCCAACCTGCCACCCTTTCGTAGTATCGCCACGTCAGGGCGACCCTACTAAAAATAATACGCGTGCGGCACGCGTCTCACATAATCCACTGGGCGTCCAAGAATAAAACGCGGCCGAGTTAGCGGCCTCGCAATGACCGCCAGCAACACTTGAGATGGGTGCAACAACAAAAAACAGTTTAAAAAAAAAAATCGTGTACGCAGCCGTGGGAAGGAATCTATCTGCGGAAGGGCGCGCGACAGTTTTTTTTTTTAAATACACTTTGCTCCCGTGTCACCCAGACACGTCTCAAATGACGCATCTGTCCAGGATATTTCCCACCGCGTTCTAAGAAAGCGGATTCCTGCAGTGGGTGTAACATTCGCGCGCTGAACTCGCAATTCAGGGGGCTGCCGGTTCGACTCGGATCTCCAGACGTGGCGTTTGAAGCAATGGGCACCGTCTTAAATCCCCACTCGCCTTCTCCGTCCACCCAGCGGCATAAATGAGGTGCTACGGTGGCGAGATGTTAGCTACCTCGCCTGGTATACAGGAGATCGTGGGTTCGATCCTGACCCTGACGTCTGCTGCATATTTGGGGTTTGCGTGTCTCTCTCTCTCTCTCTCCCTCTCTCCTCCCGTGGTCGCGTGGATTTTTCTCCGGGTCCTCCGGCCTTACCTGGTAAAATAATAATCGGTAATAGTTCCCACCTTTTCCAAGACTGTCGGGCCAGCGTGGAAGAGTAGGCCAAAATACCCTCTATTTGAGGGCCTCATGTCAGCCAGCCATGGTGTTGAGCAAGCAATTTGCAGGGCTGCACCATGTACTTATCGTACATTCATTCTACGTCAGCCGATTCCTCTCCACAGCCCATTTGGGTCCATTGCCAAAGTCCCAATGGACGAGGGGGGGGGGGGGGAGAGGTCAGGATTCACGTGAAACCGTCTTGCTCACTCCGCGCGCACATCTGCTCGACAATAAAGCGCAAGCATTTCACGCCGACCGATGGAACCTTCGTCCGATCGGTTCGAATGCCCTAAACTGCAAAGAAATAAAAACACACAATGGGTGTCTGTTCCGTTCGACGTCCACGCAGCCAAACGAGACGATGCTCTACCACACAACGAGACGGGGTGGGGGGTGGGGGAGGATCATTCCCGGCGACACAACGAAACATCGCGTACTCATCATCGTCGTTCACAATCCTGTCGCGGCAAATTTCGTGCCGAAATTGGGCGGGGGGGGGGGTAGAGGGGAACGAACCCCCCCCCCCCCCCCCATAGAATGTATAGAAAGCCGCCCATGCTCCTCTCCAACCGAGCGACGTTTTCCGTCCCGTCTCTCAATGCAATTCCGAGCGCGCAGCAATCTCCTCCCACCCTCTGCAGCTTTTCATCACTCGAAATTCCTTATAAAACCATAGGCTGTCCCGGCCAATATCATCCGTAATTACAGGGTTTCTTGGGGGGGGGGGGGTGGGGGGGGGGGCTAGATCGCGTAACCCAACAAAAAAACTATTACTGACGAAATTCCTTCGTTGATACAACCCAACGGGATGCGTGCGCTGACAACGACTGGCAGTATTCACGCTTCGACGCCGACCCCACGGCTGCAGCCCCCACCCGCCCCTCTTCCCTCCCCTCCCTCTCTCCCTCCGGGGGCAGACGATGCTGTCTGCCACGACGATGGGCAAAAGACAATTTTTTTTTTTTTAGCAGCTGGAGGGCACCAAAACGGGCTGGCGAGGTTTGGCGAACGCCTACATCCAGGGCCACAGGCATCTCCTTGTCAACGGAAGATCAAGTTAATAGTTCACGACGGTACGGGGTGGCCGTAATGTTTTTCACGCCACCAAAAGCGGTGAACAATTTCACGGTGTGACGATGCTTAAATCGAAATGTCAATTTGTCCATAGCTTTGCCGATGCGTTCAGCATTTTTGTGCTTTTTTTAACGATTCGTTGTGCTTCCATGGCATTTAACTTGGCCCAAACCGTTGTAAACTACACACAACTCTGCGAGGCCTACAAAGCGCACTTGGCCGTCGGTCACAGAAGAGTAAATTAAACGCGCCACAATCCAGTGGTCGCGTCGCATCACCATGCCGGCAATAACTCGGTGAACGTGGTCTTGTGCCGCACGTAATTTTGTGCGATGGGCATTCATTCAATTTTTTTTATTTTTGTGCTCGTCTCCAGAGTTTCTCTTGTCAAAAAGATCAAACGTTTCGAATGAAATCACACGACAGCCCAAGCTAAACCAGGGGGGGGGGGGGGGGCGATGACACAGTGGTTAGGATATGTTAACTACCTCACCTGGTTATACAGGAGGTCGTGGGTTCGAGCCCGACTCTGATGCCTGTATATTTGGAGTTTTCCAGTCTTTCTCTCTCTCTCTCTCCCCGTGGGTCGTGTAGATTTTTCTCCGGGACCTCCGGTTTTTCCCCCTCCGCGTTTAGAATCAACCTCATGCGTTTAGAGTATTTGGCTGCTGCTGCTGCTGCTGCTATCAATGTCTACGCGATAGGCCGCTTCGTTGCGCTATCATTTGTGATAGCCAGGTCGCTTCTGAAAAAAAATTTAAAGTTATTTTTGCAATTCGCGCAAAGCCCCCCCCGAATATACCGCACTCGAACCTTCCGGACGGCGGCAGACTCGATTGCGTTTGCCGAAACCCGCCACCGCCCCCCCCCCCCCCCCAAGTGTGTGGGGGCCATACGACCTGGCACATGCTGGCTGGCCAAAAGACGGGACCCCCCCCCCCCCCCCCCGATCTTGTTATTGTTGTTGTGGAGCGTCGCTCCGCACGTCCGGCTTTGGAGAAAACAACAAAACACTTTCAAAAAGGATATCCCGTGTAAGTTAGGGGGTTTTTTTTCTCCATCCTTTGTCCCCCCAGATCTCTCAAAATTTGGCACAACACCCCCGTACCAATGGTCATATTAAACACGTAGTAGGCTTGCGCGACCAATATTATCCACGATAGAGGTTTTTGGGTTAGATCGCGAAAACATTAATGTGTCGTTAAACCCGCCACCACTTGACACAAGCCAATGAGTAAGTCTGTGTGTCACGTGAACAACACGTGATGAGCACCGGGTGTGTGTTGGAGTGAAAACCCACAACCCACGACAACATTTACAATTCGAGTACTGCAAAGGTTGTGGGTTTACTCTCCAACACAATGGTGCGCTGCACTAGTAACGAAAATTTACGCGATCCAACCCAAAAAAAAAACCTCGATTAGGAACAATTGCTATTGTTATCCGTTCACAGGAATTTCCGACCGGTATGACCATACCCCACCCACCGGCACCACCACCACACCTTCCTTTCCCCCATGGTATTTTTCCTCCACGTAATTGTAACGGTTCACGAAAAACACTTCATTTTCGGGACTGCGCGCGAATGCCGTGGTCATTAAAAAGATCAAAATTAGGCGGGCAAATAAAACACACACACACACACAGTCTCTCTCCGTTAACTCGTTAATTAAAAAAAAGGCGTGCACTTTTTATCGTCGACGTTTGAAATACCTGCTCCGTACGTTTTCCATAACCACCACAACAGCACCGCCAACTAAAACCAGTGCCATCTTCACCTCCACCACCACAACCCCCCCCCCCCCCCCCATTTGTACAGAAACACATTTCTCCGAAGGCAAAAACGTTGTGAAAAAAATAACCCCAAAAAAATACCTCTAATAAATTACACCGAACCATTGATTTAAACGGAACCCGACGCAACGTTCAAATTACTCTTAGGGGTCCTAAAAAAAACCAATTGTTAAAAATACCTGTGTTTTAAAGCCTGTCAGTAACCAAGCGTAGCCGCAGAATGATCCAATTTCACAAACAGTCCAAGGTTTCAATTACTCCCAGTATAATAAGCAAGGTCGTTGGTGCGAAAACACGACGATCATTTGGTTGACAAACTAAAAGGGACCGCAAAAATAACTTCGAGCTCCTAGCAGCGCGGCTCAAAGCGATTGCCCGGCGTCTCGTTACAAACTCTGAAATGCGTCGTCAAAAGGTGCTTTATTTATCAATATTATTACACGCAAAAAGTAACCGTTCCTCCAAGCGAAATCGCACATCCATTAGGGTGCAAAGATACGCGACGACTTTAAAGAGGGGGGGGGGGAGGGGGGCGTCGGTGTCTCGCTCACAGCGTTCGTCTCACATCGCATTTCTTGCAAGAAATCCCCGCAAAAATTTGAACGCCGCGCTAAGCGTGCGTACGCACCTCGGTTGAGCTTCCTTCGCTCCCCCCCCCCCCCCAACAACAACAACACCTCCCCGTACGTAGCCAATCGGAGATGTGGATTGGGGGGGGGGGCAAGAAAACGCAAAAGCGTGCGTCGGCCGTGGGCTGAGATGGGCACCGCGTGACCACCACCCCCCCTCCTCCCCCCCACCACGTTCCCGTCAATGACAACCGGCGCGCACACACGCGCGCTATGGCCCCTCGCGTGCCCCAATGGTGGAGCCTCGGGCACGCACACGCACACACACGCACACTATACCCCTAGCGTGCCCCAATGGTGGAGCCTCGGGCACGCACACACACACGCGCACTATACCTCTAGCGTGCCCCAATGGTGGAGCCAGAGGCACGCACACACGCACACACACGTGCTATACCTCTAGCGTGCCCCAATGGTGGAGCGTCGGGCACGCACACACACACGCACACTATACCCCTAGCGTGCCCCAATGGTGGAGCCACAGGCACGCACACGCACACGTGCACTCGCGTTCCATACCGCGAAGCACCGCTCTCTGCCTGCACGTCACCATCCACACACACACCACACACACCAAGACAACGATCCCCTGTATAGCCTCGACAGACTGTAGGGGCAAGTGCCGTTAGGGGGTGGGCGGCCAACACCACGCCCGGCCGCCTTTGTCTTCCTTGTGGCGATGTTTACACGTCGCACCAGGTACTGATTTGAGGCTGAGTCGACTTAGGGGAGGCCCGGAAACAGGTTCAGATAATCATCACTGGGCGTTGGCCGTGTGCGGGAAATGAACCCGCGTCGCACAGGCTTGTAGCGTAGAGCGCTAACCACTACACTACCGCTCCCTACACACACACACATCACACACACACACACCACGGACACCAATACTTCTAACGCTCGCTTCAAGTCGAGGCTTATTAGACACCATACTTTCTCCCCCCCCGCCCGTCAGCCGACCGTCTCCCGTGTCTCTTACCCCGAGGTGGGATTTAATGCGCACGAACGGGTTTCGGGATCCCCACTCAATTACCCGTGGACAAAATCGTAGAATTCAGCGTCGTTGGCCACGTGAAGGAAATTGAAACCGCTAAAGGAACGCCACCACGGGTGCTAGAGGACAAGCGAGATATCTGCTCCGGGGTCACGGACCAACGTGCATCTTTATTCAGCCGTAGAAACCCTACGTTCACATCTGGTATCATCCCGGCCGCCGCTATCTCCGCCTCCGCTTAATAAAACTAACCCCTACCCCCGCCCCCCCCTCCTTCCCTGTAGTGTTACCATCATCGTGCTCATATTTGCGTGAAGTGTCACTTGATCGCCCAGCAGACATGGAGTACATTTTGAATTGAACTGCTAATTGTGTTCGTAAAATGAGCGAACGCGAGCGTGTGCATGCACGTCAGCACGTGCTCGTCGCCAGTGGCCGAGTAGTGGGGAAAAGGGCGAGACTCAGCGAGGGATTATCTCTCTCTCTCTCACAAAGACAAAAACCTCTTCCCCCTCTGTATAGCCTTAACAGACTGTCCGGTGCAAGTGCTGTTAAGCGAGTGACACCTATGAAGACCGGAACAGTACGCGAGGGGGATGGGGGTGGTCAGCACCACACCCGGCCGCCTTTGTCTCCCCAGTGGCGATATTTACTACAAACCGCACCAGGTAACTAATTTGAGGCCGAGTCAACCTAGGGGAGGCCCGGAAACAGGCTCGGAAAATCGTCACTGGGTGTTGGCCGTGAGCGGGAATCGAACTCGGGTCGCCGGGTTTCGCCGTGCAGCGCGCTGACCGTTGAACTACACGCACGCACAAACCAGGGCCGCACGTGAAGCGAGCACCACAGGTTAAAAACCAGAGCTAAAAGGGCCCGGCGCGTGTCTCCTTTGATGAAGAAGTCCACCGCCATGCCCCACCCCCCCAAGCATGTCGAGGTGGCCACCCTCGGCCTGCAGGCCTCTCTCACTCGGCACGGGCAGCGGCGCGCGACCTCCCGTTTTGGGGGTTAACGGGTTCGCACAGCGGGGCCAAGACATTGGGGGGGGGGGTCGGAGGGGCAAGTCCCCTCAGGGCAACGCGACTAACAAAAAAAACACTTCAATTCACATCGGATCGCATTTAGCGAGAGTTATCCAGCTCCCCCCCCCCCCCCAACACACACACCACTCCGCCCCCCTCCCGCTCACCGGTCACAGACGGCCAGACACGTGCACGGAGAGGGCTCAAACGCGGAAACACTTTGAACCCCTCGGTTGGGAAAAGCACGACAGAAGACCCCCCCCCCCCTCCACTTCTTCCTCTCTCTCTCCGACCTCGCTCTGTTTTGGAGACTCGCCGACGACGAGCGGACGAGGTGAACAGTTCTCACACTCTCGTTCGTCGTTGCCATTCGTCGCCGTCGCCACTGCCCCCACCCCCACCCCCCCCCCCCACGGCTCAGTATGGATAATCGTGGTCTTCCGTCTTGGGGTTGATGCAGTAGAGCACACCGGCCCCGATCATGAAGATGACGGCACCCCAGGCGACGCCGTAGCCCCAGTTGAACTCGTAGTAAGTGCTGCTCTGAGCGGGCGCCTCCAGGAACTTGATGGGGTAGAGCACCAGGGCACACACCTGCAGGACGGCTGCACGCGTGCGGAAACAGGCAGGTGCGTCAAGGCAAGGCCACGCCACGATGCAACGGACGCGTCTTCTCGAACGCACGCACCTTATTGAACAGGAGAGGGTTGGCGTGACGGAATGACTGCATCGTCGTGCACCGACTATCATAAATATGCACCGCAGGCCGTGCAAATGTCCTGGCGCCACGGTGGCTAGGAGATGCTAACTCCCTCGCCTGGTATACACAGGAGGTCGTGGGTTCGTTCCCGACCCTGAAGCCTGTACAGTTGGAGTTTGCGTGTTTCTCCCCGTGGTCACGTGGGATTTTTCTCAGAGGTCCTCCGTTTTTTTTTTTTACCTCCACATTTATAGAATCGACGTCACGCGTTGAAAGAGGATTTGGTTATTGAACATTTCCGCACGATAGGCCATCTTCGTTGAGCTGCTGCCATTTGTGACCAGGTCACTTCTGAAATAGGAGCACTCTAGAGCTCAGCGGGCCTTACCTGGTAAAAATAAAAATATATATAGTGTGACCAGAACCAGTTTGAGAACGTTGCCCGCCACTGGGATTGTGGCCGAGAATCTAACTCAGGTCGCCGGTTTCACAGCGTGATGCGCTAACCACTGCGCCACCACTCCACTCCCACATTACCTCTCTCCCTCTGGCCTCTGCACGTTCCGTGAAGGAGGGCCATTGCCAGGAATGTATCGTACACACTTTTGATTTTTAAGGCGACAGTGTTGCTTGAATGAGCTTCAACACGTGGGCTTTCGCGACCAACGTTATCCATAATACAGGGTTGTTGGGTGAGATCGTGCAAATATATCAATGTGTCATATTCTTAGCTCTTTCGGTAAAGTCACGTTGAAGGGAAACAATAAAATAATAAAATATATAAAACAATAAAAATTCTCACGACCGTTTGTGTTATGGTCGAAACGTCGTGAGAATTTTTATTGTTTTATATATATTTTATTATTTTATTGTCACCTGATGACGACCGTTTGTGTTATGGTCGAAACGTGGTGAGAATTTTTATTGTTTTATATATATTTTATTATTTTATTGTTTCCCTTCAACGTGACTTTACCGAAAGAGCTAAGAATATGAATTACTGCAGTCACAAAAGCTTTAAATCAAAATATCAATGTGTCGTTAAACCCACCACCAACCGACACAGCCAATTAGTAAGGGTTGTCAAGTAAATAGAACGTGCCAATTCGTTAGGAATACAATTCGAGTACGACGTTTTGCCGGCAATTACAACCAGCCTCATCAGAATTCTGGCTGTCACCAGATGATGTCAAACGACGTTGGTTTTATGTTTTATACAGACCACCACCCTCACACCCCCCTGGATAATTGACAGTTTACGGAATTCCCTCCACGGGATAATAAGTCTACAGAATCCTCAAACAGTTATTTACATTTATTAATATTACCATCGGCAGTATTTTCGAATGAATGAATAAATAAATAGCAGCACCCTCCTTAAGGAATTTTTGTTGTTTGCTAATGAGATGGTGCGCACAATTTTGACATTTGGAAAAATAATTATTTACACAATTTAGCCAAACCGTTCGCATGTCGCCGTGAATTTAACAGGCAGGAAGGCATCTCGGCTGAAGAACGCTACCCGGCTGTTAAAGCATTTGCTAATGAATGGATGCGGCACAACACGTAAAAAATAGATCCGGTTTGTTTATCAAGTCAAAACGTCTCAGAGATCAAAGTCTACAACCGTGGACAAGAGGACACCATTGCCTCTCTTCCCAGAGCCTATACCGCACCGCCTCTCTTCCCAGCCGACGTTAAAGAAGATCCCGTGTGACATTATTCGAAAAACACTCGGCCATGCATGCCAGCATTACGGCCCAGATTTGAACAAATATTTCTGTACCATTGTTTATATTATTTTTTAGCAGGCAAGGCCCACTGAGCTGTTATAGCTCTTTTACAGAAGCGACCTGGCTATCACAAATGATAGCTCAACGAAGTGGCTTATCGTCATGTGGAAATTGATGGCAGCCGAATACTCTGAAGGCACGCCGATTCTAAATGTGGAGGGAAAAACCTGAGGAACACGGAGAAAAATCCACGTGACCACGGGGAGGGAGACACACAAACTCCGAATATACAGGCATCAACAGTATTGGGATCAAATCTGCAGCCTCCTGCATACCGGGCGATGGAGATAACATCTAAATACCACAGCACTACTCGCAATTTACTCAAATCGCTTGAGCTACTAAGAGACTAATGCTCACGTTGTTGCCACACAGGGACAGCTGCCATCGGTTGGTCCCCTAGGCTATTTAAAAAAAAAAAAAACTGCAGCTGGGTATCAGAACGATCGAGATGGGAGATGCAAGGCGCTTTTGTATGTATGTAGAACTCCTTTCGAACCGTGCTTAGCCAACCGTGCTAACTGGAGTTGCCGGGGGAAGGACAACAAACTAAAAACAAAAAGCAGTTCAAAAGAAATGAGTTTTCAACATGATGATTTAAAAGTGCAGAGCTCCAGAGGCCTCCTAATTAATATCGGAAGGAAGAGCGTTCCAGACGGCCGCAGAAGCGCATCTGAAAGCGCCGCGCGATGCGGTGACCACCGTCTCGTTGTTCGATGGCCGAGCCAAAATCCGCCGCCGCCGCCGCTGCTGCTGCGAGGATGACCGGAGTCCACGTGACGATTCACGCTCTTTCAGGAGACGCACCAATAAATGCAAATTCCCCTTACCCTCGTCCCCCCGGGGACATAGCAGAACAAGACGGTGGTTTGTTTGCGAGCATAAAGCTTGGCGAGATCATAAATCTGCATTTCCGGAGACCAATCCGTCGAATCACCCCTCCCCGGAGTCACTTTAGCAAGCACAACGCACGGAGGGCAGGAATATAACAAAGGTCCTCTCTCTCTCTTTAGCCGTGAAGTACGAACGTGGTGCTTTTTGCACTGTAAGCGAACCTTGGTCCACCCCCCCCCCCCCCCCCATGAAGGGCTGGACAACGGCCTGCACCGCATGCTGATGAAGACGATGGGCAATGACGGTGGAGATAAAAACGAAGAGTCGTAATTTATCTCTCATGATCTGAGTTCAGTTTAGGGTTGGGCAATCACTCAGAGAGGGTTAATAGATGTGAATATTTGGAATAAAAATTATGATGGGGGGGTGACCCAGCGATGGTGGAGGTTGATCTGGTGATGTTGATGATGGGGGGTGATCCGGCGATGGTGGTGACACTGGCAGTGTTGGGGGTGGTGGTGGTGAAGAAGCTATACCGATGACGAGGAGGAGGATGATGGTGATTATTTACGGTGGTGGTGAATTAACATTTTGAGAAGAGGTCACCAAAATGTACCAGATTAGCCACGCTTAACCATGTGGCTATAAGGAGCAAAAATGTGAGGATTGACAGGCACAAACACAGACACACGTTCACGTCCCATCAGGTCACCTGTTTAAAACAATCATCACCTGGATGAGGAGTTTCAATGTCTAATGAAATTGCCGGGGCTATGAATGCATCCATCAGATGGTCTATGGGGCATTGATCCCCACTGAAGCTAATCACGAGCGGGGGGGGGGGGAGGAGGGGGCTTCCCGCACGCAAGCCGAACACAATCCAGTCACGCCGTAGCCGTTTAAATATTTCTGTAGTTTAATTTTTTTTTTGCATCGCGCCACAATCGGTCAAAAAGTAACCCCGTCATGCGCTGCAGGGCAGGGGATGAATTATTCGACGGCGATTTGCGCTCGTGTGATGTCCCCCCCCCCCCACCGCCCCCACGAAATCGCTCACGTGCCACAGATTGTTTCTCTCGCCGATACATTTATTTACTTCGCTGTGACGCTTTCTATCACTCACTTTGGCCTTTTGATATTTTTTTTTGCCACGACCCCCCCCCCCCACTCCCCCCCCCCCGCCACCGTCACCCAACTCTTTGCGAATAAGACTCGCACGTGGGTCTCCCGACTTCTCGGCTGGTTTAAAAGACAACAGAAGAAGAAACACACACACACACACAACGAACGCGTAACGCCTTGTCGATCGGGGGGAGGGTGGCGGGGGGGGGATGGGTGGTGAAGACTGGACTTGGTGCAAGCCCGCCGACCACGGAATCCCGTTCACGGGGGGAGGGGGGGGGGGAGAGCGATACAAGTTCGAAAACTAACGCGGCTGGCGCGTATTTTTCACACGCTGCTGTGACTGCGAGGACATTGCTTGAGTGGCGGGCGGGCTGGCGGGCGGTGAAAATGGGGAAGATGCAATGTGGAGAAAGGTATGGGCGGTGGTGCGGGCTGGGGTAGGCGGGTAAGACGGGGACAGCTGCGGATCCGAGGGAGCGTGACGCACAAACGCGCACACACGCACAAACACGCACAGGCACACAGGCACACATTCATTCGGTCACTATGAGGGCCATGGGGGTGGGAAGGACATTTTATTTTGTTAACCCTTTCCCGTTCCGAGACGACTGCCCCGCCACATTAGTTAAACGCAACCGGTGCAGGATGTATCCAGTCACGCCTCGCCGAGCCTCAAGGACACTTGTTTAAGAGGGTCCCTGCATTGGCGATGTTTGACAAATTTCATTAGCGAGAATAAATTACAGGGAATCTGCCCATATGCTAAGGTGGGAGAGATGGTCATGAGAGAGTTCAAATCCCACTTTGGGGAGGACTCAGCCCATCATCCCTCTGGGGTGCATAAAATGGATGCCACTTCGTGGGAAAGTCAACAGTGTTCCTGCTACGGAGAGGTTTTTCCCCAGCCATGGGAATGTGTAATTTCCACCGCTGGCTCTGCAGGGATGTAAATACGAGATGAGCGTCGATGCCTCAATGGTCTTTAGTGCAGGACGTCTCGTGCACACACACCCGTCGCAACCCACACGGTTTACCCCGCATTCTCGTACAGGGAGGTTGAGTTTTGAGGTCCGTATGGTATACAGTCGTTTCAATGCAGGAAACATTGATTGATTTTGTCTATGCGTTTGTGTTTCTCCCTCGTGATGGGACTTTGTAGGATGAACGTTGAGATTTATAAGGGGCACGGGGTGACCAATAAGGTCTGAATTGGTCTGTAATTATGTAGGGCACTGACAAGGGGCAGACAGGTACGTGCACATGACTTTTTTGGTTGTAAAGTATAGTTTTTTGTGCCGAGTAACAACCTAATAACATCACATTTAATAACATTGAGCATCTTGCCAAGAACTCACTTCAGACGGAGATTACCCAATACGCCCACAGAAAGAGAAATAAATTATCTGCATAGCCAGGAATCAACACTTTGTGTTGGAGATTAGAGAGCAGAGTACAAGAAGCATGACTACTCCACCCAAGCAGCGAGGTCATTCTATCTACAAAGACAAAGATCCGCCGTATAGCCTTGAACAGACTATTCGGGCAAGTGCTGTTAGCGAGCACCTATGAAGGCCGGCATGGTACACAAGGGGTGGATGGCCCACACTTCGCCCGGCCGCCTTTGTCTCCCCAGTGCTGATGTTTTTTTCTTTACGCATCGCACAAGGTATTAATTTAAGGCCGAGTTGACCTTGGGGAGGCGCCCAGGACCGGTTCAGAAAAACGTCACCGGTGTTGGCCATGAGCAGAAATTGAACTTGCGTCGCGTAGCGCTAACCACTACGCTACCACTCCCCACATGCACACGCGCACACACGCGCCCACACGCGCCCACACGCACCAGTGCAGCCGTGAATCTATATTTTTGCCCTTGGACATGACACTTATGGGAGCCATTTACCGCGGCAGCTCTGTGCAGCACACTTGGAAGCAGAACGGGGGAAAAAAAAAATACCCCAAAGACAAAGATCATCCGTGTAGCCTCAACAGACTGCTGGGGCAAGTGCTGTTAGCGAGCACCTATTAAGGCCGGCACGGCACACGAGGGGTTGGGGTGGCCAGCACCACGCCCAGCTGCCTTTGTCTCCCCAGTGGCGATGTTTACACTCCGCACCAGGTACTCATTTGAGGTCGAGCCGACCTAGGGGAAGCCCAGAACCGGTTCAGATAATCATCACTGGGTGTTGGCCGTCAGCGGGAATCAAACTCGGGCCACCGGGTTCGTAGCGCAGCGCGCCAACGGCTACACCACCGCTCCCCACATTAAAAAAAATACCCCACCAGGCACGCGCGCACACACACACACACTCGCATAGATGGAGCGGACCCCTGGGGTCAGTGTGGGTGGAATGATCTTGGATGTACTTATAAAGGCAGAAGCTTTGATGGTCCGCTGGCATTGCTGGGTAACAAACGTCTCTCGCTCCTCGCCACTCTTGGGCAGAGGGGCGGGAGGCGCCCGCCTAACCCCTGCAATCGGAATGCAATCATGTCTTTGGGCAAACTCGCACACGTGGCCTCTTGAACTACCCCGGCAGACGCGGCTGCTGGGTTTTTTTCTACCCCCTTTTTCTTTTGTTACGGCCGTTTAATTTCCCAGGCGTGTTTGTTGAAAGCCCCAAAAAATTGTTTTTGTCGGCCCATTTATTCATTCGCTCAATGTCCACTATTTACACAGCGTAGGCGGCGTGGGTACGGTCTCGTCGCACACAATGGTGTGGGGGCCATACAACACGGGAGGCAATCGCATTACCACCGGAGTGATATTTCGGGTTCGAGCATTACACATCGCTGGCCGAATCAATGCTGTGTTTAGATAACCTTCTGCTGTCAAAATACTCTCGAGTGCCATGTACCGCTGAACTCATGTGCCACATGTATGTGCAGTAGATCACCGATCATCCAGCGGATTCGGGGGTAATCACGAATGGTCATTGTTTAAAATCGCTTAATTTTGCACATCCCTGGAAGACGTTTTTAGGGGTTGTTATATATTGGTTTACTCGATGAAATTGGGATAAATAAACACGAAATAAATATCCTATTTTAAAAAGTTGCTGTATTTACCGTAACGTGCTTACCACTCCAATCTCGAAGACTCTGCATGGGGTCATGTATACACGTGCAGCATTTTCATTGTTTAAGTTGTATGTGGTGTATAATGTACTGCATATAATATTTAACACTGAAATCAAGCATAGATAATGTTTTTGTCACAAAACACGGTGCCGATCGCTGGGCTGGTTACAGCCTTTGGGAGAGGTTTTGGAACAGTGGTGGAACTTCTTTCGTACCGTACGTAGCCAACCGTGCATCCTTTTGCCAGTATGGAAGCTTCAGGAACGTCCGGGCTTTAGGCAAAAGCAAGAAATGCCCCTTACAGATTAGGACTGACACTCAATTCGGCATCCCGAGCTTTGGAGGTGCCACCGGGAGAGAAAGATGATAAAAAAAATGCGGTTGCAGAGAAATGACAATTCCAATAAAAGATAAGGCCCTCTCCTCTTTTTTTTTTGTTTAAACCACTCGAGTAAAAATAACCGGCTATCTCGGCGCCACGGCACAAACCCGGCGCTCGCCTCTCTTTGGTCTCCCGGCGCACGTCCGCGATTTGAAATCCCGCCTTTCCAAAACGTGGCACTCAACGATCGTTAAACGCGGTGGGAGACACCGGCATGGAATTGCCCACGGGTGCGAGGATTCGGTCGCCGGTTGAGCAGCGACTGATCCGCAATTCCCTTCGCGGGCCTCCAAATTGAGTGCCTTCCAAATATTTTTTTTGTTGCTTCTTCTTCTCCCCGCCCCCCCCACCCTTCCTCTTACAAATGTATTGCTGCAAAATCCCGGCGTGAAGACGCCAGGCGGCGTGGGACTCTGTTGGCTGCTCAGCCCGATGGGATACCGGTTTGGGTTTTTTTTTTCCTTCCGCCAACAGAACAAAACGTAGAAAATTTAGCGGTATGCATTGGTGAGAACTGCAACGCGCCGTGACATCCGTGAAATGTTACCGCACGGCTTGGGAACGTTCTCACACCCGCTCACGTGTCGTTGTTTTATATTATAGATTATTATTTTTGCACGGGTCAAAGGACTCGTGCGATCTTCCCTGGTATTAGAACGGCGCGGGCAGCTACCCCTCTCCTGAACAGCGATAAAGCAAAACCGACTTGCATATTAATGCTGAAAATGCTAACACAGAATCAAACATTTCCCGTCCGTGATATTAATATCTCACCATGGGTGACTTTTATTTCACTGGGCACATGTCCGGGATCGGTGGACACAGAGCTAAACGCAGCGATGCTTCCAAATTCAGTTGTAAAGCATAAAAAAAGCTGCCTCCAATTAAAAAGTAAATTTTGATTCGGAGGCCTGCACGTACGGTATTGTGAATCGTAGATTATTTTGGGTTAGAGCTTGTTGGCATAGGTGTTGATTTTTTTGTTAGTATAAATCCCATAAATATTGTAACATTTTGCTTGCTTTTCTACATCTCCAACATGCCAACTTTATTTGTCTGGCTCCGTCACATCGTGAAAACGTATTTCTCACCATGTCACTAGAGACAATATCGTAACAAACCCTACTCGATACAAACAAGACTCATTTTGTAAACTGGGATGGAGGATTAAAAAAAAAAACGCACCCACGTAGAGAACGCACCTTCCCATACGGTCTAGTGTGGGTAGGATTCCTGGTTTTCACCCAGGCGATGGCCTGGGTTTAATTCCCTTTATGGGAACTCATTTTTTTTCGCAACCTCCGATTAGCATGGTTGGCTACATAACAGTGCTCAAGAATGTCAACATACATACATTACAATACACACTACGATAAACACATCACGACTATACTAAATTGAAAATGAATTTCTTAATAACTACTTGTTGTCTTTTAGTTTGTTGTCCTTCCCCCGGCACCAACGAGAAGCACGGTTGGCTACGTAACGGTGCAAAAGTTCAACATGCACACAACATACGCACATACGTAAACGGAACCGCGGAGCGGAACGCACCAGCAAAGAAGAGCAGAGCGGCAATCAGCTTGTAGAGTCGTTGGGATGAGTTCCTGCAGAGCGAGACGCATCCCATGATGGTGCAGATCAGGGCAAGCACGCTGGCAGTCAGCACCAGCGCGAGAGTGGCCACCAGCCAGTCTGTGGATCGCGCAGGCACAGGTGAAGGCATCACAATCGATATTTGTTTATACTCCAGGAGGATACCGATGAGCTATGAAGCCCCTTTTGAACAGATGTCCAGTAGGGGCCACGGGGTCAGAACGCTACAACAACAACAAACAGTTACAAAAACATGATCGTAGTACAAGAAAGGTTCACAAATCACCCAAACAAACACAACACGAAACCATCCTCATCCTACCAGGCAAAGCCCACCGAGGTATTCACTTCTTTTTCAGAAGCGACCTGGCGGCCACTCTCGCGATCTAATATTGATAATATCGGTCGCGAAAGCCGACGTGTTAAAAATGATAGCTCAAAATGGGTAACCCTTTTTTTTTATTTTACCAGGTGGTAAGAGCCACTGAGCCGTGTAAGCGCTTTTTCAGAAGCGACCTGGCCATCACAAATGATGGCTCAATGGAAGTGGCTTATCGTCACGAGGAAATTCACAGTGGCCAAATTTTCTCGAAGCGCATGTTTTTCAATGGTGGAGGGGGGGAGGGGGGGGTGGAAATCGGAGAAGCCAGGAGAAAAATCCACACACGACGATGGGGAGAGAGAGCGTGTAAACTCGATTGAACCCACGACCTCCTATATACCAGGCGAGGGAGTTTACATCTCGCCACCGTGGGGCACAATCCACTGCCATCTGATCACAGCCAACTACAACACCTGCTGCTATATTCCGGGGCACACGCCATGCAAACGCTCAACTGGGATTATACAAATAGAAGCAAATCATTGACCCGCTTCGGCAACACAAACTTGGCAGGACCCTCCTGACAACGAGTCACTGTGACCCAGCGAGGCATTTCTTGGGCAAGCCAGCGTGACGATAGAATAAGCAAGTACAGTGCCCAACGGAGCTTGAACAATGTTACTCGTCCGAGAACCTGACGGGGATGGGGGGGGGGGCACGCACTCAATGTGATTTTGGTCACAGGAATTCTAGAATGTTTATTTTTGGCTGGAGGAATCCGATGAGCTATGAAGCTCTTTGTCACACGCGTCCAGTATGGGCACGGGGTGAGCAAGAGATGATGACCTAGGGGGTTGCTAAAAATCAAGGCTGCTATTGGCCTCTTAAGCCTCCCACGTCCGACTCTCCCAAAGAGACATTCTTATTTCAACCCATTTAAGGCGAAATCTCAAAGCTGCTTCAACGCCGAGGCGCGCGCATGCACACGCTGGACTTAACGAATTCCTTCCGTTTCAAACGCCACTTGCCAGAGATGATTATCTGGCCCCAGGAAAAGCTATAAACGCACTAATGGCCTTCGGGCATTTTAATTTTCAACTGGAATTTTTTTTTTCCATGGAGCTGTTGAGGAAGGGGTGGAGGGGGGTTTTCTGGGGTTTTTTTCCCCCCATCAGACCGTAAACAAAACGTGAGACGTGGCAAGAATGTTTATTTTTTTAATTACCCATTCAAATGCGTCCGATGATGATGATGATGAATTACAAACAAGGGAAAGCTAATGTATACGTAAAATAACAGGTATCAAAAACTTTCATGTGCTGTGTGAACCTCCTTTCCATATCCTGTGTGTACCGGGATCATCTTGTGACTAAAATACTCACGGGGACTTTTTTTTAGCCAGTATCAAAGTATGAAAAATAAGAATAGGTTTTACGCTTTCTGTCAATAAAAAGGAGACGTTAAGGTCTTCTTTGGTTCTTTCGGTAAAGTCACGTAGAATGATAATAAAATAATAAATTGATAAAATAAAATAACACAATAATATTCTCACGACGTTTCGGCCACAACACAAGCGGCCTTCATCAGGTGAAGGGGGCGAGACTGTCTGGTAGGACAGCGCTGGAGTGAAAGAGCCACGTTCAGATACGGCCTTTAAGCTGTGTGAGAGGAACAAAGTGCCCTCAAATTTCAGCCAAACAGATAACCTTTTGCAGAGAGGGGAAAAAAAACCTATCCTTATTTTTAATAATAAAATACTTTAGAAAAACATTCATAATTGGTAGCAGTTTATATATATGTATAGACACATAAAAAAAATCTACGCTTTTGTTTTTCAAACAAAATCACCAGGCACGTTGTAGTTGACGACCAATTAAAACCAAAAAGTGCCGGTCTCGTACCCTTTGCCGTAATTTCTTCCCGAATCGAAACGTCGGAAAGGATGCATTTGCCAATCGTTCGGGGAAACATCGGGGGCCGGTCGTGGCTTGGAATGGCAATGCTCTGCGTGTTGTCTGCCGAGGCTGCCGAGTAGGATCGCTCAAAGTTTGAGTCGATTTTATTTCATTTTGACCGAGAACTCGAGGAGGCGGCCAGGGGATGGGGTCTCATTTACAAGCAGTGCCCACCCCCCTGGCACTCCATGAGCCTGCTAAAGCAGGGAGAGATGATTTTGCTGCTGCTGATGTGCGTACAAAAACCCAATCGAGAAATCGGCGCGGATAATTTTTCCAATTTGGCAATTTTGGAACCGTGACGCCGCCAGGTCATCGGGGCCGACTCTTGCGAGTGGATCTCAGGGGGAGGATTTTGCGTTTCACTCTGTGAATTTGTGTGCTTTGTGCAAGTCCAGTGAGGGAAAAAAGTATTTGATCCCCTGCTGATTTTTACGTTTGTCCACTGACAAAGAAATGATCAGTCTATAATTTTAATGGTAGGTTTATTTGAACAGTGAGAGACAGAATAACAACAAAATCCAGAAAAACGCATGTCAAAAATGTTATAAATTGATTTGCATTTTAATGAGGGAAATAAGTATTTGACCCCTCTGCAAAACATGACTTAGTACTTGGTGGCAAAACCCTTGTTGGCAATCACAGAGGTCAGACGTTTCTTGTAGTTGGCCACCAGGTTTGCACACTTCTCAGGAAGGATTTTGTTCCACTCCTCTTTGCAGATCTTCTCCAAGTCATTAAGGTTTCGAGGCTGACGTTTGGCAACTCGAACCTTCAACTCCCTCCACAGATTTTCTATGGGATTAAGGTCTGGAGACTGGCTAGGCCACTCCAGGACCTTAATGTGCTTCTTCTTGAGCCACTCCTTTGTTGCCTTGGCCGTGTGTTTTGGGTCATTGTCATGCTGGAATACCCATCCACGACCCATTTTCAATGCCCTGGCTGAGGAAAGGAGGTTCTCATCCAAGATTTGATGGTACATGGCCCCGTCCATCGTCCCTTTGATGCGATGAAGTTGTCCTGTCCCCTTAGCAGAAAAACACCCCCAAAGCATGTTTCCACCTCCATGTTTGACGGTGGGGATGGTGTTCTTGGGGTCATAGGCAGCATTCCACCTCCTCCAAACACGGCGAGTTGAGTTGATGCCAAAGAGCTCCATTTTGGTCTCATCTGACCACAACATTTTCACCCAGTTGTCCTCTGAATCATTCAGATGTTCATTGGCAAACTTAAGACGGGCATGTGTATGTGCTTTCTTGAGCAGGGGGACCTTGCGGGCGCTGCAGGATTTCAGTCCTTCACGGCGTAGTGTGTTACCAATTGTTTTATTGGTGACTATGGTTCCAGCTGCATTGAGATCATTGACAAGATCAGGGCTGATTCCTCACCGTTCTCATGATCATTGCAACTCCACGAGGTGAGATCTTGCATGGAGCCCCAGACCGAGGGAGATTGACAGTTCTTTTGTGTTTCTTCCATTTGCGAATAATCGCACCAACTGTTGTCACCTTCTCACCAAGCTGCTTGGCAATGGTCTGGTAGCCCATTCCAGCCTTGTGTAGGTCTACAATATTGTTCCTGACATCCTGGGAGAGCTCTTTGGTCTTGGCCATGGTGGAGAGTTTGGAATCTGATCGATTGATTGCTTCTGTGGACAGGTGTCTTTTATACAGGTAACAAGCTGAGATTAGGAGCACCCCCTTTAAGAGTGTGCTCCTAATCTCAGCTCTTTACCTGTATAAAAGACACCTGGGAGCCAGAAATCTGTCTGATTGAGAGGGGGTCAAATACTTATTTATAACATTTTTGACATGCGTTTATCTGGATTTTGTTTTTGTTATTCTGTCTCTCACTGTTCAAATAAACCTACCATTAAAATTAAACACTGATCAGTTCTTTGTCAGTGAGAAAACGTACAAAATCAGCAGGGGTTCAAATACTTTTTTCCCTCACTGTAAGGCATCCAACTCCACGTTGCGTATCAGCGTGCTTTGCAAGCCACAACGTGCCGCCGACTCTGCCGCCTGACGTTTCCCTCCTGCGCACGTTCCAAATTTCTCCCGCACGGTACCCGCGCCACAGCCTGCTCCCCCCCCCCCCTACCCACCCACCCTGCACCCCTTGCCGAAATGCTTCCCCAAAACGTAGCACGCGGGACGTATAACACCGCTGCTGCAATGCTCATTACTACTGCAAGTCACTTCCCTACTGAAAACACTCGGGCGTGCCGGGGGGAAATCACAACAACACAAGGTGAGCTAAAGCCAATTAAAATTTGCCTCAACAGTTAAAATGCTGGACGAACTTGGGAGGTGTCTTTCGATCGACATCGATCTACTTCATTGCGCAAGGCATGAGCAGTTGCGAAGGCTTCTCCCCGTTCAACATTAACGGACGCGTGGCCACTCCATCCTTCCACTGCCTACGCTGCCTCCAACTACCCAGACCACCCCCGCTCACCCCCATGCCAGTCTCCCCGAGAGCATTTCCCCATCCCCTCTCATGAATTTCAAATGCCGCGCATAATTAAACATCGGTTCAAGACTCAAGTTTATTTTGTTTAACCAGGTGAGAACTCCAGAGACCAGTCTCATTTGTATGTACGGATGTCGGGTGAACTTATTTCGCACCGTGCGCAGCCAACCGTGGCCAAATCGGAGGTTGCGAGCGGGAGGTACACCAAACGAAGCACAGAAAGCGGTTGTCAGAAGCATAGGAGTGCAGATAGTGCGCTGTTTTTTGAGTTGTACGCCTTTTGGCGTCATCTGGTCCAACACCAGTGGAGACTAGGGCTCTAATGAAAGCCGTCTCGGGTGTGGACCAATCAATTTCAAGGACAGTGCCATATCATTATCAGAGTTGTCTCTTTTTGTTTGCATTTTGACTGCTTGTGTTGTGGTTATTGCAAACATGATCCCTTCTATAAAGGTGTCAGTTTTGGTGCCAGATACAAGGGTAAAAACCTATTACTATATCTTGCTACTGGCAAAGGAGGTCTCATAATATAGGAGTGCTTACGCCAACGAAATGCCGAGGGCCTTTCTCTCCGCATCCCGATGATGTCCCTGGCCAGATATCCAAAAAACTCGATCCACCCTCGTCAATGTTGCTCACACCAAACGGCGGGAGAATTTTGACCGAGTAAATTTAAATCCGGAAGGGCACGCACGAAGATGTGCATTGCAGAAAAAAAAAGAAACACGCAAATCGGAGGCCGCAATTGAGAGTAAAGGATAAGCGGACTTTCGCGACCAACATTATCAACAATAGATTGGCTTTCGGGTCACATCGTGCGAGTAATAAATGCGTCGTTAAAACCCGCCGGCACCGCCCCGACACAGCAAATCGTTTGTCACGTAAACGAAACGTGCCGAGCGGTTACGAGTACAGCACACCGGTGTCTTGGAGAGTTAATGTTGCGGGTTAACTCTCCAACACACAACCGCGGTGTCCTGGACTAACTAGCAAAGAATTGCCACGTTTTGTTTACGTGACAAACCTTACCAATTTGGCCGTGCAGGGTGGTGACGGCGGCGGGTTTAAAGGCACATCGATATTTACGCGATCTCACCCGAAAAAAAACCGATCTGTTATGGATTGGGAAGGACTCATCGCCAGACAGGAGGATGTTGATGATGGACGATAGCTGCGAGGGAATCAAATCCTAAGGAGGGAGCAGTGCGATGGCATCAGCTCACGCGCAGGAGTGCGTTGAATAGCAGCAGCAGCAGCGGCACCGGACGGGCGAGGGATGGCTGATGATGATCATGACGACAGCGAAGACTGTTTATTCCCCCCCCGCCCCCGTCCGTAAACGGTATTCTACCCGGCGGCAGAAACGGAGAGAAGGCCGGCAAACATTCCCGCCCGCCACCACCGTTAAAATAAACACACGACTCATCTTAAATCTGCGGAAACAGACTCATGTGAAACTGCGCTTTGCATACCAACCGCCAACTCAGTCTTGGGGAACATTGGCGGAACCTGTCAGTGGCCCGCGCGCCGGCATGTTGCGTCAGCAAACGCCGAGCAAAGACTCCCCCACACACAGGGGTGGAGTTGAGTGGCCAAGGGGGGGGGGGGGGGGTGACAACAAAAACTCACCGCCGTCGCTGAACTTGGTGGCTAGGAGATGTTAACAACCTCGCCCGGTATACAGGAGGTCGTGGGTTCGATCCCGAGCCTGACGGTGCCTGTATATTTGGAGTTTGCGCGTCTCTCTCTCTCTCCCCCGTGGTCGCATGGATTTTTCCCTCCACATTTAGAATCAACGTCGTGCGTTTGGAGTATATGGCTGCTATACATTGCCACGTGATTATTAAGCCACTTCGTTGAAGCTACCATTTGCGATGGCCAGGTCGCGTCTGAAAAAGAGCTATGCAGCTCAGCGGGCACTTACCTGGTATAAAATGAAATTTAAATTGTTTAGTTTTATTATTATTATTAAATATTGTTTAGTTTTAGTTTAGACAGCTAAAAACGATGGAGCGCGACACCACTGTGGGTGGCCAGCAGCGTGCGTGCATCGATTCCCCGGACGAAAGATTCCTGGCCGGCTTTCTCGCTATTGTGAGCAAAAACAACCCCGGCCGCTGTAGACTCCAGAATAGGAAGCGAGGGTAGGAACAGAACGGAACGGGAGAAAAAAAAAAAACTCCCTTCAACTCATTCACCCTACCCACCCACCCAACAAAACAGAGGCACGCCATAGAAACAAACTGTGCACATGCGCACACACGTGCGGACGGCCCGCACGCACGCACGCAACGTAACCATGTATGGAATTACACGCGGCGGTGCCGAATTGCTCGCGATCCGCCAACAATCGATAAACAGGGCCTCGCTCGCGAAGGACAAACCGCTCTTCTCTCGCACGCTTCCGGAACGACGATTGTCCACCGGAATGCGCCCGCGTGCCTGAGTGCCCGCGTGCCCGCGTGTGTGCGCCCATGCCCAGTTCCCAAAACAACGGCTAGGAAAAGGGGCTTGTTTATCCCCGCGACGACGAGAATTTTGACGAGCGGGCGGGGAGGGGGGGGCGGGGGGCGGTGGCGCTCCGGGAAACACTTCCTCCGCGAGTGGGAAAATTAACGAGAGCCCAGCGTGCGACTTCGACCGTGCGGTGCGATATCTCGGCACCGTCAATGGACCGCCCCAAAAAAAAATCGGATAATTCGACGGCGATCACAAACGAGTATGCGCGGCGTGCTCTTTAAGCGGTCGAAATGGATGGCGAATCTCGACGTCAAATTCGCAAATCTGTTGCACCCCCCCCCCCCCCCCTCCTAATATGCGGGGACCCGCGGAAAGTAGGCACTGGCAATACCAGAGTCACGCAGATTGCAAGCGGCGCTTTGACAGACTTTAAAACACGAAACTAACCCACGCCGCCGCCCCCCTCCTAACCGACCCAACTCACGAATCAAACTAAAAAAAACCACCACGTTTGTCCGTCCCGAGCTGTATTCACGAACATTTTGGCACCGTCCAAGACGTCCAATGAAAGACAAATTAATGGTATTTGGCGCCAATGGACTTTAAGAAAAAGAAAATAATAATAATAATAAAACGCGCGGCCAAATCTCTCCACGTTCTATTTATTTCTAACAGTGCATGCGAAACCCCGGGGCGGAACAGAGGGGAATAGAGGAATGCCCGTTACTCAGGATGTAAGCTACAGGCGCTCATGTTATATTTTACACTTGGTCACCAGTCCAATATACGACTGTCTGTTTTTAATGGTTTCTGGCCTGGTCGCGAGGGCACGTACGTACACGCACGTACACGCACGTGCGTACACGCACGCACGTACACGCACGCACGTACACGCACGTACACGCACGTGCGTGCAAACGGCACAAACGAGCTTCCACAAAAGCTTCGAGCCAAGTCACGTAGCGAGCTCGCAGACACCCCCCTCCCTCCCCCCGCAGTTGGCACAGTGTCGGAAGGGAGTATTCAAACATCAAACTTTCTGACTCCGTAAAAACGCTGCAACAACCCCATGCGTTAATCGTGAGAATTGCCACGCGCACATCGCGGACTTAGATGTTCGAGGGTCGCCGGTGACACTTCTGGGGAGCCTGCTGTGACGACCGCCTTTTGCACGAGCGCATCGACGCTCAAAACGTTTCAGCCTCCCGACCGAGAAGATCGCGTGTGGGTGCCTTATGCACGAGCGCATCGACGCTCAAAACGTTTCAGCCTCCCGACCGAGAAGATCGCGCGTGGGTGGGTGGGTGGGTGATGGTGGTGGTGGTGGGGGGGGGGCAATGTTTATTGCAAAAGCTGGGCCCGATACACTCTGCGATGCAAAAACGAAGCGACGCGAGGAGCACAGAGGCGAGTTTCTTCACAGCAGTCGTGCGCAAAATTAGAAAGCCTGCCCCCCCCGTGCAGCCTTGCTGCCAGAGAGCACACCGATGGAGGCCGGCACACGATGCACGGCCGCCTTCGTCTCCCCCAGTGGCGATGTTTTTACACACCGCACCAGGTACTCATTTGAGGCCGAGTCGACCTAGGTGAGGGCCCAGGACCGGCTCGGATAATCGTCACCGGTGTTGGCCGTGAGCGGGAAATCGTTAATGCGCGCCCGCTGGTTCCGTGGTGCAATGTGCTAATCACGACACCTCCGCTCCTGAACAATTGTTCACATGTACACACACACACACACAAAGACAAAGATCCCCCGTGTAGCCTTAACAGACTGTTGGGGCAACTGCTGTTAGCGAGTAGCACCTATGAAGGCCGGCACGGCACGTGAAGGGGGTTCGTTACCAGCACCACGCCCGGTCGCCTTTGTTTCCCCAGTGGCGATGTTTCTACACACCGCACCAGGTATTCATTTGAGGTTGAGTCGACCTAGGGGAGGGCCCAGGACCGGTTCAGATAATTGTCACCGGTGTTGGTCATGAACGGGAATGAAACTCGGGTCGCCGGGGTTCATAGCGCAGTGCGCTAACCGCTCCCCACACACCCAGACACAAAGATACACACGTGCGTACACAATAACGTGTCTCGAGAATTACATTATCAGCTGAGCCAAGCGCTTTCATGTCGAGGCGAAATTGCAGAATCCTGGCACAGCATGCGGATTTGCTGGTGTGCATTGCCGCTGTCGGGCCAATTGTCCCTGCAAAAAACATTTCCCGATTTAAATATTCTCAAAGTGGACAATGCATACTCGACCCAATGTCAAATGAGCAGTCATCAAGACGGTAACAGGTTACCCATTAAATGGATAACCTGTTACTGTCTCACCACGAGCTCTAAATGCCATGGTAGTGGCATTGTCTTTGCGCTGTTCGCTTTCAAAGACAATGTATCATATATTATCAGAGCATGTATTTTGTTTGCAAGTTCACCACAAGCACGTGCGGTTAACGCAGACAGGATTCCTTGAAAAAGGATTCTGCTTGGTGTTTTAACATCTTCACACCTGTTTTATTGCCAGAAAGGGTAAAACGCATTGTTACAGGAAGCGATATATTCGCCACCGTTTCATAAGCGGTGGTTCGCCCCCCACCCCCATCCAAAACAACCATCCAGGTTCAACCCTGCCTCGGCTTACGAGATCTGACGCTATTGGGCGCATTCCGGCAGGGTGCTATAGGCTGCTACGGTAGTGGTGGTGGTGGGGGGCTACGTTTAGGTAGGCAGAGAACGGAGCTGCAAAAAAAGCAACGTTGGACTGAACGTCTATGCCCCCCCCCCCGCATCTATTTGCCTGGTATAATGCAGGAGGTCGTGGGTTCGATTCCAACCCTCATGCCTGCTGCTGTATATTTGGAGTTCGCGTCTCTCTCTCTCTCTCTCTCCTCGTGGTGGCGTGGATTTTTCTCCGGGCCCTCTCGTTTGTCACCCCCTCCACATTTAGAATCGACGTGCGCTTAGAGTATTTGTCCACGATAAACGTCCACGTGATGATAAGCCACTTCGTTGAGCGAGCGTTTTGTGATGGCCAGGTCGCTTCTGGCAACAACAACAACAAGAGCCGTACAGCTCAGTGGGCCTTACCTGGTGAAATAAAAAAAAGTTTTAGTTTATTTTGCGAATCCAACCGGCAGAGCATCGGACGAAAGAGCAGTGCGCGGGCACAAGCACAGTAGCGTATTCAAACAGAGTAAATTCAAACAGAGTAAATCTCCGGAAGCGGCAGGACTGTCACGTCGCTGCGGGGGAGCAAAGGGTCCGGCACGCCGTCGCCGCTGCGGACCAAGCACGAGCATTTTGGTCCCCCCGAGAAATCTCGCGTACAAAATAAACCTTCCCCGCCTCTTCACCACCACCACCACCACCTCCGAATACCCCCGAGGATTAACCATCGTCCGTCTCCCCTCTCTCCCCATCGAGAGAGAGAGCCAGGAGCGAAGGAGCGGAGGAGCGAGCAACGCAGCCGTGATGCATTAGGGCCCAGGGCTGCTCGCACACACGCCGCGTGAATTGTCGACACCCAACGCGGCTATCAATAACGCCATAATTTAGCGCCACGAGTAACAACTGTAATTTTTGGCGAGGACTGCGGCCAAAACCGCCACCACCCCCCCACCCACCCACCCCACCCACCCCGTCATTTTCAAAAACATTCCCCGGACCCGAATATAATCCCAAGAGTAATAATTGCAGCAAACGATTCCCGGGGGGTGGGGTGCTTCGAGAGCAACATTTGCTTTGTTGTGCGTGCACAATGCACGGGCGGCGGGCGAGGCGTTTGTAGCCCATTTTAAAAACGCAGCGGCGAGCGGACGAGCGGGGAGTGCCGGCCGACCCGGTCGGCTGGGATGAGCTGCGGCCCTGTGACCTCGGCGGCGAGCGAGGGCCCCCCCCCGCCCCCCATTGTCACGGAGCGTCAAAATTGAAAACCGTCACCGTTGGCCCCGCCCCCAACCGCTCCCCCCCCAACTCCCGGCGGAAGACAAAGAAACACTCCAGTAAATAAGGTGGTGGAAAGAGCGGATCGGCTATCGAAAGGGGCAGGACAATGCGAGACGCCCTCCGGCAACGTGGGGCGCGTTTGAAAGTTAAGAGCAGTCCGCGCATCTCCCTCGCTCCCTCCCGGGTCACGTAATTGTTATTATTGTTACCGCTTCACGACCCAGGAATGCGTCACAGAGTCTCAAGGATCGTTTGCAGGAGGGGCTGCTGCCAAGTTTTGTGCAGTCGGGGATGACTATGATGCTGATGCTGCGGCTGCTGTGTAATTACAATTGAGTAATTTTGAAATTGGGATGTTCTGGCCAGTACCGGTTGCATTGTGTGGTTCTTGTGGAGGAAACAATAGGACCTGGAGGAAACCCATGCAGATCAGGGGGAGAACATACAAACTCCACGCAAATGTGCCCAAAACGAGAATTGAACCCTGACCTTTCTTGCTGTTAGGCACAAGCGGTCCCACTCCGTCGAGTTTTATTGTTTTATTCGTGGGCGATGCTATAGAGGTGGTCTTGGATTCGATCCCAACCTTGGGGCCTGCTGTATATTTGGAGTTTGCATGTGTCTCTCCCCGTGGTCACATGGATTTTTCTCCAGGTCGTCCAGTTTCCCCCCCCCTCCACATGTCGAATCAACATGCGTTCAGTGTATTTGGCCGCAGCTATAAATTTCCACACGATAAGCCACTTTGTTGAGCTATCATCTGTGACCACGTCGCTTCTGAAAAAGAGCTACATTGCTCAGTGGGTCTTAACCGGTAAAATAAAAATAGTAAAAAAAATCGATAGATGTTGCTCTGTATAATGGAGTCATTTGGACGATTTTCCAGCGTTGGAATGGTTTTGGCTTATTACCAGTGACATTGCATGTGTGTGTGTTTAGCCATGGGAGAAAACAGGGGAAACCCAGACGAAACGCATGCAGAACTAGGGGGGGGGGGGAGAGAGAGACCCATACATACGCCACGCAGAAAATATGACCCGAGTCGCAAACCACACCAAGGCCCCCTCTTGCTGTAAGGCACAAGTGTTAACATTGCTCTGCCACCCTGCCGGGTATGCAATCTTAATAAGGTTCACGTCTCGTACACGTGCAGCCGATGAGAGACGCTGGGTCGTACATTCAGTGTGCGTATACACTACACGAGGCTCCAGCATTTAAATCTGTCATTTGATTCTTGGCGGCATATTGGGTTTGCGAGCAACGTGTGTATCGCTGTTCTGATATTTACCGACCGAGTTAACAAAATAAAGCATCGAGCTGCAAGCAGGCGCGGTGGCACACGACTGTAATCCAGCACTCTCGTGGTGGGGGGGGAGGGGGTTGATGGATCACCCACGATTTGTTAAACTCCCAAATCTGCCGGCCTGCGAGGTAACCAGAGAAAGGGCAAGCGAAGCAAGTGGGTGGGTGATTAAATTAATATGTATATAAACTAGTAAAACTAAATATAATAATAGGGTTTTTCCCCTTTTTTCTGGCAACAAAACCGAAACCTTTTTTACATGGAATCACGTGTGCATTAACCACAATACTTGTGGTCAAAATGCAAACAAAAAACTCTGATATGATGCATTGTCCTTGAAACTGATTGGTCCACACCAGAGACGACTTTCTTTTGAGCCTCGTCTCAATTGGTGCTAGACCAGAGAACGCCAAAAGGCGTACAACTCAAAGACAATGCACTGGGCTCGGGGTAAGCATCTACAACATTAGACCTCCTTTGCCAGTTTTGTTGCTGGAAAAAAGGGGAAAAACCCTATTATTATAATTTAGTACTGGCAAAGGAGGTCTAATGATGTAGTAAAACTAACTCAAGTATTTTATTTTACCAGATAAAGCCCACCGAGCTATATATCTCTTTTTCAGAAGATACCCGACTAGCACAAATTATAGCTCAGCTAAGTGGCTTTTCACGTGGACATTCATTGCAGCCAAATACTCTGAACGCACGTCGATTCTAAAACGTGGAAGGATAAGCCGGAGGACCCAGAGAAAAATCCACGCGACCACGGTGAGAGAGACACGCAAACGCGAAATATACAGCAGGCGTCAGGGTCGGAATCGAACCCACGACCCTCCTGCGTACCAGGCGAGGTAGTTAACATCGCCACATGTTGAGCTTTGAGCGCTATCCATCCCCATTGTATGGGTTGCACCTACGCATGTTCACCCACGCGTGAGAAAAAAAACCCACCGAGAGATTCCATTACAACATCGCAATGCCCCCTACCGAGACAGGGCAGCGAGCCCAGACTCCCGCGTTCATTCCCTGCATGTACGCGTGTTGAACTTCTTTCGCCCCGACCGTAGCGAACCATGCTAACCGGAGGGTTTATTAGGTCCAGCTTGTTATATATACGTCATCCGTTGGTTTTCTTTTATTCCTCCTTTTGAAATTCCCACTGCATTGCGGGGTTCCTTAAAAATGACGACGAAAAATGCTTGCATTTGAAGGAAAAAAAAAAAATCTCAACGCAAGAATCACGAGACACGGTGCGTGGACGATTCAAACGCGTGGAGGAATTCAAAACGTCCCAAAGCGGGACCGCTCTTGCAATTGAACCCTTTTAACCTCGAGCGGACGGAATAAATTAAGCTGGCACGCATGTCGACAAGCTGAAACGGGTTCGCAGGGGAAGGCTGCGGAGCGCCTCCGTCGTAAGAGAGAGGCCGAGCAGTGGTGTAGCGTGGTTGGCATGGTCCCCTGGTGCGAGGAATTAAAATGAGAGGGGAGGGAGGGGGGGTGCACGAACTGTCCATTTATCATAAGAATCTTAAATCACAAAATGTATTCATACCGGAGGAATCCGATGAGCTAAAAAGCTTTTTTCATACATGTACAGTAGCGGCGGGTCTGAACGTCACAACGACAATGCAATGCAAAAACACAACAGGAGTGCAAATTAAAGGAAAGGTAAATAAATGACAATTTGTATTTTTTTTATTTTTGCCAGGTAAAAGGCCAATGGAGCCATTGGCTTCTTTTTCAGAAGCGACCTGGCCACAAATGACGGCACAACGAGGTCGCTTATTGTGTGGAAATTTATAGCAGCCAAATAATCTAAGCGCACGTCGATTGTAAATACGGAGGGGAAAAACAGGAGGACCCGGAGAAAATAAATCCACGCGACCACGGGGTGAGAAACACACAAAGCTCCAAATATACCAGGCGTCAGGGTCAGGGTCGAACCCCCGACCTCCTGCATACCAGGCAAGGGAGATAATATCTCACCCCCCTTCGTAGCCCGGCAGCTGGGCCACGATGCAATTTCGGCGCTTGCACGCCGGAGCAGCTACGCCATCGGCGTTTTTGGGAAGCCCGAAATCGCGCGTGAGCCAGCGCCAACCTCTGCAGCTGCTCGCCAAAACCTGCCGCGGTGCAACTGGGCCGCGGTACAGTCGGCCAGCGGACGGTCGCAACGCTTCGGCGGCCAGGCCACGGGGTGTTTTCGAACAACCCCCGGTAGCGGTTTTTTTTTTTAATAAATCAATCGACCAACGGGAAGAGCAACGCGAGCCATCGCCCGACGCTGCAGCAGCCGTCCGCAAAATTTAGCGCGGAATCGCGAAAAGGCCGGCCGGCCGCGTCGCGTCGCGCACGCACGGTTCTAAAAATGGCGACAGCCTCGCATCCCCGCGCTCCGGTGCCTTCGCCAAAACAGCCCGCGGAATTTTTTGCTGGAGACGCGGGGAGGGGTAAGATTTGGAAAGGAATGGGTGGGGGGGGGGGAGGAAACGGCAGAATTTGTTCGACCGGCATCAGGGGGTGACAACGGGCGAGACCGCTGGCCGAATGCGCGCTCTCGGGCGTGTGGAAAAGCCACGTCTTCAACGGGCCATTTGTACACACCGCCTGCCGGAGCGACGCAAAGCAGATAAAATAAATTATAATCTTTGCCTTCACGTTCACCTCGCCCTCTGCTTTAAACATCGGGGGCCACCGCGTTAAAGATGACCAAACATCGCACGACAAATTCTGTGCAATTTTTTTTCGCCAAACCGCGCTGACGAACGGCCGTTCACCGAGGGCGCTTGCCTCACAGCATCAGGGCAACCCGGGAGAATTTGTATAGCAGGCCACACTCAACACATCTAAACCAGTCCAGAATTTTGTCTGCTCAAAACCACGACGTGGGAAACTGTTGGTCCCGAAGGCAAATAAAGGGGCAAATCGGTCTCTTGGCAATTCGTCGATAAAAATCCACCTAAAAATCACTGCCAACCACTCCCGTGGTCATTTATGCGAGTCTCTAAAAATGTCGGCCATGCCTCCAGTCCAGAGGCGACTTTTTTTCCCCTTCTCCAAAATTATTTTTCTTGTTTTTTGTAGTAGTCGAGATATAGAAACAAATAAATCCGTTATTAAATCGAGCGATCGATTTTCGACAAAATCTGATATAGCCCAGCTCTAGCCTCGTTAGACTACCCCAGGAGCCACCGCGAAATCCCAGGAGCACAAACGATGGGACCAGCATTGCATTGCACGTGCAAGCCCGACCATCAGCGGTCACGTGGTCCCCTGTTGGTGAGATACGAGAGGCAATGAAAGCCCTTTCGAAAACAGGGGTGACTTTAAACAATACAGTCCTTGCGGACTTTTGAAATCCAATTTTCTAAAACATTGACAGCACTGCGCGTGTGTGTGTACATATATAGTAATTTGATGCTGGGAAACGGAGCAAAATAAATCCGCGTAGATCAATATAGAGTATATGTATAATTGAACGCCGTGCCCTTTTATTTTACTGCACGAGAAGCGGCACATAGCCGCGGCATTATTACGACGTAACGGTTGTGAAAATATAAATATTTTACACGGCATATTGGAAGGAATCAATAACGTGAGCGGGCTCCTGACATCTTCTCCGCAAATCGACACCAGGGCCGGTGGGGGGGGGGGGGATAGATCGATGAGCTCAACAACCAATTATTATCCAGGCCATTTCACCAGGACTTCATGTCGTCTTCAAGACGAGCCGCTCTCTCTTTTCCGCCAGCGAAGGACAAAAAAAAACTTGTAAATTAAAACTCCAACGACAGCCTCTCTCTCTGTGCGCGCATGTACAGCTCATGCACAACGGGATGCCGTTAAATAAGACGGGGCGCCCCGTGATAGGCTCCTCAGCGATATTTCTTAGTCCTGTCTGGCGCCCGAGGTCTTGATGTTCATCGTGAATAATAACCCACCATTGCCGTTTGAGAGTCGGTCGAATTGCCTTGCGACGTTAATTGCTGCCTCAAGATGGTGAACGTGTCAAAAGCTTTATTCGTTGAACGTCTTTCGCATCGTACGTAGCCAACCGTGCTAATCGGAGGTGCGGGGAGGGGGGGGGAAGGACAACAAACTAAACACAAAATCAGTTCCGAAAGAAATGAGTTTTCCATCTAGATTTAGAAGTGCATAGCTCCAGTGGCTTCGAAATATCAGAAGGAAGAGCGTTTAAATGGCCGCAGAAGCGCATCTGAAAGCAAGCACCGCGTGATGTGGTGGCCACCGCCTTTGTTCGCTGGCCAGCCAAAAGCCACTGCTGCGAGGATGACCGCGTTCGCCTGATTGTTTACGATTGGTATCTCGTTTCTTTTGGGTGATATCACGTAGATACAATGTAAAATGTTTTATCTATAAACGTCCACCACCCAACGGAACAAATAAAGACATATTTCTTGCTTGAAAGGCATTTTTCCATGCCAAACATTGCCTTCTTTTGAACATTCCTCCGGTTTGTTGGAAAACAAAAATCAATTGTCACGTGCCCATGTGACAACTGTCAGGTGGTGAAGCGCCAAAGTAAAAAAAAAACCATCGACCTACCAATGAGATCGATCTAACCCAAACTCGACTAATTATTAATCAAAGCATTTACACACGGCGGTCAGGAAAACACTTGAATCGGCCAATTACTTACTGATGAAAAAAATGATATTCATCCTAAAAAAATTAAAATATAAAGCTGCATGATATTTTTTTACAGCTCTCCTTCAGCGCAAGGAGGGCGGCCAGATTATGACAAAATAAAAACGGTGCCCTCCAGCCGTGGAAGGGCGCACTGCGCATCATGACTCTTGCATCGAGACGTTTGACCACGTAAATCTATCGATGAGTGTTTTACCTTGCGGGAGAAAATCCACAAATAAAACCCATGCGAAGGGGATAACACCCGTAAGGCTGCACTTATAGATTACTTCGAGAACCCATTTTATCCATAAATGCCATCACCTGGCTACACATCTCAGGTTTTCGGAGTTTCTCAAATGTCATGGACCCTCCACCACCATCTGGACAAGCTCGTCACGTCTACAAAGATACTATTTATACCGGGCCGAAGTAATGATCACATTCAATAAACGCTCCTCATCACCGGTGGACAAAGACTTTCCACGACTGAATTTGAAATTAGCGGGCGATGGCATTTCGCAAAAAAATAACTGCTTTGAGATTCATCAGGCAGCGGCACTCGCGTCCCTACGGTTTGCATTAGCCGATGACGCCCTGCACAGGAATAGCAACGTCGAATAAGTGGCACGTGAAGTTTTGATGTCCAGTCAAGAGCTGCAGGAAGATTTGGGGCGAATTTTCAGAGACGTTTCGGTAAATGACTTCCCGGAGCGTATCCTCGTGAATTTTTACGTAGTTTCAAATGAACCGCCGTTTTATAAATCTTGTCTTGCGAACATTGTTCAACTCACCGATGAGATGAAACAATCACAAGTGGCGCGTAGCGAAACGCTTGTTACACGCGACAGTTAAACATGTTTTGGCCGAGTCGAGGCAGTGGCTGGTTTTTGACGACACAGATATGGCCAGATCATTACGTGGGTCAACCCAAAAATGGATCACGAATAACAGTAGGCAGTTGTTCACTGGAAGTGCCCTTGCTGATCTCGTGAAGGCGCATAAACGATCACGGAAAATATCCCGGTCATCCTCACAGCGACGTTGGACTAACCATCGAACAAGGACGGTCACCGCACCGCGCGCTTTCAGATGCGCTTTTGCGGCCGTCTGGAATGCTCTTCCTTCCGATGTTAGGAAGTCACTGGAGCTATGCACTTTTAAATCTAGATGGGGAAAGTCATTTCTTTAGAACTGTTTTGTGTTTTAGCGTGTTGTCGTGTCAACCGCACCTCCGATCAGTACGGTTGGCTACGTACGGTGCGAAAGAAGCTCAAACACACGTACATACAAGTTCGACTGCTCGATATCGTTCATACGATTTCGAGAAGTTGAGTGTCCCTCAATCCTCATTTGTACAAAATGCACATCTAAAGCTTCCCTTTGCACAGCAAGCGCTCTTCTTTCTTATAGCGTTTGGGGGGGGAAAAAGCAACGGGGCTAAGATTTGTATTTGTAAATGTTGTAAGCGATTCCACCGCATACAGGGTTAACGAATGGAATCCGTTTGCTGCACCCGAATTACGCGCGGTCTATCGGGCAGCCGTCACCGATACGTCCGATGGTGTGCGCACGTCGGTTTGGTGGAGTCCTCGATTGTTCCATTCACGGGAAGATAAATCCACACCACCCGCGTTGTTGTGTGTACGCACGTTGGACTTCTTTCGCGCCCGCACGTAGCCGAACGTGCTAAAATCGGGAGACGCTTTGTTGCAGGGACAGTTGATAGCGGTCCTCACGCTGCTTTTCAGGGCAGTGCTAGAAGCCAGGGGCCTTGTTCCCTTTGTTGGGTCTTCAATAAAGAAAGGGCGTCTCTCTTCGGAGCAAGCACGAATGACGAACGTCGAGAGATATTTCTGGCGGGTTTTTTTTTTCGCTTGAGCTCGTACACGACCGCCAAAAAAAAAAAAGCAATCGCGCAATTCACGTCGGCTCGCTCACTCACTCGCCCGCTCGCCCGCCCGCCCTGCCGTGTCGTTGGAAGGTTTTTTTTTTGGAAAGCTAACGAGAAGCGCCGTGGCGCGGCGAGGCTCCGCCGGAGGAGAGGGATCGTTCGTTGGGCGGCTCCGGGGAAAACGGCGTGGGAGCGCCGGCGGTCAGGTGCTCCATCGATCTGCATGCGCACCGCCACGGTTCTCAAGAGCAACACAGCCCCCGTGGCAAATAGGAAAAGCTTCCGGCGGGGGGGTGGGGGGGGGGAGGCGGGGAGAACAAACCGGCTACGGATCTCGCAAATCTGCTGTCACCCACTGGCCACCCACGAGTGCCAAATCGTAAAAAATAATCACAACACAACGCCCACCCCCCCCCCCCCCCCCGCCGCCGCCAATGCAGGCTTGGGAAAATCGCGAATAATCGGAACAGCGGTGCGGACAATAGAATGTTTCGGGGCACCCGATAGCTCCCGTGGACAATAACAATAATAGGAGCCGTGGATTAAGTGAATTAGTTGGGTGGTGGTGGTGGTGACGCACGTGGCTGCCTGTAATCCCAGCACAGTGGAGGTAGCAGGGAGGGTTGGTGGATCACCCACAGATCCGGGTGTGAAACTCCCTTCCCGTGCAGGGGGGGGGAGGGGGGGTTGAGGAGCAGCAACCCAACTCGCCAGGAGGAGGCGGTACAGGAAAATGTGGGCTCCATCCGTTCCATCTGCATGGGATAAAATGTTGCACACTCTCGCACGCACGAGTCGTCTCTAGGTGCTACAGTTTTCTTCCCACACACACAACACTCATTAAAATATCTTCATCCTATGCTCCGTGCTTGCAGGTTGTGCAGAATTGCAAAAGTTGCACAAAACGCCGCCGCCTTATAGACCCTCAATATTTTTTGCCGAACAGGCCACCCACCCAGCATGTGGGGCAAAAAATTCGTCAAATGTCGTGCCAAACAACAACCAACACCATTCATATCTGTAAGACCGCAGAGCTTGGGCAATTGTTGGAAGTTACCGCCGGCTCCACCACCTGGCTGGCTTTCCTTCCCACTCCTTTGTGGTTATTCCTCGTGCCCCCCCCCGTGCCCCCCCCCCCCCCCCCACAGTCGTTCTCTCTCTCTCGTTGAGAGAGAGAACGACTGAGTTGACATTCGTGTGATTGCCCGTGTTCAAATTGTTTTTAAAGGACTGCAAAGAGTATTCAACGTGCACCTCCCATTGGCACGGTTGGCTACGTACTCTGTGTGAAAAGGGTCAACGTACATATACATGTGCGCACATGCATGCGCATGCCAAGCCGTGGAGAGTGCGCACTGTCAGCTAGAACATTCAAGCACGTTCACAAGCGCGCGCACGCACACACACACACGAGCGGCAGGCTCAAGTCGGCGAAATGGGAGCAAGTGGCAGACAGACACTCGAGCCCAGAGGATGCCGTTCAAAGTGTCACGTTGCGCTCCGGCTTGCAGCTCGCGACGACGCTTACGCAAATAAACGCCCAGCGAGACGGACGACCGGAGCCCGTCCCCTCCGGTGAACGATCTCGCGTTCACGTTGCTGTGACAGCACCCGAATTGTTTGTTGTGTGCAAAGCGCGCAACGACCGAGGGTCTTAAATAATTACTGCGACTCACAAAAGGCGATCCAATGGCTTCCACTCGCCCCCCCCCCTCCCACCGTCCTTCGACAGACCCCCAACTTGAACAGGCGGCTACTGTAACCACAACAATGGGGCGGAAAAAAATGCGACTAGACGAGGTGCCCCCGTGTCGTTTGTCGGCTTGGGGAACGCCATCCGCCACGGGCGCTTCCCCCCTACCACGGGGCTGGGGTGGCAGTGCCGGTTTAAGGCTAAGTTAGTGCGGGGGGGGGGGCCCGTAGCACATGTTATAAAGTGGCCCTAAATAAATAAAAAAATAAGACAAACTTTTTTTTTACTTGCATAGTGAAGTTATTGTATTTTTATTTTCATTTGCTATACAGCCAGATAATAGGACAAATCGCTAACCTTAAACACCCAGTCGTTCGTAAAAGTCGAAGGCGGTATAGTACTATAGTAATAGAGCAAGTGCAGAATCACTGAACCGGGATTGATAGTTTGAAAGCATTTAGCGCGGGGCCCTTGAAAGTGCGGGGCCCGTAGCATCATATGCAGCTACCACATATGTAGCTACCACATATGCAGCTACCACATATGCAGCTACCACATATGCAGCTACCACACATGCAGCTACTACATATGCAGCTACTACAATACAGCTACCACATATGTAGCTACCACATATGCAGCTACTTGTGCTACTAGGATTATCCGGCACAGAGGGGTTTCGCGGTCGTGCCGTTCGGCTCTCTCCGAAACAGGTTATCGGTACTCGACCGACGCGGTGTCCCGGCATTCCTGAGGAGGCTCTCAAGCACGTGGAGAAGACTGAAGAACCTCCAGGCACCCTCCACACCCCCCCGAGAGAAACGTGGGACGTCGTGCCGAACGACACGCCGTGGGGAGGGGGGGGACCATCCGCATTCGAAAATAAGACGACTTCTCTCGTAACTGGAATCAATTTCAGAGTGGAAATTATTAATAGAGTCGTGAAGAATGGTGACTTTATCCAGCCTCGTGAGGGCTTACAATGACTGAGTATGTAATAAAAGCATGTGTGTGCTCTGCGGTTATGTTTTGTGCGATAATGGAAAAATTAAGTAATAAATGAATGTTTGTGGGTAATTTCAATGGCCAGTTTAGAATCTTAATCGACCACCACGTCATAACGGTTATTTACATTTTTAACTAAAGGGCAAACAAAAACAATGACTTCAAGTTCAAACCACGGGCCAAAAAACATAAGAAGCAAATCGTTAAAACGCAACACAAGTGCCTTAAGGTATTTTCTTAGGTTTTTCATTTTGAATTGATTATGAGAAGAATCGATGTAATAATAATAATCGCGTTTGAATTTATTAAAAGTATAATGGCATTTCGTCTCTGGTTAGGGTAGTACTGAGATGGTTTTAGCGACGAGGATGGCAGTGATGACTATTACCATTGTGACGGTGTGGGGGTTAGTGGTGATGCGTAACACTGTACAACTCACGAATTGTACGCAACTTACGCAACCCTTCAGCACTCCGTATAAAGCCGGAAAATCCGCACACCGCAATTATACGAGTAAGCAATTACAGGGCAAAGCCTTTGGCTTTTTTTTTAGTTCTGCAATTCATAAACAGCAACGCGTGCCTAATGATGCAAATCAATCGAGGCAGGACATTACCACACGTGTGACAATTACATGCATGCAGCTGTGCGGTTCTTATGGCCACACAGCAGGAGCCACGCGTGAAGCCACAGTGGGCCAGTCTTCTCTTCAATCCACGCCGACCACGTTGCCACTCGTGGGGTTCAATCATTCGATGGAGAGGCCCCCTTGCACGCAGGGGGACGTTTTTTTGGGGCCCCAGAATCTTGTCCCCTCGTGTGCTGCTCCGGCCTTCATAGGTGCTCGCTACCAATTCTTGGCCCAACAGTCTGGTCGAACACCGTATGAGACTAGGCTCTAAGGAAAGCCGTCTTCTGGTGTGGACCAGTTTCAAGAACAATGCATAAATTATCAGAGTGTTGTTTTTTTTTGTTTGCATTCTGACTGCAAGTATTGTGGTTAATGTAAACGTGACTTCTTGCAAAATGTTTCAGTTCTGTTGCCAGAAAAAAGGGGAAAAGCCCTATTATTATAGTCCGGTTAAGGCTTATACAGAGGGTTAGGGGGGGGTGTCTTTGTATTTAGCATATTTGTCTTGGTATTTAGCGGAGCACTGGTATTTAATTTGTGGGGGATACCGAGTTGGTGTGGATTTTCCAAAGCTCGCGGTCCAGTAATAATTAAATGACTTTACATCACCGCTTAAAAACACTAAACCATGCCCCTTTTGGGAGGACGTTCTGAAAGCTGTTTTTTTTATCTCCCCGCTATTAATGAGTACTCTTCGCTTATTAACATTTTTGTACGAGTAATTTGTGCTAACCTATGAATGGGTGTGTTTTTTTTTGCGTATTTAGAGATGGACAACATTGTATGCATTTAGGACATGCGTTTGCACACTTGGGATACGCAGTATATAATTTGCTCATGCGGTTTTTGTAGCTTCCATCACAAAAGCTTAACGGTGTAATAGAATGGAGGTTTTTTTTTGTGTGTGCGTCATGTATGTGGTAGATGGGGACAGGAGGTGCGCGGGGGAGGGGTAGTATTGAATGGTAGGGGAAAGATACCGATGGTGCAGTGCAGATGACACTGCAAAGAACTCTGGGAGGACAAAAGAAAACAAAATCTGCATATGCATGAATCATCTCATTTCTTTCAACGTGGGGATTTATCGTTCTGTGGTGTTTAATTGGCTGTCTGCACGTGGGTTGGCTGTCATGGCCAAATGGTGATTGCATATTTTGAAAAGACATGCAAATTCATTGATATTCTTAGCTCTTTCGGTAAAGTCACGTTGAAGGGAAACAATAAAATATATACATAAAACAATAAAATTCTCACGACGTTTCGACCATAACACAAACGGTCGTCATCAGGTGTGACACCTGATGATGACCTGATGACGACCGTTTGTGTTATGGTCGAAACGTCGTGAGAATTTTTATTGTTTTATATATATTTTATTATTTTATTGTTTCCCTTCAACGTGACTGTACCGAAAGAGCTAAGAATATGAATTACTGCAGTCACGAAAGCTTTAAATCAAAATTCCTTGATGTTTTGTTCTCTGTTCTGGTGCTGTTTCCCCACGTGTTTTGTCGTTGTTGTTGTTGTTGTTTGTTGGGCAGACCCTTTGCTCGATTTGGCCAGCTTCATCAAATTGGGTTAAGTTTCGCGAGTGCAGAGCAGTTGACGGGCGTAAGCGCCGTCAAAGCTCCCGTTTTTTGAAACACAATTTTGGTCACGAATGAAACATCACCAAGTGACGTCACCCACAATGTGCGTGGGTGATTTCCTGCTCAGGAATGTTCAACCAGAGTGGTGAAGCGACGCTAGCTTTGGGTGGTTTTTTACTACAGCCATGTAAAGAATAAACGTTCAGAGCCCATTTTTTGGGTCGGGTTCACTCCTCTGTAAACAATAAATTCACCCCGCGTGCCTGCTCACACATCGGCCAATAAATCCATGCGAATCGTCCTCGTAATTATTTCGCAAAATATACTCTCCTTCAATCGCTTGTCATCACTCAACCGAAGGGGAATGAACCAACAGATAAATAATTCAGCCGTTTTTAAAGATTAACCCTGGCACGCCATCAAACAGCTTTTGTAAACAGAACATTATCGCAGTCTCCGTTTTCATTTCGTCAGCGCCGTGATTATTAAAAAAAACTAAACCCGATTTAAAAGGGAACCGTTTTGAGCAAATGAGTAAATATTAAAAGTTTAAAAATACTTTGCTAATTAAACTCCAGCTAAAAAAAAAGCCTTTTGTTACATTTTGGTGGAAAATGCTGCCATAGAATGGTGAAGTATAACAAGGGGGTTTTCTCTTTTTAAAACAAATCCTCCTGCTTCAGCAGTTGAGGTGGGGGGAGGCTGCTAGCGATGGTTGTTGAAGATTCCCATTGGTTACAAAATCTCTCGAGGTCACTTGACCACACAGCGAAACACGATGTGTATACTTTGCCACAAGACCCCAATCCCTAAGGTCAACCCGAACTCCTTGCATAAGTACTTTGCTTCATACTTTTCAATCTTATTTATACATCGTCTTCAAAAGAACGCGGGTGGTGGATCAAGGGGTCCCGCGAATCTATAACGGAGTTTTAGTCCGGAACTTGTTGCAAAACGTAAAAAAAAAAACTTTTTGGGAAAATTATTTAACGTGGCCACTCTTGAATCTCAAACATCGAGTCGAAATGTCACGTGCCAGTAGTCCTCGACTCTACATAAGTAAATTTTGATTTAAAGCTTTCGTGACTGCAGTCATTCATATTCTTAGCTCTTTCGGTAAAGTCACGTAGAAGGGAAACAATAAAATAATATATATAAAACAATAACAATTTTCACGACGTTTCGACCATAACACAAACGGTCGTCATCAGGTGTTGGCTTTTCACACCTGATGACGACCGTTTGTGTTATGGTCGAAACGTCGTGAGAATTTTTATTTTTATATATATTTTAATATTTTATTGTTTCCCTTCAACGTGACTTTACCGAAAGAGCTAAGAATATCTACATAAGTACTTGATCAACTAGATTGCGCACTCCAGGATTAGCTAAAACATTTCGGTGGGTTTTCAGTGGTCGGGCTATTTTGTACTTACCTCTTATAATGGGTTAACGTTTTGTTGTGTGTGTATTATGTATATATTCTGTATAACATAAGTAATGTGAATAGCTATGTAAAACCTAACTGGGCTACATTTAGCGTGCATGGACATACCCGGGTTTTTTTTGGTGTGTCAAGAATCTCTCACCTGCCCCCAATATTTCCACGATACACCAATCCCCACCTTTCACACACCTGAATGAACATTGTACCCTCTAAAAATAAAATAAAAAAAACCCTGTAAACAAAATCTATCGTCAACACTTAGCCTTAATCTTGTACAAGTCTAACGGTAGAGGAACACTACCATGAACATAACTTAAACCTGCTTCCTCAGCCTTAAAAAAAAGCCTTCCCAACGTTTGATTTTCACGAGTCAAATGTGACAGCCTACGTGTTAAAACAAATGTGTATCATTGACCGTGCACTGAAAGAGTTTAACCCTTATCCCGTATTCAAAGCGGCGTAAAGTAGACACCGTGCAGCCCTTTTTGTCAACCCACTGCTGGATGACAACCGCTGGGGGGGGGGGGGGGGGTTATTTGACCATACTTCACCACGCTGGTCAGCGTGTGTCGGGGGAAGGTGCGGCAGCATAGAGCGGTACGGTACAACCGTGGCTTCCTCGCTCGCAACCACCACGAAGCCCCCCCCACAGCAGCCGATAGCGACCTCTTTTGCCTGGTGGGCGACCATCAAAGGACTAATCCAGGCTCAAACGCCTGCTTAGCTTTCCAGGTATGCATACACGTGGGTGGAACTTCTTTCACACCGTACCTAAGATGTCAGGACAACGAACGCAATTCTCACGCAACAACAACAAAATGGTTCGTAGCGAAAACATGGGTGGGCAGTGCGCCCGTGTCCCCGTTCGCATGCGCGAGTTGGTTGTGGACATTCCACGTTCCAATGGCGAGCACGGGAACCTTCCACAACACACGCTCACCACCAATGTGTCACGTTAGCTTTAATATACGGAGAGTCACACTGCAACTGCATGACAGTTGAGCACGATGCATATCGTTACTATACTTGGTACATCATACCGCAGTTTTTTTTATTATTCTACGGCTCTTTGGTCTATCCGCTGCTGGATGAGGGGACTCCCCGTGCCTTGTTAGCCATGGGCGTTGACCATACTTCACCAAGCTGGTCAGTGCGGCTCGGTGAAGCAAGGGTTGTCGAGGGGGGAGGGTGGGGGTGGCAAGTTCAGTTATCATTCGCCATTGATGACAGCCGCGAATGGGAATACAATCCTCCGGGTTTTAAATCGCGATGCGCTAACCATTGCGCCACCGCTCCCGTCAAGTTTTATTTTTTCACACTCTTAACATTGTAGACCAATTTGTACAAAAAAAAAACCTCATAATAGGCTTCCACATTTATTTATTTTACACTAAAGCGTACTTCACGAGGCTTTCTACGCGATAAAGCGACCTGTTACGTGATTAAAACAAATTATAATCGCCGACTGCGGGGATCGAACCCGTGTCGACGAGCCCCGCGCCGCGGACTCCCACCACCACCACGCCTTATGCGGGGCACGAATTCCAAACGGCGCTCGCCGATTGCTTTTCGAAAACCGCAGTCGGCATACGCACCATGCGAGAGGGCGGAGACGCAGAGCCACGCCGAGGTGTGCTGGCGGCACGAGTGCCACAGCGAGAGGCTGAACTTCTCCGCGGTGACCCAGGCTGACGAGCCGAGCGACACGGCCTCGAGAGCGGCCGCCCCGAAGGCGCAGAGAGCCGCGATCAGCTTGTACGGCCGCCGCACAACGGTGCGAGTCTCGCCTCCGTACATTGTTCCTTGGTGAGAGTTGGTTTGGTTGATGGTTGGGAGGTGGTAATTTTGTTTGTGTTTTTGTTGTTGCACTCGCTAGCGGGTCAAAATGAATTAAAAAAAAATCTCTCCGACGAGACTTTAACGAGGGCGCTAAAAAAAAATGCGAAATAAATTCCCGCGGCAATGGGGAAAGGCGGCGGTGCCGTGCGATGCTGAAAAAAAATAATCAAATCGGTAATTTTATTTTAAAAAAATGGGAAATTAAAAAAAAGCCAGAGAAACGTGCGCGCGCGCGCGTGCGTGCGTGAGCGCGACTGGTGGTGGTGGTGCGTTGCCAGCTGCCGGGTGGCTTTAAAAGCTCGCGGACCCGGGTATCCGGGTAGAGCAGCCGGTTCCACAACAATGACGAGGACACGCCCCTTCCCCTCCCCCCCCCCTCCACCACTGCCACAAACCTTAGCCGTGCCATGTGGAACGTTAACCGTGCGAGTCCGGCGCGGCTCACGAACCGCGCCAAGTTGTTGGGTTGGGGTTTTTTTTTTTTTTGGGGGGGGGGGGGGTCCACCGCTGAAGCCCTGTCCGTGCCGCTGTCTGTAAACAATCTTCATACCTGTCAAGGGGTTGACAGGTATGAAAATGACAGACAATGCAGACCTGATTGGTCACCCCGTGCCCCTTATAAATCTCAACGTTCATCCTACAAAGTCCCATCACAAGGGAGAAACACAAACGAATTGACTTTTTTCCCCCCCGCATTGAAACGGCCGTACGCCGCATGGACCTAAAAAAATAATTTCCCTGTACAAGAATACGGGTTAGCGGTATGGGTTGACAGTTATTCTACTTTTTGTTATCTTACATGGAACATTTTTATTTTATTTCATCAGGTAAGGGCCTACTGAGCTGCTATACAGCTCTTTTTTGAGAAGCGACCTGGCCATCACAAACGACAGCCCAACGGAGTGACTTATCATCGCGTGGAAATTTATCGCAGCCAAATAAAATCCAAACGCGCGTCCCTCAATGGAGTGCCACAAATAACATTGTTGACTACTGTCTGTTCCAGGCAGGGCACAACAGTCCCAAATGTTATCGACTACAATATTAACTACAATAACATTGGGTCTACTGTGTGGTTGTTATCTTGGTGTGGTCCGGGACTGTTTTTTTGTTGTTTTCTTTAGCTGCCTCGCCCATTCTTGATAAATCGGACTTGTATAATTAATGTATTTATTATTCGTTTTTATTTTGCACTCCGATCGTATGTTTGTATTGTTTCGCTGTTGTAACTTGCTGACCCGCCCATACTGGACGTCTGTGAAAAATATCTTCATAGCTCATCGGATTCCTACGGCAGCCTAAATAAAAGATTCTGGTTCTGATTGGTGTCCAGAATTCCAGCAATGGTGAAGAATGGTCAAATAACCCACCGAGGCGTGGGGAATCGCCTGATTCAGCAGTTGAGCGGATTGATGGGTGGCTTGAATTGCATGCACATGTCTAGAATGCGGTGGTGGATCATTGGATCAGATTGTAGATTGAGCTGCATCAATAAGTATTAATTATCCCCCCTTCTGCACCTACTTAAGGCAAACCCAATTGGTAGAGTGGGGGAATGTCACACCGATGATGACAATAATTATGATTTTGCCGACTCGGAACACTATAAGGTGTCACGGTGGTGAGATGTTAACTACCTCGCCTGGTATACAGGAGGTCATGGCTTCGATCCCGACCCTGACGCCTGTGTATTTGGAGTTTTCATATTCTCCCCGTGGTCGCGTGGATTTTTCTCCGGGTCCTCCGATTTTTCCCTCCACATTTCGCAACAAGCGTTTAGAGTATTTGGCTGCTATAAATGTCCACACGATAGGCCGCTTCGTTGAGCTATCATTTGTGATAGCGAGGTCGCTTCTAAAAAAAAGAGCTATAACAGTTCAGTGGGCCTGACCTGGTAAAATAAAATTAAAAGTTCAGTTTCGTCTACCACTTATGTAAAAGGGTTCTTGTTTTTGCCCTCATGAGCATAATATATGTACGGCCGTAAACGAGGTGCCAAGAGTCAACTTTTTTATTGAGGTGCGCTAAAATCTGTCCGTCTCGGCAGGGCACATGCCGTGACATGTCACTGACGTCGTATCGTTCGCAACCCGTGCGTTTCACGTTTGCGCCATCTATAGCTTATCAGCGACAAAACAAACCAAAACAGTGTGCAAAGAAGCACCGAGAGGCATACGCTTTGATTCACCGAGACCAAAAGAGGAACGCGCGTGCATTGTAGGGTGCCCGGACTGGTGAGAGATATTTTGGGGTTTTTTTTTTACTGATAATTAACGTGGTGTTGGGCAGGACACACCACACCAACGAGAAGACAGAACGGCCGAAGGTCATTTGCAATAATGGAGTGGCAGCCAAGGAATGGAACGCGTCCGAAAGGGGGTCAACTCATTAGAGATGCAGCGATGATATCAATTGGTGTGGATTATTACATCGCCACTAGGGAGACAAAGGCGACCGGGCGTATTGTTTGTCACCCACGCCCTCACGTACCGTGCCGGCCTTCATAGGTGCTACTCGCTAACAGCACTTGCCCCAAAAGTCGGTCAAAGGCTATACAGTGGAGGGGGTCTTTGTCTTTCTTATTACATCGCAGGATCGTGAAAGATTGCGGAAGACTGAAGAATGCCTACATTCATATTGCTTATGCTGTGTACACAAGAGGGTGGTCCAGATTTATTGTGACCCCCAATTAAATTGGTCCCCAACATCTTTTTCCTTCGCTCATTCAATGTTTGTTTTCAACGCCGATTGGTATACATTTTTTTATAAGTTTTAGAGATTTAAATCGGGGTCACAATACATCTGGACCACCCTGTCAATAATAAGAGGGGGGGGCTTTTGTTGGGTGAGATCGCGTAAATATATAAATGTGTCATTAAACCCGCCACCACCCGACGCAGCCAATTAGTATGGGTTTGTTTTACGTGTCGGGTGGTGGCGGGTTTAACGACACATTTAGATTTACACACACTAATTTCCCCCCAAAAAATCCCCTTTATTATGGACTCGCTGTACTACCCAGCTTTGCCCGGGACTTGGATTCACCACACCCGGCCGCCTTTGTCTCCCCAGTGGCGATATTCACACCACAGCAGTTACTCGTATGAGGCTGAGTCGACCTAGGGGAGGCCCAGGACCAGTTCAAATAATCGTCACCGGTGGTGGGAATCGAACTCGGGTCGCCGGGTTCGTAGCGCAGCGTGCTAACCACTACACTACAATGCGTTACGCTTCCACATGCACGGGTCACGTGACAGATTTGACGTCACAGCTCACTTGCCGTGCAAAAAAATAAATGCATTATTACAATTTTTGCATGGTGTACAGTCTGGAAAGTACCCACATGCCAATTTTCAAGTTTGTTGCATGTCGGGAAGTACGCTAAACATTTTGAACAGGCACACATATTCACAACTTTGCCTTTTATATATATGGAGATAACATTGGTTGCAAAAGCCTACGTGTTAAACTCACTGTCCTTGTATTGCCCAGTACTGACTCACTTGTACCGTAGTGTATAATGAACGTAATTGGTGACGCTGCTACGTTGGCAGTAGTGCACAAATAACAAACGGAAACAACTCATCGCATTCGTCAATACCAGTGGCATTAAAAGGTACATAAATATATAATGGGCGTCGTTTCGGGCAATGGCCCTTCTTCATAGCACGCACAGACATAGGTCTGTCGAGAGACAGAGTGCACAATAAGAGCTGGAGGCTGCACGTGTTTACAACATCGGGCTTGGTGATAATTTAATTGTTTTAAATGTTTCTGATGACCAGTTTCTAAATTGGCACATGATTCGTAGACAAGAGCAGCTGTAATGTAACAATAGATTAATCAATTATACATGAATGTGAAGAATGGAACCCGAGGAACTAGTTTCCAGCCACCCGAGTTGTCAACGGTTGCTATGGCGACTCGGGTAATTAATTAATTAAAGGGCACCTTAAGACGTTTCCAGCTGATGCCATATTGTGCCAAAATCCATAAGAGTCAGATATATTTTTATTATTTTGTTTCCCTTCTACGTGACTTTACCGATAGAACCAAGAATATAATTAAAAAAAAGAGCCACTGATTTCACCAGAGCCACGATTAATCTACTGCTGGATGACAGCCTCTCCCTCCTCCCCCTCCCTGAGAATTCGGAATGCCAGCTCCTCATTGTGGCAATCCATCTAGGACCGGCATCTCATCGCTCCATCTCTTCTCGGGCTGTGATTTGTCCTTTAGCAGCCTTGCCCACCGCTGCCGTCCGTCCCTCCTTGTCCACGCGTGCCCGTGCCCAACTTATTTTTTTGAACTCTGTTGTTGGCAGTAAGACGGCCTCCCCTCAGTGTCAGTGGGGGGTGAGGGGGGGGGGGTGCGGTTGTTTGACCATACTTCACCATAATCTCGAGCATGATTCCGTGAAGGAAATTTCTCTGTACAATACTGTATTACAATTATGACTCAGGTACAAAGTCCGATTTTGCAAACCCTAGCCCATATTGCCACTTTTATGGCACCGATGTGTAACGCTACAAATGTTTGGCGAGAAATATGTTGTTCCAATACTAAGATTGCGACTTTCGGTACCGTCGTTAACAAATTGTCATATTTTGGGTAAAACATTACCCATACGTATCAAGCATAGTGAAAAAAAATGCGGTGTTTCGTGCAATAAAATTACACAATATTCCTCCACATATGTGTCCCTTCACATATGCAAATAAGATAAAAAAATAAAAGTTTTTTTTTATTCCTTATCCTAATTATGTTTACGTTAATTCTAGATTTGAAGCTTTCGTGACTGCAAGGATTCATACTCTTCGGAGTATGTTTGCGTTGTCTGCAGGAACACTACATTTAAGATTTTGCAGCAATACTCTATTTCCATTAAAGCCCCTTTAATGACAAAGACGTGTGGCAATACTATGAGCCACTTTCATGTTTTATTTACACGCATTAGGGTAGAGCTTTTGTTTTCAAATAGTAACTCATCATTAGAAGCAAGCCCAGTGTCTTCAGCACAAATGCTCAGTAATTGTCCCGTAATTTTACAATTACTGCATTGTTCGCTTCAATGCTGTAAAACTGGCACCCAAATATATTCCAATTAACTCCGCACATTTACACTGCTTTATCTTGCACAAATAATAATAATATTATTATTTTAAAATCTAAAAAAACAGCTCCGGCTGACAATGACACACTTGCAATGTAATACTGACTTATGCTGCACAGTATGCCATAGACAGTAGATCTATGTCACCGCCATAAATAGCACGTTGTGAAATGCAATGCATGCGAAGTGTCAAAAGGCGAAATATTTGCATCGCTATGAGGAAGGGCAGCACCATTCTAACTCGGGGAGAAGTAAAATGTAAAAGCTTTCATGTGCTAGCATTTAAACTCATCACTTCTTTCTTGCCTCGGCAAGCAAAACAAATGTTATGATCTTCACCATCGATTTTTAAATCACTATTCGTATCAATGTGGCCCACACGACCAATGCGGTTAAGGGTTAGAGTGGGCTTATTTGCAGTTTACCTCTAAGTAGCATATTGTGATGTGATACAATAATAATAATAATAATTTATGAATGAATTCACTATCAGCACCCGCTTGGCTGTCTTCCAGTGTTTCATTACCGACCTGCAATAATTCAGTTCTCTCTCACGAGGTTGGGGGGGGGGGGTGGCGATTGGCACTCGGAAGATAGAAGCGGGTGGGGCCTGGATGGTTTCTGGGTGACATCATGACACGCACGTGGGGCATTCGTTGCACACTCGGAATAAACTAAGGGTTTATTTAAAAATAAAACTAATTAGACTTTGGCATTTGATTTAATCTGGAAGAATCCGATGAGCTATGAAGCTCTCTTTTTTCTCGCAGCTGAGGTCGGCCACGATGGAAAATTGAAAGAGAACGTTAGGCGAGAAGTGGCATTTAATAATCGTCACGTAAACTCGAACAAAACAACAAACGAATGTCGATATACTTATACGAGCAGTGTCACAATCGTAGCCGCAAATCACATTTGCAATCCGAGGGTTGCATTTGACATCCAGCGTGCCTGCAAGAGAATGTCTCGATGCTAAATGCACCAAATTGAGGACACATGAGGAATTCCAAACAGCGGATGCCTCATTATACACGCGTACTTGCAACCTAAGAGATCCGGGGAAACGCCAAGGATGGTTTAAAATGTTTCGCAGGTTTTTTTGGGGGGAACATTCCGCAAGGTATTTTGCGCTATGAAAACGCTTAAGAATATATAACGGGTTTTTTTCCCCTCTCTTTTAAGGCGGTGTTATTGACGAGTGTGTTGAGCAATGATCGTTTTGAACAATTGAACCTTATGGGTACCATAGTACCCCCGGCTCTCGCACGATGTCCGTGATGCAGTCATTTTTAATCTGTTGATGGCCGGCGATGCGGCAATCGACTCATCTCGACGAGCTGTACTCACGATGCACTATTCAGGGTTGAATTGTTCGATAACGAATATTTGTATGCTGATGTTTGGCGTTTCGACATCGTGGAGTGGCACCGATTTCGGATTGATTGGTGCCCCAGTCGCGGAGTGAAGTAACACCCCTGGAAAAAATTAGTGTCCCAGAAATAAAACATTTAATTGCCTCGGCCAATTTGTATTATTTGGTAACCCGGGGTACCGCCATAAGGTTCAATTGATGTTGTATGATTTAAACACAGGGTATTTGATTTAGTATTGCGTTTGAATATTTTAAAAAATGATGGTATTGGCAAGGGAAGTGCACAGCAAAACCACGATTTTAAAGAAATCTGCTACATAATACGTATTGCATTTTAATAGCACTCACTGAACACTGCAATAGCGGCGTTTCTGAAAATGGACCCATAAAATCTACGAACCTCAGTGACTAGCAAGGTCACCTTTCGTCTATATATCCATTCTATGGCACATTATGTATGAATGTGCTTAGATTACAAATATATTCTTAATAATTCAAAGACTCAACACGTGTGCACGCACACACACACACGCTTTCATTGAACCTGAACCATCAGCTCTCACAGACTAGTGTGGCGAAGCATGGTCAATGCCCTATGGGAATGACATGGCGTGGAAGCTGGGAGGCCCTCATCCAGCAGTGGATTGACAAAGATCTGTAAATGATGTTTCATGAACAAACAACCAAATTATAGGGTGAGGGCCCTACAATCTCTTGCGCATATGAAAGCTTACGTTTCAGCATGTGCATATGTTCTTTCTAAATATTCTACCAAATGCTGCAATACATTTATTTTGACCAGTAGTTCTAAATGATATGGTCACAGTGGCTGATCTCATCGGATCTCAGCAGCAAGCTACGTTGGCTTGAGCCTGGGTTTGGGAGACCCTCCTCATCTAGCAGTGAACTGACCAACGACGCGGCACGTGTACAATTCTCAATAAGGACAGCTCTGAGCGGTGTGACCGCTAATGAACACTTGCTTCTGAGCAACGTGTCACGTGATCGACAGAGAGCAGCATGTGGCCCTTGACTGCTGTTAAATTATCTTGAGATGCGTGGGCCATCTCACGGTGAGATCACGTCAAAGCTTTTGACGCCTCAAACGCAGCAAGTAGTGGAATATAAGCAAAGAACAGTGTGCTATCCCTATTCGAGAGTTTACAACAACCAAACATCACACCATGAGTTGTTGCCCTGCCCACACAACAGCAGGGCATACGCTTAGTTTTACTTATTTGCTGTGTTGTGCTGGATTTTATATATATATAAAAAATGATTCTTAATAAAAAAAAATGTCAGCACAGATGTGTTGGGAAAGTTAGACCGCGGTGGCTATGAGATGTTATCTCCTTCGCCTGGTATGCAGGAGTTCATGGGTTCGTTCCCGAACCGGATTCCCGTAAATTTGGACTTTTCACGCTCTCCCCCGTGGTCGTGTGGATTTTCCTCCGGGTCCTCCGGGTTTTCCCTTCACATTTAGAATCATGCGATGAGAGTATTCGGAGGCAATACATTTCCGCATGATAAACCACTTCGTTGGGCTATCATTTGTGGCCAGGTCGCTTCTGAAAGAGAGATATTACAGCTCAGTGGGCCTTATCTGGTAAAAAAATATATATATTTGGGTCTTTTGGTAAAGTCACGTAAATAGGATTCATCTTCCTTGGTTTTTTCGGTAAAGTCACGTAGAATGAGAATAAAATAATAAAATAAAACAATAAAATTCTCACGACGTTTCTGCCACAGGTTTGTTCCTTTCACCTGAAGAAGGCCACTTGTGTTGTGGCCGAAACGTCGTGAGAATTTTATTGTTTTATTTTATTATTTTATTCTCATTCTACGTGACTTTACCGAAAGAACCAAAGAAGATGAATCCTTGCAGTCACGATAGCTTTAAATCGAAATTTCAAGTAAATAGGTTCAAATTAACAAAAATAAAATAAACAAAAAACTACGACGTTTCGATCACAACACAAGCGATCGTCATGTTTTCCTCCTGATGACGATCGCTTGTGTTGTGATCGAAACGTCGTAGTTTTTTGTTTATTTTATTTTTATTATTTTGAACCTATTTACGTGACTTTACCAAAAGACCCAAAGAATATGAATTCCTGCGGTCACGAAAGCTTTAAGTCAAGATAAAAAAAATATATAGTTTTCAAGAAGAGCAGGCGATTTTTTTTTCCGGATGAAAGCAACGGCAAGAGAAATGCATCCGCATTGATGCGAATGTTACTTTTTGTCGTCACATAGGTGGGCGAGACCCTTGAAGAGGCAACACAACGTACCCATTGGAATGACCTGTTTATAACAATAGTACTGCGATTTACATTGGGAATTATGTTCGCAATTTCATAGCCTCATTTAGTGGCCATGACATGGGAATGAAAAATATGCCCGTTTTGTAATAAATAACAAAAACGCAATTTAAATAGAAAATTATTCCAGCGGTGGGGCGGGAGGGTGGAGGGGGAGGGAGGAGAAAGTACATCCCAGAATTTAGCATTAATTGTAATTAATTGTAGATTTACAACATTGCGATTTTGCGGCGGCAATCTGCAGTCATCATCCCCTTGAATAAATGAATGAATGCGTGACGAGGCCAACACGGTATTCTTAAAGGAGGAAAAAAGAGAAAACCTCACACTCGCATTCGTCAAATAACACCGAGGCCTTAAAATTCGAATTATATCACGGGCGACGATTCAGTCAAATCAACTAAATTTTATTTTTGCTTAAACACGTGGCACCTTTCAAGGTATAAATCTGCGACCCAAAGGTCCAGGCACATGGCCCTTCTACATAACATATAAACAGAGAGGCCGGAGAGATGTCATCTATGTTTTAGTGTAAGGGTATATATATATACTGTATATATTTTAAAAACATATTTATCTGCTCCCCAAATTTTCAGTTAATGGTCCCTCTACATAGCACGGAGAGAGGCCGGAGAGATAGCATCTTTCCGCGATAACATCTCTCCGGCATCTTCTAGGGTTTTATATTTATATATATTTTTTACTTTTAATGCCACGGAGTTATTGATGAAATGTGCTTAGCTTTTTTGTGCTTGTACACCAACCACCACCACCAACACAGCAGCATCATCAGCAGCATCATCAGCAGCAAATCATATACGTCGAAAAGCAGAGGCAATTCCGCAGTGCGGGACACAGCCGCGGTTTAAAAAAAAAGAAATGCACGAGACCCGGACTGGATACCTCTGCCAGCCAAAATTTCAAAGATGTGTCGCACGATCGCCTTTCAAAATAAACATAACAGGCTCGGATCGTGTTGCTTGACACGTGGCCCTTAGGGTACCCGTGCGTGCCGTGTCGCCGCCGGTGTAACCGTAGTACTGCTCCTTGTTGTTGAGGAATTAGAGGCGACCTCGCCTCCTCCTCCTCCTCCATCCTCATCATCCTCATCCGCACCGCATAAACGACCGGGGAGATGATGACGGATTCCTCGCGTTACGCGCGTTCGCGTGGAGCGTCTGAGCCCACCGTTCCGAGAATTTATATTCACGCCGTACCGTATCTTCACATGTTTTGTTTACCAGGGCTCCAAATAACGCGGCAGTGGTTCTTCTTATTAGCCCGGGGTGTACGCACCCCCTGGGGGTGCGAGATGCCCTTCCTGGGGGTGCGAGACATTGCCACGTTTTCTTTAGAAGGTAAATCATGGAAAGAGAAATTATGCACGGGGTAACGTTAGTACAACTTACGTTGTTTCATCAAACCCGACGTATGTATGAACATTATACATGAGAACCAAATGCTTGCACGGCTGCAGTAAATGTTCGTCTATAGGGCAATGTTAGTTTATGGCAATGTTAGTCTTTGGGTAATGTGAGTCAATGGGCAATGTTAGTATATGGGCAATGTTAGTATACGGGCAATGAAAGTATGCGTAATGTTTTTATATGGGGAATGTTAGTCTATGTGCAATATTAGTCTATGGGCTATGTTAGTCTATGGGCTATGTTAGTCTATGGGCTATGTTAGTCTGTGGGCAGTGTTAGTCTATGGGCAGTGTTAGTCTATGGGCTATGTTAGTCTATGGGCTATGTTAGTCTATGGGCTATGTTAGTCTATGGGCTATGTTAGTCTATGGGCTATGTTAGTCTATGGGCAGTGTTAGTCTATGGGCTATGTTAGTCTATGGGCAGTGTTAGTCTATGGGCAATGTTAGTCTATGGGCAGTGTTAGTCTATGGGCAGTGTTAGTCTATCTCTTTATATATGATGTCCTATCGCACGGATGTTGGTGGTCATTGCTTTCTTTCCACTCAGCTCCGTCCATGATATTTACTCAAGAACTTTGCATCAAATACTCCTCTCCCCCAGTCCCATCCAATTGTTCGCATCGCTTCTCCGGCTTCTCGTGCCCGTTCTCGTTTTCCCAGTCAAAACATCGTAAGCGTGGCAATCATTGTTTTAGTTTGACTGCGTATATATTTGTATTTGTTTAGTTACGCAGTCGTTGGCGGTCAGGCTGCTGAGCCTATTGACTCAACTGCAGTGAAGAAGCCAGTTTAGCCACCCCCGAGGACACAACCCGCAGATTGGCCCCCACCGAGTGCCCCCCACCGAGTGCTCCCCACCGTCTCCCACGCAGAATCGAGCCCCTTGCCACTTGCCACACTCACCACAAGACAAAGATCCCCCGCGTAGCCTGTAACAGACTGTTGGGGCAAGTGCTGTTAGCGAGCACCTATGAAGGCCGGCACTGTGGCACACGACGGGGTGGGTGGCCAGCACCACAACCGGCCGCCTTTGTCTCCCCAGTGGCGATGTTTACACACCGTGGCGGGTACTCATTTGAGGCTGAGTCGACCTAGGGGAGGCCCAGGACCGGTTCAGATAATCGTCAATGGTGTTGGTGGCCGTGAGCGGGAATCGAACTTTGGGCCGCCGGATCGATAACGCAGCGCGCTGACCGCTACACCACCACTCGCCACACTCACCACGCGACACGTAGCACTCACGGCACATGTCACCACCGCCTTTGACTGTTCAACACCCTCGCCACCACCACCTCCTTCGCTGAGTCCACTGCGAGCAGATGCGCTTCTGCGGCCGTCTGGAACGCTCTTCCTTCGAACATTAGGAAGCCACGGGTTTCCTGTGCACTTTAAGTCATCTAGATTGAAAACTAATTTATCATGGTCTGTTATCCTTTTCACCCGGCACCTCCGATTAGCACGCTTGGTTACGACAGTGCAAAATAAGTTCAACATGCATGAATATGCAATGGGTAAAAGAAAGGAAAAAAAGCCAGTTTTATCACACGCAGTGGCTAAAACCTGGATTCAAACCCAGGCCATCAGCGGTGGCCAGCTCAGCTTCTCTTGACAGTCTGAGCCACGCGGCGACATCGATGGCCCGGTATATTTTGTCGTCGTGAACTCTGCTGTCCCCTCCAAGGCAAGCGTGCTCGCTGTCTATCGCTGCAACAGCAGCAGCAGCAGGAGCATTAGGAGCAACAGGAGCAGCAGCAGCAGCAGCTTGCCATTGCCGTGTCCTCTACGGAGCAGGAATAGGGGAAGGGGGGTGAGGGTTGGTGAGGGAGCAGTGTTGAGTTTCAAACCAGGGAACGTTATCTTTTAGGTACCAAGATTTGCTGCGCTGTGGAGTTTCCCCTCTCATCTGCCCCGCGACATTCCACGTCCACGTTAAATTTCGTTATTCTCTTGCCGGGTTCTTTCGCGCGAAATCATTCGGGTGTAGCGAGCCGACGGGTGACGACATTTGCAAAGGAGTGTGCAGGAGCAGAGATTCATCGCTATCGGGAGTCGCCAACGTGCACCGACCAGCGTGGTGAGGCACTCATCCAGCAGTGGATTGACAAAAAGCGCCGTCCGCCTAGATGTATAATAGCATGGCATCGTTGCATGACACTATGTAACACGATTTTTGTCCGTGGGTAGTAAGTGCTATTTTTTTATTACTTATGCCTAAAAAGTACGGAAAATGGCTATTATTCCCCACAAACTTTGCTTTATTGACCACGACTTTATGAAGAAGGAATGACACAAATTCGCACGTTTTCTGATTGAAAATATGTACATTTCAAAATAGCACTGTCCTGGTCACAAAAGCAAAGTTGGTGGGGAATAATAGCAATTTTCTATACTTTTGAGGCATAAGCAATTAGGAAATAACACTTACTACTCAAGGACATTTTTGTTTTGTTACACAGCGTAATTACAAGCAGTATTCAATCAAAATGTCGTTTTTATTTTTGGGGGGTTGGTTGCGTTTTGAGAAATTCTTCTTCAAGCAAAAAATAAACACTCAACACATTTGTCAGTAACACGCTGTAGCCTTAAAAAGATACAAATATATAATAGGCGACGTTTCGGGCAATCACCCTTCTTCATAGCCCAACCTTTATCTCTTAAGTTTTCGCAACGCACTGCTGCAGGCATCTTTGCTTGGCTGCGTAAGCTTAAGGTGCTGAATTAGCCGGGCAACCGGTTGAACGGGATAATCCGTGTAACAAATCAAATACACTCAAAACTAAACCTCAAATTAAGCCGTGTTCAGAGTAAATATATTGCTCAGCCGAGCATTGGGGCAGCGCTTAGTTCCATCGGCATACAGGGGGGGTGGAAATCCCACATTCCCATGGCAGGAGCCATATTCTCCAGGGCACAACGACTGTGAACTTTTTGTGGTGCATATTGCATTTGGATGCCTCTGCGGTGTTCACCGTCAGCGCACTTGGACTTGCAATCTGGAAGTCAGAATCAGATTATTACAGAATGGGAATATGTATTTATACTGGATGATTCATTGAGATGGTGATTGGGTCCCGGGAATGCATTTACTCTGTGGATTGTGCCATGGGCTCACAAGGACGAACCTTCCCACAAAAACAATATGCTGGTGAGATGTTCTTAATCATATTTCGGAATCAGAATACTTATTTTATACTCGAGGAATCCGATGCGCTAAGAAGCATTTTTTCCACAGTTGTCCAATAATCAATCTCCCTGCACTGCAGTCGAAACAATGGGGCGAGTTTCTTGAAATCTACCCTTGGCCTCTTGTTAACCCAGTGGTATAAATGGGTAGAGCGCAGGTCAGAAGATCGGCAGGTCGCGTGTTGTGGGGGGGGGGTAAAGTGTGGGACTACTCTCAACGTTCTTGAGACGTGGAAGAGAAGGCCGAATCCAACTGTAGAGAAGGGGGAAATCAGGAGGACCCGAATAAAAATGCACGTGAGCACAGAGAGAGAACATGCAACCTCCAAATATACAGCAAGGGTCAGGGTCGGGATCGCACCAACGACCACCTGTATACCAGGCGAGGGAGATGACATCTCGCCACCGTGGCACCCTACCGCCAAACAAGATTTGAAGTTCAGTCATAATATTATTTGATTCCTAGTTTACTATTAATATTCCTAGTTTTTTTTATAATTCACGTTGAAGTCATTTTTTTTTGTTTAAGGTACCGCCGCTAAGGGTTTACGGTCTTAAGCTGCGAATGCATTTGTCTTGATTTGACTCGCAATTTAAATGCCTCGAGTTACATTGCGACGCGGCAGCCGTGCATTGTTCCACTCGCCCATCGAACATTCCTGTCACGACCACAGATGCATACTTAGCAGACTGTACAATACGGCCACGTCTAGTGGCAAGCAATTTATTTCGAGCGCGATACATAATTCATAAATCCTCTCCAGCGCAGTTAGGTTCACCGAATGCAGAGGCGTAAATAATTGAAATAGACTTCTCAAGGACATCCGTATAGTGTAGGCTATTTTTTAATACATATATTTTTTTCACAAACGTTATAACATTACTCCAATAAGTGGAGACTATTGTACACAAGAAGAAAATATTAAAATAAGTCAGAAGTGCATTTCCCCAAACGGAAGCCCATGCAGCTACACGGATCTTATTCCATTGGCGACACAACAGCGGCGGCATTTAAGGTGCTCTGAAGCGGGGCCATGGCCCCGAAACGTCGCCCGCCACATTCATTTCTTTTTCAGGCCACGGTGTTGCTGACGAACGTGTTGATAATTGTGCTCGCGCTGCCTTCGCGGGGGTGAATCAGCGACGCCAAAGAATCTGCGGAAAGGTAAAAATTTGCACAATTACAGGTCTACATTTCACGCTCGGATGCTACTTTGTAATCGCACCCTAGGGTGGGCCTCTTTCTTGATTTGGGTCTCTGTTCAAGGGGAGTGCAGTGACGAGCAGATTGCAGATCCCAAGAGGAGCCCCCAAAGCGGTTCATAAACATTGCAGCAACGGCGGAAGACAATCAGACATGCGTCACAGGTTTGTTTGGAAAGCAATTGTTACTAATTATTTTATTAGGTATATTTCGTGACTTACTGACCATTTTCTCTATTTTGCACTCCTATCGTGGTTTTTGCTGTGATATTGTTTTGCTGTTGTGCCCGTGCCGGGCATCTGTGCAAAAAATTGCTTCATAGCTCATCAGATTCCTCCTGCAGTGTAAATATTCTGATTCTAAATGCATAGAGATAGTAATGTTTTTTTACTTTTGCTGCCTCGCCAAAAGATAGCGAGGGACTGATGGACAGTCGAAAATGTCCATGAAACGTTTATCTACCAATTTGCCTCAAGACGAAAGTTTTTTACTTGGGGCATATTTAATTATGTTTAACAGGTTGGTTTTCGCGACCAAAATTATTCATGAAAAAGTTATTTTTTGGGGGGGGGGGGTGGGAGCTCGATCGCGTAAATATAAATGTGCCGTTAAACCCCGCCACCACCCGACACGGCTAGATCGTAAGGGGTTTGTCACGTTAACAAAATGCGCCAATGCGTTCCTGCTTCGGCCCACCGACGTGTTGGAGAGTAAAATCCACAACGCATGCAACGTCAAGTGCCGTGACTTTTCGCAGTTAATCACACCCAGCGTCATCGGGGGACGTTGCTAGGATCGTGGAAGGGTCCACCTTGAATCCGGTCTTAAATAATCAAATTCTACCCCCGCGCACGATGGCAATATGCTCAAGAGCCGAATGCCAATGTCAAGGTCTGCTCACCACCGAGAGAGGGCTTCGGGCTCGAGCGCCCTTTAACAATGAGGTTTTTTTTTACACTCGCATAACTAAATGGGCATTTTTATTGTTGTTGTTGTTGCAAATGCCCCGACGGATGATATCTGGATTCAACGTTTAGGGTAGACACGGCAACACGTGACAGGTGGGCCGCAAAAAGACTACCATCCGACACGCCTCTGTGCATATATACAGGGACTCCTCTACTTACGAACGAGTTAGGTTTCAGAGGTCTGTTCGTAAAGTCGATTTATTCACAAGTCCAAATTCACTCCTCTCGCTTCCAAACATGTTGTACGGCATGTACACTAAATACGGCGAATGGCCTTAAAAGTTGTACAATCTCCTGTACATGCAGATGCCACTGGTTCTTCACGTTCTGTAGATGTAGATGCCACTGGTTCTACATGTTCTGCAGATGTAGATCCCAATGGTTCTTCACGTTCTGCAGATGTAAATGCCACTGGTTCTTTACGTTCTGCAGATGTAGATGCCACTGGTTCTTCACGTTCTGCAGATGTAAATGCCACTGGTTCTTCACATTCTGCAGATGTAGATCCCAATGGTTCTTCACGTTCTGCAGATGTAGATGCCACTGGTTCTTCACGTTCTGCAGATGTAGATGCCACTGGTTCTTCACGTTCTGTAGATGTAGATGCCACTGGTTCTACATGTTCTGCAGATGTATATCCCAATGGTTCTTCACGTTCTGCAGATGTAAATGCCACTGGTTCTTCACGTTCTGCAGATGTAGATGCCACTGGTTCTTCACGTTCTGCAGATGTAAATGCCACTGGTTCTTCACATTCTGCAGATGTAGATCCCAATGGTTCTTCACGTTCTGCAGATGTAGATGCCACTGGTTCTTCACGTTCTGCAGATGTAGATGCCACTGATTCTTCACGTCCTGCAGATGTAAATGCCACTGGTTCTTCACATTCTGCAGATGTAGATGCCACCACCGCCATCTATTGCGCGGCGGTTGAACTTACGACTCTCGGTCCGAACAGGCGACTGAACACATGGACGGGTTTGTTCGTATCTCTTAAAGTTCGTAAGTCGAATGTTCGTAAGTAGAGGTGTCCCTGCATTGGTCATCTGTGAAAAAAAGAGCGTTTCAGCTCATCGGATTCCTTCAGTATGCATAAATATTCTGATTCTGTATGTGACCTGCTACGTCGTGGTTCAACAACACAGTCAAAAACCAAAGAGTGGAACGAAAACAGCACACCAGAAGGCATGGGGAGATGCAGGCTTGGAAGTTCCAATGAGAGACTAAAAAAAAAAGGAACACCTGGATTAGAAAAAAAAACACGCATTCAGACTGTTAATAAAGGTAAGTGAGCGTGGGCAGGAACACGTCGCTTGAAGTAATGATGCACGTACGTCGGCCGAACTTCTCTCGCACCGTACGTGGCCAGCCGTGCCATTCAACAATATTGACGAAGGTTGCGGCCGCGGAATGGGATGCCACTGAGAGGGCGTGCCACCAGCGAGACGTGGAGCTTTGGCATCAGCTCGCGTGCACGCACGCCTTGCATGGGGTCTTGCGTCGAGGCGTCTGGAGAATTGGCGGCGGTTTGAGCATTGCCTCCCCGTTCAGTCGGTGGAAAAATAATGTTTGGCTGAGGATGAGGACATGAGCAGCGGAACGACGAGGTGGTTTCGATAAGTACACTCAAACTTGGGGGTAGGGTTATCTCGGAAACGTCATAATCGCGATAATAATCATCTCAACTTGTAACGTGCCGCGCGATATTCGCTCACTCGCAAAGGCAGAGAATGGCTCAGAGGCACGGTCAAGCTCTGCAGTCCTCAATATATGAAGGTGTTCTCAGCCTATGAATGATGAGTGTTTACCCACGTCGTGTGAGGGGTCAGCACTCCATCCCACACAGATGGGAAAAAAGTGGAGTCTACATTTGCTGTGCCGCCTTCTGGTGAGCTAGGGTATGGCTCCTGCCTCGACGCTCACTGGAAGAAAGTTTCCCAACATCTGTGTTTGATCCACCAACCCTAGCTGCTGCCTCCATAGTGCTGGATTACAGGTGTGAATTTCCGCCAGAAATTCATTCAGGAATGCAGTTCCTGAATGAGCTCGCCGTGCGTACACAAACGTGCCATGTGACATGGAGCAATGCTGTGAACAGCAGGGTGCAAAGCAGCAAAATCCATTGTATTGTATTTCTATGGTCCCGTGTATATGCCCACCGCCTTTACCAACTCACGTGGACTGACGTGGTATGATCAAATAGGTCTCACACCCCTGCATGGCGTAGAGTGGTCCTCATCCACAAGGGCTGTGCATGTACAATGTAACACGTCATTCTCATCATAATTAACAACCACGATCTAGCCACTGCTGCATGAAAGCCTCCTCAAGGCACCTCTATCTATTATGGTCACTCAATGCAAAAAAAACACCCCAGAAATCACATTTCGCTTGAGAGAATGCAAGTATTCTTAGTTTTTTCGGTAAAGTCACGTTGAAGAGAAACAACAAAATAACAAAATATATATAAAACAATAAAACATTCTCACGACGTTTCGACCATAACTCAAACGGTCATCATCAGGTGTGTCGGTTTGCATAAATTTATTTTGAAAACGGCATATTTATTTATATATATATATAAAAATATAACGTTTGCGTCACGCGCAACGATTGGCAGTTTGCCCAGGACTAGTCCATCTATTTTTTGAAAAGAGGAGGGGGAGACGAAATTTGTTTTTATGTATGCTAAATTTCGTCTCCCCCCTCCTCTTTTCAAAAAATAGATGGACTAGTCCTGGGCAAACTGCCAATCGTTGCGCGTGACGCAAACGTTATATTTTTTTATATATAAATAAATATGCCGTTTTCAAAATAAATTTATGCAAACCGACACACCTGATGATGACCGTTTGAGTTATGGTCGAAACGTCGTGAGAATTTTTTATTGTTTTATATATATTTTGTTATTTTGTTGTTTCTCTTCAACGTGACTTTACCGAAAAAACTAAGAATATGAATTACTGCAGTCACGAAAGCTTTAAATCAAAATAGAATGCAAGTAATTGAGAGACACCAGCAATAATGCACCAAGGCATCGGTTACAGTAGAAGCTAACTGGAGCTCAGGAGTTAATTATGAACTTTGACAAGCCGTTAATTGCTAATCGGCCCTGATCTCACCACAGCTGACGCAAGTGGGTATACGGTGTATGGTGCTTTTTCAGGAATATTTTGCTGTTTTTTTCCTGGATTTTCTGTTTGCACAGTCACATAGTCACTTTAAGATGTTTTCCTGTTCATGTTTTTTTTTGTTTGTTGCTGTTGCACCCGATTCAAGAGCCGAATGGCTCACAGGGCTATACCAAATAAATGAAACTGCAACTTATACACATTTGATAATTGGTTTTTTACCCTTTTATCTGGCAACAAAACTGACATCTTTTTTACAAGGAGTCATGTTTACATTGAGCACAATACCTGCGGTCGGAACGCAAACAAAAAACAACTCTGATAATGTATGCACTGTCCTTGAAATTGATTGGTCCACACCCGAGACAGCTTTCTTTAGAGCCTCGTCTCACATGGTGTTGGACCAGAAGACGCCATAAGGCGCCTTTTATGAACGGCTTTTATGAACGGCGCCTTTTGGCGTCTTCTGGTCCAACACCATGTGAGACGAGGCTCTAAAGAAAGCTGTCTCGGGTGTGGACCAATCAATTTCAAGGACAGTGCATACATTATCAGAGTTGTTGATTTTTGTTTGCGTTCCGACCGCAGGTATTTTGGTCAATGTAAACATGACTCCTTGTAAAAAATGTGTCAGTTTTGTTGCCAGATAAAAGGGTTAAAAAACAATTATCATATTTTGTTACTGGCAAATGAGGTTTCCAATGGTGTTTATACACATTTATCGCGATTTGTCGTTTTTTTTTCTCCACTGCAACATTTTTAAAGCACCGTTGAATCGATGTCACGGTGTTTGTTTCGTCCGTTTGCTAAAAGTTGTTCGCGGTCTGTGAATCATTCAAAGCCCAATGGCACACACCAATCGTTTTACATTATTTTGACCCCCCCACCCCAGAATGCATAAAATGTTGACGCGCTGAATAAAAGTCGGTGGCTTTCGATATGTTTAATTTATAGAGCACATCAACATTCGATTAATTCCGGGGGTCAGAAAGATTTACTTTCTACTTTTTAGTGCAAATGAAATCGTGTGTTTGCATTGAAAAGCTTGGTTTTTTTTTACCAATTTTTTTCCTTTCTATCAAAGTCACAACACGATTGTTTTTTTTTGGAGACTATGCACCCTCCTTGCTTTTGGGATTCTGTGCCACGATCACTTGTGGGCTTTTACGTAATTTCCCGATGGTGCAAAGTTGGCTTTGTCAACGTTATTTTACTCGATGTTTCTCAGTACAGTGGTCTCAAATTAACCACAATTCCCACCTCCCCCCCCATCTTCTCCGGACCCCACACATCAGGGACAAATTAATCGTCGTTTTTTTTCTGTGAAAGGAAGCAGCTGAACAGGAACACGAGGAAACCCCTTTCTCCATCAACATATTTTGGGATTAAGCTCCCCCAATCCCAACTCCCCCCTCCCCACACACCCCTTCAGTGCCACGTCCTGAAATGCGTAGTGAAGACCATCTGAATGGCCCATTTTCTTTTTAAAGGGACAATGAATGTGGACGTCAAAGTAACGCGGCCACTGTGGCAGTAGTGGCGGGATGTCCAGACACCCAGAACCCAAATGAATCCGGATTTGTGTGTTTTGTACGTCACCTGAAGTTCAAACTGCTGCCCAGTTTGAACTTCGAGTGGGCGAAGATCCCGGGACCGGCCCACAGGACATGCTGCTGGCGGGCCCTTGTCGCTCGGCTGGCCTGGGAACGGCTGGGAATTCCACAGGGAAAAAGCTAAAGTCTGTGCATAGGAGTGTAGTTTATAGTGGTGTAGTAGTGTATAGTAGTGTAGTAGTAATGTATGGTAGTGTAGTTGTGTATAGTAGTGTAGTGTATAGTAATGTATAATAGTGTAGAAGTGTATAGTAATGTATAGTAGTGTAGTAGTATATAGTAATGTATACTAGTGTAGTGTATACTGTAGTAGTGTAGTGTATCGTGTAGTAGTGTATAGTAATGTATAGTAGTGTAGTAGTATATAGTAATGTATACTAGTGTAGTGTATATTGTAGTAGTGTAGTGTATCGTGTAGTAGTGTATAGTAATGTATAGTAGTGTAGTAGTATATAGTAATGTATAGTAGTGTATAGTAATGTAGTGCTAGAGTCTGTGTATAGTATATTCTTGGTTCTTTCGGTAAAGTCACGTTGAAATAATAAAATATATATAAAACAATAAAATTCTCACGACGTTTCGACTGCAACACAAGCAGTCATCATCAGGTGTGAAAACAAACGGCAAAAACATTTGAAAGAAGTGGCGGTTTGTATTTATTAATTTTTAAACGTTAGCGCCACGGATAGCGATTTGACAGTTTGTTTAGATGGACGAGCCCATCTATGTTCGGAAAAGAGGAGGGGGGAGACGAAAAATTAATGTATGCTGTCTGAAAGCCACCGTAAGCATGAACAATCAATTAAGACCCGAAATGGTTTATCAAATCCTTCCAATGATTGCTAAGCCAGAATCCATCTTCTCGGTTGAAATTGTCTCTGTATTTTTATATGTGGATAGCCTCATGAACGAATCTCTCATGGTAGCCAGATGGCTTGCAAAGAACCTCTGTCTTGGAGAAGTCAATGTCATGTGAGCCTACTGAATTATAACAGTGATCTGCCACGGCCGAGGTGTTGGTCCTACCGTGTTTAAGGTCTGCTTTGTGTTCACGAATGCAGTCCGAGACATGGCGTTTGGTTTCTCCAATGTAACTACTACCACAGAGGCAACTTAGTTTGTAGACACCAGGGTACTGTATGTCCGGAATCACATCTTTTACAGACGGAACCAGATCACGGATTTTATGTAATGTGTTGAAACGGACCTGGATCTTGTGTTTATTAAAGATTTTGGAGATCTTTTTTGTGATCCCCGCAATGTAGGGTAAAGTGATGGTTTTGAAAGGCTCCTCAAGAGGGTCCTTCTTCATGGTTTGAGTGATAGCTTTGCGGATTGTATAGTCGGAGTAACCATTAGCGTTAGAGCTTGGTGTACGTGCTTGAGTTCACTGCCTATGTGTTCCTGGTCGGATATGCATTGGGCTCTATGGTCTTGATGAGAGAATTCTTCTGTGATGGATGGTGGTGGGAATCCGGTTTCAGAGAAGCATCCGTATGGGTAGCTTTCCTGTAGACAGAGTGGCTCAAATAAAAATTCCGTGTATAGTAGTTTAGTGTATATTAATGTGCTGTATATAGTGTAGTAGTTAGTGTATAGCTATATAGTGCTAGAGTCTGTATAGCAGTTTAGTGTAGTAGTGTATAGTGTAGTATTGTATAATGTAGTATTGTATAGTGTAGTAATATATAGTATTGTAGTAGTGTTTAGTAGTGTAGTGCATAATTTAGTAGTGTATAGTAGTGCAGTGTATATAAATGTATAGTAGTGTATAGTAATGTATAGTAGTGGTGTCTAGTGCAGTAGTGTATAGCAATGTATAGTAGTGTATATTAATGTATAGTAGTGTATATTAATGTATAGTAGTGTATAATAATGTATAGTAGTGTATATTAATGTATAGTAGTGTATATTAATGTATAGTAGTGTATAGTAATGTATAGTAGTGGTGTCTAGTGCAGTAGTGTATAGCAATGTATAGTAGTGTATGTTAATGTATAGTAGTGTATAGTAATGTATAGTAGTGCATAGTAATGTAGTGCTCGAGTCCTTAGCCAGGGGAAAGGAAGGTTGTGGACTGCCACTTCTCGACACGCCACGACCCTCACCAGGACAAGCGGATCGAGAAGCAACACGAATTGTGGCCCAGTGGCTCCCTCTACCGAAGCCGTCCGCGTGACGCAGCAGCGGAACTGAAAGTGCTTAAGAAACTCAACACGTTCGTCAAGAAGCGCTTGCGGTCTTACAATTAAAACATACGACGTTTCGGGCAATGGCCCTTCTTCGTCGCATGTGTGGCACGGTATAAATGGGCACCCCCCCCCCCCCCAAAAAAAATGAGTTATGCTTGTATCAACAGTTTTTGGTTTGGTTTGTTTATAAGGCCCATATTTGCTAGAGGTTCCAACAACACGATAATTGTTAGTTGTTTCAACAACACGTGTAACTAGCGGTATCAACAACATTGTGCCGTACACGGGTGGTCAGTATTGATTGTGGCCAGCAGGTGGCTGCAAGGGCTCTTGAGGAACCTAGGAAAGTATTGGGAGCAGCAGCATGGACACACGGAGGCCTGACGCTCAATGCAATGCAGGGTGGCCCAAAAGTCAGGGCATTTATTTTGACAAACCACATCGGGTTATTTATGTTATATTAACACATCTTCAAACCGACTTCCATGAACGTTACTGCACGCGTGAATTCTCTTTTGAAATTTATTTGGGACTCTTTTTTTTAAAAAAAGATTACAGGTGTCATCTTTGAACATTCATCACATACGTTTTGTCTAAAATGATTCAGGGCCCGTGGTCGAATTTTGTAAATGACGTATTTGAGGTGACCACCACAGGAAGACGAAGAAGAAACATCGACATTTATAATGATAATAGATAACATATTAACTTCAATAATAAACAATGACATGGTTTTAATGCCAGTGTTAAAATCAATGAAATAACCCGATGTGTCCTCACTCTTTGGCCACCCTGTAAATATGCATAGTTGCACTTTACGGACATTAAAAAAAAACATGTTGCCACTCATCTCGAGCGCTTCATCTCTTTATTTAGAACATGCAACATGCATGTAGATGCACCCAAATGTCAGATTTACACTGAGGTGTAAAATCTTTTACATTTCATTTACCGCATCGACAAAAAAACGGTAAAATGTGGTTATAATGTTTCGTTTTAAAGCTTTCGTGACTGCATGGATTCATATTCTTGGTTCTTTCGGTAAAGTCACGTAGAAGGGAAATAATAAAATGATAAAAAATTAAACAATTACATTCTCACGACGTTTCGATTGCTGTGGTTTTCACACGTGATGATGATTGCTTGTGTTGCAATCGAAACGTCGTGATACATTTTTTTGTTTTATTTTATTTTATTGTTTCCCTTCTACGTGACTTTACCGAAAGAACCAAGAATATGTGGTTATCATTTTACCACAGATATAAAACGTCGAGATCAATAGACATTCAATGTTTTTTTGCTTTTTAACTGAGAAAATCAAGGATGCTGCTGTGGTGTAATGGTTCACAACGCACGCTGGATTGCAATTCATACGATCTTCTGGCGTGGAAGTTCAAAGAGTGGGCAGGGTCGCGTGTGGTGGGGTAAAGTGTGCCCACCTCTTACAACACAGCCTGGCGATCGTGGAAGAGTAGGCCAAAATAGCCCGTGAAGATCCTTCTAGTGGAGGTCCTTCTGCCAGCAGTGACATGAGCAATAAATTACAGGGTTTCCCCTTTACATTTTAACCGAGCACCCAGGGCAAAATGTACCACGTGGTCGCTTACGTCTGCCGCCGTGCGGTTTGTACGTCCTCACTCATTGCTGAAATTCCACTGGAACCAATGACTGATTTTTTTAAACAACTTTTTGTATTTATTTATGCATATTACAAGATAGCTCTTGTCGCGCGCTTTCATCCGTGGCGCCTGGTGTCCGTTGCGGCCGAAGGGTCCCCGATGATGATTTATCCACGGTCCTATTTCTTACCAAAAAATAAATAAAAAACCCCACCTTAACCTAGATAATCCGCACACTGACAAGCGAGAGTTAATCTTAACTCCCGCTTGGCTATGACTTAGCGCAGGGGTGGGGAACCTTTTTTCTGCCAAGGGCCATTTGGATATCAACTAAAAAATTAGCCTGTTATATTTGGTCAACATTTAATTAAGTCAGCCCTAATGTGATGATCTGGAACTGCTTCTCTTTGGTGAGGCCTGTGATGTTAGCTGCTATTGATGATGTTGCTACTCGCAACTGCTTTTCCAGGTTTGCTCTCCTAGATTCATTGAATTTCGAGTCCCGCCTGCGCTTGCCTTGGCAGGGCCACACCAAATGATTTCGTGGACCGGACATTCCCCACCCCTGACTTAGCGAGATGGCCCAGCGGTAGCGCGTTCATCGCTTGTTGTAACTGTTCGCGGATGTAATGCCCGCAGGCCCCACCCTTGTTATTGATGCTGCTGCTGTGCAATCAGCGAAATTACTCCACGCACCTCTGCTTCACGGCGGACCTTAAAGATCCCGTGACGTTATTTGCAAGAGTGGACCGTTGCGTCCACGTTAGCAAAAATGGCACTGCCAATGGCTAATTTACTAACGATTACTAAATAAAATAACGACCACAACGACAAATGCAACCGCGCATTCTCCGATCGTGCATCTTAAACGCAAAACCAATAAATCGATGCAATCTGTACTCCGCCGAAACTTTTAACGAATTGTATATTAATGCTCTTGGCAGCCACAATCTATGACCATGCTACATGGGTGTGTACAGAGTATTATAAAACTTAAAACTGAACTTTTTATTTAATTGCACCAGATAAGGCCCACTGAACTATACAGTTATTTTTCAGAAGCGACCTGGCCCCCAAATGATTGCTCAACGAAGTGGCTCATCATCACGTGGAAATGTACAGCGGCCAAATACTCTGAACGCGTGACGTTGATTCTCAATGTGGAGGCTAAAAAGCCGGAAGACCCGGAGAAAATACCGCGCGACACACGGGCAGAGAGACACCGCAAACTCCAAATATACAGCAGGCGTCGAGGTCAGGATCGAACCCACGACCTCCTGCCCTACCAGGCGAGGTAGTTAACATCTCGCCACTGCGAACCGCATAGCAGTGTCACCCACTCCTGTGAAGAATCTACTGGAGCTGACCCCAGCGCGAGACTTGAACGAGCATCTGCTCAGCAGCTGCCGGCGTATTGCAATAAAATGCTGCCCGAGTGAATTATTCCCTCCCCGGGCAAGGCAACAGAGCACGCGAGTGATCACCGCGCGAGGCCCGTGGAACAACAAAAATAACACACCGCGTGCCGTGTCTCAAGGCTAATAACGATGATCCATGTAGGCTTCACGCGCGTGCAAGAGGTGGTGCGGTGGGTGGGTCTCAGGCCGCACCTCCAATGAGCTCGGCCGGCTTGCGTCCCGTACGGCCACGAAAGAAGTTCAACGCACGCGCGCACGCACGTACACACAAACACACCAGGACTGTTTGATGTGCTAATTGAATGGGTAATTGCCGTTTGTTTCCTACTGCAGGCATTGGTTTTGCTATTTCATTACGATTCTCATAGAAAAAAATAGTATTTCAATAAAGTAAAAGAAGATACGAGTAATTGTAATAGTTAGTTTTGCTTGTAATGGCATGGTCTTATTGACGAGTGGGCCGAGTCCGTTGATGGTGTGTTTGTGTACCGCTGCCAATGCATCAGCAGTAACGTCACCAACATAATTTGTTCAATGTTGCAAAATGGATCGGTGCATTGTACGGTGAGTATCATTTACTGGGCATCTGTGAAAAAGAGCTTCATAGCTCATCGGATTAATCCAGTCTAAATGCAGATTCTGATGTTGCTGTCGTACCACGTGTGTACGCGTGTTGAACTTCTTTCACACTGTACGTAGCCAACCGTGTTCAGCGAAGGTGCGAGGGGGCATGACAACCAACACATAGCAAGCATGTCTTCTCGGAAGCAGATTTGTCAATTTACAGGGTACCATTGTTTAAGCATGTTGAGCTTTTCTGGCACAAATCTGCCACTCAAAGCGCCGTCATCACATTAATACTCAACGTGACATGCGCGAACACACACACACACAAATGTCTAAACAATCATATAAAAATTATACATGTACATACTATCTACAGTTGTTTAAAATAGAAAAAAAAGCAAAACGTCACTTCGCGCGCTGTGTTACGAACCGGGTGACTAAGTTCGATTCCCGCTCACGGCCAACAACACCAGTGACGATTATCCGAACCGGTCCAGGGCCTCTCCAAAGGTCGACTCAGCCTCAGATGAGTGGTTGGTGCAGTGTGTAAAATAAACATCGCCACTGGGGGAGACAAAGACGGTCGGGCGTGGTAGTATTGGCCACCCACCCCCTCGTGTGCCGTGCCGGGCCTTCATAAGTGCTCGCAAACAGCACTTGCCCCAACAGTAAAGTTAAGGCTGTACGGGGGATCTTTGTCTTTGTGTGCAGAGAGATGAGTTTTGACTTGTCACTTGCATTGTAGTGACCGTGGATTCGAGTGTGCCGGATTTGACTTGTCACTTGCATGTAGCGATCATGCGTTCGAGTGCTGCAGAGACTGAGACTGAGAGATCTGTATCGCAGTGTCGCCATCTCGCGGCTACCCCCAGGTATGCGTTGCTCATTGCAATACCCCGCGTGCGTCTCAAGGTGGCAGCAATGATCCGCTGGTGATTTCAACACTGCCAGCAAGGCAGTTCGGGTAAACGGAAAAGTGGTGGCACCTGGAGGTGAAATCATTACTCGACTACGAGGGATCCCAGAAGTGCCGGATTATCTTAGTAGCAAAAGTAGCATATGCAGTGATTCTGCACTTGCTCTATTAACAATAATGCAATTTATAACGCGGGCAAACTTGCGGACATAACGGCCGCAACTCAGAGGCGCGGAGCCAAGCTCAGAGCCACTCCAAAGCGTGATTGTAGAGGTGAGATTTTTAAAAGTGTCTCTTGAAGGAGACGTTCGCGGTGATGCTGCGAATGGTGCAGAGACAGATTGCGTTCCAGACTGTTGGGGCAGCCACCGAGAAGCGGCGCATAGACGTGACCGTCCTGGATCTTGGTATCAAGAGGAGGTCGTGAGTCGCACTGCGCAGGCATCTGCCGTGTGCTGTGCTGCAATTCGTCAGTAATGAAGAGAGGTACGGGGGGCAGGCAGATGTAAAGGCGCGGTGCCAGAGGCAGGCGATCTTGCATGTGACCCTGCTGGCGATGGGTAGCCAGTGGAGGGCACGGAGAGAGAGAGGCGAGCGAGTCGAGACGGGATGAGTGCGGCCAATGACGACGCGCGCCAGGTCGTTTTGAAGTCTTTGAAGTTTTTCGAGGTTGCCAGAGGAGGGCCGGACTAGGGCGGAGTTGCGATAGTCGAGGCGAGACCCAACTCTGCAACATGCCAATGTGTTGGCAGTTTCAGTGGAGACGAGAGAACGTAGATGTCTGAGAGCCTTCAGGTGAAAGTTATATGAACTGATGATATGATTGGTTTGGCAGTCGAAGGATAAAGTTTAATCTAGGATGACACCGAGGTAGCTGAAGTGATCGGTGAACCTGATGCTGTGACCAATGATGTGTCTGTGTGTTGGGAGCGCTGATGAGTTGAGACGTTGCCTTGTACCTAACATGATGGCCGCTGACTTTGACGGATTAAGGGCAAGATTGTGTGCGGAGAACCACTGTTGCAGGGCAGTGGTGCATTCCGAGAGCCTCTAAAAATCCAGACGCATTGGGAGAATTGATGGCAGTTAACAGAATAGTGTCGTCCGCATATGAGAGGTGCTTGACACCGAAGCTTGCGATGAGGCGGCCGATCGGGGAAGTGTAGGCCGTGAACAGCAGGAGACCGACGACGGAGCCCTGGGGGACGCCACGTAATGCTTTTGTTTCAGGCGATGTGAACGAGCCCACCCTGACTGAGTATTGCCGATCAGAAAGGTACGTCAGTATCCACTTAAGTGCTGAGCCACACGTCCCGAAATCGGATTTCAGGAGCGAAGTAAGGAGCGAGTGGTTCACGGTGTCAAAGGCAACGATGGAGCCGGAGTCAATAATCATTAAAATGTCATCGAGCACTCTGGTAAGTGCTGTTTCTGTGGAGTAGTTTTGACGGTAAGCTGACTGACTGAGAGGAGCAGTAGTTTGGTGAAGAGGTGATGTGGAGTTTTAGCTGGGCGAGGGCGAGTCTTTCGAGGAGTTTAGAGAGGTTCGAGAGATGAGTGATGGGACGATAGCTAGACGGGTCATCAGGGTCGAGACTTGGTTTTTTAACAGGGGGGAAACCAGGCCAGATTTGAGGTTGGACGGAAAACACCCCGTCGGGAATGAGGCGTATGCGATATACTTGATCATGATGGCGAGTTCCGGAGCACATTGCTTGAACATGGAATGTGGGAGGACATCGAGTGGAGATGACTTCATGTTAAGTGATTGAATCAAAGAGAAAGCGTCTTTTGAAGACACCGGCTTGAACGTGGTTAGAACGGTGTCTGGGCGAGTGCTTACATTTTCAGAAAAAAATGGAGCAGGGGTACGATGGTGCGATGTGAGGGAAGACGTGCAGGAGTTTGCGATGGTGATCAGCTTGTTGGTGAAGTAAAGTTTCGACAGAGGTGGCACGTTTCAGTGAGGCCAGGGGATCGCTAAGGTGAGGGGCCATGTTGCTACCAGAATGTAGAAGATCCTTGAGGGTTTTCCAAAGGATGCGTGGTTTTCCGGTAGCTGTTTTGATGAGTTCTTCAATGTAGGAAGAACGTGAGGCAAGGATAAGGTCGTTGGTTTTCCTGCAGGCAGCTCTGTAGGCAACTCGATCAGCAGGAAGTCCACTGCCCGACACGATCCTTTCAAGGTGCCTCTAGATTCGCTTAGCAAGGATGGCGTCTCTTGAGAGCCAGCGAGTGTCGTGGGAAGGCTGCCTCGTGGTTCGTGGTTTGAATGGTACCAACTTGCCGAGTGCCGCCCTCAGGTCAGCTTCGAGTTGAAGAGCGCAGACAGTTGGATCGGATGATGGGGATAGCATTGAAGGCAAATTTGCGAGGAGGTGCTCTAGAGTGGAAAACTTGATACCCTTGAAATTATGGGAGTGGCGGGTGGTTTTGATGGTGATTGGCTTGGGAATTTTGAGCGAAAATAGGATGAGGTGGTGGTCGGAGTAACCAGTTTGGAAAACTCCAAGCGGAGAGATGCGACGATCTAGGTCAGGTTCCAGAACCAGGTCGAGCAGGTTATGGCAGGCCAAGGTAGACTCGAGGTGGCTATCAATGGAGGCTGGAGTATTGCCGGGGCAGTTAAGTCTCCAGTAAGCACGAGCCTGTGAGATGGGTTAGGAATGAGATAAATAAAATCGTAAAAGCTCGTTTAAGAAGGTAGTGATGCTGTCATCTGGAGGGCGATGGATGGAAATGAGGGAAAATCACTCGGTGTTAGTAGTGAGGGACACCGACTGGACCTCGAAGGTCGCGGGAGCTATCGGTCGATAGAGCTCTGTAATTCTCAAGTGAGCTTTGTAGACGACCGCTAAGCCACCACCCTGCTGATTAGTTGCGCGAGGTTTGTGAAGAACCTTGGATCCCCGGGGGCGCGACTTCCAAAGAGATGGTTGACGGGGAGTCTGGCCTGCACCAGGTCTCGGTAATAAGCAAAATGTCCATGTGGTGGTCCTGAGATGTTCTCGTGAATGAGGGCTGATTTGTTGGTAATGGAGCGTGAGTTGAGTAGGCCGAGGCGGCTGGGTAAAGGTGAATGTGAAGATCCGAAGAGGCGCGGCGTCGAGGGATCAGAGGAGATGGCTGGTTGAAGGTTGACCTGTGACCAGCGGCCCCTAACGCCTCTGCAACCACGGTGCCGATGCAGTCTCTGACGGAGAGCGTCCTCAGGAGCGCGGATTCCAGGTGCAGGTGATGAAGAGATGGTGCGTGTCGAAGCCCTGTTATATCAGCCCACGCTGTACGGGTGGTGGTGTTGCGGGGGGTGGAGGGGCCACGATTCGGGTGGACTCCGATCAGCGGCTGTGCTGCCCGGAGCAGCAAGTCCAGGTAGTGGTGGTTAAGATCCACGCCGTCAGCACGTGGCTCCCACACACGTGGCCGGTGTGTACACGCCTACGTGAACACTCGCTGAGCACGCACGCGTGCGGACACGACCACGTACGCGGCGCGTACGATGGAGTGGCCGGAAGGACACGAGGTCCAGTGGATTAGGCGACCACGCACTGCACAGCACGCAGGTGATGCAGCAGGGTGGACGGACCTCGCAGAGCTCCCATTCGCTGGTGGTGCTGGGCAGCAGGCAAAGCCACCCTCTCGTGTTGAGCGGTGGACAGGCTGCGTCACGTTCCCACTCGCTGGTGGTGCTGAGGCACGCCAAGCTCCCACTCTCTGATGGTGGCGGATTGAGGTGCCTTGTGAGGACGTCGCTGGCAGGAAACGGACCCGGGGTGGCTGCTAAGGCGCACTGCATAAACAGTGCAGCCAGCGTCATCCAGCCTCGTGCTTGGGAGCAGCCAGCCTCGTTCACTGTAGTACTATACCGCCTTCAACTTTTATGAACGACCGGGTGTTTAAGGTTAGCGATTTGTCGTATTATCTGGCTGTATAGAAAATGAAAAAATACAATGACTTTACTATGCAAGTAAAAAATGTGTCTATATTGTGTTTTAATATTTATGTGTTTTTTTTTTTACTTAGGGCCCCTTTAAAACATATACTACAGACCCCGCATTAGCTTAATCCGGTACTGGTATAGTAGTGTATGTTTTTTTAGCTTCTTTCGCACCGTGTATAGCCAACCGTGCTAATCGGAGGTGTGACGTGGGGGAACAGGGTTGTGTTCACACGGTGACGCACGCTCACAATAACAATCGTCGCATTTGAAGGTCTTTTTTTGCAGCATTGGGATGATGTTGGCCAATACCAGTTACATTGTATGGGTCGTTTTTTATTTGTGTTGTTTTGTTTCGTCCATGGGAGGAAAACGGAGAAGCCAGAGCAGAACATTGGGGTCGCGAGAACATACACAACGTCACACAGAGAGGCGCCCAGGTAGGGAGTCGAACCCAGGAACACGAGGTTTGTTACCGCACCAGCCTCAATGTACGAGCAGCCTCGCGGTCAGATCTTGCTCCCTTTGAGTGATATCGCACTGTTCGTGTTTTTCTTTTCATTGATTAATCATACCACAGCTGCTCAGTGATTAAATTACCGAAGTGCCCCATCAGGTGACGTTAAAGTCACCGTTTCAGCAGCTGAATCATAAACCAAGCGGCAAGCGTCGAAAAATGTTGACACGTGACGGACGCGTCGTTCGCATCGACGGCTTACTGAGATATGGACCTCCATGAGCGTAGGGGGAGGGCTATAATATAAAAGTTAATGATGCATAGTAGGCGTAGTTCGTGTGATCTTTATCGCCAGACAAAGGCGTCTCGAGATTTCTGGGGGTTTCTCTTCAAACAAACGCGATCTGCAGATGTCTTTCAGAACTTAATGACAATTCCCGTTGGTTTTATTTTATTTTCCAAAGAGCAAAAATTCAAGCATTTTCTGGTGGAACATTTGAGTGAAATCAGTACGAATGGTTGTTGTTAATGCAGTGCAATGTTAACTACATCTTGGTGTTCACGGTGGTGGTGGTGGTAATAACGGCAGTGAGACAGATATCTATGCTTGTAAGATATGGTAACAGGTAAATGGTTGAAGGATGAGGGTGGCAATACTGATGATGATGAAGTTTGTCATAACGGATGATAAGTGGATAAATAATTGTGCAAAGATTATCATTGTTTTGGTTATTTGTTCAATATACGCATGTATTTATTGTCCTCCCTTGTGACTCAACGTATGCTCCGTATTCTTGCCGTGCGATGAACCACAACTGAACACATTTGGCTTTCGCTTTAACCACGACTGATTATGTTGATTCAGGGACCGGGCGCTTCTGCGCATCCATCATGCTAATACTATTAACACAACCGTGAGCCACCACGCAACGCTTACACAAACGAGGACAAAGATCCCTCGTATAGCCTCCATAGACTGCTGGGGCAAGTGCCGTTAGCGAGCACCTATGGAGGCCAGCACGGCACGCGAGGGCGCAGTTGCTGGCTCCCTTCCCTCGCCTCGTGTGCCTTTCCGCCCTTCATAAATGCTACTGGCTCGGGCTGTTTGTTGTTGGGGTATGGTTAGCACTGGCACATGTTTGATTGTCTCGGGAACATTGACGGCGCTACCTCGTTGCAAATCCATCCATTTACCCGGCGGACGAGAGGAGGTCGAATGGAATTGAGGGCATGATGGTGAGAGGAGTGGCACCGTTGGTATTTGTACGGTTTGTTGGACTTCTTTTGGCACCGTACGTGGCCAACCGTGTTAATCGGAGGTGCGAGGTGAAGGACAACAAACGAAACACAACAACAAGAAGCAAAGTTCATATTGAGCCTCACTTTGAATGACCCCCAACCCACCCCGGACATCTGTGAAAAAGAGCTTCATAGCTCATAGGATTCCTCCAGTATAAAATACATCTTCTGATCCTGTATTAAAACCGTATACGATGAACAACGTTGCGCTTTTAAGGCCGCAAACTCCTCCGACTGCCCTCCCCCCCCCCCCCCCCCCCGCTTACACAACGGAGCGTTCCGCACGCCCTGAATAAACCACCACTTTACGATTCATTTTGTACACGCGCAGCCGTATTGTAAATCCACCAAATGGACGAGCGTTTGCATAAAACCGCGTGGGTCCCAGGCGTTATTTAGCCGCGATTCCCCAAACGCCGGTTCGTGTGGGTTTGGCAAAGGCAGGAGGGCACAATTAGGGGATAAATGAGAGTGCGATGCTAAGCAATGTCTTCTGCTGCACTGTCCACTGCTGCTTCACGGAGGCATTGGTCCCGCATGCAGCCTCCGTCAAGCGGGCATGCACGTGGCGCTCGATCTGAGCAGTGATGCCAGTGCATGTAATGTGATTATGCATGGTTGTTGAACTTCCTTCGCACCGTACGCAGGCAACCGTGCTAATCGGGGAAAGACGACAAACGAATCGTAGAAAAGGCAGCTAAGTGGAAATTCGTTTTCAATTTGGAGTGGTAGAAAACCACATCCAAACGAGCAGAGATCTTCCATGAATATTTTTTTTTCCGACCTCCAGGGATAGAGCAGCATTAACGATCACGTCCGTTCGTCACCACTTTGCAGCAACTAAATCCCATCTCCTAATTCCTAACGCACACTGCAATTGATGCATTGTTTGCTGGTGTAAAATTGAGAAGTCTTACGAATGAAGGAACCCGCTTACTTCAGGAGCCTCCCAAGCACATTGACTAAAAACTAAAAAACGACGATCAAATTAACTTAATGATCCGTTAAACAAAAGTACGTGTTTTTTTTGTTGCTGTTTGATCATTCACGAAATGTACCCTCAATGATAAAATAGCAGGTTTCACTTATTTATTTATTTCATATTTCTTTGCGCGTGCTGCTGCTGCTGCTAGTTTATGGCGTAATTCACGAGTCAAGGGGGAGCGTTGAACGTGGCTCACTGGCGCTGGCTCGGGAGAGTTGATTCCTTCTATCAACGTCTGCTGAAGTTGGCGAGCCGTGCGCATGACCAGGTGCGAATTGGCATGGGCAACACCGCGTGCTGTGAAGGGTGTGCACTCAATCTAAACTCACACAACAAAAATATTTTTTTTATTTTACCGGGTAAGGGGCCGTCCATAAATGACGTCACGCACCTAGCGGGGGGGGGGGGGTGGGGGGAGGGTCAGACATTTGTGACGATGTGTGACGAGGGTGGGGGGGGGGTTTGATAAATGTGACGTCACATCAAAATGCGCAACTTTAAATATATATAGACAACACGTTCTACTTAATTAAATAGATTTTGTAATAAATGTTTTCTCCTACAACATCAGAGTGCAGCGCCACATTAAATACGCACTACAATGACAATAGTTTAAAGCGATTTGAAGCATGTTTTTTTTGGGGGGGGGGCAGAGCTTTGTGACGTCATATTTGAGGGGGAGTCTGACTTTTTGTGACGTCGTGTGACGAGGGGGGGGGGGGGTCAAAAATCGTCCAAAATCGAGTGACGTCATTTATGGACGGCCCCTAAGGCCCCACCGAGCCGGATATCTCGCTTTTCTTTTTCCCAGAAGCGACCTGGCTATCACGAATGATAGCTCAACGAGGTGCCTTTGTCGTGTGGACATTTATAACAGACAGATAACTGTAAACGCGTGTTGTTGATTCTAAATGTTGAGGGAGAAACCGGGGGTGAACCCGGAGAAAAATCCACGCGAGCACGGGGAGAACACGCAAGCCTCAAATATACAGCAGCAGGCGTCGGTGTCGGGATCGAACCCACGACCTCCTGTACACCAGGCGAGGTAGTTAACATCTCCTAGCCACCGTGATGTTGATGATGAGAGAGAGACACGCAAACTCCAAATATACAGCAGCAGGCATCAGGGTCGGGATCAATCCCACGACCTCCTGTATACCAGGCGAGGTAGTTAACATCTCCTAGCCACCGTGGCGATGATGAGAGAGACACACGCAAGCCCCAAATATACAGCAGCAGGCGTCAGTGTCGGGATCGAACCCACGACCTCCTGTATATCAGGCGAGGTAATTAACATCTCCTCGTCTGCAGACAGACGGATGCAAGCGATGTTTGCAACATCCTGGCCATTGCGTTTTCATCTTCAGCACGAATTTGCTGTCCAGATGCTTTACGTCGGCGCCACCCCCCTCCGCGGTACGGTGAAATGATGGAAATCGAAATTCCGAGAAATCTTGGAAGCGCGGTGGTTCGGAGAAACAATCAGCTTGATGTCTGACAAGTGCAGAGCCATGAAAGTTCCCATGGCACCCGTTGTTGGTGTAGGCAAATGCGGTCGGTAATAATTTTCAGGTCGTTTGCATTCCCCGTTAAAAGTGTTTGCGGTAAAAATTTTTTTTTTATCAGGATTCATTTGTCTTGATTGAGTTTTATGTTAAAATCACCGTGGCGGGTGATGTTAACTCTCCCGCCTGGTATACAGGAGGTCGTGGGTTCGATCCTGACCCTGACGCCTGCTGCTGTATATTTGGAATTTGCGTGTCTCTCTCTCCCCGTGGTCCCGTAGATTTTTCTCCAACACGCGTTTTAATTATATTACTTTGGCTGCTATGAATTCCCACGCGACGACCGAACTTGGTTGAGCTATCATGTGTGCCCAGGTCGCTTCTGAAAAAGAACTACGTACAGCTCAGTGGGCCTTACCTAGTAAAATATATATTTTTTAAAAACGTCATTTAATCATTTTTTTTTTACTGAGCACATGTCCACAACGGCACATGGCCCGCAACGAAGGGCACTCTGGGAGTTGTAATGGACAAGGGTGAACGCGGACCTTCCGCTGAGCAGCACAGGCCATCGCTTGCATTGGGGGAACGGAATGATGTTTGGAGGGAGCGCGTGCCGAGGAAGATCGGCGTGCAGCGCTGCGTTTTGACGGGAATCGTAAGCAAGTGCGATTCCCACGTGGTGTCACTGGAGCGAATCGTCGAGTGCTCAGTCCGTCAACCGACGTGGCAGCTTCGCTTTTAATTCGACAAAGTAGAGCGAAGTATGAAATGGGGTGTTTTCACCTCCGCGTGTGACAACTGCATTCTCGATTCCATCTCAGGCCGGATTTGTTGCTGCGCAACTTAAAACCGAAAAAGCGGCACGCGTTGGGGAGGGCCACCGCGTGTGTAATGGGGAGGCGAGACACACAGTCACACGAGGGGCCAATTCTGCAGGGACCCACATGAGCAAATCGTCTTGGACGAGCGCGATAGCAGCGCTCCTCTAGTCCAGTAGCAACGTCGATGCAGGAAGAGCTTGCGGCCTTGTAGACGAGGTGGGGGCGAGAAGCGATCTCCCTCGCTGGATATGCGGTAGGCAGCGGGTTCGATCCCGACCCTGATGCCCGTATATTTGGAGTTTGCGGTGTTTCTCTGTGGGGTCGCGTGGATCTTTCTCCGGGGTCCTCCGGATCATCCCCCACCCCCTTCCTCCTCCACGTTGAGAAACTTCGTCGAGCTATCGTTTGTGATAGCCAGCTCGCTACTGAGAAAGAGTTGTATAGCTCAGTGGGCCTCACCTGGTCAAGTAAACACAAATACATGTGATGTAGTCATATTTGCGAAACTCCCTAACCCGCTCGACTGTGAGGTGGTCACGAGTTGGTAGTAAATCCAGCGGCTTCGTGACCCCTCCACAGAGGAGGTCGTCCCCTTCGTGACCCCTCCACAGACGAGGTTGTCCCCTTCGTGACCTCTTCATAGAGGAGGTTGTCCCCTTCGTGACCCCTCCACAGAGGAGGTTGTCCCCTTCGTGACCCCTTCACAGAAGAGGTTGCCCCCTTCGTGACCCCTCCACAGAGGAGGTTGTCCCCTTCATGACCCCTCCACAGAGGAGGTTGTCCCCTTCGTGACCCCTCCACAGAGGAGGTTGTCCCCTTTGTGACCCCTCCACAGAGGAGGTTGTCCCCTGTGTGACCCCTTCACAGAGGAGGTTGTACCCTGTGTGACCCCTCCACAGAAGAGGTTGTCCCCTGTGTGACCCCTTCACAGAGGAGGTTGTCCCCTTCGTGACCCCTCCACAGAGGAGGTTGCCCCCTTTGTGACCCTCCCCATCCTTCACATTTACGTTTTGCCGATTCGCCTTCGGCTAGAGACTCGGCGAAGTAGTTCCTGAGCAAACTGTTGCAGATTCCTCACACGTAAACAACATCTTTCCTGCAAGAAGCTGCACTTAAAGCCAATGCATCACATTGAATACGGAGATATAAATAAAGAAATAGATGTTTTGCTATAATATATACTATTTAGAGATGTTGTAGCTAGTTACAAAAAAATGCAACATATTTGTCACTAACACTGTGGCTTTCAAATAAAGAAAAATACATTAAAGGTAATGTTTGGGGCAATTTCCTCTGTAGCACACAGAGAGGCGAGAGAGACAGAGTGGTCAATAAGGGTTGGAGGCTGCACATTACACCATGGGGCTTGATGATAATGAAATTATAAATATTTCCTGATGAACGGTTTTAATTTGGCATGTAAATAGTTACCTTGGTGTGGATATTGAGCGACATGTGGTTATCCCACTGCAGCTAGCCGGTTCGCCGTGCGCCCTACACGGAAGTTGAAACGACGATATTAAATCCCGACCCTCCGCTGTCCACGGAGCAGTATAAATGTGAGGGTACTCCGTACAACTCATGGGTGCCACGTGAGATGTTAACTACCTCGCTTGGTCGTTGTTTCGATCGAGACTCCGACGCCTGCTGTATATTCGGAGTTTGCGGTGTCTCTCTTTCCCCCGTGGTCGCGTGGATTTTCCTCCGGGCCCTGCGGGTTTCCTCTGCAAATGTAGAAACACGCAGTGCGGAGCATTTTGCTGCTATAAATGTCCACGCGATAAGCCACTTCCTTGCGCTATCATTTGTGATAGCCAGGTTGCTTCTGAAGAGAAGGGCTATATAGCTCAGTGGGGCATTATCTGATAAAATAAAATAAATATTTTTAGTTTATTGCAAGTGAAACAGTTGACCAAATGGCCAGAAAGAGGGGGGGGGGGGGAGCTTTTTTATTTTATCAAACTCCCTTGCAACGGCAGAGGAGTGAAGAGAAATAAATTGCAGCGCTGCACCTTGACTTCACGGGAAAACATTATATTCTCATTTTTCCTCTCAGAACAATGCCTCGTGTGGTCAACAGGTCACACCTTTGTCATGCATATACTATTTAATAGGCCGTACATGTATATATTATGTATGCATGTCAACGCGGAAGTTAGGAATCAATTACGAGCCAAATGCAAGGTGTATTATTTACTCGGAGACTGGATAATAGTCTAAACTCGCATAAACCAGCATGCAAATAAAATCATTGACAAGAAAGTTAACGCAAAACATCATGGCGTGTGCCATTTGGAGATTCGGGCTGCCAGTAATTTAACCACAATGATAATAAGTTACATTTATGTGTAAGTTGCTTTCCACTAATGTCTCAAGTCGTCTGTGTAAAAAAAAAAAAACCCGGTCCAGACTTTTGCTTGCATCAAACCAAACGACGCTGATATTACGCGCACACAGAAGACTGTGCGGCTGATGGGACATGTAAAATATATATGCTGATGTTCATCTATGTGAAGGGACAGATTTGTTGTCTCTGTTCACGTAACAAACCTTACTAATTGGCTGTGTCGGGTGGCGGCGGGTTTAACGACACATTTATATTTATGCGATCTAATCCAACAAAAAAAACCCCCTCTATTACAGAGACAAACTGCGTGCCTATATAGGTCACCATACGTCGATGGTGATTAACTGTGCGCAGACAACAACAGGTGTTGCGCTTTCTTGCGCTCCAAAACGGCAGGATATGCACGCATGGCGTGCATGCATCATGTTCATGCATCATGTATGTCCATTACCTTATGAATAACCCAACCGGTAATGAGATACCCATTGTAATTTACATGCATATGTAAAGACGACTTGACACACTTCTCTTGAGTGAAGACACGTTCACTTGACATCAGGCGGAGACCCCCACTGCAACAGCCCCGAGTCTCGCGCGCATCTCCCCCTTTTATACCGACACGAGGCCACGCCCCCCTTCTCGATCATTCTCGCAGACTCTGGACGCTCGCTCCACCGGCAGACTCCACCGTCCTCTTCCATCGCCTGACCACGCTCCGTTCTCGATCATTCCCGTAGCCACCGGTCCCTTCGCACTCACAACTGCCTTCCCTGTCATTACCTCCCGTAGGCACCAGTCCCTTCGCACACACAACTGACTCCCCTGTCATTGCCTCCCGTAGCCACCAGTCCCTTCACACTCACAGCTGACTCCCCTGTCATTACCTCCCGTGGTCACCAATCCCTTCGCACTTACAACTTGACTTCCCTGTCATTACCTCCCGTAGCCACCAGTCCCTTCGTACTCACAGCTGATACCCCTGTCATTACCTCGTGTGGCTACTCGTGCATTCGCACTGTAGGCTGACTCACCTGTCATTACCTCCCGTGGCCACTAGTCCACTCACACCAAAGGTAGACTATTGTCATTACTCATACATTAAACACCCCCCCCCCCTGCCTCTAGCCATCGCAACTGATTGGCTGACAAGTGACGACATCACATTTATCTGTCTATTTCAGACCGAAATAGGATTTATCCATGACTCTGGCTGTCACCTGATGATGCCAGTTGTAATTACTGGCGAAACGTCGTACTCGAATTGTAAATGTTGTGGAATTACTCTCCAACACTCCGGTGTGCTGCACAAGTAATGAATTACCACGTTTTGTTTAAGTGACAAACCTTACTTAATGGCTGTGTCGGGTGGTGGCGGGTTTAACGACACATTTATATTTACGCGATCTAACACAAAAACATCTATTATGGAGGTGTATTGTCTGCTTATTTATTTCATACCCAGTTATCACTATTTTTTTTTAAAACCAACGCTTCAAATTCAAAACAACGTCATGTCTCTATCCACACACACACACGTTAAGAAAATCACCAATACACATGGATTATATCAATCATCTCAACGTGAGTTTATCTTCAGAGATATTTAATTACTACTACTACTATCATGATCAGAATATTTATTTAGACTGGAGGAATCCGATGACCTATGAAGCTCTTTTTCACAGATGTCCAGTTAGTGAAAGCCGATGGGTCACTGTGAAGGCAAAATTGTATTTTGGTTTGTGCCAAAACGTGTTGGGCAACCCTTGGGGCGTAGATATGTAATAGGTCATGCTAGTAATAGCAACCCGGATTATGGGTTCCTAGTTGAGGTATATGGGTTCCTAGTCCAGGTTTATGGGTTCCTAGTTCAGGTTTATGGGTTCATAGTTCAGGTTTATGGGTTCGTAGACCTGGTATGTGGGTTCCTAGTCCAGGTTTTTGAGTTCCTAGTCCAGGTTTGTCATTTTCTAGTCTAGGTTTGTGGGTTCGTAGTTCAGGTTTGTGGGCTCGTAGTCCAGGTATATGGTTTCGTAGTCAAGGTTTGTGGGTTCCTAGTCCAGGTTTGTGGGTTTGTAGTCCAGATTAATGGGTTCGTCATCCAGGTTTATGGGTTCGTAGTCCGGGTTTGTTGGTTCCTAGTCCAGTTTAATGGGCTTGTCGTCCAGGTTTGTGGGTTCGTAATCCAGGTTAATGGGTTCTTAGGCCAGGTGTGTGGGTTCGTAGTCCAGGTTCATGGGTTCGTTGTCCAGGTTTGTGGGTTCGTAGTCCAGGTTTGTGAGTTCATAGTCCAGGTTTATGGGTTCCTAGTCCAGGTTTATGGGTTCGTTGTCCAGGTTTATGGGTTCCTAGTCAGGTTTGTGGGTTTCTAGTCCAGGTGTGTGGGTTCGTATTCTAGGTTTGTGAGTTCCTAGCCCAGGATTGTGGGTTCGGCGTCCAGATTTGTGGGTTCCTCGTTCAGGTTTGTGAGTTTGTAGTCCAGGTTTGTGGGTTTCTGTTTCTGTTCGAGATTATGGGTTCTTAGTCCAGGTTTATGGGTTCGTAGTCCAGGTTTGTGGGTTACCATGGTGACTGGGTAACCGAGGTAATGTAATTCCTTACACTAGAGCCCATGCCAACTACGCTACACTACCGACACAGGTGTTTTACCAAAAGATCTGCTTTTCGTATATCTCTATCCTGGGATGAGCCCAAGATATGCCTCACATTCCAACGAAACCCGATCAGCAATTTGTCTTTGGAAGACATCTCTCAGCTTTTGAATTTTTTCATGGGATTATATGAAATGCGCAAGTGGGGAAACGTAAAGTGTTTCCCTTCAGGATGCCAGGGCTTCATCAGTGCTCATATACATTGAGGCCTTGGCAGCACCCGCAGTCATTACTGTTGGGAGAGAGTTGCTTAATGACCTTTCTCGGAGCCATCCGCTCGGAGCTTAGAGGCGCAGCCCTGCAATTTCCTGCCCGCATTACTGACAGCAGAAATGACCCTACACTAGAGGGGGGGGGGGGGGGGGGGCTCTAGACTGCCACTCTTAAGAGCGGTAATTCTTTGGCCTACTCTTCTACGCTTGGCCAAATGTCCCCGAAAACAGGTGAGAGTACCTACATTTTGCTCCACCACTTGTCACCTGCTCATCGACGAACTGATGTGCACCCATTTATCCTGCGGTGTGGATATGGGGTCGGAGGATTCACGAATAAATCTGCCACGTTGTTGCAACTGCCGTGGCGGCAAATTAAAACGGGCAACATCTGGAGTCCAAGTCGGGTGTGAGAAGCATTCCACTGCAGTAGAATGAATGCTTTGTGGCACACATGTGCGTCATGATCAGCTCTACACGGGGTATTATTATTATTATTGCTACGCTTGTTTATCCAGAGTCTCATCATGAATTTTCAGGAAGGTCGTTCGAAGTTTTCAGAGAAGGGGCGATGATAGTGCGACGTGGAATCGCAGTGGAGTGCGGAACAGTGGGAGAACATGCAAAACTCAGACTCACTCTGCAGAACATGGGGAGAACATACAACACTCCACAAAGAAAGGTTCCAGATCCGGAATTCAAACTCAGGTCCTTCTTGCTGCGAGGTCACACGTGTTACCACTGCACTACCCTGTGACATGCACTCGCAGTGTTTGCTGGATGTCGCAAAGTGAGTGGCAAAATAATAATTGCGTCGTAAACAGTGAGCTAATAGGACTATTAGCTTGGCATTTTCAACAAATTGCGGTTTTGATTAAATGACATTCGGTGGATTACAGTTTGACGTCTTTTGGAAAATAGGAAAATCAATGTGCGGAGTTTTGACGATGCCAATCATGCGCAAAGTGTGTTTTAGAAGTGCAAGGCTGTGTTAAGTAAATTACTTCGTACGGTCCCAAGGAAATTGAGAAGTTTTCTCTTAGTTTTGAATCTTGTGATTTAGGTATCGAATATTTTTAGTTGGTTTTATCCCTGTATATTACTTTCGAGTGTATATATGTGTATGTAGGGTGTGGTAACCGGCCTACGAGGGGTAAAATACGTTTTTGTCCTGGTGCTACCAGAAGTGACGCCCCCGTGATCAGGTTGACTGCAGACTGTCGGCCCTCCCCTCGAGGCACCCTTCTGCGACTGCCGCTGGTGTCTCTCCAAATCATCGGAGGTTTATTGAGTGAACGCTCTCACACGTGACTGCCCATTCAAGCTCGAGCGACAGACATGCAAGACAAGTGAGTAAATGAACATGTTTGTCAATGTGCGAAAATTTAAGAAGAGCTTTTTTTAGCCTTTGTGGCAATAAAACAGGAGGTGCACTGTTTGGTTCTTTCGGTAAAGTCACGTAAGGTACAAAAATAATAGATCGCGACATTTCGTTCGCAACACAAGAGTATGGATTCCTGCAGTCACGAAAGCTTCAAATCGAGATTACAACAGGAGGTGTTAAGATGTCCAAACACGCAATAGAAACCCTTTGCGAGGAATCAAGTTTACTGCATTTACCACACACAGTGCTTTTGGCGAAAATGCAAACAAACATGCTCTGATAATATCCGCATTGTCTTTGAAACTGATGGGCCTACACCAGAGGCAACGTTCTTTATGGACTAGTCTCACCAGGGTCAAACAAGACTATGCACTATCATAGCATGCATAGCCGGGTGTGAGCAGCTAAAATACTGGTCTATTGAGTGTTTGAACATCGTAACACCTGTTTTATTGCAGAAAGGGTAAAACCTTTTCTTATTTATTCATACTTTGATACTGGCAAAAAAAGTGGCCCATGTTTGTCAATGTTACATTGTGTGAGTGAGTGGACGGCAGCCCCAAGTAACCACGAAGACACGTGACAGCCTCCTCCGCCTCCAGCAAGTGCAGGGCGGTCATGTATTCACCGTATGTTGAACTTCTTTTGCACCGTACATAGCTAACCGTGCTAATCGGAGGTTGCGGGGGAATTTTACAAAACGGAATACGTGGTGAACATATATATTCCATTTAATTTTATGTGAGCTTTGGCAAAAACAATATATATTCTTGGTTCTTTCGGTGTGGTTTTCACACCTGATGATGATTGCTTGTGTTGCAGTCGAAACGTCGTGAGAATTGTATTTTTTATATTTTTATTATTTTATTGTTTCCCTTCTACGTGACTTTACCGAAAGAACAAAGAATATGAATCCCTGCAGTCACGAAAGCTTTAAATGAAAAAAAAAATAACAATATAATTCATGGCATCTTTTGTACACAGTAAAAAAGTTTGGGTTTTTTTTAACGACATCTGAACCCTTTTTACTAACCCTCATTGACCACCGCGGTGAAGTATGGTCAAACAACCCGCTATGGCCGACACGGCGCGTGTGACGGCCTCCATCCGGCGGTGTTTCCAGAATGGGCTGAACATTACACGTTAAACAATGTCATTTTAAGACACTACCACTTAATGTAATAGCATTACAGAAAGGGGCTTGGAATGTAATAATGTGGTAAGATGTCCTGTCTCTTAAAATGTTTTATGGGCACTATAACAGTGGGGATTTTTTTCTACATATTTTTTAACACGAAGCCAGTAAAACCTCTCGACGCCACACTCGATGAAAATAGAATATGGTGTGAGGCCAGAAACGCTACTTTAAATGAATAGATTCATATAAAAAATAAACAAAAAACCCCCACTACAGTTGGACCAGAGCCTGCACGCTTATTCAGCTGTGCTCAGTAAGCCGTAAAAAAAACATTTGTAGTCGGGATCCATTGCATCCAGCTGTCACGTGGTCTGCCTGTGATCATGTTATGCTCTCTTCTTTCAACATTATTCTTTCACAGAAATGCATTAAAGATTTGCGAGATTATTTTTGTCATTATTATTATTCACGAAGGTTCTACTAAGTGTGTGCAGTAGGGGGCGACATTGGTCTTGCCTGTAATCCTAATTGAGTAATTTTCGGGTAAGTTTTGAGCATTGGGATGTTCGGCCAATCCCCAGTTGCATTGCATACTAAAATAACACCAAATAAATATTTAATACTCCCAAATACAACTGTCAGCAGTGGCAGAACACGCGTGCCAACAAGGACACGCAATAGAGTTTTATATTGTTGAAGTTTTGTGAAAAACTAATGAATGCTGGCCAAGACTAATTAGATAATCTATCGAAATTTAGATATTGTCTTTTCCGAGACCAAGGTACTTTGCAATCCTTCGGGCTACCATCAAAGATTTGTCCATGAAGCCATCCAGATTTATAAACACAGACATAACTTCAACCGAGAAGATGGATACAAATAAGCAATCATTGGAAGGACGTGATGAACCAGGTAAAGTTTTTACTGCTTTGGTGTTCCCTTCCTACCTGCCAATATTAGCCGACTCTCAAATTTCCGGGCCCTAGCCGATCTCGACCCTCGCCGAGCTCACATTTACAAGCAAATTTTTCTTTCCTACTGCCACTCTCCTGCTCGCTCCTACATTAACAATAGCTGCCCCGCCCATCTCTAAACCTTTATAAACAGCCTGCCTCAGCAGATTCCCCCTCTTTTTTTCACCTGAAGACGGTTGCTTGTGTTGCAATCGAAACGTCGTGCTCTGTTATTTTTTTATACCCACGTGACCTTTACCGAAAGAACCAAAGAGTATGGATTCCTGCAGTCACGAAAGCTTCAAATCAAGACTAATTTTAACCGTTCGGATAGCGACAGACTTAGTGCTGCTTGGAAGAGAATCATCAAATAATGCATAGTTTAAATGCATGCCTATACAGGTCACCATTTAAATTGCACGCAATCGACAGGAGGTAGAGGAACAATGGGCTTGCATAATGCGCATGCATAACGTAGGTTAATTACCATATAAATGACCCAACCGGCAATGAATAACCATTGCCATGAATATGCATTTACCCACCCCCCCCCTCCACATCTACCCCTATATTTAAGGAATGAAACAGGAGGATTTCTAGTTAGTTGTGAATACGGGCGAAACGTCGTACTCAGATTATAAATGTTGTGGCTTGGCTCTCCAACACCGCGGTGTGCTGTAGTAGTAACGGATTGGCACGTTCTGTTTACGTGACAAGCCATTCTAGTTGGCTGTGTCGGGTGGTGGCGGGCTTAACGACACATTTATGATTTTTCGCGATCTAACCCAAAACAACCTGCATTATGGATGGGTTCTTTTTGTTGTTTTAGCTACAGGAGGAAACCATACATCTCGGAGAAATCCCATGGAGAACGTACCAACTCTACACAGAAAGGCACCTTACCCGAGTTGGGAATCAAACCCAGGGCATTCTTACTTTGGAGTCACGAGTGTTACCACAGCACCACCCTGTCGCAACATCGTTAACTTAAATTATGATACAGGGTGCTTCAAAAATAAATGTGAATACTTCTGAGAATTCGCAACAGCAGGTGACATGTGCTGATGGAGACGACCTGGAGAAGATTCCAGGCTACGTGTTGACAACGATCGTGAACAAGTGTGGAGACTCTTTGACTTTTTGAAGCTATTAACATTCCATATGTTATCAGTGTTTATCCGTTCTTTATCCATTAAAAACGATAGTCCCATTCAACTGTTAGCATTTTTTTAAGCACCCTGTGTATATAAATGATATACGTTCGTTGAATTTAAATGTTCGATATACAGTTGTAAACAAATGTGATTGATTTATTGAGATTTCTCATTATTATTTGTATTATTCTCATGAAAGTGCAAGGTCATCACCAGACGACTTGGTAGAGCGGTGTTCTTCAGTGCAAGGCCACTGGCGGGCCACTGGTGGGCCCCCTGGTGGCCTTTAGTGCCGGGCTCCTGACGTGAGCCCCCCCCCCCCCCCCCCCACAATCGATCATACACAAATTGTGAAACCACACCACCCCCCCCCCCCCATAATCACCGTGCTGCTGTCAACCCCCCCCCCCCCAATGGTTTCATACGTGTGGCAGCATCTTCACACACTGATGATGTCTTAATGGCTCGAGTGCACCCCCCCCCCCCCCCATCTCTGAAAATCAGTACAGAACACTGCGGCAGGACTGATGCAATCGGTCAACCCGTACCCTTGGACGCCTCGACTAGTACGCACCTGCTCAGCAAGCTCAATTGTTTTGCCACGTTTATCTCGCGAATAAATTACCGAATCGATTCTTCCAGCACCATTAGAAGACGCCCTCGGCTTTCCGCATCCAGTGACCCTCAGCCTTGCACCACCCAGCCGCCTCCAACTCGCCCCGCCTCGAATTCAGGGCGCTGGCAAGTGGCTCGGATTTCAGCCGTACAGCAGCGGCATCTGAAGTCGTCTCGAGATGACACCGCCAGCGGAGCCGCAACACACGTTCCCCTGCATTATTGATGCCGGGGGAATCAAATTGTTGAATTGAAGCACGGAACGATTCCCAAAATGAAAATCGTGCCAAATTGTTTCAATCGCGAGCTGAATTTTTTCCTTCTCCCTCTTCTTCAAAGGTGGCTTTTGCATTGGGTGCAATCATCCGGCGCCGATGGTGAGAACGTGACTCCAGCAGGGGGTGGCGGTGGGTGCTGGCTGCTATTCATTGGGGTTCGTGCGGCACGTGATCGGGCTAGAGCAGGGAGGCCGGCAAATGAAAGCGAAAGCAAAAACAAAAGAGGCCTTTTTTTGGGTTCTAATTCTGTAAAAAAAACAAATAAACCAACTCAACATTTCAAGAGCCGCAGTGCAATGTGGTGAATACAAGAACGGCCGGGGCCTTAAAAAATCACGGCCATGAGGCGAGTCCCTTAAAGAGCCACCGCATGCGGCTCTGGAGCCGAAGGTCGCCGACCCCTGCCCATGGTGAACTGGACTGCCATGGTGAACTGGACTGCCATGGTGAACTGGACTGCCATGGTAAACTGGACTGCCATGGTAAACTGGACTGCCATGGTGAACTGGACTGCCATGGTAAACTGGACTGTCATGGTAAGCTGGACTGCCATGGTAAACTGGACTGCCATGGTGAACTTGACTGCCATGGTAAACTGGACTGCCATGGTAAACTGGACTACCATGGTGAACTGGACTCCCATGGTGAAAGTAACTTCCATGGTGAAATGGACTTCTATGGTAAACTGGACTCCCATTGTGAAATGGACCTCGATGGTAAACTGGACTCCGATGGTGAACTGGACTTCCATGGTAAACTGGACTCCGATGGTGAACTGGACTTCCATGGTAAACTGGACTCCCATGGTGAACTGGACTTCCATGGTAAACTGGACTCCCATGGTAAACTGGACTTCCATGGTAAACTAGACATCCATGGTAAACTAGACTTCCATGGTAAACTGGACTTCAATAGTAAACTGGACTCCCATGGTGAACTGGACTTCCATGGTAAACTGGACTCCCATGGTGAACTGGACTTCCATGGTAAACTGGACTCCCATGGTAAACTTGACTTCCATGGTAAACTAGACTTCCATGGTAAACTAGACTTTCATGGTAAACTGGACTTCCATGGTAAACTGAACTTCCATGGTGAACTGGACTTCCATGATAAACTGGACTCCCATGGTAAACTGGACTCCGATGGCAAACTGGACTTCCATGTTGAACTAGACTTCCATGGTAGACTGGACTTCCATGGTGAACTGGACTTCCATGGTAAACTGGACTCCCATGGTAAACTGGACTTCCATGGTGAACTAGACTTCCATGGTAAACTAGACTTCCATGGTAAACTGGACTTCCATGGTAAGCTGGACTCCCATGGAAAACTGGACTCCCATGGTAAACTGGACTCCGATGGCAAACTGGACTTCCATGGTAAACTGGACTCCCATGGTGAACTGGACTTCCATGGTAAACTGGACTCCCATGGAAAACTGGACTTCCATGGTAAACTAGACTTCAATGGTAAACTAGACTTCCATGGTAAACTGGACTTCCATGGTAAACTGGACTTCCATGGTAAACTGGACTGCCATGGTGAACTGGACTCCCATGGTGAACTGAACTCCCATGGTAAACTGGACTCCCGTTGTGAAATGGACCTCGATGGTAAACTGGACTGCCATGGTGAACTGGACTTCCACGGTGAACTGGACTTCCATGGTAAACTGGACTTCCATGGTAAACTGGACTTCCATGGTGAACTGGACTCCCATGGTAAACTGGACTGCCATGGTGAACTGGGCTTCCATGTTGAACTGGACTCCCATGGTGAACTGGACTCCCATGGTAATCTGGACTCCCATGGTAAACTGGACTTCCATGGTAAACTGGACTCCCATGGTGAAATTAACTTCCATGGTGAAATAGACTTCTATGGTAAACTGGACTCCCATTGTGAAATGGACCTCGATGGTAAACTGGATTCCGATGGTAAACTGGACTTCCATGGTAAACTGGACTTCCATGGTAAACTGGACTCCCATGGTGAACTGGACTTCCATGGTAAACTGGACTGCCATGGTGAACTTTACTTCCATGGTGAACTGGACTTCCATGGTAAACTGGACTTCCATGGTAAACTAGACTTCCATGGTAAACTGGACTTCCATGGTAAACTGGACTGCCATGGTGAACTGGACTCCCATGGTGAACTGGACTCCCATGGTAAACTGGACTGCCATGGTGAACTGGACTTCCATGGTAAACTGGACTCCCATGGTAAACTGGACTCCCATGGTAAACTGGACTCCGATGGCAAACTGGACCCCCATGGTGAACTGGACTCCCATGGTGAACTGGACTTCCATGGTAAACTGGACTGCCATGGTGAACTGGACTTCCATGTTGAACTGGACTCCCATGGTAAACTGGACTCCCATGGTAATCTGGACTCCCATGGTAAACTGGACTTCCATGTTAAACTGGACTCCCATGGTGAAATTAACTTCCATGGTGAAATGGACTTCTATGGTAAACTGGACTCCCATTGTGAAATGGACCTCGATGGTAAACTGGACTCCGTTGGTAAACTGGACTTCTATGGTAAACTGGACTCCCATGGTAAACTAGACTTCCATGGTAAACTGGACTTCCATGGTAAACTGAACTCCCATGGTGAACTGGACTTCCATGGTAAACTGGACTCCCATGGTGAACTGGACTTCTATGGTAAACTGGACTCCCATGGTGAACTGGACTTCCATGGTAAACTGGACTGCCATGGTGAACTGGACTTCCATGGTGAACTTGACTCCCATGTTGAACTGGACTCCCATGGTAAACTGGACTGCCATGGTAAACTGGACTGGACTCCCATGGTAAACTGGACTTCCATGGTGAACAGAACTTCCATGGTAAACTGGACTTCCATGGTGAACTGACCATGGGAGTCCATGGTAAAATGGGAGTCCTGCCCAAATAACAAGAAGACCTTCGACTTAAAGCTTTCGTGAATGCAGGAATACATATTCTATGGGTCTTTCGGTAAAGCCACGTTGATAGAAAAATAATAAAAATACCACGTCGTTCCAATCGCAACACAAGAAATCGTCACCTGAAGACGATTGCTTGTGTTGTGATCGAAACGTCGTGATACTGTATTTTTTTTTAAAAAAATATATCTACGTGGCTTTACCGAAAGACCCATAGAATAAGAAGAGCTTTTTTTTCAAATTTCAAGAGCCGCCACCGCAGTCCCTTCAAGAGCCGCCACAAATTGCTGACCTCTTGGCGAGAATGTCCTTCCGACCCCCCCCCCGCCCCCCGTATCGTAACACGTCACATTCACTTTTAGTTTGGAGCCGCCTTTATTTTGTCGCAACGTGAGCTCAGGGTAGCGGCTCCTGCATCACTCGCCACATGTTGGCTGTGACACACGCGGAGATTGCGTCCGGGAAACCCCTTTGGAAGAACAAGTAAAGCATTCGTCCGCCGTGATGGGGATGCCGCTGCCAGTGTGTGTCTCCTGCTCTCGGTTGGTGTGTCTCTGTGTGTCTCTGTGGGTCTCTGTGCGTCTCTGTGGGTCCCTTCCTTCCGGTATTTGGAAGCCACTGGAGCTATGGATACTCTTTGGTCCTTTCGGTAAAGTCACGTCGAAAAATAATAATAGATGACGACGTTTCGATCGCCACACAAGCGATCGTCCTCAGGTGGGATAGTGAAACAGGCTGCTGAGACAAGTCCTTATATATATACAGAGCCGAGAGGGGGGGAGGGTGGGTAGCCGCATCGGGCCAGAGGGTGGGGGCTGAAGATTGTGCCTAAGCATATATAAGGAGTTGTTTCAGCAGCCTGTTTCACTATCCCACCTGAGGACGATCGCTTTCAGTTTCAGTTTCATTTATTTGATATAGCCCTGTGAGCCATTCGGCTCTTGAATCGGGAGCAACCGCAACAAACAAAAAACAAAAAACATGAACAAGAAAACATCTTAAAGTGATTATGTGACTGTGCAAACAGAAAATCCAGGACAAAAACATCAAAATATTCCTGAAGTAGCACCGTACACCAACGCTGTGTGCAAAAATCCCAGTGGGATGCAAGTCAAACAACAACAACAACAAGACAACTTGGATTATAGCCATCAGTCTAACTCCGTACTACAACAAACAAACATGGCCAAACCAAACAAACGAAACGTCGTGATTTATTCTAATTTTATACCCACGTGATGACTTTACCGAGAAAACCAAAGAGTAATGGATTCCTGCAGTCACGAAAGCTTCAAATCAAGATTGGAGCTATGCACTTTTAAATCACCCAGATTGAAAAACTCAATTTTTTTAGAACAGCTTTGTTGTCCTTCCCGCCGCACCTCCGATTAGCGAGGTCGGCTCCGTACGGTGCGAAAGAAGTTCAACGTACGTAAACCATAAACGCCGCGTGCTGGTCGGTTCCAGACAACGATACACAGGGCTCTGTCTTGGGCACGTGCCACTCGCTTGCAACCGGCCCTAAAACGTGGCGGGGCAATGCCTCCGAACAGATTCACCCGCCGATGCCGCCAAGCGCGTCAGCTCTCAGAAGCTAAGCAGGGCCCAGCCTGGATAGCGCTCGGATGAGCAAAAGCCAGCGTGCGCGCAGCCAGCGTCCTCTTGGTTTGCTGCAGGACATTGTTGTCGGCGGATGTCGTGCGTGCGGGAGAATGCGATGTTGTACTTCACTGCTTGTGCCACCACGTCGATGCTCTTCCGCATTCGCCAAACCCGCACTGAGGTATGGTGGAATAAACCCCACGACTCCGCACGGTGTGGGAGAGGCTCTCACCAAGCAGTGGAGTGACACAAGGGGCTGAACGTGTGCATGATAAAGCGCGTGCGTGAATAATGGTTTTATATGAATGAAGAACTGAGAACCGGGATGGTTTGGCGATGAGTTAAGAAGCGTAAAAATTGAGTTCGGAGTCGAGTTTGACTCTCAAAAGTGATAATAATCCTCCGTCATTCCGCTCAGCAGTGTTAGCTCGCTCAATAAAATATGAGGCTCTGCATGAATAAAGCGGAGAGCAAAGAAATAATCAACAAACTTCACGCGGAGCGTCATCGAGTGGAGCAATACCTTCCTGAAACAGAATGTGTTTACAGTGAAAGCGAGGCTTCCGGACTCCTTGATTTCTTTATAATAAACCCGCCTGGCTGTTTATTTGGTTTTGTATGTGCGCGAGGAATGAGTACACATCGGGACATTCAGATGGGATGGCCAAGACAAATGTGGCCTCTGGTTATATATACAACAAAAATATATATATCTTTACAGGCGGAAAAAAATGCACAGTGGGATGGATAAATGCGGAGGCATGCAACAAATTAATTATACCCGCCACGTATTGAATTTATTGTTGAACAACCATACGCTCCGCATGAAAACAACATAAACGAGTTTGAGGAGTACGTGGAGAACATTCTTCTGAGGAGTCAAACAAAAAAAAACAGTTGCTAAACTAATTTCATCTTGCCAGGTAAGTCGCACTGAGTCATGCGGCACTTTTTCAGAAGCGACGTGGCTATCGCAAAAGATTGCTCAACGAAGCGGCCTATCGTCACGTGGAAATTTTGCAGCAGCAATGGCCACACATTACTCGTTAACGCGTGGTGATTCTAAACGTGGAGGGGAAAGCCGGAGGACCCGGAGAAAAATCCACGCGACCACGGGGAGAGAGACACCGCAAACTCCAAATACAGCAGGCGTCAGGGTCGGGATCGAAGCCACGACCTCCTGTATACCCCGCGAGATAGTTCACATCTCCTAAGCCATCGTGATGATGATGCGAGATAGACACGCAAACTCCAAATACAGCAGGCGTCGGGGTCGGGATCGAAGCCACGACCTCCTGTACACCCCGCGTGGTAGTTCACATCTCCTAGCCACCGTGATGCCCTTTTTGTTTGCTCAAGTCAGCGAAGGCGGATAGCCATCTACCACGTTGACCAGACGTTTTGCAAAAGGTGGGTGTACCCACACTTTACCCCACCACACCTATTGGGGGGAGCCCAGCCAGCGCTGAAGAAGTGAACTCGTGAACTCCTCTGATGGCAGAGTGCTGTCTTTACATTCAGAGGGGCTCTCTCTGAAATTAAAAGAGGGCTTTATGCCTGCAATATATCTATCTGGCAGTTCACCATTGTTGGTTCAAGGAAGCCTAACTCAACTGATGAGCCACTGTTATTGTCGAAAACCCATCTGGAGTTTGCTTATTCGATATTGAATCAACGCCGGTGAAATTATGCGCGTCCAGAGGACCACGCGGCCGATAGGACGTGGAAGAGCATGCACGTGGAGTCGTTTATTAAAGTTTCACATTCGTTTTCATGTTTCGTGTGTAAACCCAGGTGAGGACTCGAGAGACGACCACGATGAAGTCTCATTTGCAAGAGTGATACCGGGTCACCAAAATGACAAAACCGTGAAATGAAGAAATTTTTGGTTTATAAAGTACGGCATTGAAGCAAATATAAATCATGGCAAATAACAATTGCGTGACGTGACAACATCGAATATATTGCACGAACATAAATCAACGGTAAGTGATGAATTCCCCGAAGCTTATGTCGTCTCGGGCAGATATTTCTTCGGACGGATCATAGCGCAAAATTAAATTACATAAACATTAAACAGACAGAGCGTGACTACTGTACTCGTATGTGAACAGGGAAGGGCTGTCTGTAAAAAAATATATATACAAGAAGGCGGGGTTACTTTAAAGCCTCTTTATTTCGTTACAATCAGACGCCACTGGGCCACCACTGGGAGTAGTGTCTGGCCAGGCGTCGCTTGAAGGGTACGCTACGTGTTGGTTCTCTTTGAACAATTGCCTTTCGGACAGAACGAGATCTCTGATAATCCGGGCTTACGATTTTGAAAGCAACATTCAACAAGACGCGCGCTCAGCGCTCATAGCCACTCAACCGCAGAGAGACGCGCTCTCAAATGGATCCAGGGGACAGATCCTTTACACAGATCGCGTATCGGGTAACGTAAAAAATGAGACTCTTCCAGAAGCGGAATATTTACACTGGACGGATCCTATGAGCTATGAAACTCTGTTTTACAGTCGTCCAGTAGGGGCGGACTAAAACGTTATAATATCACACAATACTAAAACTAGGAGTGCACATTATTGGAAATGTAAGCAAACTTTTATTTTATTTTACAAGGTAAAGCCCACTGAGCTTCGTTTTCAGAAGGGACCTGGCTATCACCAATGATAGCTCAACGAAGTGGCTTGTCATCGTGTGGAAATGTATAGCAGCCAAATACTCTAAATGCGTGACGTTGATTCTAAACGTGGAGGGAAAAACCGGAGAAAAAAATACACGCGGCCATGGGGAGAACGTGCACATTATACAAGCGTCAGGGTCGGGATCGAACCCACGACTCCCTGTATACCAGGCGAGGTAGTTAACATCTCCTAGACACGGTAAACCGGACTCCCGTTGGTTCGCAAGAATAATTGCATTAAATAGAACGACACCACCGTACGTTGTGTTTATATTCACGTTGTCGCGTGCGACTTGAGCTCCTTCTCCAGAATCAGAATCTTTACCAAGATTGGAGGAATCCGATGGGCTTCGAAGGTAATTTCCACAGGTGTGTCCAGTCGTGTCGCAATGTCTAGTAGACATCTGCTATTATGTACAGCTGGAATACGTGCAGGAGCTCGATGCCAATGTCAAGTTCCTGTTGCTGCTGCTGCTGCTGCTGGCCACGACGAGAGGGCTTCAGGAGAAGTTGAAGTGGCACAGGCCACAGCGGATTTACTGAGCGGGTCGTAGTTCGGGTTGCATGGCCACAATCACACTATGGCCCTGTCTATCACGAATCTCTACGCATACGTACACTGTATGGGTCTCTACGTATTTCTATGAGTTGCTATGGGTCTCTATGCATCTCTATCTCCTTCTTGCGTATGATGCCAATGCGTTCAGGAGCTAGATGCCAAATGTTGAGGGCCCTGCTGCTGGTCGCCACGACGAGAGGGCTTCAGCAGAGAGAGCGAGGGAGAAAGAGTTTGTGTCGTTTTGCTGTCCCTCCTCCTCTATAGAAGGAGTGCAGACCACAGTGGGGTTACTCCATGGTCCGTAGTTTGGGTTGCATGACCACAATCGCACTACGACTGTCGCTTGTCAAGATCTTTTTTTTTTTACCAATTATGAAGGAGATTGTGCGCATCGGTTTGTTGAATTTATAAAACGCAATGGATCTTCTTCGCTTTTCTGGGTAGAGTAATAACTCACCACAATTATGTAGGTATTTGTGTAAATTCAACACCGCCAAGGCATCCCCTGACATTTCTTGCTAGATTATGTACAATGTAATGTGCTAACTAAATTACGCTTCATCACATCGTTTATCCTCGATCAGCCAACATTACATGTACAGCCAATGTCGAGTATCTCATTGTACACACAGTAATGTGGTGGGGCCCAGTGTTGGGCAGGGGACAGTGCCAAATAAAAATTCCACCACAGACCTCGGGTGACCTTGGCCAGGATTTGAACTCGCGCTTAAATAATTGAGAGCTCTGTTTGCCTGTAGGTCAACATGCAATTTAACACCAAATCATTTTAATCTTCTCTTCGTTGTCCATCAAGTGGTCTGCATATTAAAAGTCATTGTAATGACCCCAGCAACATTCATAAATCTCTTACTGTTTTCCCTGCTGTCCCTTGTTCGCTGCCACCATTCAATCCACGTGTCCCCTTGAGAATTTCTTGCCGAAGCTAAACAAAGACAAATTTCCCCCGTGTAGCATTGACAGCCTCGTGGGGCAAGTGCTGCTCGCGAGCACCTTTCAGGGTGCCGACACGATGCACTTACAGGGTGGGTGTGGGCTAGCGTATTTTCACGACCTAGGGGAGGCCCAGGACCGGTTCAGATAATTATCATCACTGGTGTTGCCCGTGAGCAGGAATCGAATTCGTAGCACGGCGCGCTAACCGCACACGCACGCACACGCACGCACACGCACGCACACGCACACACACAAAGACAAAGACCCCCCTATAGCCTTAACAGACTGTAGGGGCAAGTGCTGTTAGTGAGCACCTATTAAGGCCGACACGACACACGAGGGGGTGGGTGGCTTGCACCACGACCGGTCGCCTTTGCCTCCCTCGTGGCGATGTTTACACACCGCACCAGCTACTCATTTGTGGCTGAGTCGACCTAGGGGATGCCCAGGACCGTTTCAGATAATCGAACCCGGGTCGTCAGGTTTTTAGCGCAGCGCGCTAACCGCTACACCACCGCTCCCCCCACACACGCGCACGCACGCACGCACACGCACGCGCGCTCAGACATTTGCACGTGAACGCATTGCAGCATTGAACAAACGATAGAAATCCTAAGGCCGACGTCCCTTATTGTCTCCCGATCCCTTCCCCTCGCACGGACAAACGCTTCCGAACGATGCCATTGTTGCGGGGGAGGGGTTCACTCCACGCGTCACCCTCCGAGGCTCATCTTGGAATCTAATTGTCCTTGGTTAGCTTAGGGAACATCACTGGCCCACCGATTCAGACGCCCGTGTTCGTCAATATCACCGCAATTACAGGAGCCGTCCACTGCTTCAGGCGTCGTGCGCTTGCCCCGGAGCTGCCCACTGAACTTGACAGGATAAACGATCGGTGAAATATCCTCCGATACCGACAGAAATAAAATCCCCTCAGCGTCGCGCCGCTACTGCTGCTGCTGCTGTCACCACTGCGGTGCGCTGATGGTCGCGCGTTCGTTCGTTCGCTCGCACGCACGCACGCTGCAGTTGCAACGTCGGCCGGGTTCGATTCGATCATTCGGCGAGGCAATTGGAACGAGTAAAGTGGAAGGACCCAGTGAGGCTCGCCATTCGGAACTCGACTGCGCAATAATTGTTGTTTCATTGTATTGGTCTGTTGTTGCTGCTGTTGTTGTTGTTTCTATTGTGCAGACACATCGAACATGTGCATTTATTGGCCAACGGGTGTTTGTGTTCACCTGTGAATATAATACACATGTTGATCCAACGTTGCCTCAACGTTGACATGTGGACGGAACCGTTGGCACCAACGTTGGCTCAACGTTGGCATGTGAGTTGGAACCGTTGGCCCAACGTTGGCCAAACGTTGGCTCAACGTTGGCATGTGAGTTGGAACCGATGGCCCAACGTTAGCTCAACGTTAGCATGTGGGTTGGAACCGTTGGCCCAACGTTGGATCAACGTTGGCATGTGGGTTGGAACCGTTGCCCCAACATTTGCTCAACGTTGAGATGTGGGTCGGAACCGATGGCCCAACGTTGGCTCAACGTTGGCACGTGGTTGGTACTCCCACCTCTTGCCATCCGGGAAGAGTAGGCCAACACACCCTCGTCTACAAAAGAGGCGTTGCGCTCCAGCACTGCTTCGGAGTGGAAAGACCCTTCCACCAGCAGTGGTGTGAGAGATAAAAAAAAATTTTTGCAGGCCTGCACCTTAATCTTTTTTGTTGATGTTGTTGTTGTTGTTATTCCTGCTTAAGGAAACAACTCTGTTGCCAGAGTTCTCTGCAGATCACGGGACAAACACCGTTGCTGGGGTTGTGTATTTATTCCTGCTTGGAGAGAGGGGGGGGGAATTAAATAAATAAAACAAATGTAATAGATGTTATCCTTGGAAAATGTAACGTTGCTGATGATGCTCTGGCACCAGAGGCAACAGAGAGAGTGCGTGGAGAATCTGTGATGAAAAATCCCCGGGTGCCTTTGGGGATGGGATTTTAAAACAAAAACGAATACAGTTCTTAGAGAAGAACACGGAATTGTAACAGGTACGTCATTAAGCATGATGTCTGCGGGACAAGTTGTTTTTGGTTGTTGTTGTTGTTGTTGTTGTTAAGCTGGGACTGTTCTAGAGTAACCGCCTTGTTTGTTATGCCCGCTGTCGGTCAAAGTTGTGGGTCGAACGCACGTAATGGGGTTGTGTTTTTACTGGTGTGTGTGTCTTTGTATTTGTGTGGGGAGCGGTGGTGTAGCGGTTAGCGCGCTGTGCTACGAACCCGGTTACCCGAGTTCGATTCCCGCTCACGGCCAACACCAAGTGACGATTATCTGAACCGGCCCTGGCACCTCCCCTAGGTCGACTCAGCCTCAAATGAGCACCTGGTGCGGTGTGTGTAAACATCGTCACTCAGGTGACAAAGGATCTTATGCCCTGGTGGCATTCATAGGTGCTAGTTAATAGTCTGTTAAGACTATACGGGGATCTTTGTACGTGTGTGGTCGTGCAAGTGGTTAGCCTACTGTGCTCGCTCGCGAACACAAAAATTGTGGCGAATATATGAACCTATCCTGGATCTTAAACCTAGGTCGACTCAGCCTCAAATGACTTACTGGTCTGGTGTGTAAACAACGTGATGGGGCACTTGCCCCAACAGTCTTTACTGTGGCTATGTGTGTGTATTGCCTGTCAGAACTCGCTTGTGGTCATTTATTAGCTCAGCGCCAGTGGCAATACGCAGAAATCGAAATTGTCAGCGCCCAGTTGCAGAATGCTGAGAGCCAAACGTGCTGTCCTGTGATCGCTTGCTCATGCCACTGCTGGTGGAAGGGGCCCTGCGCGAGACCCACTCTAGAGAACCCCTCTACCGTGTACTTGGCCTACTTTATCAAGCACGCATTTGCCCCACCACCTTCCGATCAACTGACTTGGTGGTGGTGTTCAGTACACATTTTCACTGCTGGATGGATAAAGCAGGGTTTTAACTCTCGCGCTGGGAGATTTGAATGAGACAACCTCTGAATTGCAAGCCCATGGTGCTGTCTATTCCAGCGTGGTGGTGGTGGTGGCATCCATGCCGATAGCAGAAAATCTAAAAAAGAAAAAAATCGACTGGAATATATGGGGCTCGACACGGAGTTTCACACACTCGTAGGTAATTTCCAGTTACGGTGCCTCCTATGGAAATAAACACGATTACACGCTTGTAATGAATACAAATAAACACACACGTTCATTTAGATATCATCTTACCAGGTAAGGCCTACTGAGCTGCCATATAGCGTTTTTTTCAGAAGCGACCTTGGCCTTGATAAATGATAGCTCAACGAAGTGGCTTAACGCAAATAAATTTATAGCATCCAAATAATATACTCTAAACGCGTGCTGGTTCTAAATGTGGAAGGAAAAACTGGAGGGCCCGGAAAAAAAAAAACACGCGACCACGTGGAGAGAGACACGCGAACTCCAAATTTACAGCAGGCGTCAGGGTCGGGATCAAACCCACGACCTCATGTATACCAGGCGAGGTAGTTAACATCTCTTAGCCACCGTGATGATGATAAGAGAGAGACACACACAAACTCCAAATATACAGTGGGCGTCAGGGTCGGTATCAAACCCACGATCTCCTGTGTACCAGGCGAAGTTGTTAACATCTCCTAGCCACCGTGATGATGATAAGAGAGAGACACGCAAACTCCAAATATACAGCAGGCGTCAGGGTCGGGGTCAAACCCACGACCTCATGTATACCAGGCGAGGTAGTTAACATCTCCTAGCCACCGTGATGATGATGATGATGAGAGAGAGACACGCAAACTCCAAATAAACAGCAGCAGGCGTCAGGGTCGGGATCAAACCCACGACCTCCTGTGTACCAGGCGAGGTAGTTAACATCTCCTAGCCACCGTGATGATGATAAAAGAGAGACACACACAAACTCCAAATATACAGCAGCAGGCGTCAGGGTCGGTATCAAACCCACCATCTCCTGTGTACCAGGCGAGGTTGTTAACATCTCCTAGCCACTGCAGCACCCCAACAACAACAGAGCGGCAGTAATGGGACGCATTCGAGAGGGCGCCCACTGCAGAGATGGAGCCGCGAGATCAGCTGATGTGCAAGAGCTTCAAGGGATCGCTACGTCGCGGTGGCGGCACCTTGCGGAGGCCTCCATCCAGCAGTGGATTGACCATGGCTGACGATGATAGCAGCAATGATGCCAGTGTTAAACCCATCATGAGCAATGCTTTGTGACCGAAGCACATCTATAACCTGCAGATTCGATCTAAATTGCTCTCTATACAGTGATGCGAAAATGAATTTGACTTATTCACATTCAACCATCAATTGCAAAATGTGTTCGTGTTGCAAAAGCGGCTTTGTACAGAAGTACAGTCGTTGAATGTAATGAAACAATGGGTGATGTGGGAGGGGGGGGGGTCGAGGTGGGGGAGATTTGACATTAAAAATTTAGATGGAAATTGCAATTAAATGTAAGTGCCTTGCAAACATTTAGATTAATGTTCCGAGCATAATTGTGGAATTTATCAACAACAACAAAAATTCGAAAAGCCAACAATATATATTGTTGTTGTCATACGTTCTCTTCATATTTGCCAGATATTTAAGTCTAGAGGGATGCTGCTGCTGCTTCCAGAGCGGAATGGTTCGCACAACGGACTTGCAATTCGGGCGGCCGTCGGTCCGATCGCTCGGCGCGGCACGTTGAAAGACGACGTTGGCAAGCGTCCGCGCCTCGGGTGTGCGACGTACGGTGCGAAAGAAGTTTGAACGCACGTACAGGGACCCACAAAATCCGGCCCAGTACCTCTGTTCCACCCATCGGTGTTCGTGGGAAGGTCGCGTGTTGTGGCGGTCACGTGTGGAGTACTCCCACCTCCCCCACCCCCCTCAAAGACGTCTGGCTAGCGTGAAAGAGCAGGGCAAAGTACCGCCCCCTCCCCCCCGCCTTCCTCTACAGCAGTGATTCTTCGCCTCTTTGGTTCTCAATAGTATTTTTTGAATGTGTATAATGCCAATAAATACACAGGGTTTGATGAAACAAAGTAGTCGTACTTAGGTGCCCGTGCGTAATTTGCGTTGTCAATGATTGACCTTCAAAACAAAAAAAAAGCGTGGGGGAAGGCACCCGAAATGGATTTAATCACCCGTACCTGCCGTGGAATAGTGGCATTGATTCGAGGTCATACACCAAGACTTTGCACGTCAATATATATTTGTATGTATTTTAATGGTTGGCACAATAACCGCGAGCTATTTCGAATGTTTAATCATAAAACTTGAAGCCCATTGTAAATTCCACTACTGGGTAAGGCAGTTTTTTTCACGCGCTCAAAAAGGGGGCTTTAAAGATTAATGCGGACAAAGTGGTAGCTGAGTGGGTTCCACACGTTCCACGTGAATGCACGTTGGTGTACTGGGCAAGCCATCACTGATAGACTACGCCCGGTGGTTCACACCTCAGTTGTGGCTAGGAGATGTGAACTCTCTCGCCTGGTATGCCGGAAGGTCGTGGGTTCGATCCCGACCCTGTTGTATATGTGGAGTTTGCATGTCTCTCTCTCCCCCGTGGTCGCGTGGATTTTTATCCGCGTCCTCCGGTTTTTCCCTCCACATTTTGCAATCACCATGCGTTTCGTGTATTTTCGCTGCTATAAATGTCCTCATTATGAGCCACTTCGTTGAGCTATCATTTGTGGCCAGGTCGCTTCTGAGGACGATCTACATAGCTCAGTGGGTCCTTAGCTGTTAACATATTTGTTGTGTCCTTGTTGATGGGTGGTGGCGGGGGTTATTTGCCCATATTCCACCACGCTGGGTCAGGGCGGCCTGATGAGCCACAGTGCCTGGTTAGATACTCGCTACCGATGTTAGCCATAGCCGGGCATCGAACTCGGGTGGCCGGGTTTTCAACGCGAATTTGAAAACAACAACAACAACAACAACAAAAATGTCAATGTCAATTTCTTCTTCCATTATAAAACTGCTCAGCCTAAAATTCATTTGTATCCTTAATTTATGTGCTACTTTGTTTAATTCCGTTTCCCACCAACCCCCCCCGCCCCCCGCTGTTTATAAATCACACGAGAAGCACTGCCGTGCATAGGCCTAATGCGTGTTTCATTACACGTCAAGAGTACGCGGCCTGCAGCGGCTTATGCACCACTAAGCTGGAAAATAATTCTCCAATCTTCTCCGAGGCTCAAAATGTAGTTATTCCCCCGGCGGTGTGGAGTCCCATTTTTCAGGACGACAAAATACTTCAAATGAGATCAGAATGTACACGTCATTCCCCCAGTCCGCATATTATAGCCGCTCACCGTTTTATATACATATATATCTCTCGCTTTTTTTTTTAATATACGCTGCAAGAGTAGTTATTGTTTTTTTTTTCGCACACGTAAATAAAAACGTCTCGGTTTCCATTGGCCGGGTGTAATAGTATCTACATTCGCACACGGCGGTAAAATAACACCTTCTGGAAATCCACGCATGAACGCACGCATCATCCGTTTGAGATGCGCTGGAGTGAGTAAAAAAAAAACATGCGGCCGCACGGACCGACTTGACGCTACTCATTTTACGAAAGAGTCGATCGATTACTTTCACATTCGTCTGATCTTTGCAATACACGGAGAGGAGGGAGGAGGGAGGAGGAGGCGTGAATGCCCGCGGCCTCTCTGTTTTTATGCCGCGATTAAAACACGCGAGGCGTTCCTTTTTCTTTACAAAAGCATCTCACATTTTTGGCTCCATTCGCAACAGCACGGTGTGCGCACCGAGAGAGCGCCTCCAGCAATGTCACGCGTGGAAACAAAGGGGGTGGGGTGGGGTGGGGGGGGTTGGCGACGGCGTTCGATGCCGCGTGCCGCCTCAGTCAATCGAGCGGACACAGCCGCGCGACAGCCCCCAGGACGCGTGCGCCGGGTTCGCGTACCCTGCGCTGTGAGGAAGAGGAGCGGGGAAATCGGGCAGGGATCATTCCTCCCCCCCCCCCCAACACACACACACACACATCAGTTACTCCCTTCCACCAGGGCCCTTGTCAGCCAAGCTATGCCAGTGATCTAATGGATGCGACGTGGTGGGACGAACTGGTCGACCATCACCAGCGAGGTGCCCGCCTTGCCAGCAGGCTGTAGAAACAGATGCCCCTAATATGTTTTTGTCAGCTGATTGCCCCGCTTGATAACTGCGTGAACATTACTCATCTCGCAATGTCATCTCGGGCCACGTGAATTAGGAAGAAGGGGGAGAGGTAGAATACGAAGGCGTTGCCAGGTTAGCGCGAGCGGCTTCGACATTCCACGTTCGCATGTATCGCTAAAGCACATCCCAACAACAGCAACGTCGGATTCAAATGTATTTATTTTTAATTTGGAGTTTGCAATGTTTATTTCGCCATGGTCGCGTGGCTTTTTCTACGTATCCTCCGGGGTTATTTTCCCCCTCCAGATTGAGAATGAACGCGCGATCAGTGTATTTTGGCTGCTGCTCTAAATGTCCATGTGATGACAAGCCACTTCGTTGAGCTAGCATTTGCGAGGGCCAGGTCGCTTCTGAAAAAGAGCTACGTAGTTCGGTGGGGCCTTACCGCGGTAAAATATGAAATCGATAGATTCTGAAAAATTCCATTCGGTCGTCTTTGTGGCATTGTCCCTCTCAGGCCATTTGGACTGCCAGTACGTTTGAGTGAAAACTATATTATATATATATTTTTGTGCCACAGCTTTTCACACAAATCCATGAGATTTCAACAACCCCCCCAAAAATATATAACAATATAAAAAAAACAAATCCCCTTGATTTTGTCGCTTTCGTCCCCCCCCCCCTCCCCGCGTTTGTGTGGCCATGTATTACTTATTTACTTTCAAAGACCGCGACAATCGGTTGTTGGCTGCCTCTGGCCGGAGTGCGCGGCGCAGCAGATGCGACGCGTCACGGCCGAATCGCTTGCGACGACTCCGACCTCGAGCCACCCACCCCCCCCCCCCGCCTCGCCGCCGCCACGCCGCACGCGAGACGGATTTTCGCCGGTTCCTTCGCGGAGGATCCCGCCGTGCGCGGCGGTGAGGTGCAATGGAAATCCGCGATGCCAGGAGAAGTCTCGGGCACGTGCGAGGCGAGGGAGGCGCTTGTCTCTTTCTTGCGTGAACGGGGACTCGCTCTGTGCTCGCTGCGCTTGCTGGTATTTAACTCCTCATCCACCTCCTCCTCCTCCTCCTCCTCCTCCGGTGGTTTGGTAGTTCTAGCCGTCGTAATTCCAGCTGCAGCCCTAACACTTGCCAGTACTGTGCAATTCGTGTTATTGTGTTTATTCTGAAGTAACGTCCAGCCGTCGGCTCCACCAATATTTATGACGGCTTTTGGTTTATAGAAAACGTGCGTGCGCCCGGCGCTCACGCACATGCGTGGCCCGCGGACAGACTACCGCTTTGGGGCGAGGGGAAATGTCAGTCCACGCCCCCCAACCCCCAGTCGTGAGAGACATTGCCAGCACCCCCCCCCCCTCCCCTCTCCCCCCCCCCCCAATTGTAATTCCGCGCATCACCCACGCCAACGACAACCGCCGCGCCCCCCAGGGCCAGCACAAAAATAACGCCATGCAGATTTCCATACATTTTGGCGGAGGGGGGGGGGGGGTGGTGGTTGCAGCGGGTAAGAAGGACATAGGGGGAGCGGGGCGGGAGAGAGGAAGCGTTGCGAGGCTGAGAGTCTTCGTCCCTTCCGCGCGGTGATGCGTTCGGATTACGAGCGCGCAAACCAAATTAGCGAAATTGATGGAGGCGGAGGCGGGGGCGGGGGGGGTGGGGGGTGGGGGGTGGCGCAGGTGGTGGGGGGTGCGGCGAGGAGGAAAGGGGGGGAGGCGAACCGGGGGAAATCGCCGCTCGCAATCAACGCCGATTCTTCCGGGCACAAGTTCTAAAGCCGCGGCCGCCCTCTGCGCGGTGACTGCGGTGGCGGCTTGTGGGGGATCTCCACGCGCGCGTGGCCGACAAGACGAACGCGCTCCTCGAGACGCGGGGCCCGGCAGAGCTTCTGCCGGGCTTCGACGCCTGCCTGGGGCTACCAGCGCCGGGCTCAGCGGGGGAACGCGCGGCCGCGACGCGAACCGCCGGCGTCGTCTGCGGCGGACACCTCGGTGTGGAGTAGCTATCGAGTGCGCAGGCGGTGCAACTGCACCAGGAGGAGGGTGGCGGTGGGAGAGGGGGAGGGAGTCAGTTTATCGAGCGGCGAAATTGATTGAGCGTCAAGATCGGATTTTTTTTATGTATTCTGGAGGAATCTCATGAGCTATGAAGCTTTTTTCCACTGATGTCCCGTAGACTTGGACAGGGGGGACCCCACATTGCCCCCCGCATTGCCCCCCACATTGCACCAGGGCCCGTGGCATCCAGGCCACGCCACTGGCTCAGCCTGGTGATCTGTAACTCATTTGCACCCAGGCCAATAGAAGGCAATCGCATTTAGAGCTCCCCCACCCCTGCACAATGCTAGGCTCTAGGCTATAGCTTACTCAGCTTATGGTTGAATCCGGCCGATGTCCACACGCAAGCCGGGACAAACGAACCAGCATCCTCACAACCCCTACGACTACCGCATCTCGCGCCCTGCCGCCACCGCTCCTCTCTATTAGTCGCACATGCGGAGGAAGTACGGTAGGCAAAACCGTCAGCCCCAACCACACAAGTGCGGGCGTTCGTAAGTTCGTGTGTCCGTAAGTCGGGGGTGTTCATAAGTCGGGCGCGTTTGTAAGTCGGTGTGTTCGTAAGTCGAGGACCGCATTTACTAAGAAGCCACTCGATTAAAGCTCGTTTCTTTGAAACTTTTTGTGTGCGTTTAGTTTGTTGTCTTTCCCCCCTCCCCCTCGTACCTTCAATTAGCACGGTTAGCTACGTGCGGAGCGAAAGAAGTTGAGCACACAGGCACTCCCCGCTAAACAAATTACGATCATAAGTAGAGGACTGCCCGCATATTCATGCTGCTCAGTGGGGGTGAGTGAAGGCGGCAGATGGATGCGTGGGACTCTTAACGATGGAATACCCCATGGGTGGCAACCCCTAGTCACGGTCTCGAGAGACCTCCTCAATCCTGCGGCCTGACAGACGTACGGCCTCGTTCGCACAAGGGCCCCGATGGCTTTGCACGGCACACGCTCGCCAAACGTTTGGCGGAGAGAGATCGGAGAGGTCCTTCCAGGTGAACCACTCGGCCCAGCAACACACTCCTCCTGTTGCTAGGGCAGGCGGACGCTCGCTCGTTCGCTCGTTCCGTCTTGGCTCTCGTTAAAACTGCATGCCGATCGCTCCTGTCAGCTGACCCCCACCCCCCACCACTCTCCCGGCGCCAGCGATTCGCTCGATGCGGTGAGTAGCATCTGTCATCTCGCACGCCGCGATGGATGCCTGCGTGGAGGATTTCCATCGGTGATCCCGTCGGGACAATGGGATCAATGTGGGATGCTCACGATTTTGTACGCTGGTGTGACTCTGTCCCTTTTTATAACAAAAAAAAGAGATTGAACACGCTTCTAATTATTATCATTACAAACATTCGTTTTTTGTTGTTGTTGTTATGGATTTATAGCTCAACGGTGAGAGCAAGCGGGTCACGATTGGAAGGTTGAGAGTTCAAATCCTGATTGGGAGGGGTCAACTCGCACCTCCGATTAGCACGGTTGGCTACGTATGTTGCGAGAGAAGTAAAAAATGCTTAGGCACGTACAACTCGGCCCCATCATGACTCTGGGGTCAATGTAAAGCACATCCGTTCGGGGAAGTCAACAGTGGTTGTCCTGTAGATAGACTTCGCCCCTGCCATAGGAATGAGGGATTTACACCATTGGCTCAAGGCTGCAAAACGGGAAATTAACACCTCATTTAAGACAGGAAATCACTTGATATTTTTTTCGCATGGATTGTTCCGTTGGTCCCAAAATGAAATAGATTGAAATTACTCTGCACATTACTGTATCTGCATATACATTCCTCCAGGTCTTGCTCGCTAAATATATAAGTGCAGTCTCAATTGTATTTCTCCACGTCATCCAAACACAAACATTACCTGTCAAATCGTCGAGTCGGGAAAATGCTTCTGAAAAAAAAATTCGGTTACAATTTCCTCATCCATTGTTTTTACAATTATGTTATTATAATCCATTACGATGATTTGTAATGTTATACTGGAGTTTATAATTAAGGTAAGCCCATGCAATTAAATCACCCATTGGTGGAGTGCGAATGGCTGAATTAAATGTTTTTTTTCTTCCTATTTTAATTTTAACACAATTAAATTTCAAAAAAATATGTAGCCCTTTTGTCAATCCGCAGCTGGCTGAAGACCTCCTGACACCTCGTGAGTTATGGGGAACGCTTGACCATGATTCACCACGCTGTGTCAGTGCGCGTATGATTAGAGCGAGGCCCCGAGAGACCGGTTCACTTATTATTCTCCGAGGATGTCAGCCGTGGTCGGGACTCGAACTTGGGTCGCCCGGTGATTTCATCGTAAGGCGCGCGAAACCGTCGGAGGCCCCGCCGCTTCGCCCCACGTAAACTCATGACGAGTCAACATACGCGCGAACTCGACGCACCGCCAACTTTTCCCTTCCACGCATCTCAGTGGGGAATTGTGAATCTGCTGTGGGAGCCGAGCCAAGCTCTTGCCCTTGCCCTGGGCTCACCTCTCATTCTGGCAGGACCACCCTCTGTGCGGACAGAAACAAACCGGCTTCGATGGCCGCGGCGCGGGCGTCACCAATTTGCGGACGCGGATCCATCCCCCTATGGCGAGAGACGTCCTCGTTTTATTTTTTTAAATAGAAAAAAAAAGCACCGGCGGCGTGAGCGGACATTTACGCGCCACCGTACCCCGCCGCTGTAGTCAGAACGACGGCACGGGCGCCCTCCAGCCACGCTCGGTCGATTCGGATCAGCCGTCCGCGGTCTTCCGCAGACGGCGAAATGTCGGCGCGCATCGCGACGGGCGGTGGAAATTTATCCGGAGGCAACGCGCGGTGCATCCATCACGGATGCACCGCGTGCACGGGCCACCACCACCCAACGCCCCCTACCCCCCGAGTTGGACAATTGAATTGGAGCGTCCGCAGAGCTTCCAGAGTTCTGAAAGCTCTGCTGCTTTAGTCGTTTGCCGTTAAGGTGCCCATGAAATGAGAGCGCGGCGGAAGGGCGGACAATCATTATCAGTTGGGTGACTGTCGCTAATGCCCCCTTGCCGTGAAAGCCCAAATCCGTGCGCAAAGCTTGGGTGTTAAACTTGCAGTCTCATGCTCACCCAAGTTTATTAAGGAACTATATTTGTTTTATTTGGTTTGTGTTCTACCAGGTGAGGCCCGCTGAATCTCTACGGCTCTTTGTTTGGCAAGCGACCTTGGCCACGAATGACAGCTCAGCCAAGTGGCTCATCGTCACGTGGACATTTGAAGCTGTAGCCAAATACTCTAAACGCGCATTGATTTGCTGATGTGGAGGCACCGGAGAAAAATTCCACTCGTCCACGGTGGTAAAACATGCAAACATCAAATATACAGCAGGCATCAAGGGTCGTGATAGAACCCACGACCTGCTGTATACCAGGCGAGGTAGTTAACATCTCGACAGCGTGGCGCCAGTTACATTAGACGCCGCCCACCCGCAATGTGTAAAAAATATGAATAAAAGCGAGCTCTTCTTTTGTAAAGACAACCAAATGAAGTTATAAACGACCATCATTATATGTTCCGAAAGAGCCAAGGTTCAATATCCGACGAGTTCCTATATTATCATCTGGAGCGGAGAGATTTATTTTCTGCCGTGATTGAATAAGCGAAAAGCAGCGGGAGAGTGGACTGCCGCTGAGTGATTGCAGATTAACTCCTAATTACAAGGGGAAATGTCGCGTCGCACGCCTGTAGCACGCGAGTGTGGCGAGAGAGCGGGGAGCGGCGCTGTAGCGGTGAGCGCCGCTGCACCGCGAACGCGGTGGCGATCATCGGAACCGGTCGCTGGTGCCTCTCCCCCTGGGGTCGACTCGGCCTCAAATGAGGAACCGGTGCGATGTCTGAAACGTCGCCGCTCGGGAGACAAATGCGGCCGGGCGTGGTGCTGGCCACCCACCCACCCACCAGCTCGTGTGCCTTCCCGGCCTCCATAGGTGCTGCTCGCGAACAGCACCTTGCACCCCGTCTAACGGTCTGTTAAACGATCTTGGCTTGCCAGAAGCGTGTCACCCTTCACTTTCTAATCTGTTCTCAAACGAGCGCTTGATCCAAGCAACATGTTTCACGTTCACAGTCGCACGCCGACGATGGAGCAGGGACTGTGACGTTTCACGCTGCGCCCTCGTGCCTCACCCCCCACAACCCCCACAGCTCCCCCCCCCCACCCCCTCCCCGCACTGGCGAAGTTTTTCTTTTACAAAAACTTCGCCAGTGCCTCCGCGAAAGCGATCCCATTCAGAAACGGACATCGACTGCGGAGACGATGGGGGTTGGGGGGGGGGGGGTGTGGAGACATCCACGACCGCCGAGACGCAAGCCGGCTCCCCCCCCCCCCCAGCACCCGCCCCCCCCTAAAACGATCGTCTTCATTCCCACGTCTTGTGTTATTACGCTCGGAGTCAGTCACCCTTGAGCTAAAAGCCCCTCGAGGCTTCCTCCTTACGCTGGGCGCGCATGGCTGTTGAAACATAAGAAAAAAAGTTTTACCCAGGTAAGGCTCACTGAGCTATGTAGATGTTTTTTTTTTCAGAAGCGACCTGGCTATCGTCAGCGACCTGGCTATCGGAAATGTATCGCGGCGAAATATTTGAGACGCGCGACGTTGGATTATAAACGCGGAGGGGAAAAGCACGCGGAGAGAACCGGGAGAAATATCCACGCGACCGCGGAGAGAGAGAGAGAGAACACGCAGACCCAAAATACGCAACGGGTGTCAGGGTTGGGATCGAACCCCCGACTTCCTCTATACCAGGCGAGGTAGTTAACATATCTTAATCACCGTGGTGATGATGATGATGATGAGAGAGAGAGAGACGCAAACTCCAGTTACACAGCAGGCGTCAGGGTTGGGATCGAACCCACTACCTCCTGCGTACCCGGCGAGGTAGTTAACATCTCCTGGCCACCGTGATGATGATTAGAGAGAGACGCAAACTCCAAATATACAACAGCAGGCGTCAGGGTTGGGATCGAACCCATGCCTCCTGCATACCAGGCGAGGTAGTTAACATCCCCTAGCCACCGAGGCAACTGGTGGAACCAAGGTCATCGATCGATCTCTCTGGAGAAAGCTCGCGGCTTTCGTCGATAACGCGCGTGGCCTTGAAAGGAAAAGTGCCGAGCAGACGGTGCTGGAGCACACCGTTCACAGAGAAGGACCATTGCCCGGAACGTCGCCCATAAACCTATCCCCTGTTGGGTAATCGCCATCCTTGGTGGCACATAATCGGTGTGTGACAGGAATCGGACATTCTTCTTCACGGCAAAATAAACGATGTGCCGTGAAGAAGAAGAGCCATTGCCCGGAACGTCTCCTATTAAATACACGTACCCTAATAAAACCAAGGGTTGTTATTGTTGTTGTCGTTGTTGGTGTTGTTGTTAGTGCTGTTGTTGGTGTTGTTGTTGGTGTTGTTGTTGGTGTTGTTGTTACTGCCGTTGTTGGTGCTGTTGTTCTTAACGAACGCGTGATTTGCGCTCGTGCGAAGCTGCGTCCGCGGCGTTTTCACCAAACATCGCGACCCCTTCTGGCGGGGGGGGGGTGGAGGAGGGGTGAGGTCGAACTTACCCCCAACCTCACCCCCGGACTGACTGATGGGCAACGCGCTCCGCATGAACGTCGGGCGAAGTGGGTGCTCAACGTTCGAGCGCACGGCAATTGGACCAGTGACCTGAGACAGCACCACACGGCCACCGGAGCGGCTAAAGACTCTGGGGTCAACCGCTCGTTCAAAAACGAGACGAAAATATCCCCGTGTAGCCTTAACTCACTGCAGGGGCGTGTGCTGTTAGCGAGCACCTATGAAGGTCGGCACTGCGCACGAGGGGGTGGGTGGCCAGCACCACGCCCGGCCGCCTTTGTCTCCCCAGTGGCGATGTTTACACACCGCACCAGGTACTCATTTGAGGCTGAGTCGACCGAGGGGAGGCACAGTGCTCGCCTGCGGGCCGGAGTCGAACTCTCGAATCCGCGTTCGTAGCGCAGCGCTCTAGCCAGTTACACTACCGATCAACACTCCTCTCTCTCTCTCTGTTAATCTCACATACTCACACGGGATGAAGAAGCGTCCTTTTTAGCGGTCAAGCTGACACTTGGAAGAAGAAGAGGAAGAAGAAGAAGACGAAGAAGAAGACGAAGAAGAGGAAGAATAATAATAAGAAGAGGAATAATAATAAGAAGAAGAAAAAGAAGAAGAAGACGAAGAAGAGGAAGAGGAAGAATAATAATAAGAAGAGGAATAATAATAAGAAGAAGAATGAATTCTTGGCGGGAGAAGACAGCTCACAGCTACTTTTGACATAACGTTTTATAGGTCACTGCCTACGCAGCTGTTACGGTTTACTGATCCCGCGGATGACCGGATGAGTTAATGTGCACGCAATTTACTCCGCGTGTAGAAGAGACAACAACAGAAAACCCCGCGGGTAAAAATAATCTGCTCCGAATTCTCTCCCGTGCAGGGGCAGTGGGGTGGGGCGATCTGTTTGCATTCGACACGGACACGAGTGCGGATGATTTTTCATTCAAATGGGATTCATTGGGGACCTATCCCGACTTGCCGGGGCTTTCTGCAAAGAGATGCTTAACGTTGACGGGTTGCAAGCCACGAGCCAAGACCAGACGTGAACTGCATTACGATGGCATTAACTGTTGAGACGAAAAAAACTGTTCACTGACCAGCGGTGATAGGGGTATTTTTCTATTACCCATCGCACCAGGTGCTTATTTATTATTCTGCAATCGCAGGGCACATTCACCGGACGTTACGTGTGCAATAATTCGCATCTGGACACTGTTTCGCAACGTGCAATTGGAAAAAGCAATAAAAGTCAGAAATTATTTTGAAAAAAATACGACGATATCTATGCAAGAATAAGCTAAGAATTGTACATTAGAAATGCAAATTGACATCGACAACAACAACAACAAAAACTCCACATATTTGTATGTACGTTGAATTTATTTCGCACGGTACCTAGCCAACCGCGCGAATCGAAGGTGTGGGGGAAGGACACAACAAAACTAAACAACAAAAAGCAGTTCTAAAGAAATGAGTTTCCAATCTAGATTTAAAAGTGCGTAGCTCCGAGCGGCTTCCTAATATCGGAAAGAAGAGCCTTAGATTAATGGCCACCCAAAAGCCGCAGCCAAAAGTCTCCGCCGCAGCCTTTGGGCTGGCCATTGATGAGATCAACAAGGGTATTGTGGTTAATTCGTGGCAAGCGCTTCACGTGCTGTGAATGCGACCTCACAATGTGAATTGTTCGGCAACCGGAAGGCAGTCCAGCTGAGCGAGCACTGGACTGGCACGGTCGGATCTTGCACTACCTGTCAGCACGCATAGCCAGAGACTTTTATCGAAGGACAATTTGCAACCTGGCCTCCTATACCTCCGACTGCCCTGAAGGTGCAATTTCCTGGCCGTATATATAATTATTTTAGAGGAAAGAGAGACGTTATTATCCTGCAGGCTTAGCAGGGGGGGGGGGTGGGGGGGGGGGCTGGGGCATGAACCTATGGCCAGCGGGGGCCCCAATATAGCCCACGACTTCGTTTCACGCGGCTAGCTGCCCCCAACGCGGGCCTCAGCGCCGTCCAATCGGCCACCGCGAGCGATATTCATTCGTGAGCAGCGTCTTATCCGCGCTGATCGCGGACTAGAGGGAGATGTTGTCAAACTGTCAGCAGCGGCAGGAGCGCGTCTCTAATGTAAGCGCTCGGTCACTTTTTTTGTTTGTTACTCCGTGTGCGTGTTTGGTGTTACTTTTTGGCCTGCCGATGGTAAGTCGAAAGTCTCTTTCGGCCATCAGCAAGGAAAAGGTTCCTCCTCAGGTGCACGAATGAGAGTGTATAGCAATGTAGCACTGCAGAAAGAGTATTCTGCATTGACCGAAGAATGCCGCACTAAGTTTCAAGACTTCGGCTAAGAAAATTCCCGCATTGGGGCAATTGTCCAATGAAATTTCATTGATTGCAGATTTTTAACCTACTTGCTGCACTGACATCGAACACCTGCATAGTGCCGGAGATGTAGGAGGTGAAGGATGCTTGAGTAGTGGTGATCACATTTGTGATTCATTATACCGACGTTTCATTTCTGAGAAGCGTCGCACCGCCCCACAGCCCCACGGCCTTGCAGCCCCACGGCCTCGCAGCCCCACAGCTCCACAGCCTCACAGCCCCACCACTCCACCGCCCCCAGCCTCGCAGCCCCACGGCCTCGCAGCCCCACGGCCTCGCAGCCTCACAGCCCCACGGCCTCACAGCCCCACAGCCCCACAGCCCCACGGCCTCGCAGCCCCACAGCCCCACGGCCTCACAGCCCCACAGCCCCACAGCCCCACGGCCTCGCAGCCCCACGGCCTCACAGCCCCACAGCCCCAAAGCCCCACAGCCTCACAGCCCCACCACTCCACCGCCCCACAGCCCCACAGCCCCACGGCCTCGCAGCCCCACAGCCCCAGGGCCTCGCAGCCCCACAGCCCCACGGCCTCACTGCCCCACAGCCCCACGGCCTCGCAGCCCCACAGCCCCACAGCCCCACGGCCTCGCAGCCCCACAGCCCCACGGCCTCGCCACTCCACCGCCCCACAGCCGCAGGCCTTGCTATCTGCTATCTCCCTCTCCCAGTAGGTAGACGTCACACGGGGCCGAAATGCTTGGCTGATAATCTTTGCCGTGCACCATCGCTGGCTGTGTCCCTCAATAACACGGCGGCCTTTAAAGAAAAAAAATAGGCAATGGCTCTTCTTCACGGTACATCCGTAGAGAGGCCAGAAGAGAGACAGAGTGGATAATACGAGATAGAGAATGCACGTTTACACCATGGTGCCTGATGAGAATTTGTTTTAAGTGTTTTCTGATCTCCGGTTTTTAGATTGTCATTTGTCTGTAAAGTGTGCCTCTCGATAAATAAATGTCACAAACGACAAGTTTGTTGAACAATTGCAGATATCTGTCAGAGAGACGCAACTGAAAAACACAGCAGCGATGAAGAATGGCCGGCATCAAAGGTGGGTAGTACTAGTAATAATAATAATAAGGCAGATAAGAGCAGATTGGATTGCTTTTGGAAAGCTGAACTTGATCATTAAAGTTAACATAGCAAGGCACCAGAAATGTCGCTGGTCACTTGCCAAAATAAATGGCAAAAATCGCAAGAAATAGCAAAACACGCAAAGAAAGAGCACGTGGGTTATAAAACGTGAACATGTGTTAAAGACATCCTCGCAAAGGCGCCACGATGGCTAGATGTTAACTACCTCGCCTGGTATGCAGGAGGTCGTGGGTTCGATCCCGAGCCTGACGCCTGCTGCTGTATATTTGGAGTCTGCGTGTCTCTCTCTCATCATCATCATCATCATCACGGTGGCTAGGAGATGTTAACTCCCTCGCCTGGTTTACAGGAGGTCGTGGGTTCGATCCTGACCCTAACGCCTGCTGCTTTATATTTGGAGTTTGCGTGTCTCTCTCTCATCATAATCACGGTGGCTAGGATATGTTAACTCCCTCGCCTGGTCTACAGGAGGTCGTGGGTTCGATCGTGAAGCTGACGCCTGCTGCTGTATATTTGGAGTTTGCGTGTCTCTCTCTCTCTCATCGTCATCACGGTGGCTAGGAGATGTTAACTATATCGCCTGGTATACAGGAGGTCGTGGGTTCGATCGTGACCCTGACCCCTACTGCTGTATATTTGGAGTTTGCGTGTCTCTGTCTCTCCCTGTGGTCGCGTGGATTTTATTCTCTGGCTCCTCCGGTTTCCCCCCTCCACATTTAAAATCAGCGTGCGTTCAGAGTATTTGGCTGCTATACATTTTCACGTGATAAGCGACTTCGTTGAGTTATCATTTGTGGCCAGGTCGCTTCTGAAAAATTGCGTTTATAGCTTGGTTGGTCTTACCTTGTAAAATAAAAAGTTTAGTTTAGTTCAGAGAAGTAAGTGGGGTCATGACTCAAAGAGTTGATGGCCAATGGTGCAGATTAATCATGGCATGACAGCCAAGGTCCAGAAATAAATAGTGGATGTCTAACGTGGTTAATCTGATTTTATATTTATAGAGTGCCTTTGATCAAGGTGCTTTATATAATTTGAAAAACGGTATAAACACAGCAATTATTCAGATGACAGGGGCGTGCAAGGGATGAGGAGAGGGTTAGCCACGACAGAGGGCATGTAGGGATTAGGGATAGGCAGAGGAGGGAAGGAGTGGAGGGGCGAGGGGAGAGAAGAGGTTGGGAATGGGCGATATAGAGGAGGCGAGGCTTTAAGAGAGGAACGGAAGGAGGTTTAGGAGGGGGACTGCCTTAATGTACAAGTGCAGTGTTGAGTCTATGGTGCAGTGTTGAGTCTATGGGCAATGTGGAGTCTATGGTGCAGTGTTGAGTCTATGATGCAGTGTTGAGTCTATGGTGCAGTGTTTAGTCTATGATGCAGTGTTGAGTCTATGGTGCAGTGTTGAGTTTGTGGAGCAGTGTTGAGTCTCTAGTGCAGTGTTGAGTATATAGACAGTGTTGAGTCCATGGGCAGTGTTGAGTCTATGGGCAGTGTTGAGTCTATGGACAGTGTTGAGCCTATGGTGCAGTGTTGAGTCTATGGGCAGTGTTGAGTCTATGGTGTAGTGTTGAGTATGTGAGCAGTGTTGAGTCTATGGTGCAGTGTTGAGTCTATGGGTAGCAGTGTTGAGTCTATGGGCAGTGTTGAGTCTGTGGGCAGTGTTGAGTCTGTGGGCAGTGTTGAGTCTATGGACAGTGTTGAGTCTATGGGCAGTGTTGAGTCTATGGGTAGCAATTGTTGAGTCCATGGGCAGTGTTGAGTCTATGGGCAGTGTTGAGTCTATGGGCAGTGTTGAGTCTATGGGCAGTGTTGAGTCTATGGGTAGCAGTGCTGAGTCCATGGGCAGTGTTGAGTCTATGGGTAGCAGTGTTGAGTCTATGGGTAGCAGTGTTGAGTCTATGGGCAGTGTTGGGTCTATGGGTAGCAGTGTTGAGTCTATGGGCAGTGTTGGGTCTATGGGTAGCAGTGTTGAGTCTATGGGCAGTGTTGGGTCTATGGGTAGCAGTGTTGAGTATATGGGCAGTGTTGAGTCTATGGGTAGCAGTGTTGAGTCTATGGGCAGTGCCGCTCAATGTACAGGGGAAGTTGATTCCAGTGGCGGGGAGCAAGGAGGGAGAAGGACCGATGACGAGATTGGCCAAAGGGAGAAGGAGGGATGGAGACAGGGAGAAGATTGGGAATGAAGAGGATGAGAGGAGGGGACACGTAAGGAGACGAGAGGCGAGATGAGGTGGGGAAAGGCCATGGAGAGATTTAAAGTCGGCCGATGCAAGCGCTTTTGCACGGAAATTGAGGACGTTATCAAACGAGTGCGAGCCGATAATTGCCCCATTTGATTGCCTAAATTAAAGTGGTTAGGCACCTGGGGTCGCAGAAGATTGATGGGCATCGAGGAATGTGTCACCAACAACATCACCACCCCCCGCCCCGCCACGTGTGATGTGATATCCGACCCCTTCCACGCCTCCGCAAGGACTCCGCTGCGGGATGGTAATGTCCCGTGACTTCAGTGTCATCGCCGTTTAAGCCTTTCGTCAAAGGGGCCGTCCATAAATGACGTCACGTACCTGGGGGGGTGGGGGGTCAGACATTTGTGACGATGTGTGACGGGGGAGGGGGGGGGGTTTGAGAAATGTGACGTCACATCAAAATGCGCAACTTTAAATAAATATAGACAACACGTTCTACTAAATTAATTAGACTTTTTAAATAAATGTTTTCTCCTACAACATCAGAGTGCAGCGCCATATTAAATACGCACTACAATGACAATAGTTTAAAGCGATTTGAACCTTTTTTTTGGGGGGGGGGGGGTGGGACGTGCAGAGCTTTGTGACGTCATATTTGAGGGGGGGGGGGTGACTTTTTGTGACGCCGTATGACGAGGGGAGGCGGGGTCAAAAATCGCCCAAAATCGCGTGACGTCATTTATGGACGGCCACAAATGTGTTGTGTTTCTTTTTTTTTTCTTCTTAAAATGTCAGCCCAACGCAATGTTTACCGTCTCTCTCTCTCTCTCTGCCGTGAATCAGGACGCCCCATTGTCGTCATGTTGCTCAAGCGCCAACGATGCCGTCGTGGTGTGTTAGCGGAGTCGCACGTCCACTCTCGCGGAGCGGCAGTCGTGACAACGGAGGGAGTTTCCTAACCCCACCACCCCTCCTCCTACCCCCTCCCCCCGCACCACAACCCCACGCCGATCTCCAACCCAGCATTGCAAATGGGTGCGGCCAAAGTTAGTCGATCGACATATCGCGGTTTACTAAAACTAAACTTTTGTTTTTGCTTTACCAGGTAAGCTACAAGTGACCTGGTCATTACAAATTGACAGCTCAACGAAGTGGCTTATCACCACGTGGACAAATTTACAGCAGCCACATACTCGACATGCCCGATGTTGATTCTAAATGTGGAGGTAAATACCGGAGGACTCGGAAGAAAATACACGCGATCACGGTGAGAGAGAGAGAGAGAGACGCTCCAAATATACAGCAGCAGGTGTCAGGGTCGGGATGGAACCCACGACCTCCTGCATACCAGGAGAGGTTGGTGGGGTAAAGCGTGGGTTACTGCCCCTCCCCCTCCCCTGTATTCCAAGACGTCTAGCCGGCCTCGAAGGAGTAGGTCCAAATACTCTCCTGGGGAGGGGGGGGGGGGATAGGAGGCCTATCCACTAGCAGTGAAAAGTAGCAGGGCCTGCAACCTTGTACCCTGCTAGCGGTGCCACCATCACCTCGATTTTATTTTGCCCACATGGTTTTCTTGTTCTCAGTGCCATGCTCCCCCACCATTCCCCCATCGCGTTTTCTGCCCGATTCAGACGAAGCTCAGAAAGTCGAAGGGGTGTAAAATGAGCACGAGGAGGAAGTCCGCGGAGCAGAATTTCATTTATCAGACCGGCGGAGGCCATCCAATCAAGGCGGGATGGATGCCGTGGAAATTCAAATGTCCGCGCGTGTGCGTGCCCAGAGTGTGGGGCTGTGAGGCTGCGCGCAAACACGTCCCCGCCATAATTGAACGCTGATAAGCAAAAAAAAAGTCAAAACTACTTCGCGCTGAACTCAACCGAGCGAAACGCCAGACACGTTGGTCTACAACACGCGGGGTGGTGGTGGTTGGTGGTGGTGGTGGTGGTTGGTAGGGGTGGTGGTTGGTGGTGGTGGTGGTTGGTAGGGGTGGTGGTTGGTGGTGGTGGTGGTTGGTAGGGGTGGTGGTGGTTGGTAGTGGTGGTGGTTGGTGGTGGTTGGTAGGGGTGGTGGTGGTGGTTGGTGGTGGTTGGTGGTGGTGGTGGTTGGTGGTGGTGGTTGTTAGGGGTGGTGGTGGTTGGTGGTGGTTGGTGGTGGTGGTTGGTGGTGGCTGGTGGTGGTTGGTAGGGGTGGTGGTGTTGGTTGGTGGCGGTGGTTGGTAGGGGTGGTGGTGGTGGCTACGCTGCTGCACGTGGCTGCCTGTGATCATCGAGCGCTGTGTGTGTGTGGGGGGGGGGTCAGCAGCGAAGGTTGGTGGCACACACGCGGACACACAGATGTTGTTGTGAAACTCCTTTCGTCCTGTGGACATCGAGGAGCTGTCCCGTTACCCTGGCTCGCCAGGAGAAGGAGGCGCATCGACAAATGTGGACACCAACTGTTTTATAAGAATAGGTTTTTACCCTTTTTACAAATAATCATGTCTGCATTAACCACATGCAAACAAAAAAAAACATGATTGGAAACCTCATTTGCCAGTAACAAAATATGATAATTGGTTTTTTTACCCTTTTATCTGGCAACAAAACTGGCACCTTTTTTTTACAAGGAGTCATGTTTACATTGACCACAATACCTGCGGTCGGAACGCAAACAAAAAACAACAACTCTGATAATATATGCACTGTTCTTGAAATTGATTGGTCCACACCCGAGACAGCTTTCTTTAGAGCCTCGTCTCACATGGTGTTGGACCTTGAGACGCCAAAAGGCGTACAACTCAAAAACAATGCACCATCAGAGTATGAGGTTTCCAATGGTGTAAATGCTTACCCCGAGCTCTCATACTCTGATGGTGCATGGTCTTTGAGTTGTGCGCCTTTTGGCGTCTTCTGGTCCAACACCATGTGAGACGAGGCTCTAAAGAAAGCTGTCTCGGGTGTGGACCAATCAATTTCAAGGACAGTGCATACATTATCAGAGTTGTTTTTTGTTTGCGTTCCGAACCCAGGTATTGCAGTCAATTTAAACATGACTCCTTGTAAAAAAAGGTGTCAGTTTTGTTGCCAAATAAAAGGATCAAAAAACAATTATAAAAAAAACATGCTCCGATAGTACATGACGCATTGTCTTTTAAACTAGTTGGTCCACACCAGAGGCAGCTTTCTTTAGAGCCCAGCCTCAAACAGTGTTAGACCAGAGGACGCCAAAAGGCAAACACCACAAAGACGATGTTTTATTGCCAGAAAGTGTTAAACTTATTCTTATATTGTGACACTGGCATGAGAGGTCCCGTGGTGAACCAAATGTTTTATTAGGAAGCCACTGGAGCTGTGCACTTTTAAACCTAGATTGAAAACTTATTTTCCTTAGAACTGATTTGTTGTGTTTAGTTTGTTTGTCCTCCCCCCCACCCCGCACCTCCGACCAGCACGGTTGTCAACGTACGGTGCGAAAGAAGTTCAACATATACCTTTTCCATCTGTGTGCAATAGAGTGTTTCCCCCTCGCACGTGCGGGTTTTCACCGGGTGCTCCGGTTTCCTCCCACGTGTACAAGCACTCATGCATTGGCTGATAGCACCTCCATATATAGAGGACGGCAGAGCTTGGAGGGGGAGGAGAGGGGCGGGGATTTGGCACTGGCTCAGGGCATGACTGCCTTTCCCGCTCGTCCGTGGTGAATGATTAGTCGCGCTTCTGAGTCGTCCTCTCTCTGTGTGTCTCTGTGTCCCTCCGAGAGTGAGCGAGTGACGACACGTTATAATTCAAAATCATGATGATGATGATCATTATTATCGCTACATTTACGGACCCGCAAGCGCATTGGAGAAGTTTACAGCGCAAACCGGTGCCGCTGGCTCATTGTCGTCATCCTCACCAAGGCCTCACGTTGTGTTTGCTTTTATTGACATCAAGCAATAATGAAAATTACCAAATGGCTTAAAGAGCTTCCTCGCACATTAGCTGCATTGTTTTGTAGAAAACGACTGCAAACATTGACAGCGCCACTTAGCCCGTTGCCGAGAGAGGCGCCACTGATTTATGTCAATTAATTTCAACAACAACAACAATGTACAACGCATGCCGAGGATGCTGCCGCTGCCACGCTACCACTTTCCAGATTTCGACCGCGGTAAATGGCCACTAATACGCGAAGTGCACGTGCGTGCTTGCCCTAATTGCAATTAGCGCAGCCGAGCACATGCAAATCGCCCACGGAACACACCGACTGCTGCTCGCTGAGTTCACGGCAGCAACACGTGCCACAATGGCCCTTGGCACATGGGAGTTGTGTTTCCTTTAAAATGTATTTTGAACGTGCTCCTAAAAAAAAAATATCGGCCACGAGTGATATTTGCAGTCCGATGTGTTCTTCCGAAGAATAACGTCAAAGCCAGAGCGGGGTAACTTGACAATAAAAAAAGCGTCTGTTTGTGTTTGTGTTGTTTTTTTATTATGGACACATTTTTTTTGAAAAGGTCACACTTGCGTGGAATTGATCATCGTAGCAATTATTATAATTAGCCCAACATTTCATGTTTTCCCAGACAGTGTTTGTGAATCGCACGTTAATGCACAATGCGTGGCCTGCTTTACACGTATTTACGTGTGCCTCTGTCGACGCCGCTAATCGTGAGACCGCCGTAGTTTTGTTTCTGTTAGGTGAGTGGGCGGCGGGGGTGGGATATTGGGCCAGATGTGTCTCGTCTCCAAATCTGAAGCGTAATAGCCGCCTGCCTCTGCCGTTGTAGAGGCAGGTGAATGCCCACCGCCGGAGGCGACTGTGCCACGATGCGTCTCTTCGTTTACAAGAACCACGAGCTTCGGGGAGGGGATGAACGCAACCCATCGCTACAACACTGCCTCGCGTTATCGGCCATGATCGATGCACTGCTGGATGAAGAACGCGCTTCCTACGAGCGTGGTGTTTGCTGAGCGTCGTGGGCAAGCGGCGGCGCAGCGGTGAGCGCTACGCCGCGCTACGAACCCGGGCCACCCGAGTTCGATTCCCGCTCGCGTGCCAACACCCAGTGGCGATTATCTGAACCGGTCCTGGGCATCCCCTAGGTTACCTCAGCCTCAAATTAGTACCTGGTGCGGTGTATAAACATGGCCACTGGTGAGACAAAGGCGGTCGGGCATGGTGCTGGCCACCCACCCCCTCGTGTGCCGTGCGGACCTTCATAGGTGCTCGCTAACAGCACTTGCCCCAACAGTAATGTTAAGGCTACACGGGGGGGTCTTTGTTACTGGAACAATAAGGGAGGACTCGTGTGGAACCCCCTTTCGCACTGAGAGACAAAGAGAGAGGAAAACGTGGATTAGAGCGCGGTCGCAGGACGAAACGCATCGCTTCGATCGCCGAGTGAAGCGAGCGGGCTTTGCCAGGACGCGTCACGTGCAGGGATGATGTCAGTGGGGTTAAATTGAACTTCTGCCCGCACCGTGCGTAGCCAATCGTTGCTAATCGTGGGGATGCGGGAGCGGTGGTGGGGGGGAGAGGATAACAAACTAAAACACAAAAATAGCAGTTCTAAAGGAAATGAGTCTTCAACCTAGATTCAGAAGTTCCGAAGCTCCGGTGACTTCCTCATATCGGAAAGGAAGAGCGCTCCGCGTTCCAGACGGCCGCAGAAGCGCGGCTGCAATGCGCGCGACGATGCGGTGACCTCCGTCGTCTTTGTGCGATGGACGGCCCAAAGCCCCTGCGGCGACGGAGATGATGGCGGGGTTTCGAGCGAAGGTCTTCATCGAAACTCCTCGGACGAGATCGGCAAAGGCGTCGAGGTTAATCCGCGGCGAGCGCTCCGCGTGCGTCGCGATGCGCGCCGATGGTCGAGGATGGCAACGGAGCGGCAGCAACAAAAGTGGTGCGAGGGGAGGGAACGTCACCCTCACAGAGACGGAGCTGCGGGTCGAGCTCACGTGCGCGAGAGGGGTTCCGCTGAGCGCTGCGTCGCAGGATCGATGAACGGCGCAGGGGCGCTGGGGGGGTCGCCTCAATCCAGGAATGGATCGATCACGGGCGACGACGATGATGATGATGGTGATGATGATGATGGTGATGATGATGATGGTGGTGATGATGATGGTGATGATGGTGGTGATGATGATGATGGTGATGATGGTAATGATGATGATGGTGATGATGATGGTGATGATGGTGATGATGATGGTGATGATGATGATGGTGATGATGGTGGTGATGATTATGGTGGTGATCGGGTGATGGTGGTGATTAGATGGCATCACGCCTGCACGGTGTACAACGACGACGAGTCGACGCTCCACAGTGAAGACGCCCGCGTTCATCCAAATCCCCCCCCCCACCCCCCAGAGAAGTGACCCCCAACCCTCGTGTCGAGGCATCCGTGGCCGCTTCTCCACGCCGACAATGGCGCGCGCATCTCCCGCCCGCCTCGCTAATCAATGCGCGCAATTTAACCACGGCCATTAAGGCACACGGCGTTTGCCTCGATTGATCGTCGCCAATGAACACCACCACGCCGTTAATTTTGCCTCTCGCTCTCTCTCTCTCTCACTCTCTCGTCTCTCGCGCTCTCTCTCTCTCGCTCTGTGTGTGTCGCATGATTACGGTGACCGCTCCTTGAGGCCCCGAAGCGCACGGCTTCGCATTAAAAGGCATAAGCGGACACTTAAGACTTTTTTTTATTCATGTTTTATTGTACACCTCATTTTAAAGAGATTACCTATTTATACATTGAGGGAAAAAAGTATTTGATCCCCTGCTGATTTTGTACGTTTGCCCACTGACAAAGAAATGATCAGTCTATCATTTTAATGGTAGGTTTATTTGAACAGTGAGAGACAGAATAACAACAAAACAATCCAGAAAAACGCATGTGAAAAATGTTATAAATTGATTTGCATTACAATGACGGAAATAAGCATTTGACCCCCTCTCAATCAGAAAGATTTCTGGCTCTCAGGTGTCTTTTATAGAGGCAACGAGCTGAGATTAGGAGCACACTCTTAAAGGGAGTGCTCCTAATCTCAGCTTGTTACCTGTATAACAGACACCTGTCCACAGAAGCAAACAATCAATCAGATTCCAAACTCTCCACCATGGCCAAGACTAAAGAGCTCTCCAAGGATATCAGGGACAAGATTGTAGACCTACACAAGGCTGGAATGGGCTACATGACCATTGCCAAGCAGCTTGGTGAGAAGGTGACAACAGTTGGTGCGATTATTCGCAAATGGAAGAAACACAAAAGAACTGTCAATCTCCCTCGGCCTGAGGCTCCATGCAAGATCTCACCTCGTGGAGTTGCAATGATCATGAGAATGGTGAGGAATGAGCCCAGAACTATACGGGAGGATCTTGTCAATGATCTCAAGGCAGCTGGGACCATAGTCACCAAGAAAACAATTGGTAACACACTACGCCGTGAAGGACTGAAATCCTGCAGCGCCCGCAAGGTCCCCCTGCTCAAGAAAGCACATATACATGCCCGTCTGAAGTTTAACAATGAACATATGAATGATTCAGAGGACAACTGGGTGAAAATGTTGTGGTCAGATGAGACCACAATGGAGCTCTTTGGCATCAAATGAACTCGCCGTGTTTGGAGGAGGAGGAATGCTGCCTATGACCCCAAGAACACCATCCCCACCGTCAAACATGGAGGTTGAAACATTATGCTGTTGGGGTGTTTTTCTGCTAAGGGGACAGGACAACTTCACCGCATCAAAGGGACGATGGACGGGGCCATGTGCCGTCAAATCTTGTGTGAGAACCTCTTACCCACAGCCAGGGCATTGAAAATGGGTCGTGGATAGGTATTCCAGCATGACAATGACCCAAAACACACGGCCAAACAACAAAGGAGTGGCTCAAGAAAAAGCACATTAAGGTCCTGGAGTGGCCTATCCAGTCTCCAGACCTTAATCCCATAGAAAATCTGTGGAAGGAGTTGAAGGTTCGAGTTGCCAAACGTCAGCCTCGAAACCATAATGACTTGGAGAAGATCTGCAAAGAGGAGTGGGACAAAATCCCTCCTGAGATGTGTACAAACCTGGTGGCCAACTACAAGTAACGTCTGACCTCTGTGATTGCCAATAAGGGTTTTGCCACCAAGTACTAAGTCATGTTTTGCAGAGGGGTCAAATACTTATTTCCCTCATTAAAATGCAAATCAATTTATAACATTTTTGACATGCGTTTTTCTGGATTTTGTTGTTGTTATTCTGTCTCTCACTGTTCAAATAAACCTACCATTAAAATTAGAGACTGATCATTTCTTTGTCAGTGGGCAAACGTACAAAATCAGCAGGGGATCAAATGCTTTTTTCCCTCACTGTAGCGTAACTCATAAAGCACGCGTGTCCCTCCCCCCGCCGCCACCCCCAGCGGAGACATAGGCTTGATATATCCGGCTGTGATTTATCCACTGCTGTATGACGAACAGTCTCACCGCCACCACCACCACCACCACCCACCACCCCTAACCCTCTCACCCTCACACCGTTACCATCTCTTGGATGCCACAGTCCATCTCGCTGCGGCACGCGACCTCGTCTCATCGCTCCGTCTGCACTCTCGGTCGTCTGTCCCCTCCTTCAGCTGCTATTCCGTCACCGCCTCGACCATCGGCCACCATCTCTTTTGTTTGACCACGACGCCTCTTGCCCAAGTCCACTCACCTTTCTCAAACTGTTTGAAGCATGTATGTCTGCTGAACTCTGGAAGGACAATAAACTAAACACACACAAAATTGTTCTAAAGACATTACTTTTTAATTGTAGTATAGTCGTTTCAGTTTCAGTTTTCAGTTTCAGTTTATTTTGGTATAGCCCTGTGAGCCATTCGGCTCTTGAATCGGGTGCAACCACAACAAACAAAAAAAACACGAACAAGAAAAACATCTTAAAGTGACTAGTGTAGTGTATAGTAGTGTAGTGTGTATTGTAGTGTATGCATGCCTGTATATTGAACTTCTTTCCCACCGTACGTAGCCAGCCGTGCTGATTGGAGGTGCGGGGGGAAGAGCAACGATCTCAACATAAAAAGCAGTTCTCACACAGCTTAAAGGTCGCGGTCTGAGCTTGGCTGTGTTCGCTCCAGCGCTGTCCTCCAGACAGTCTCGTCCCTTCACCTGATGAAGGCCGCTTGTGTTGTGGCCGAAACGTCGTGAGAATTTCATTGTGTTATTTTATTTTATCAATTTATTATTTTATTCTCATTCTACGTGACTTTACCGAAAGAACCGAAGAAGACAGTTCTTAAGAGGTTAGTTTTCAATTAAAATTTAAAAGTGCCTAGCTCCAGTGGCTTCCTAACATCGGAAGGAAGAGCGCGTTCCAGACGGCCGCAGAAGCACATCTGAAAGCGCCGCGCGACGCGGTGACCACCGCCTTTGTTCGATGGCTGAGCCAAAATCCGTCGCTGCGAGGGTGACCGGGAGTTGGCGCGTTGGTTTATTGACGAGATCAGCGAGGTATTGCTCGGTTCGTTTGTGGCAAGCGCCGTTGTACACAATTGTTTTTGTTAATTATCGTGACGTTCGTTTACCAAGGAAAAGCCTCAAGGCTCTTTTGCAGGAGGGTTCTGGAAAGTCGTCACGGTGCTGTGCGCATCTCTGCGTGCGGGGAGCGGTGGCGTAGCGGTTAGTGCGCCGCGCTACGATACCCGGCGTCCCGAGTAAGATTACCGCTCAACGGCCAACACCGGTGACGATTATTTAAACCGGTCATGGGCCTCTTCCCCCTAGGTCGACTCGGCCTCAAATTAGTTCCTGGTGCGGTGTTGTAATCATCGCCACTGGGGAGACGAATGGGGGGCGGGTGTGGTGCTGGCCATCCCAACCCCTCGTGTGCCACGGTGCCGGCCTTCAGAAGTGCTGCTACTCGCTAACAGCACTTGCCCTCGAAGCCTGCTGCAGGCTATACGGGGGCGGGGATCTTTGCCTTTGGTGACCGCAAGTGATTCCGTTTGCTTCCCAGCGGCACGTTAAAGATCCCGTGGCGTCAATGCACGTGGCGTGCTTATCGCGTTGCTGGTGGCACGGTCCACGGAACAATCGTCGTCATGTATTTATTTAGTTATTATTTAGTTATTAAGTTATAATGTAGTTAGTAAGTTATTCTAGATCTCAAGTTTTCGTGACTGCAGGGATCCATACTCTTTGGTTCTTTTCGGTAAAGTCACTTAGGTAGAAATCAAAATAAATTATAAGTTAATAAAGAATTAAAGCTTCCGTGACTGCATAAATTACTCATTGGTTTTGTTTTGATTTAAAATGATTTAATGGTATTTCTACATACGTGACTTTAGCGGGAAAAAAACAATGAGCAAATTATAAATTATTTTGTTTTATACCTACGTGACTTTACCGAAAGAAACAAAGAGTATTAAGTTCTTATTTAGTTATTAACTTGTTATTTAGTTATTTAGTTAATATACAGTTATTAAGATATTATTTAGTTATTAAGTTACTATTCAGTTATTAAGTTGTTTTTTAGTTATTTAAGTTGTTATTAAGTTATTATTTAGTTATTAAGATATTATTTAGTTATTAAGTTACTATTTAGTTATTAAACGCTGGCAAGTGACAGGTGAACCACGTGAAACCACGACAGAGTCAGACATTCTTTTTTTTAATTGACGCGAACGCGTCCTTTATTCGTCTACTCACTTATATATTTATCGAATTATTCATCCGTTCATTCATTTATTTATATTCCGCGCACACAGATTTCGACGGCGTGGCCCCGCCCCCAGTCCTCCCACACTCCTTCATCCATCTCACTTGGCGAAAAGAGACGGCGAGTTTCGGGGCCATTCATTCCATCCCCCCCTACCCCACCCTCCCACAGCCGCCTCGGCCTTCAAGCCACCTTCTGCTTTATCAAGGTGGAACACATTTTAGCCGTAAGTCACGTCGGTGCCACGTTGACTGGGATTCCATTAGGCAGCTGCTACTGCTGCCACTGCTGCTGTTCTGCGAACTGCGAGGTGGTTTATGGCCTTTCGAGCAGGAGAGTCGGCTGCAGCGATGCGTCCTCTCGGGACATTAAAGCCAGGATTATCCAAGCAGTGGGTGTCAGTGTCAGGATGGAATTACCTGTTACTGGTGACATTTTCTCCTCCTGCTAATGTCAGCCCCGTAACGATAATCCCGTCTCTCCTGCCGCCTCCTCTGCTCACTCTTACCCCGTGCGAAACACGGCAACAAAAATAGCTCACGGCCTCTCATCTCATCGTAACGAGATTTAACATAGCGCCTTTACGGCAATGATACAATTGCACGTAGCATGATAACAATTTGAAATAAAGAATGGGGTTGTTTCTACGTAGTGTGTGGTTTTGATGCTGTAAAGCAAGGCGGATTGATAAGGAGGGGGTTGAGATAGACGCCTGGTTGTAGTTGGGGGGGGGGGGGGAGCGACAGTATATATGGGGGGGGGGCTGAAAGGTAATGAGGCAACATTGCATTGGGAAGACAAAGCCGAGTGAAGGGGGCCACCACGTTCGAGTCCCCGTGCATTTATGCAGCAGCAGCAGCAACAACAACAACAACAATCCGTCAGCAGTTCCCCAAGAACTGCACTGCGAGTACATCCTGTCTTAGGTGACCATCGACCGAAGCGAGGGCAAATGTGACCGACTCACCAGCAGCAGCAGCGGCGGCGGCGGCTGCGGCGGTGATGCAGAGTTGGACATCTGCGAGCCAATCGGTCACGTCTCCTCGAATTCATTTGTGATGGTGACCCAAAGCACAAGGCGACCCACTGTGCACTTCTTCGAGAGCTGTTGATGGTTGTTGTTGCGTAATGCATAGAGGCCCGGTGCTTTGTGCACGTGCCTTATTGTGTTACTGTGCAACTTTTGAATCTAGATTGAAAACTCGTTTCTTTAGAACTGCTTTCTGTGTTTAGGTCGGCGTCCTTCCCCTCGCACCTCCGACTTGCACGGTTGGCCTACGTACGGTGCAAAAGAAGTTCAACATACATAGACTACACTATACACTACAATGCACACTACACTATACACTACATGCTACACTACACACAACCCTTCACACTACACTATACGATACTATACACCACGTTACTATGTGGAATTGAAAACTAATTTCTTTAGAACTGCTTTGTGTGTTTAATTTATTGTCCATCCCCCGCACCTCCGACTAGCACGGTTGGCTACTTACGGTGCAAAAGAAGTTCAACAAATTTACACTATGAGACCTCTTATGGCAGTAGCAAGATATAGTAATAGGTTTTTACCCTTTTATCTGGCACAAAAGCTGACACCTTTATACAAGGGATCATGTTTGTAATAACCACAACACAAGCAGTCAAAATGCAAACAAAAAGAGAGACAACTCTGATAATAATATGCACTGTCCTTGAAATTTGATTGGTCCACACCCGAGACGGATTTTCTTAGAGCCCTAGTCTCCACTGGTGTTAGACCAGAAGACAAGAAGCCAGTGAAGACTAGGGCTCTAAGAAAAGCCGTCTCGGGTGTGGACCAATCAATTTAAAGGACAGTGCCAATATCATTATCAGAGTTGTCTCTCTTTTTGTTTGCATTTTGACTGCTTGTGTTGCGGTTATTGCAAACATGATCCCTTGTATAAAGGTGTCAGTGTTTGTGCCAGATAAAAGGGTAAAAACCTGTTACTAAGTTCAACAAACAAAACGTTCCGACGCTGGTGACGGCGCCGCGGGGGGGGGGAGCGGTGGTGGGTGGCGCTTTCTCGTCATTTACAGATGTGACTCCACCTCTAGAGTGTCACCAGCTCAACCTTTGCTACCCCCCCGCGGCTATTTCGCCAAATAAGGTCACCACTGATAATCGGCAATCTCGGCACGCGTTGAAGCCCCCCGAAACCCCGCCCCCCAACCTCCCTCCCCAAACCCACTCACCCCAACCCCATTCCCCCAACCCACAACCCCCAAACCCTACCCCCAACCTCCTCCCCCCAGCCCCCTCCCCCCAAACTCCCCCCCCCCACCCCCCGACGGAGCATCACTCGCGGCCCCCATCGTCGGCTCCGAACCCCGCAGAGTCGACTCGTAACTTCCACTTTGTTTGTTGTTGTTGTTGCAAACTAAGAAACTCCGGGCCCCTTATCTGCGCAGACGCAGCGACTTATTGAAATATTACAAACGGAGATAACGGTGGAGGAGAGAGAGAGAGAAATAAAGATAACGTTTCAAAGTTGGGTTCTTTGTATCGCATCGGCTGCCGTGCCAGCAATTATAAATCTCCACGAATTAGCTTACTCTGCTCACTATCAAGTCTCAGCAGATGGGAGTACTGCACACACAAACACACATGGACGCTCTTTCTTTCCAATTCATCGCCCTAAAAATCCATACCTGCGATCGACTCCCGAGGTGTCGAATATCCTCGCGGAATCCTTGACTGATGTTTAAAATAAAAATGCCAACAAACTAAAAAAAAAAATCATTATCTATTCCGCGTTGCCATCTACGCGCCCGAGATTTCTCGCGTACTTTGCCGGAGGTGGGTGGGGGGGGGGGGGTGATTGGCCAGGTAATGGGGCTCATTAGATGAGTACGTGGCGTGGGACAATGAGCGCGGCTCACCCACTGAGATGAAACGTGTCAAAATGCAAGCCGAGCAATTACGTTGCGCTTTATTGAGGTCGTAACTCACTTCACGCAAACGAGTGGCCAGATGTGCCGGCCGGTGGTGGCTACTCGCGCGTGGCATGTAATTGAGGCACCTGTGGAGGCACGGATGTTCGCGAAATTCCCTTGCCGTGGGTGTCAAGTTGCTGTAATACCCCGGCTCGCCAGGAGAAGGCGGTGAAGCAGGGTGCGGACTAATCTCCATCTGTCCCATTTGCTTGGGATAGAGCGTTTCCGCCTCTCCGGCTGCTCTGGTTTCCGTCCACGTGCATTAAAACGCTGATTAATTGGCTGAAAACATTTTAATTTATGCAGGACTGCAGAGCTTGGGCAATTGTTGGTAGCGCCGACTCAACGTCTGGCTGTTGCCTTCCAGCTCGTATCTGTGGGTCCCCATCGAATGTGAGGTTTAATACACCACGAAGAACGAAGACACTATATCTGTACCTATGAATAAGACGAACAAGCACGTGGTCAAAATGAGCAACAAACCCATCGCAGTGATCGAAAATAGTGGCGATGGAGAGAGGTCGGACATGGAGGGAGGTGTGGCCGGATTGTGTAACCTAAGCACCGGTCGAAATGGAGATCTTTCGGGATCGATTTATAATTCCTGTTGTTTTATTTTTTTTCGTAGTTTTCGTTTTTTTCATTCTTTAACCTTTGCTTCACACCTCTTCCTACGGCTCTGTGCTTAAAGCGAGCTAACCACAGTGGCACGAATTTCCATTGATTCGAACCGCCACTGTCAGGGCATTGCCGTTGGAATGAATGATGGTCAGTGGCTCAGACGAATGACCGAGCCACCCCAGCCAAGTGAGGGCATGTGCCTGAGAGGGCATCGACTGGAAGAATCCGATGAGCTATGAAGCTCTTTTTCTTTCACAGACGTCCAGCAGGGGCGGGTCAGAACGTTAAGAGATGGAGTAATGTATCACCGGGAAAGAGCTATATGGCTCTTTCTCAGAAGCGGACCTGGCTATCACAAATCATAGCTCAACAAAGCGGCTTATCGCGTGGAAATTTAGAGCAGCCAAATGCCCTGAACGCGTGACGTTGATTCTCAATATGGAGGGAAACCCAGAGGACCCGGAGAAAAAGCTACGTGACCACGGGGAGAACGTGCAAACTCAAAATATGCAGGCGTCGCGGTCGGAATCGAACCCACGAAATCCTGCATACCAGGCGAGGGAGTTAACATCTCGCCACCGAGGCGGCCTGATGGGGACAGCTTGGGTGGACTTTCAAGCTAGCAGTGGCTTAATCATGGTTCACGATGATGATGATGTCATTAGCTGAAGTCACGTCAGCATCTCGAGACAAAAAAATGAGTAATGAGTTCACACTCATCTCAGAAGCGTCATAACGCAGCCGTGAGCCAAGCGATGACAATTTCTCATTCCCACTGTTGGGGGGCGGGGGGGGGGGGGCAAACTGTCTGTAGGTCAACCGCTGGTGACCGGGTGACTGGTAATTAGCTCATCATCGCAGTGACTGATCATCAATCTCAACGCGTGTTGATTCTAAATGTCGGGGTGGGGGGGTTAGCGTGGTTGTGGCTCGCGGAGCCTCTGGTGGGCAGCTGCACCGCCTGCGCCGCTCGACTGCTACGCCGCCGTGATGCATCGGCCAGCCCCTAGGTCGACTCGGCCTCAAACGAGTTACCCGGTGCGGTGTGTAAACATCGCCACTGGGGAGACGAAGGCGCCCGGGCGTGGTGCTGCCCACCCACCCCCTATCTTGTGCCACAGTGCCGGCCTTCGTAGCTGCTGCTCGCTAACAGCACTTGACCCAACAGTCTGTTACAGGCTACGCGGGGGGAGGGGCGGGGAGGGAATCTTTGTCTTTGATAACCGTAAAAGAGTCCCCATCCAGCGGCACGTTAAAGACTCCGTGACGTCGTTCACGAGGTCGTGCTCATCGTGTTGCTGGTGGCACGGTCCACAGAACAATCGTCACCGCCCACCCCACCCCCACCACCCCTTGCTACGAACGAAACAAATGTTCGCAAGCCTCCGCTTGTTTTTTTTTATTTTATTTAAACGCTGCCACGGGACAGGTGAACCACACATGCTATTGTACAATTATGCATCAGTCCACCCATGGGTGTTAACATTATCAACGCTTTCGCAATGGTAATATCCAAGCACTCCAAACAGCTCCAGTTTAACACGTAGGTTTTCGCGACCAATATTATCCATGATAGAGGTTGACGCAGCCAATTAGTACAGCACACCTGGTGTGTTGGAGGGTAAATTGTAGATGTTTTGGATTTACTCTCCAACACACCTGTGTACTGAACAAGTAACGTGTTGGCACGTTCTGTTTACGTGACAAACCTTACTAGTTGGCTGTGCCGGGTGGTGGCGGGTTTAACGACACATTTATATATTTACGCGATCTAACCCCCCGCGTATCCGTACGCACGCTGTACTCGTGCGCGCGCGCTGTACCCGTGCGGCGTCCCATTAGGATTTTTCCGGGATGTGGCAATGATCAAATCTGCGACTGACGAGAAAAAGCCGTAATTGAAGAGATTCGATTATTGCTGGCGTTAGCCGAGCTAATGGGCCCCCGTGGTGTCAGAGAGAGGGGGAATCCGCCCTCTGCGGTTCCCATCGAGTAAACTATGCAGCAGTGAGGATTGGTGAGCATGGTGTGCTGATGAGTCCGAGTGAGGATGGAACCGGTCTACATTTGTCTGTCTCTGTCTCACCGCCGCCTGTAAGTCTGTTTGTTTCTGTTGTTGTTGTTGTTGCAAACTAAGAAACTCCGGGCCCCTTATCTGCACAGACGCAACGACTTATTGAAATAGTACAAACCGAGATAACGGAAGGTGGAGAGGGCAAAACTCTCCAATCGTAGTAGTGTGACCGCGGTCATCCAAGAACAAGATCTTACAACGTGTCACAACGCAATGCCCCGGTCCACAAATACGAAGGAGGCATCATCACAGCGATTACACTCCTGACCACCGGACTGTGAAACTGCACTCTGCATCTACATCAGCCATTCGACAAGAAGAAGAAGAGCATGTCTGTTTGCATGTTTACCACAAGTACGTGTGGTTAATGCAGACTTGATTCCTTGCAAAAAGGTTTATATTTGGTGTTTGAACATCTTAACACCACCTGTTGTATTGCCAGAAAAGGGTGAAGAAGGTACTCTTATTTTTGCATACTTTGATACTGGCAAGAACAACAACAACAAAAAAGGTCCCGTCGGCGAAACGTATCGCCGACCGAGTTTAAAAAGTGAGCGAAGCCAAAGTCCGAGATGAGGAATTGCACGGACTCGTGTGAAGGGGGGTGACGCGTGAATCACGTGATTGTTTGTTGTGACGCGTGTGAAGTGGCGTGACGCGTGAATCCACGTGCCGAGTACCACGCACGGCCAACACCGTTGACGATTATCTGAATCGGTCCTGGGCCTCCCCTAGGTCGACTCAACCTCAAATGAGTACCCGGTGCGGTGCTTAAACATCGCCACGAGGTAAACAAAGGCGGTCCGGCGTGGTGCTGGACACCCACGCCTTCGCGTGCCGTGCCGGCCTTCATAGGTGCTCGCTAACAGCACTTGCCCCAACAGTCTGCCAAGGCTACACGGGGGATCTTTGTTTGTTGTGACGGTCAGGTATAAATGTGCCACAGAATACACCGACAGAGTTCACGATTGCCTTGGTAAAGTGGCTGAGTGATGATGTAACTCTGTGCTCTTGATTAAACCCACGATGTGCTAAAACTTAATATTTTAATTCGCAATACTTTAAACGCTCATTGGGGTTGGGGGGGGTAAAAGATATTCCTACGGACGTGTGATTTCTAATTGAACGGTAAAGATGTCCCCTTGATTAAAGCTTGTGCCTCGCTTTAGGCTTTCATTGCCAAGAGCCTAGATTTACATTCACACCACAATGTGTGCGGGGAGCGCAAGAGTCCAAATGTTTGGACGCGCTGTGTCACACCTCTGCCGCCAGTAACATGCATAATGCGCAGCAGTGCATGAGCTATGTTTATTAACGTGCCTGCATTCATGTATATTTAAAAATAAAAATTATAATATTAAATTATTTTCTGAACTCTGGGTGCTTTAAAGGCCTGCGTTGGTGTGTCGATTTACGGTACATTTGTATGCCAATTGCACGTCAGCTGGGTGGCGGTGGTGGTAGTTGGTGGTGGTGGTTGGTGGTGGTGCTGCGTGGTGGTGGTGGTTGGTGGTGGTGGGTGGTGGTTGGTGGTGGTTGGTGGTGGTGTGTGGCGGTGGCAGTTGGTGGTGGTGTGTGGCGGTGGTGGTTGGTGGTGGTTGGTGGTGGTTGGTGGTGGTTCGTGGTGGTGTGGCGGTGGCAGTTGGTGGTGGTGTGTGGCGGTTGGTGGTGGTTGGTGGTGGTGGTTGGTGGTGGTTCGTGGTGGTGGTTGGTGGTGGTGTGGCGGTGGCAGTTGGTGGTGGTGTGTGGCGGTGGTGGTTGGTGGTGGTTGGTGGTGGTGGTTGGTGGTGGTTGGTGGTGGTTGGTGGTGGTGGTGGCGGTTGTTGGCGATGGTGGTGGCTGAGCTGTTGCACGTGGCTGCCTGTAATCATGCAGCGCTGTGGAGGCAGTAGCGAGGGTTGGTGTATCACGCACTAGATCGTGTTACGAAACCCCTGGCTCGCCAGGAGGAGGCGGCACAGCCAAAATGTGGAGTCTGCCTGTTCCGTCTGCATGGGATAGAGTGTTTCCCCATCGCACGTGTTGCTTTTTTCCGGGTGCTTTGGTTTCCTCTCACATGTAAACAATAATTTATTGGTCACATGCCGACACTCGTGCGTGTGTGTGTGTGTGTTACGTGAGGAGCTGGAGTGCAGCGGTTAGCGCGCTACGCTACGAACCTGGTGACCCGATGGCAGCGATTATTATGAACTCAGTCCTGGGTCGCCCCTAGGTCGACTCAGCTTCAAATGTGTACCTGGTGCAATGTGGGAAGATCGCCACTCGGGAGACAAAGGTGGCCGGGCGTGGTGGTGGCCACCCCACCACCATCGTGTGCCGTACGGATCTTTATTATTGATGCTCGCTCACAGCACTTTCACAAACAGCCTGTTAAGGCTATACGGGGGATCTTTGTCTATCTTCGTGTATGTGTATTGTGCGTGGTACTGGCTACCCACCCCCTCGTGTACCGTGCAGACCTTCCTCATCGATGTCCGCTCACAGCACTTGCCCCAACACCCTGCTAAGGCTATACGGGGGGGGGGGGGGGTCTTTGTCTCTTTTTTCCCCCCCAGGCAAATCCGGGCCGGTCGCTCGAGCGGGTGGCTCCGCAGGGCGCTCCGCAAACCGCGCACGGGCGCTCTCATTCGGCATCCCAACGTTGTGACATCGCGCGCCAAATTCCTTTGCAGTTGTGACAATGGGGGGGCTTAAATCGTCGAGTTTAAAAACTCGACCCATCCTCAACCCCCCAACCCCCCCACTCCGAGATGAATGAGTGCCCCCCCCTCCTCCTCCCCGTTTACGAAGCCATGAGATTTCCCCCCGTACCTCGTCCATCCACCGATGTGTTCATCGTCTTGACGCCGAGGGCAAACAAAAATTAAATGCCACGGACAATTAAGACCGGGACGTCACCAGCTTTGCTAATCTTTCGAGCTGATCGACGCAATCAGCGTCAGCGTTTATGTCGTGTTTCTCATCCCCACCGTGAATAATTATTAAAGTGCCTTCGATTGCGGGAACATTTGCATGAGACGGCGCGTTATTTTTATTTTTAATCCCCCCCACCCCCCCGGGTATGATTAGAATCAAGCCAGACACATCTGCCATGAATCACGTTCTCGTGCATAATTATCATCGCAGCTGAAGGGGGGGGGGGGGGGGTCAAGGTTGTGGGTTAGAGGGGGTAGTGCTCTTTTGACCTTTTGAGCCAACAAAAATCCACCCCCCCCCCCTTCGCCAGCGCGTGTTGCCCACGGCACGGACCACGAAGTAAAATTGTGACCAAGTCCGCTCACTGCTGCCACGGCCCTCGCTTGGGAAAGTTCCCAACTGACCGCTCTGTTTGTTTGCGTGCTTGCGTGTTAGTTCAGCGGTGATCGGTAGAAGTGATCCATGACTTCACACAATCCGATAGCCCGGCTATCTTTGTTTCCTTCCATCCGTCCGATGAGTGCGTTGTTCAGTTCAACACGTGGTCGACTTTCGCGACCAATATCATCCATAATAGAGGTGGGTTTTTTTTTGGGGGGGGGGGGGGTTTGATCGCTTGAATATATAAATGTGCCGTTAAAAACGCCACCACCCGACGCAGCCAATTAGTTCGTTTTGTGACGTGAACAGAACATGCCAATTCGTTACTGGTACAGCACACCCTTCAGCCGCGATGATTGTAAATGTTGTGGATTTGCTCTCCAACACACAAGTTGTGCCGTAGTAGTGACGAATTGGCGCGTTGTATTTACGTGACAAACCTTACTAAATGGCTGTGTCGGGTGGTGGCGGGTTAAACGACACATTTATATATTTACGCGATCTAACCCAACAAAAGCCCGTGTTAAAGTCGCGTTGTTGTTGTTCCACGCTTGCTCAGCTATATGCGAGAAGGTGTGTGGTCCAGCTCCAGGGTTTTGAATTCCAGGATAGGCCCTTTGAGATTTGGGCCCGTGATCCAAGCAAGTCGATTTATACAAAATCCAACGCAAACTGCTGTGGATAAAAGCCCCCCCAATTATCTTTGAGAAAAATAAATAAAACAAATGGATGGCAACTGTTGTGTCGTGCGTCTTTCTTGTTTTCAGTATTTCCATTGCAAAGGTACAATCTGGTCTAAGTCGGTGTGTGCCTGGCGTACTAAATCTAGCAGATTATTGATCCGTCTGTAGTTTCCGAGGGTAATAATTTCAGCGCAGCTATTACAGAAATGTCTAATAAGCTACCTGCAGGTTTTTGATAATAATCGCATATATATTTTACGTATTATTACGAAATATCGACGTGGCCAAGAGGGGACTTGTAGGAATCGGAGCATGCCAGTGGGCATTCGCCTGCCAGTTGGGAGCGACCATCGCTCTGCATAATCGCTGGCCGAGCCATCGTTTGTTAATCACGTTTGAAATGTTCACACGCAGACAACGCACTGATATCTTTGACGATCCAAGGTCGATTTTTTTTTTTAACCGAATGAACACATGCAACGTTACAGCTTGTTTCTTCTCCTGCAGTCACTGAGTAACCTTGGTAACCGGTCTCAGACCGTCAGCTCCGCTTTTAGGTTGGGACGGTCACTCGGCCAGGAGGTGGCATGGCTCGCCGCTCGTTGCAGAGGCCCGCGGATCGACACCGGCAGGCCGCCCTGGTTAATACTGCGGCGTGTGTGTGAGTGGGGAGCGGTGGTGTAGCGGGTAGTGTTACGCCGCGCTACGCACCCTGGCGACCCGAGTTCGATTCCCGCTCACGATTATCGCTAAACACCAGTGACGATTATATCAGAACCGGTCCAGGGCCTCCCCTAGGTCGACTCCGCCTCAAATGAGTACCTGGTGGCAGTGTGTAAAGATCGCCAATGGGGAGACAAAGGCGGTCGGGCGTGGTGTTGGCCACCCACCCCCTCGTGTGCCATGCCGACCTTCATAAGTGCTCGCTAGCAGCACTTGCCCCAACAGTCTGTTAAGGCTACACGGGGGATGTTTGTCTTTGGTAACCGTAAGTGACGCCAACTCCGTGTGCTTCCGAGCAGGACGTTAAAGATCCCGTGACGTCATTAACCAAGCGTGCTCATCGTGTTGCTGGTGGTCCGGTCCACAGAGCAATCGTCACCCCCCCGCCCCTGCTACGAAAATGTTAGCCAAGGGACCACCTTGTTTTTATTTTCTCATCAAACAATCGTGGGATCTCGTTGAGAGGTTTTTCCCTGGATAAACAAGCAAAGTGTAAATACTAATACGAATTATGATGGCAATGTATACGTTCCCATGCTCGATTGAGTGGGCAACCGTCCGGCTAAGTGAAAATTGTTGAATTTGTCCGCGAATAATTAAAGTGTAAGCTAGATAGTTCACACGGCTACGCGCGCATGCTAATTTGTCACGTCAGCAATCCTTAATCGTTGCCCTTCCCCAAAGTTATCCGCTGACGCGCGACAAGGGGGCTCTCTCACATTTCAGGTGCCTCAACTTTTCACGAGACCCATCTGCAAGACCAACGTTGGGCCGCGCGTGCCCCCCAGACGAACCGAAAAAAAAAAACACCGTCGCATCTCCGCAGCGTCAAGCGGCCGTCGAAATAATGTCCAGACGACCAATGAATCCATCGTGTTTGTGTCACGGGTTCTCGGACTCGAGCAAAAAAAAAAGCGTCCGTTAACCGGCGCGCTTCCAGATGCTCCGCACGCGCGCTGCGCCCATTAGTAAGAACATCACTGTGGCGACATGACGTGAACCCCTCTGCCTGTAGCTCACACGACGACCGAGACACGCCACACTGGCCGCCGAACAAAAATGATGAGCATAATTTGCCGACGTTATCGTTTTACATTTCGCCGGCGCGGCGAATGCATCCTCCAGTAAGAGCTAATAGTCGTGGTCGCTTGCTTTTTTTTTACTTACTTACTCAACGCCGCAGTCGCTCGTGCAGGTACGTCCGATGTACCTCGACGCGCGCGTTTGAACTTACGGACAAACTGAACGTTTCGCTCGTCGAAGGCCGAATGCAAACTTTGAACTTACGGACAAACTCAACGTTTCGCTCGTCGAAGGCCGAATGCAAACTTTGCGGCGATTGTATTTCACGGTCGTGAATCGGTGCTGTGTCACTTTCCTGATGGGCAGCGCGTTAACGTACAGGCACGAGGATATTGATGTATTATTTCGGGAACGCAAGCGCGGTATCTTATTTAATCTACGAGACGTGACAGGCGTTATGAATCACCTTAATAATCCACTGTGCTTGTAATTTTGCCGGAACAAAAAAAGTACATCCGCTTTTCAGAGGAAAGTGCCCTTGGGCTAGAAACGGGCTGCATAACATTATGTTGGTGATGCTGCTGTTGGGTTGGTAGTGTTGCACAATGACAATGAACAACTGAACACATTCGTCAATCATACTGTGGCGTTAATATTTATTATTGGCAATATTTTGGACAAGCAATGCTCATTTTTCACAGCACATAGAGGCAGGAGAGGTCACCCTCTAGAGAGGTCACCCTCTAGAGAGGTCACCTCTCGAGAGGTCACCCTCTAAAGAGGTCACGCTCTAGAAAGGTCACCCTCTAGAGAGGTCACCTCTAGAGAAGTCACCTCTAGATAGGTCACAGAGGTCACCTCTAAAGATGCCAGATAGGTCACCTCTAGAGGTCACCTCTAGAGAGGTCACAGAGGTCACCTCTAATGAGGTCACCCTCAAGAGAGGTCACCTCTAGAGAGGTCGGAGATGTCAGCTCTAGAGAGGTCAGAGATCACCCTCTAGAGAGGTCACCCTCTGGAGAGGTCAGAGAGGTCACATATAGAGACGTCAGAGAGGTGACCATCTAGAGAGGTCAAAGGTCAGAGAGATCACACCTCCGACCTCTCTATTGCAGAATCTCTAGAAATTGAAAACACATTTCTTTAGAAATGCCTTTTGTGTTTCATTTGTTGTCCTTCCATCAGCCCCTCTGACTAGGACGGTAGGTCTATGTACGGTGCAAAGGAAGTTGGACATACGTACGTGCATACAGAAGGGTCATTGCCCTCCACAGCATCCAGAGAAGAAAACAAACTCATGCATGTACACGTGTAGTGACTAACTCGGAGACAGTAGCACTTGGAGGCACTTTTTTTTATTTAACGAGCACCATCGGGATAATACACCACCCCACGTGGGTACACACTATCACTGTTGCTAGCCTATACACAACACCACGTGGGTACACACTGTCACTGTTGCTAGCCTATACACAACACCACGTGGGTACACACTATCACTGTCGCTAGCCTATACACAACACCACGTGGGTACACACTATCACTGTCGCTAGCCTATACACAACACCACGTGGGTACACACTTTTACTGTTGCTAGCCTATACACAACACCACGTGGGTACACACTATCACTGTTGCTAGCCTATACACAACACCACGTGGGTACACACTATCACTGTCGCTAGCCTATACACAACATCACGTGGGTACACACTATCACTGTTGCTAGCCTATACACAATGCTAACCGTCTTGACACTGACGGCGCTGAACGGAGACAGCTAACAACCATCTAGCAGCGCAATGTCGAGTGAAGACGGCAGCGACCATGGCGACGAGAGGACAGCGACGATGAGATGGTATCCACGACGATCTTGAACAGCACGACGGGGATCCCACTCCAGCCCCGAGGTCGCCGACAGGGGCCTCGCCTAGACCCCCCAGCGTGACCTCGCTCCGCCCCGGCCACGCCCCCTCTCTGGAACCTACTGGCAGGTTCCCGAGGCTTCCCGATGGGGCCTCCTCTGTGACCTTTCCCCTTTAGATGTCCCCCTCGAGTGTCTCTCGTGGCCTGCTGACGTGGATGCTGCCCTACACCACAGTTACCCATTTCCGCCAGCAGGCAGCGCTATGCCACTACACATGTACAGCCCTTTGGTCCATCCACTGCTGGATGAGGTCATCCCAATGCTGTGCTGGTCGTGGGTGTTATTTGACCATACTTCACCACGCTGGTCAATTTAGGTTGCTGAAAGTGGTGAGCGTAGCTTTAGGCGTGTAGAAATACGGTTTAAAAAAATGGATCTTGCTGCACTGCCCATCGCATAGCCCTGCAGCAGCCTATCTGCCCATGGATCGTGGTGATGATGATGATGATGATTTAAACATCAATGAATATGCAATCGAAAAATAGTTCTCGGGGTCAATTAATTGGAGGTCACAAGACATCCGGATCTCCCCTGTACACGTGTAAGTACGTGTACGGTCTTGTCTGGCCGTTGTCCAGCACTCTCTCTCTCTGTGTCTCTCTCTGTCTCTCTCTGTCTCTCTCTGTCTCCCACTCTCTGTCTCGTTGTCTCTCTCTCTCTCTGTTTCTCTCTGCACACGAGACTAACAGCACAAGGTGGCAGTCAATTAACTTCCTCTCGGGCGCGGCGTTCCACCCCTTGACTGCCGCTCCGTCCCTCGTCTCGACCACCGGCCACCGCGCCTCGGAGCGACGCTGGCCAGGTCCAAACAAGTCAACATTACGTCGGTAGCCTACGTATCTCGTGTGTGTGTGTGTACGTTGAACTTCTGTCGCACCGTACGTAGCCAACCGTGCTAATCGCAGGTGCGGGTGGGGGGGGGGACAAGAAACGAAACACTCAAAGGAAGTTCTAAAGTCACGTGATGCTTGGGACTTTCTCTTCATCCTTTTTTGAGTACGGTACAACGGTCGCATGTTCGCCCGGACCAAGTAAGCTGCCAATTACCCAGTGAGGTGTTTGTTGCATCGTGATCACCCAACCTGCTTAGCTTCAGAGATCGGACGAGGTCGGGGAGTTGGTTGCCCACGAAGCGTTGATTAAAAACGAAACAAAACGACTCGAGGATTTCCTGGGTAAATCGAGGACTCATATCTCAAAGTCTGAATAAAATAAAACAAAGGAACAATTCTACAGATACGCAGTCTCATGATGATATTCATTAATGAGAATATATCGGTTTAAAAAAAACGCCTGCCATCAGTTATCTCAGACACAGGAGCAGCAACCAACACCTGTGCACAACACCGCTTCGCGAAACAAAGAAACCGAGATACGGCAAAAAAAAAAAAATAAGTTAACGTTCAAAGCCACGCGCTGAAGTCGCCAGACGGTTGAACAAGTGTGGGTGTTACAGATAAGATGCAAGGCGAGCTCTACAAACGTCAGCAGACTCGGAGAGATCCCGAGGAGATCTCTTGGGAGAGAGAGAGAGAGAGATAGATAGAGAGTTCCAGAGTCTTGGGAGGTGGGGGGAGGGAGAGAGGCACTAAACTGGGAACAGTTCAGTCACCCGTGTTTCATAGGCTTGCTAACACACGGATCGCTTTGCGATGGAAGAGCAAAGCCGTGGAATCCCCGCGCGTAAAAACCACCCGCTCTCCCCCGCGTTGCAAGTAGAATGGGCTGAGGTGTCACTTTGACAAATTGCGCAATTTTGCATCGTGATAATGGCCCGCTACTGTTTAGCGCTCGGAAATGTTACGCCTATTTAGTTATTTATTTACGTCCCAAACCTCCCAGCGTCGTTACGTAGTCTCCTCGGCGGCGAAATAACGAAACGAACAATGGTGGAGGGTGGAGGGGAGGGCCTTCTTAACCCGCTCCCGTTCGAAGAGGATAATAACACCTCGCACACGGCTTTGTGTTGCACGCGGCGTACGCGCGGGGCCACCACGTGATGTGAAGCATACGCGCCCGTTGCATTTCATACGCATGGTTTATTATTGCAAACGCAATTCTGCGAGCGAATTAATTCACCCTCCCCCCCCACCTCCTCCCGATCCTCCTCCACCCCCCCCCCCCCACGAAACGAATCGCGGCGTGCCACGTTTTAAGGATGGAATTGACTTGAGCGAAATTAAAATTTGCTCTTTCTTCTTGATGAGCGCGGTCCGATTATTTTTATGAATTTTTTTTTCAATTTGAAAAAATATATATGTGGACAAAGGAAAGATCTCGCCAAGGCGATGCCTCTCCAACCTCAAGCAGTTTTCATCTCCGGACCTATCGACGGCCGTTTCTGAGAGCTGATTCAAATGCAGACGCCACCCGAAATGTTAGGGCGGCTGAATAATCTGAACGCGTGTTCATTCTCAATGCGCAGGGGACGAAGGAGCAGCCGGAGAAAAATCCACGCGACCACGGGGAGAACATTCAAACTTCAAATATACAGCGGGCGTCACAATTCCACAGAGGTGCCAACAATATATATGCCTAATAAAATAGGGGGGGGGGGTTGTTTGGGGGAGGGGGGGTTAGATCGCGTAAATGTGTCGTTAAACCCGCCACCACCCGACACAGCCAATCAGTAACGCTTGTCACGTAAACGGAACGTGACAATTAGTTACGAGTATAGCAACACTGCTCGTGTGTTGGAGAGCAAATCCACAACATTTACGATCTCATTACGACGTTTCGCCAGTAATTACAACCAGCATCGTCAGGAGGACAGCCGGAATGCCCATGCCGTCTTCTCGCTGAGAGATTTCCTTACCGGTGATTGTTTAGATATTAAGTCTAAATCCAAACCACCGCAATGCGTGTTTTTTTTTCGTAATATCGCGCGTCACATCATCACGATCATCATCAATCCACTGGCAGATGAAGACCTCCCGCCAAGCCGTTGCCGTGCGCCACGACCCTGCAATCTTAACGATCTACCGGACACGTTGATACCTTCCCACTATCTCAGCGGTGGGCATCGACTCAGGCGCCTTCGACGACGCACGCGTCGCGTTCCCCCACCCCGCCCCCCCCGACATCTCTCGCCGTTCATTTTGTCCTCATCGTTTCACAGAGTGTCCGCGTGTGTTCCAGTGTCAGTTTTGCATGCCCATCTTTTTTGTCAACGTCTCTTGCTCCTCGATTTGTCTCTTGAGGCGTGGTTAGGGTGGGGGGGGGGAGGCGCTCGGAGGTTGTCGCGTCCTATCCCTCGGCAAGAGTGATTAAATGGAGTCGTTGATGGAGTTGTTGCTGATTGATTGGTGGAATTACATCGCGATGGTCTGCAGGGCCCACTGGAGCTTCAGGGCCGCAGAGATAAATCGAGCGTTGCGATGGGTTGGAGGGGTGTTTATTTTTTTTTAATAATCCGCGCGATTGATTCCTGCGACCACCCGCCCGGTCCTGGCTGCCGTCGCTCGTCATCGACGTCGCTCTCGACGACACGCGTCACAATAGCAACACCACGTGGTCGATGGAGGGGGGGGGGCGGAGTTGAACACGTGGAATTTGGCGACCAATGTTATTCATATCTTTCGTAATCATGCAAACATTATTACGAAGGCGATGTGGATATTTCCTTCATAAACGATCGAGGGATTTTACCAAACTAATTTTTTTTTATTCCACGAGGAAAGGCCCGCTGAGCTATATAGCTCTTTTGCAGAAGCGACCTGGCTATCACAAATTATAGCTCAACGAAGTCGCTTATAAAGTGGAAATTTACAGCAGCCAAATACGCAGAAGGCATGCAGATTCTAAATGTGGAAGGAAAAACCGGAGGACCTGGAGAAAAATCAACGTCATCACGGTGAGTTAGAGAGACACGCCAAATCCGAATAGACAAACATGCCTCAGCGTCGCGATCGAACCCACGACTTCCTGCATACCAGGCAAGGGAGTTAACATCGCTGAGTCACCTCTGTGATGTGCGAACCACCAGGCGTAGTCTATCACTGAAGGCTGCCCAGTACACCACGGGCATTCACGTGGAACGTGTGGACCCCACACAGCTATCACCCCAGATGCCGCCTTGCCTGTCCGGATTTTTAGTTTTTCAAGCTCCCCCCACCCCCCCCCCCGAATTTTTCAACGTTAAAATCGGTCAGTAAAATGTTTTCTTTAAAATTTGGAGAAAAAAAAACACTACATCATACAATTTTAGTTTTTATGGGTCGAGGGGGGTTAGATTGCGTAAATATATAAATGTTGTGTCGTTAAACCCGCCACCACCCGACACAGCCAATTAGTAAGGTTTGTCACGTAAACAAAACATGCCAATTCATTACTAGTACAGCACACCGGTGTGTTGGAGAGTAAATCCACAACAATTACAATCTGATTACGACGTTTCGACAGTAATTACAACTACCATCATCAGGCGACATCCAGGTTTTAACGACATATTCATATTTACGCGATTTAACCCCAAAGCAACCCCTGTATTATGGACGATATTGGTCGCCCCAAGCCTACCACGTGTTAAGCACACTAATATCCGGGTCAGGACCGTCCGATTTACGACGCTCGCCGTACGTAAAACGACCCCACAGTGGATCTCGTTTTACGACGCGGAATCTTCATTTAACGACGGATCCTGCGGCACCTGCCGACGTGACCGCGAGCACATTTGAACAGCGATGCATCTCCTGGGAAACGTAGCAGAAGGTCAGTGGGCTATTCGCTTCCTTCGTTGCAAAAGGTCAAGTCACGCCAGCAGTGGAGACATGAAGAAGGCAACGTGAGAAACAAAATTTGTTACAACTTGCTTTGAGCCAGTTTTTTTTTTTTGACCAGAATTGTGTGTACAGGACTGTACACTTAACATTCTTTTCCCATGCATTTATAGCACGAGGGGACAGTTTTTTTTAACATGTGATAAGCATTCCGACTGATCAATACTTGGATTGAAAACTAATTTATTTAGAACTGCTATTTGTATTTTTGGATTTAAAGCTTTCGTGACTGCAGTAATTCATATTCTTAGCTCTTTCGGTAAAGTCACGTTGAAGGGAAAAAATGAAATAATAAAATATATATTTCAACTGCTATTTGTGTTTAGTTTGTTGTCTTTCCCCCGCACCTACAATTAGCAAGGTTGGCTACGTACGGTGCGAAAAAAGTTAAACATCCGGACAGTCCTTGACTTACGAACATAATTAGTTCCTGGGACTCGTTCGTAAGTCGAACGGTTCGTAAGTCGGAACATGATGTAGTTTACTTAAATGCCCGTTCAGTCGGTGTTATGAAATGCGTTATGATTTAAAAAAAGGAAGCATTGTTACACTCATAATTAAAAAGAAATATTGTACATTTGCATATAAGACTGTAAAAAAAAATACTAAATAGTAAATAAATCACGAAACAAATGAACATAAATAGAAAAATAAAATTTATTTTCACAAATATTGAGCCCTGACGCTGACTTTATTGTCGGAAGAGGCGCAACGAGTCACCACAATTGCACACAAAAAAGACAAAGATCCCCATATAGCCTGAACAGACTGTTGGGGCAAGTGCTGTTAGTGAACACCTATGACTGTCGGAACGGCGCACGAGCGGGTGGGTGGACAGCACCACGCCCTGCCGCCTTTGTCTCCCCAGTGACGATGTTTACACACTCCACCTAGTACTCATTTGAGGTTGAGTTGAGCTTAGGGGGAGGCCCAGGACCGGTTCAGATATTCTTCACTGGCGTTGGCCGTGAGCGGGAATCGAACTCGGGTCACTGGGTTCGTAGTGCAGAGCGCTAACCATTACACTACCGCTCCCCATTACACTCACTTTCACACACAACAACCGCCATTCGCCACTAAGTGGCGGTGACGTCACCACGACGCTTGTGCCAGGCCACGTGTACCTTGATGCCACGTGAAGTGTCGAACGCCCGCTGGCAGGAGGTCACGGGGCAGAGCCAAGTGCTACGGGTCGACTGACAAAGATGACTGAGATGACTGGCTGATGCACCACCTGTGCCCTTTACTGTGCCAACCTGCTGTGCTTTAGCCACCCGGCGCTCCGCTCGTTGTTGTGAGCGTCGCTCCTCCGCCCTCCGTTATTGTTGGAGGGCGACTGCTTCCAACTGCCCAGTAGCATCCTTCACGAGCCTCCTCCACAGAGGCCGATCTTGACACCGCTGGTACCAGTCATCGGCAAGTCCACTCAGCTCCACGTCCTCCTGTACCACATCACTCCATCTCTTCTCTAGCCCGTGCCGCGCCCGTTTAGCCCCCTCGATCCGACCAAACAAAAGCTGTTTCGGCATGCGGTGGCTGGGCATGCGGGCTACATGACCCAGCCAACGCAGCCTTGCCTGCCGGAGGAGCTCACCGATGGGACCTTGCCCAGATCTTTCAAAGATCTATGAGCTCCTCACACAATCCAGCCTGGTTAAACCCAGGATGGATCGTAGGCAGGCTAGCCTAAATGTTTCTAACCGGCGAATATGTTCCATTAGGGGGTCCACGTTTCGCAAGCGTAGAGAAGGGAGGGAATTACCGTGGCCGAGAAGACCTGAAGCTTAGTGCGGAGCGACAGACCAGGTAGCTTCCACACAGCGTTACGCAACCGATGAAAATATATTGCCGCTCGACTGATTCGGAGTGAGACCTCTGCTGTTAAACTGGAGCCGGTCATAAGCACACTGCCCAGGTATGGGAAACTCTCCACTCTCTCCACAACTGCCCCATCACCGATAGGGAGTTGTGGGGGTGGAGTTTCCGATGGTACAAAACACCCTGGCAGGTGGTTAGTTTTGGTGGGGCTGATGGTAAGGCCCCATCTCTTAGTGGCACGCTCCAGTCTCAGCAGCAGCGTCTCCAACTTCTCCTTTGAATGAGCAGCTATTACCAAATCATCGGCATACATAACGTGGTTGAGCAATAGGGAGCCATCCCTTGACTACACCCGGGCATCGATCAGCCTCCCATTATATCTGTACCAAATGGAGATTCCCCCGGTACAGCTATTGAAGGCTCCACGAACTACGTGGTCAAAATAGATGTGAAATAATGTGGGAGCCAGAGGACATCCCTGTCGCACCCCAAGGTGCACAGGGAATGGCTCTGACTCCCGGCCACGTAGTTTTACCCGGGCCCGCTCACCATCATGAAGGTCCTTAATGATCGTGAGCAGAGGGTCAGGGACTCCAAAAGCACGAATAACAACCCAGAGCCCAGGCCTACTGATGGTATCATATGCCTTGACCTGGTCAATAAAGCAGTGATGTAGGTCTTGTTGGAATTCCCTACACCTCTGCTGTAGCAGACGGACAGAAAATATGGCATCTGTGCAGGACCGCCCTTTCCTGAAACCGCATTGGAGTTAAATAGAGATTTGTGATCGCGGGCCACTGAGTCAGACTCCATCTCCTCAGCAACCCGCGACCACCACCCATCCTTGCAGCGCCTCACGGCTCTCCGAACCTCCGAGCGAAGGCTGCGGTAAGCCTCCTCATTCTCTGACGTGGGATTCTGTAGCCGATGACAGTGGGCCTGTCGCTTTTTCTCAACCATCCTGAACACTTCCTCTGTCAGCCAGAAATTCTTGCTTGTAACTTTCATCAGATAACTGAGACCAGGCCACTTTAGGTTGGAATGGGGTCCTGGGTGTACACCCACCACCGGAGTGGAAGAATGGCAGGCGCATCTTACAGATGACTAGTCGATGGTCAGAGGGCAGATCAGCTCCACGGGTAGGTCCTGGTGTCTAGCACATGGGCTCGCATCCGCTGATCCGTCACTATGTAGAACAGCAGATGTTCTTGCTTGGACCCAGCATGCATCCATGATGTTGTGTGGATGTGCCGATGCCGGAACAGCGTGTTGGTAATTACAAGCCCATGGGCTGCACAAAAATCTAGCAGCCTCCTACCGTTCTTATTTAGCTGATCTGGCCCATTCCCTCCAATCACTCCAGACCAGGTGCCAGCATCATGACCAACTCGGGCATTGAAGTCACCCAACAAGATGACTCATAGACGGCATCTGACTCATAGGCTTTGCCTCCACGGATGTTCGTCTTCGGTGAGTGCATAAGTACGACCACCACTCCTCGCCTCCGGTTGATGGGAAGGTGAGCCCAAAGTAGCCTGGGGCTTACAGCTTCCCACAAAAGAAGAGCCACACCCTGTTCTTTGGCAGTCTGCTGCCCCGAGTAGAGGACTGTCCACCCCTCATAACCGGTCCACCGGACCTCCTGATTGCTAGAGAGATCCAGGCGGTACCGGTCCAGCTCCCGACAGAGGAGTGGCAGCCTCTCCTCCGTTCGAACATTCCACGTGGCCACACGAAGTGGCTTTTCGTTGTTTCTGGAGGAGCCCCGAGAGTAGAGAGACGTCATAGACACCTGTCCCCCCGGGGCCTCCGGCACAAGCTTCTTAGTTATATATTTAAGTGGTAATTTTTTTAAGGTGGAGGGGTTACCAGCCCCTCGCCCCCGGGGAGGGGCCAATGTTAATTGGCACAGCACCGCGAGGAGGTAGGGGATTGTTTTGCCACCACACACACTACACTCACTTTGACAACAAAGACGAAGATCCCCCATATAACCTTAACATACTGTAGGGGCAAGTGCTGTTAGCGAGCACCTATGAAGGCCGGAACGGTACACGAGGGGGTGTGTGGCCAGCACCACGCCCGACCGCCTTGGTCTCCCTAGTGGCAATGTTTTACACACCGCACCAGGTACTCATTTGAGGCTGAGTCGACCTAGGGGAGGCCCGAGACCGGTTCAGATAATCGTCACTGGTGTTGGCCGTGAGCGGGAATCGAACCCGGGTCGCCAGGTTCATAGCGCAGCGCGCTAACCGCTACACTATCGCTCCCCGTAATGACACACATTCATACACACACTACACTCACTTTCACACACATTCATATACACACACTACACTCACTTTCACACACATTCACTACACTCACTTTCACACACACATTCACACACACACTACACTCGCTTTCACAAACACAATCATACACACACATTACAATCACTTTCACACACACATTCATACACACACACTACACTCACTTTCACACACACATTCACACACTACACTCACACATGTGCGCACACAAACAGCGCGATGCCGACTGTTTACATCTCACGGAGGATTGCTCAGCTGAATAAAATAGTTCCGCGGTTAAAATTGCAAGTGTGAGTTCGCGTTTTAAGTCAACGTTAATAATATTAAAACAAATTACATGGAAGCTGGTTCGTTTGTGTGTGTGTTCGTAAGTCGATGACTGCCTGTACAAATATTTTTGTCTTAATCCCATATTTTTCTTGCCTTTTTTTCTGAAACGTTGTGTTTTCTCTCGGCATCAGTCCCGCTTTTGGAGTCACCGCCAACACGCGCCAAGGACAAACACCGGGGACTCGATGGGAATCTTCGTCCCTTCCGGCGCATTGTAGTCACCGCCAATATTACGCATGGCAATCGCGCGCGCTGCAAACCAGCAAAAAGCCATTGAGGTTCTGCCTCAGGAGGTTTCGTATCCGCAGAGATGGAAAATTCACGGATAATGGGGTCTTTGAAGAGATTTTATTAAACATTTACGTTTTTTTATCTTATTTTGGGATAACATTTTTTTTTACCAGAATGTTATTGTCCCTTCATTTGTATTACTTCGAGTAGTGTGGATGTTACTCTTGCATATAAGCACCTTAGGTTAGGATTCATAGGTTGGAATTGAAGCCCCCTCCAAGCCCTAAGCAGGATCGAGGAGATAAGGCACCCTTGGGCTTGACATACTCGAGTGCTAATAAAAATTATAATACGAAGGAGAGCGATAATTTCGTGCAATTTGTAAAAAAATTGGGATGTCGTTGCTCTGGTTAAATGGTTGGCACCACTGGGCTTGTGATCCAGAGGTCACCGGTTGGATCTCCCTGAGCAGCGGTTGAATTAATTGGGCAGCTTTCTAAAATCCACCCCCACAGCGCATGTCCAGCAGCAGACATCGGAACACCGCTGTTAAGCCGATCGGTAAGGCGCGTGCGGTGGGGTGAGTGTTAGTGACTCCCAGCTGTGGGTAACTCCCAAGCGTGGAAGAGTAGGCCAAACACCGCCGTCGAGGAGCTCCTCCAGAGCTCTCTCTAGCGGAAGGTCCTCACCCCAAGCAGTGGCGTGAGTGAGCAATTGCAGGGCTGGAACTTTACGAAATTATGTTTGCATTAATTAAACATCAGTTTTTGACATCTCACTCGCGACCTTTAAACACGAAGCTAATCATTCGAAAGGAACTCAGAATTATACTTCGATGTTATCAAACAAGAATGCGGGTGCACAGAGTGCATGCAATTAATCACCCGTTAATGCATCACGTGTGGCGAACAGCCGCTAATTAAACTTAACCAACATGCTAACACTATGCTAATCAATTATCGGTAAGGCTCGCATTTTTTATTCTATGAATACCATTAAGACCGCACATGCACAATTATGGTTGAGGATGTATTCATGTAAATACACAACAATTTGAAAAAAGGTTAGAACAGTTTAAGGACATTTGACAAAGATCGCCCGGTATAGCCTCAAAATACTTTTGAGTGCTGTTAGCGAGCACCTATGAAGGCTTGAAAACACACACACACACACACCTCAGGATTAATTTGAGATGTCATCGTTGCATTACGTCCAATCCTACAGCCAGTCCTAGACAGAACCACGACTGATTGTCTCATCATATGCGTGGCCTTTTCGATGGACACTTCACGACCGTATTACCCAGGATGCACCCAGTCCCGTTAGATCTCGGGCGCTCAGCAAGGAACGAGTGTGGATCCGCATCTTAGAATGGGCGACCTAACGATGGGGCAATGAAGCGAAATCCACTGTTTTACTCCAACTTCTATGCTCACGCCAACACCATCACCCTCACCGACCAGCGCGGTGAAGTATGGTCAATTAACCCCTCGTGAATAGTGCACTCCCCCCCCCCCCAATCCCACACAGTGGTTCTGTCATTTGCACTATTTGCACTATTTACACTATTTGCACTATTTGCACTATTTGCACTATTTACACTATTTGCACTATTTGCATCATGTGCACTATGTGCACTATTTGCACTATTTACGCTATTTGCACTATTTTCACCATTTGCACTATTTGCACTATTTGCACTATTTGCACTATTTACACTATTTGCACAATTTGCATCATGTGCACTATGTGCACTATGTGCACTATTTGCACTATTTGCACTCTGTGCACTATTTGCACCATTTGCACTATTTACGCTATTTGCACAATTTGCACCATGTGCACTATTTGCGCTATTTGTACTATTTGCACTATTTGCGCTATTTGCACTATTTGTACCATTTGCACCATGTGCACCATGTGCACTATTTGCGCTATTTGCACTATTTGCACCATTTGCACCAGGTGTACTATTTGCACTATGAGCCCTATTTGTACCATTTGCACCAAGTGCACGATTTGCACTATTTGCACAATGTGCACTATTTGCACCAAGTGCACTATTTGCACTTTTTGTACCATTTGCACCATGTGCACCATGTGCACTATTTGCACTATGTGCACCATTTGCACCATTTGCACATAGTGCACCATGTGCACTATGTGCACATAGTGCACCATGTGCACTATGTGCACTATTTGCACCATGTGCATCATGTGCACCATGTGCACATAGTGCACCATGTGCACATAGTGCACCATGTGCACTATGTGCACTATTTGCACCATGTGCACTATTTGCACCATGTGCACGATTTGCGCTATTTGGCGGCGTGCGAGCCGGATGTGAATTTGACCTCCAGACAAACAAAAACACGAACCGACGCAATTCTGCCGTAACCCTCCACCACCTGACGCGCGCCAATTAGTAAGGGATCTGTCGCGTAAACAAAACGCCGATTAGTTACTGCTTCAGCCCACCGGTGTGCTGGAGAGTAAATCCACAACATGATGAATAATATTGGTCGCGAAAGTCTAACGTGTTAAACCGACGCGATTTTCTTAACGCTTTCAGCTGACAAGGTATCAGATGCCCCATCTCTCGCAGGTGACACGAGTGACTCTAAGATTATCGCTCGTTTCACCCATTGCCCTTTATTTTTGTTTTGTTTATCTTCATAAACGAGGAGGGGAAATCGTGCACCCTGCTATGGGGTGTGTTAACTGACAGCAAAATTACTCCGTGGTAAAGGTGCATTCACATTGGATCATCGTTACGTGAGAAAGCATTCAAGCGCCAATCCACCCACTCCACCCCTCACCCGCTTACGGAAGGACAGAGCTAATTCATGAACGCTTTCGACTTCATGGTTGCAAAGAGCGAACAAACCAAAAAAAAATAATCAATTTTTCTTTCGAAATTAATCCGAATGACCCTTAAGACCGATTGCGGTAAGGCAGAAGTGCGGTTTTGCCGGCGACAACAATAATTTCCCAAGCTCCCTGATCCTCTCTACACACTCAATTCCATTTTCAGCCAATTAATGAATGCCTCCGTGAGGTAGGAAACCGGAGCATCCGGAGAAAACCCACGCGTGCGAGGGTGCAACGCTCTATCCCCGCGCAGATGGAACGGATGGAGTTCACACTTTTTTTTGTACAGCACCATTCTCCTGGCGAGCCGGAGGTTTCACGCCATCTGTGTGCGATCCACGCATTGCGGGGTTACAGGCAGCCGCGTATATCGCCGTCACGGACATCGCCAGACGCCCGGCACATAAAATTAAGTCAATCTTTATTTAATTTACTTTGTGTTATTTGTTAATCATCAAGATGGATGGCCTGCGACGGAATTGCTTAAGGCTGTGTAATATAATTGCTTCATGGACTACAACAACAATAAAAAAATGTAACAGCATTACAATCCAACGTAATTTTCTTATTAATTTATACCACGCACATTTGAATTCATGACTGGAACCGATTGCATTAGATTATTCCTATAGCGTAAACATCGGTGAGGAGTTTAAATGAATTAAACAGCGATAATGAGGCACATTGGTGAAGAAACACTTAAACGTGAACGTGTCCCTTGATCCCACTAAAGTGGCATGTAGGTTCAATGGCATTGCCTCGTGTTTGTGAATAGAACAATGCTGCCCCTGCTGCTGATTCTGTTGCCCCAGCTGCTGCAGATAGAGTTTCACCACCGGTTTTGTTGAAGGCCACGATGGAGATCCGTTGGCATCAGGCTGACAGTCGGGGGCAATAATTGATGCTGCTGCTGCTATCGCCGTGTCGATAAATTCTCAACTCGGTAAGTTGCGGCGTAACTTTCCCATTGGCAAAACTCGGACCTTGACGCCAAACACGCGATGGCCTACTCATCATTCGATGGCGAACGACGTCAGGGGGGGGAGGGTGGGGGGGGGGATCTTAACTATAGTGCGGTATAGTTTGCGGTTATAACACCCGCAGCCGTAATCACGGCGGCCACTGGATTCAAACAGTGACGATGGTCATGACGGTGATGACAACGACGACGACGATGATGACGATGGCGATGGTGATCGTGAAGGCCACGGTGGTCACGTTGAACAACTGGCGACGCTGGAGCGCCACGCGCCTCCCGCACCATCACCACGCGGCGTGGTGGAACGGCACCGCGAAGCTGCACCGCGCGCAGAAATTGCAAAGTCGAAGAGGCCTGAAGGTGCAATTTCATGCGTATATGCTCTCGATTTGCTGGATTTGCAAATGAGAGGCTCTCACGGCACCCCGAACCATGAAGCCAGGGAAGACATCTCAACAAGGTGTTGACCAGGGTCCTGAGTGGCATCAAATACGCATTTTTGTTGGTTACGTAGAGTGCGAAAGAAGTCCACCACGTGTGGGCACGTACTGACCGGTGGCTTAAGACTTCTTCACGGCTGAATGTGACGTCGACAACGTGCGGGGGGCGTTTGGTTGGTTAAACAGAAACCGCTTTGAGCTCCTTCAGGTGGAGTTTAAATCGCGGCAGTCGGGTCCGCTGATGCGGGCCTCACTCCGTTTCCTGGTGCGCTGCCCTCGGACAAAGCTCAGAGCCGCGGTTGGAGAGCCACGTCCATGGGACGTCCATCGGACGTTGCTGAAGCTAAAACAATTCATCGTGCAAAAGTATTTTTTTTTCATCCACCAGGTCGGTGAGCTGCTTCATCGGTCAGTAATAATTTATCTGTAAACGTGACAATCTTGTCGTGTGCGTTGGAGGGTTAATGGCGAGAATTTTGGAATAAATACTACTCATGCCTTGTGGGCCGACTCATTCATCTTGATGTCTTGATTGTGGCATACAACCATTCATTGTATAGAACAGCACCATCTCCCCCCCCCCCCCCCCCCCATTTCGGCAATGTGTTGTAGCCCTTACCACATTTCCCATATAGACATTAATTTTTATCACGAATTTCTGAAATGATGTCGGCAGCCGCGCCGTGTCGGCTGCTCTGACTCACTTGAGTGTGAGTGTGTGAACAAACGATGTATATTATATATATGGATGACCATTCTATAACTGTTCTCATTCGGCTCCGACGCTTAACATGCATCAATCTGTCATCGAAAGGTCCATCATTGTCCTGGCAAAGCCACGCGGTTCCTTGTCTCCGTTCCTGTCAGACACACGCCGCGGCTTGTGGCGTGAGGGTTCCAGTGCTCCGCGACGGTAATAACGCGATGATGGTGGTGGTGGTGGTGGTGTTGAACACGATGGTGATGGTGGTGGTGTTGAACACGATGATGATGGTGGTGGTGGTGGTGGTGTTGAACCCAATGGTGATGGTGGTGGTGGTGGTATTGAACACGATGATGATAGTGGTGGTGGTGGTGGTGTTGAACACGATAATGATGGTGGTGGTGGTGTTGAACAGGATGATGATGGTGGTGAACACGATGATGATGACGGTGGTGGTGTTGTTGAACCCGATGGTGATGGTGGTGTTGAACACAATGATGATGATGGTGGTGATAGTGGTGTTGAACACGATCATGATGGTGGTGGTGGTGTTGAACATGATGATGACGGTGGTGGTGGTGGTGGTGGTGAACACAATGATGATGATGGTGATGGTGGTGTTGAACACGATCATGATGGTGGTGGTGGTGTTGAACATGATGATGACGGTGGTGGTGGTGGTGTTGAACACGATGATGATGATGGTGGTGGTGGTGTTGAACACGATCATGATGGTGGTGGTGGTGGTGTTGAACATGATGATGACGGTGGTGGTGGTGTTGAAGATGATGATGATAATGATATTGAACACGATGATGATTGTGGTGGTGTTGAACAGGATGATGGTGGTGGTGGTGTTGAACAAGATGATGATGGTGGTGTTGAACACAATAACGTGTTGAAGATGATGATGATATTGAAAACGATGATGATGGTGGTGGTGGTGTTGAACAGGATGATGATGGTGGTGTTGAACACAATAACGTGTTGAAGATGATGATGCTATTGAACACGATGATGATGGTGGTGGTGGTGTTGAAGATGATGATGATATTGAACACGATGATGATGGTGGTGGTGGTGTTGAACAGGATGATGATGGTGGTGGTGGTGGTGTTGAACAGGATGATGGTGGTGGTGGTGGTGTTGTTGTTGAACACGATGATGATGACGGTGGTGGTGGTGTTGAACACAATGATGATGATGGTGGTGGTGATGTTGAACACGATCATGATGGTGGTGGTGTTGAACATGATGATGACGGTGGTGGTGGTGGTGGTGTTGAAGATGATGATGATAATGATATTGAACACGATGATGATTGTGGTGGTGTTGAACAGGATGATGATGATGGTGGTGGTGGTGTTGAACAAGATGATGATGGTGGTGTTGAACACAATAACGTGTTGAAGATGATGATGATATTGAATACGATGATGATGGTGGTGGTGGTGTTGAACAGGATGATGATGGTGGTGTTGAACACAATAACGTGTTGAAGATGATGATGCTATTGAACACGATGATGATGGTGGTGGTGGTGTTGAAGATGATGATGATGATATTGAACACGATGATGATGGTGGTGGTGGTGGTGTTGAAGATGATGATGATGGTGGTGGTGGTGGTGTTGAAGATGATGATGATGAAATTGAACACGATGATGATGGTGGTGGTGGTGTTGAACACAATAACGTGTTGAAGATGATGATGATGATATTGAACACGATGATGATGGTGGTGGTGTTGAAGATGATGATGATATTGATATTGAACACGATGATGATGGTGGTAGTGGTGTTGAACAGGATGATGATGGTGGTGTTGAACAGGATGATGATGGTGGTGGTGATGGTAGTGTTGAGGATGATGATGATGATGATGATATTGAACACGATGATGATGGTGGTGGTGGTGTTGAACAGGATGATGATGGTGGTGGTGGTGGTGTTGAACAGGATGATGGTGGTGGTGGTGTTGTTGTTGAACACGATGATGATGACGGTGGTGGTGGTGTTGAACACGATGATGATGATGGTGGTGGTGGTGGTATTGAACACGATGATGATAGTGGTGGTGGTGTTGAACCCGATGGTGATGAACACAATGATGATGATGGTGGTGATGGTGGTGTTGAACACGATAATGATGATGGTGGTGGTGTTGAACACGATGATGATGATGGTGGTGGTGATGGTGGTGTTGAACCCGATGGTGATCACGATCATGATGATGAGGGTGGTGGTGGTGGTGGTGAACACGATCATGATGGTGGTGGTGTTGAACATGATGATTTTGATGATGGGGCTGGTGGTGTTGAACATGATGATGATGAACACGATGATGATCGAGGTGGTGGTGTTGAACACGATGATGATGGTGGTGTTGAACATGATGTTGATGATGAACACGATGATGATGGTGGTGTTGAACATGATGTTGATGATGAACACGATGACGATGGTGGTGTTGAACATGATGTTGATAATAAACACGATGATGATGGTGGTGTTGAATACGATGATGATGTTGATAAAGGTGGTGGCGATAGTAATGCCACTGAGGATGACACTGATGCTGACACTGATGATCGAGGTGTTCAACACAGTGATCATCGGTTGTGCCCCTGGCTGGGAATGCAACTCGTCACCGCAGGATTGGGAACCTTCATACGAATGCCCCCCCGCCCCCAAGCTACTCGTTGGCCTCGTGTTGTGGTTTGCGACAAGAGCGGATTCGAAATAACCCCATGACCGAGGCGAGCTGAGAATAGGCACACGCCCTGTTAAATAATGACAGTGCCGTGCGTGCTGCCTCGTGGTTAGTCTCTGCATTACACGCATCGGTTGCGATGGAACAAGCAGCACAGATTCCTTAATGACAGAATCTAACGTTGCCCTCGCGCGATGTGAACTTCACTCAGTGTTGATGTTCTGCCCCATTGCGTGGGGCGTACGAAACGGGTCCTTCACCCCCCACCGCCACAGCCACCCTCGCTGACCCATCGCCAAACTTGCTCCCACGGTCGCCACAATCCACACCGCTCCAGCGCGTGAGATCGCCGTCTCGCTCCATCACGGCCGTGGGTTCGTGCTTTGGGGAGGGCGAGTTTCCCCCTCTTCCTCCTGGTTTTTGACATTCCGTCACCAGGGCTCCTCCGTCGGACCGTCAAAATCTTTTCTCGCGACGTCGCCTCCCCGACGGGCGTTTCAGTTTCAGTTTCATGATTTAGGTGTAGCTCTGTGAGCCATGCGGCTCTTGACTCGGGTGCAACCGCAACAAAATAAAAACATGAACAAGAAACATCTTAAAGTGACTACACGCAACAGAAAAATCCTGGAAAAAAACAGCAAAGTCTTCCCAAGAAAACACCGCATTTCAACGCTGTGTGCAAAAATCCCAGTGGGATGCAATTCAAACAACAACAACCATAAGACAATGTAGATTAAAGTTATCAGGCTAACTCTGTACTACAACAAACAAACGTGGCTAAACCAAAACGTTTTCAAAAATCACCAAAATAAAGCTATAAAAACAATATAACAGTGATCATAGGAACTGTGATTCAAATTGAACAATAAACGATACACATAACATGTACGACCAAAATTTGCAGCCATAGTTGGCTGCATGAATTCCTCCATAATAGCAGGAGTATTAGTAGCAGAATCAATTTTTTTTCAATGCACCTTCATATTCGACCGCTGTCCGTGTACGGGAGATGATCGCCAATGCCTCGGCGCTCGTTTGAGCAGGAAGCCTCCGCCGTTTTGAGATCGTGCGTGGCGTTTGTTTTTGCTCGTACTTAGCCTGCGCCTAACTTGGCAGGCTGCGAGGAGTCTTCGATCATTTCCTCTTGTTCATTGCCGCTGGCTTGTTGCAAATGAGTGTCTCGTCAGTAAATCGTAGACGTAACGGGTCTACTCAGCTTGAATTAATATATCCTTTAACATGTCATTTCTAATCACACTTTCAATGCCCCTCGCGCACTTAAAGTGTTTAATTACACTATTATTTTATAATCACATCATCATCATCGCACTTTAAATTATCTCATTTATTTGACTCCGTGTGTGTGTGGACAGGTTACCTGCTGCTTAACGCAGAATTCCCACCAAGTGGCTCGGCCACCAGAGAGAACGGCTCAGGGGAATGTTTTGAGAGATGTCGCGATTTCAACTCCCGTTGTCGTAATATTTAAAGAGCACCACTCATGTGACCAAGGCAACAGTTGGTTGCCCTCTGGACAAACGTCCTCCTTTGCACCCGCCATAGGTACGCGGATATTTCACCGCTGGCCGTGTACGGGAGAAGATCGCCAATGCCTCGGCGCTAGTTTGAGCAGGACATCGTCATCGACGTTTGACTTCTTTAAAAAAAAAGATGTAATTTTACGCGGCTTAAGAACCACGAATTCACCTCCACAGTCGGACCGATATCAGCGCGGAGTGGCTGACGCACGAGCAACAATTCACATCGATGGTGTCTTCATAGGCAGTAGCTCTATGAATTGTTGGAAACCAAGAGTCAGTGCCGGATTATCCTAGTAGCAAAAGTATCGTATGCTACGGGTCCCGCACTTTCAAGGGCCCCCCCGCTAAATGCATTCAAACTATCAATTCCGGTTCAGTGATTCTGCAATTACTTTATTACTATAGTACTATACCGCCTTCGACTTTTAAGAAACGACTGGGTGTTTATGATTAGCAATTTGCCGTATTATCTGTCTGTATAGCAAATAAAAAATACAATTACTTTACTATGCAAGTAAAAAAAAATGTTTTAACATTTACGTATATATTTTTTTTATTTAGGGCCCCTTTATAGTTCATAGTTCCATTTATTTGGTATAGCCCTGTGAGCCATTCGGCTCTTGATTCGGGTGCAATCGCAACAAACAAAAAACAAAAACATGAATAAGAAAACATCTTAAAGTGATTATGTGACTGTGCAAACAAAAAATCCAGGACAAAAACATCAAAATATTCCTGAAGTAGCACCGTACACCAACGCTGTGTGCAAAAATCCCAGTGGGATGCAAGTCAAACAACAACAACAAGACAACTAAGATTTAGGCCATAAATCTAACTCCGTACTACAATAAACAAAAACATGTCCAAACCAAAAAAAAAGTTTTTTCAATTAAAAAACGTTTGATTTCACAAACTACAGCACCCACACGACCTTAATCCGGCACTGCCCAGAGTCAATACCCCTGACGAACGCTGACGTGCATGCCTACCCCCAGCGGGCCCAGCCCCGGTTTTTGGAGTCTCAGAAATCTCCCCTCGATCCACCAACCCCGTCCCTCCAAGCGCGCCGAAGCACAGTCGCGCGCCACCGCTCCACGGGCCGCGCGCGAGCCGAGGGCACGGCCGAGGGCGGTGCCCTCGCAGCAAGAAGGGCCTGGGTTCGATTCCTGCAGCGGAGTTCGTGTGTGTTTCTCCCCCCGACGCCCTGTTTTGCACGGGTTTTCTTCCGTGTTATCCTCTTTTTTTCTTCTCCCCGCTCGCTAAAAGGGCCATGCGCTGTCACTGGCGTTGGATACATTGTCCCACTGCTGAACAATTCCCCTGCAAATTGCCCAATTGGGATCGCACGCAGCAGCAGCAGCAGCATCGGCGCCAACTGCAAGAACGTGGCAGGGCGCTCTTGAAAACGAGTTTTGAGGCTGAGTGAGCCTTTCCTTGGTAAACAAAACGTAACAACAAGAATAACTTCATGTCAAACTGTAAAATGTTCCATATTCCTTAATACCACACACAAAGACAAATATTCCCCCGTATAGCCTTAAATACTGTTGAGTCAAGTGCTGTCGGCGAGCACCTATGAAGGCCGGAACGGCACACGAGCGGTTTGGTGGACAGCATTACGCCCGACCGCCTTTGTCTCCCGCAGTGGCGACAACGCTCGCCACTGCGCCTCTCACAACCTCTCTCCATCCTCCTCCTCCTCCTGCAGGCGTTGATGAATGCCAGCGCAGGGAGCCAACGGCGGGAACCCATTCACCCATAGAGGCTGGTACAGGGGACAGCGCCCGCGTAAAATATCAGAAGTGACGCTCTGCGCAAGGCGTGAGCAGGGTGGCGGGGGGGGGGGTGGCGGGGGGTCTTGAAGCGCTCGTGGGAACACGACGACACTCTAAGCATGCTCGCTGACTTCCAGACTGTGCACGGGAACATCAAGCCCCTGGCGTCTTAACGTTGTCGCGATGTTTCTACAAGTTCACCAAACTGGCCGGGGGGAGGGGACAGTGAGTGAGGGCGGGGGGGGGGGGGCGGGAAACAGCACGCGTTCATTTACGTAGAAATGTATTCTGCAATGTATTATTATTTTTCCTATATACGGAGGGCATTGCTTGACCTTGAAGCCTGCCGCAAGAAGGGTCCAAAACAGCGGGAGTTGGGGGAAAAATGGAAAAAAGAACGGCAAAAGAAGGAAAGAAAAAATAACGAAATAAAAAATGAAGAAAAAATAAATAAACTAACGACTCACAACGGCGGATCTCGCCGCTCCATCTCCGCAGTGTGAGCGTCCCCTTGCCCATTAGCCCCTTGTTGGCTCGTGTGTATCCGTTACTTTGCCGTGTGCGTATTGCAGAGTTGAACTTCTTTCGCACCGCACGTAGCCAACCGCGCTAATCGGAGGTGGGCGGGGGGGGATGGACAACAAACTAAACACAAAAAGCAGTTCTAAAGAAATGAGATTTAAATCTAGATTTGAAAGTGCGTAGCTCCCGGTAGCTTCCTAATAAAGAAGAGTGAAACAAATGGAGTTTGAATCTACCCTATAATTCTCTCTTCAGTAGTCAAATGACCCGGGATGGTAAGGCCCATTGAGCTATGTGGCCTCAAATGATACCTCAACAAACTGGCTTATCATGTGGAAATGTACAGTATTCAAATACTCTAAATGCGTGATGTTGAAAAAACTGGAGGGCCCGGAAAAAAATCCACTCAACTACAGGGAGAACATGCAAACTCTAAATATACAGCAGGCATTAGGGTCAGGATCAAACCCACCAACTCCTGCATACCAGGCGAGGTAGTTAACATCTCCTAGCCACCGAGGTGATGATTATGATGAGAGAGACACACGCAAACTCCAAATATACAGCAGGCGTTAGGGTAAGGATCGAACCCACGAACTCCTGCATACCAGGCGAGGTAGTTAACATCTCCTCACCACCGAGGTGATGATGATGAGAGAGAAACACCAAAACTCCAAATATACAGCAGGCGTTAGGGTCAGGATCGTACCCACGAACTCCTGCATTCCAGGCGAGGTAGTTAACATTTCCTAGCCACCGTGGTGATGATGAGAGAGACACACGCAAACTCCAAATATACAGCAGGAGTTAGGGTCAGGATCGAACCCACGAACTCCTGCATACCAGGCGAGGTAGTTAACATCTCCTAGCCACCGTGGTGATGATGATGAGAGAGAAACACGCAAACTCCAAATATACAGCATCAGGCGTCATGGTCATGAAGTTAGGTAACCTACCCTGATTAAAACTACCTTAATCCTAAGATCTAAATGCCTCTCCTAACAAGCAAAAAACCTTTCGTGACTGCAATGATTCATCATCTTTGGTTCTTACCAGACAGTCTCGTCCCTACACCTGATGAAGGCCGCTTGTGTTGTGGCCCAAACGTCATGAGAATTTTATTGTGTTATTTTATTTTGTCAATTTATTATTTTATTCTCATTCTACGTGACTTTACCGAAATAACCAAAGAAGAAGCAAAAAACCTTATAGCTGCCTTAAAAATGTATGTTTTTTATGTCTCGGTAACATGAATCATATTGTATGAGCGGTATTTAGAGAGAGAGAGAGAAGTGAAGTGAATGCGTTTTGTCACCAGGGGTGTGGTGAGGCTGGGTCGTCCTCGGATATGCTTGCATCAGCTGAGTGATCCGCAGTTTGAGAAACACTGAGAGAGCGCATGTCCCACAAACTAATGAATCACCGTTGTGCCCGCTTGCCTTAAAACGAGACTTACACAGCAGGGATGCATGATACATTTCACCCAAATCGTTTTTTTTTACACTCGCAGGTGCTTGCTAACATCACTTTGCGTGTGGCAGTCCACTCGGAGCTCCCGGCAGCTATTGGCAATGGAATTATCGAAGAAAACCAAAAGGAAAAAAAAAACAATGTAAGCCGTGGCACCGCCGCGTCTGCAGCACGAATGTAATGACCGTCATGAGCCGCGATGGATCCCGGCTGAGTAAATGCGACAGTCGTGGGGCACCATCGATCGAATAGCAGCAGCAGCAATAATAATACAAAATAGACAGCAGCAAGATGGTGCAAAACGCTTACTCGGTTTGATTTACTCCAAATACAAAGATTCCCCACCCCCGATAGCCTTAAATAACCGTTGGGGCAAGTGCTGTCAGCGAGGAGTGCGGCCTATGAAGGCCGCGCTTGTGGCACACGGGCGTGCCTGGGTGGGCAGCACCACGCCCGGCCGCCTTTGTATCCCCCCCCACCCCAGCGACGTTGTTTACACACCGAACCAGGTACTCATTTGAAGCTGAGTCGACCTAGGGGAGGCCCGGGACAGGTTCACATAATCGTCACTGGTCGCCGGGTTCGTAGCCTGAAAACGACTGTTGGGGCCAGGTGCTGTCCGCGAGTAGCAGCAGCAGCTGTGAAGGCCGGAACGGCACTCGACGGGGTGGGTGGCCAGCACCACGCCCGGCCGCCTTTTTCTCCCCCTCCCAGTGACGATGTACTCATTTGAGTTTGAGTCGACCTAGGCCGTTCGTTTACCCCCCCCCCCACTCAACTCAGCATTACGCATCGACAACCCAACATCGTGGGCGCCACATGACGCAGCAGGCGGACACATCGGTGTGTCCAGCAATAGATTCATAGGGGCCGTCCATAAATGACGTCACGCCATTTTGGACGATTTTTGACCGCCCCCCCCGTCGTCACACGGCGTCACAAAGAATCAGACCCCGCCTCAAATATGACGTCACAAAGCTCTACCCCCTCCCCCCCCCCCAAAAAAAAAGCATGCTTCAAATCGCTAAAAATTATTGTCATTGTTTGTGCGTATTAAATGTGGCGCTGCACTCTGATGTTGTAGGAGTGTTGTTATAACAATTAGTGTTGTAACAATTCTATATTTATTTAAAGTTGCGCATTTTGATGTGACGTCACATTTTTCAACCCCCCCCCCCTCGTCACACATCGTCACAAATGTCTGACCCCCCCCCCCCAGGTGCGTGACGTCATTTATGGACGGCCCCAAAGATAAATATCGCGTGTAAAAGCGACGCCGATTTTGATTAATTCGACACAGAGGCTTCTTCCACGGCCCAACATTATCACTCGCGATTCGCTGGCTCTTGGGTCAGACCGTGTGGATGCGATGGCAATGTTCTCCTGGATAACCCGCGCGTTGCACCCAGTGAGTTGTTGACGGGGAAAGAGCTTGCTCTTGACAGCACAAATGGTGCTGTATATAATCTCCAGCGACACTTCGGTTATACAATTGTCAACGTTTTGCTCCTTTTTACCGTTTAAGAACCACTGCGCGATGTTAACTACCTCGCCTGATATACAGGAGGTCGTGGATTCGATCCCGACCCTTGACGATGCCTGTAAATTTAGAGTCTGCATATTCTCTCTTCCTGCGGTCGCGTGGATTTCTCTCCGGGTCCTCCCGTGTTTCCATTCCACATTTGGAATCAACATCACGCGCTTAGAGTGTTTGACTGCTATACATTTCCACGTGATGAGAAGCCACGCGTCAATTGGCGTATTTACCAACGCGACAACTCGATTCGATTGGCTCCGTCAGTTGGCGGAGGTGACAGCAACACCTTAAACATTGGCATTGCACACTCCAGGGCCTAAGCCGAGAGTAGCTCATCACGAATCGCTGATTTGTGTATCAGCCGTTTCCATGCTGCACAGAAACATCACGCTTCAGTGCAGTATCCAGTTTTCACAAATTTTTGGGCGATGATGATGACACTGGCCGCTGTTTCTGCTTTAGCAGAAGTAGTGCACAAGCACAATTCACGCAACAAAAAAACACAAAGAGGGCCAAGATTGGAGGGACCTGGACCGTTTTTTTTTAAATGAAATCTTGAATTGTCAGGCGAGACGAGTCTGTGTAGAACATTTCAGCTCGTTAGGCTTCGTAGATCCGACGATTATTCAGCATCAAATATTTGAAAGAATATCAACAGACAACGTGGCAAAATTCAATAAAGGGTGTAAAAATAAAAAGACTACAAACGTTCATTATCAAAAACACACGGTGGCCTTCAAAGTAAAACAATGTACAAAGGACAACGATTCGAGCGGTGGACTTTCATCATAATGTTGCCCAAACCGTTGCGCATTATGATTCCCTTCAAAGGTCAACCGCGGTGTTATTGAAGCGTGTTGCTTACCGTACTGAGTACTGTCCTCTACGGGAGCGACGTTGACTCAAGCCACAGCATGGGCCCCTACCTGGTCAATCGTCGTAGCCACGACAGGCGCACAATGTCAGCCAGTTGGTGACGAGGGGCAGCATTTCCGTGCCCGGCGCAGCGCGTCAAGTGCACTTGTAGCAGTGGCAGTGACTGCCAATCACGCGCCGCCCATTCCAGTATCACAATATATCCAGTCAGAAATAAAGCCAGGAAAAATTAAAAAAAAGCCGCAAGTAATCCTCATAGCACATCCCATGCCCTAACCTCAACACAAACACCTAACCACAACAATAAAATGAACCCCAACCCCAACGCTAATAAAATTGCAACCGCGACACTAACCCCCTAACAATGGAAAACGCCTTGCCGGAGCACAAGGCGCGATCCTTAATTGTAAAGGCCTCGAATTGAATGGCCACAGGTCAGCAGTGGGCGCTCGCATGGGATGGGTTGGTCCTGGAGCAAGGAATGAAATAGTCGCCCCCCCAATCTGTCCAATTTCACCTCCTCATCATAGTCCGGTGCCTCTGGACCCCTTTCGTCCGGTGCCCCACCCCTCGGTGCCCCCCCCCGGTGCCCCCCCCCATCCAGGTGCCCCCCACCGCACGTTCACTCCATGAGCTGTCTGCCGCTGTCGCCAGGGATGATTGGAATTGAAGCGGTGCCTCTTGGAGACTCGGGGTTCGCAGCTTGAGGCGAGAGACCACATCCGTGAAACCACCGCCTGGGTGAGGAACAGTCTCAACAATTCAAACTCAAATAATAAACCCCATTACTGGCACAAATAACAGAGCACCCCTCTCCCCCCCCCCCTCTCGCTCTCCATGGGTGCCGTGAATTCATCAGCATAGCGATTACTGCACAAATGAAACATCTGTTGAAATGGAAGGGAATGCACTTTTGCTTGGGCGATGATGGGATTCCTGTTTCACGGTGCACTCATTTGACTGGGTTGGTAACCACCACCTCCCCCCCCCTGGATCTCTCGACCTTACGCACCTGGGATTTTGTAGTCACACAAAATAGTTACACGTGGCGCCTTTCCAGTTTAAACGTGGAAAAACGTTGGGCCAACGTTTGTTGACGTTGTTGGGCCAACGTTGCCTCAACGTTTTCATGTATAAGAGCTGACCTGATCTGCCGGGGGGTGGGGGGGGGGGCAAGGTTCCATCTATTATAGATTAACATCGTCGAGGCGGCGGTAGTCACAACCTCTCCGCCGGCCTCGCCGAATCGTCGCTGCATTTTTAATAAGCCAGGCCGAGACTGGCTGGCTGTGACCTCATTAACTCCCTTCCCAGCCACCGAGAGCGAGAGAGAGGGGAGGGCCCCATGTATTTTCTCCTGGCGGGGGTGTTGTTTCTGTGCGTGCGTGCCATTGCCACTCGTGAGAACGCCATCCGCCGCCTTGACCACGGATGCGCGCTCACAGCACCGGTGGAGCTGGGGAGGAGGGGGAAGGAGGGGTGCTGCTGGTGGTGCCGTGGCGGCACGAAGTACACGCGGCGTTGCAGGCGGAGGCTGGAATTGCTGGGCGCGCGTGCATTCGGGTTGGTGGACCATCCCGCGGGAGCAACGCTCAGCGGCACGCACCGCGGGGAGCGGTGGTGTTCGCTGTCAGCGCTCCGCTACGAACCTGGGCCACCCGGGTTCGATTTCCGCTCACGGCCAACACCCAGTGAGGATTATCTGAGCCGGTCCCGGGCCTCCCCCTAGGTTGACTCGGCATTAAATTAGTACCTGGGACGATGTGTACTAGGCACGTTGCCATTAGGGAGACAAAGGCGGCCGGGCGAGGTGCTGGCCACCCACGACTTCGTGTGCCGTGCGGGTCTTCATTGGTACTCGCTAACAGCACTTGCCCCAAGGCTATATGGGGGGTCTTTGTCTTTGTATGGGTTGGTGGACCCTCCCGTAGAATAACGATAAGCGCGCACACTGGGCTTGAAATCCAGCGATCGGCAGTTCAGAATCATAATATTTATTTATACTGGAGTAATCCGATAAGCTATAAAGCTCTTTTTTCACACAACAACCGCCATTCGCCACTAAGTGGAGGTGGCGTCACGATGGCGCTTGCGCCAGGCTAAGTGCACTTTAAGGTCACGTGATGTGTCGAACGGCACGCTGGCCAGGGTTTGACTGATTGAGATGACTGGCAAATGCACAACTTGAGCCCCCTACTGTGCCAACTTGCTGTGTTTTATCCACCCGGTGCTCAACTCGTTGTTGTGAGCGTCGCTCCTCTGCCCTTCATTGTTGCTGGAGGGTGACTGCCTCCGACTGTCCAGCAGCGTCCTTCACGAGCCTCCTCCACAGAGGTCGATCTTGACACCGCTGGTACCGGTCATTGGCAAGTCCACTCAGCTCCATTACACAATGAGGCAGGTGGCACACACACACACACTGCTCTTGCAATTTAGAGCTCTCCGGTTCGATTCCGTCTATCCACCACAGCATCAGAAGCAATGGGACGAGATTCTGAAATCCCACCTCCGCTTTTGGGTGATGCATTGTTATCATTAAATTATTAAAACCCGGCACCGTGAATGTCCTCGGGAAGAACTGACAAATTTCGCAGGGAAAACCACCACAAAATAAGACAATCCTGTAAAAAAAAACAAGACACGTGGCAACCCAAGTTGTTTCTAATTCAAGAGGAGCCTAGCTAAAGCGATCCACTCGTTGCCGCTACTCTTATTAGTCACCGGCATCACTCCCCCCCCCCGCAACCTGATCAAACTCCTCTCTCCCTTTGTTCTCAGCCCACTCTCTCCGCCCCCCCAATCCTAAATTAATTTCAGCTTCAGAGCCCCAAAAAAGAGACCGAATTTGACCCCAAACAGCGCTGACTCGGAGACGCTTCTATGCGGGCAGCTCTGATTAATCCGCTAATTACCCCTGCTGCGAGTTTCACGGGCGCGGCGCATGCACGACGCAGACACGGAACATCCGTCAATCGCTGTCTGAATCGGTGGACCGGAGAAGGGAGGTAGGGGTGGGCCTGGCACGGATGCTGTGCCAAGAAGTGGGAGGGTAGCGGCCGCAGGGTGATACGGAATGCATCTTCAGCGTTTATCGTCATCATAATCGTCATCCGTCACGATCGGTACTCCGCTGGAAGAACGCTGCTGTGCGAACAGAGTGGAACAAGGCCCAACACATCATCGCCACCGTCCTGGCTTTGATATTCCTCCTCTTCGAAGGCACTTTGGGTGTGACCGTGTGACCGTCGACCGTATCAGGGCATCAACGGCAGGCCGATACGGTGACCTCCATCACGCATGGAAAATTCAAGACACAAGTCACAGTGGCAGTGCGACTGTGGCCATGCAAACCAAACCATGGACCGTGTTTCAATTGCCATAAAGGGTAAAAGCTATTCTTATTTTTCATACCTTGAAATTGGCATAAAGACCCCATGATATATCTACTCACCCCGAGCTATAAATTCCGTGATACGTGTGGCATTGCCTTTGTACTGGTCGCCTTTTGGGCTCTCTGGTCTAACACTGGTAGTGAGACTAGGCCATGTAAAATGCTCTCTGTGGTGTAGGCCAATCAGTTTTAAAAAAAAACAATGCGTCATATATTATCAGAGCGTGTTTGTTCGCATCTTCAAGACAGGTACCGTGTGTGGTTCATGCAGATTCGATTCCTTGCAAAAAACTACGTCGTGTTTGAACATCTTAACACCCCCTGTTTTATTGCCAGAAAGGGAAAAAAATTAAAAATGTTTTAATACTTTGTAATATTCCTGTTATTTAGTTTTTATTTTAACAAGTAAGTAAGGCCCACTGAGCTTTTCAGCTCTTTTTCAGAAGCGACCTGGCAACAATGAATAGCTGAACGAAGTGGCTTATCGTGTGGAAATACACATCAGCCAGATAGTGTCAATGGGTGTTTATACATCTGGAGGGGAAAACTGGAGGACCCGGAGAAAAATCCACGCGACCACGGGGAGAGAGAGACACGCAAACTCCAAATATACAGCAGGCGTCAGGGTCAGAATCGAACCCACGCCCTCCCGTATACCAGGCGAGGTAGTTTACATCTCGCCACCGAGGCGCCATCATCATACGCAACAATATAATATAATCCACTGCTGGATGAAGGAATCCAGGCTCGGTTCGGAGAGAATTCGCCAAGCGATGTTGGCCGTGGCCAGGAATTGAATTCGGGTCACCGGGTTTATAACGCGACAACGCTCGCCAAAGCGCCACTCACAACCTCCCTCCTCCTGCAGGCGTTGATGAATGCCAGCGCAGGGAGCGGAAAGTGAGACTCCAGCCACCCATAGAGGCTGGTACGAGGGACAGCGCCCGCGTAAAATATCAAAAGTGACGCTCGGATGGCGGGGGAGGGGGGGGTCACTCTCAGTGCAAGACGGGAGTTGGGGGGGGGTGAGTGCTTTAAGCTCTCCTGGGAACACCACGACACTGGCTCGACGTTCCTTTCCTGGGTGAAGAAGCGTAACAATTACAATGAATAACAATGTACAAGTTACTGTAGGATAGGGGGAGGGAGGGGAGTTGAAGCGCTGCCTCTAGCAGAGATTGCAACGTGTAGGGCTCTGCGGTTGACCGCAAACAAAAGCGATCGCGAAGGGACGGCGGGGTTCACGGCCACGTGGCAGATCTTCACGACGATGCGTCCGTGTACAGCAGGGGAAACGGGCGCAGATATGTTACGCAGTGCTGATGACGGGGGATAATCTCAGGTACTCGAACCTTCCTGAGTGGCAATGAGAGCTGTGAGCATGGAGAGCTGTGAGCAAGGAGAGCTATCAGCAAGGAGAGCTGTGAGTAAGGAGAGCTGTGAGCATGGAGAGCTGTGAGCAAGGAGAGCTGTGAGTAAGGAGAGTTGTGAGCATGGAGAGCTGTGAGCATGGAGAGCTGTGAGCATGGAGAGTAAGGAGAGCTGTGAGCAAGGAGAGCTGTGAGCAAGGAGAGCTGTGAGCAATGAGAACTGTGAGCAAGGAAAGTTGTGAGCAAGGAGAGTTGTGAGCAAGGATAACTGTGAGCAAGGAGAGCTATGAGTAAGGAGAGCTGTGAGCAAGGAGAACTGTGAGCAATGAGAGCTGTGAGCAAAGAGAGCTGTGAGCAAGGAGAACTGTGAGCAAGGAGAGCTGTGAGCAAGGAGAACTGTGAGCAAGGAGAGCTGTGAGTAAGGAGAGCTGTGAGCAAGGAGAGCTGTGAGCAAGGAGAACTGTGAGCAAGGAGAGCTGTGAGTAAGGAAAACTGTGAGCAAGGAGAGCTGTGAGCATGGAGAGCTGTGAGTAAAGAGAGCTGTGAGCAAGGAGAGCTGTGAGCAAGGAGAGCTGTGAGCAAGGAGAGCTGTGAGAATGGAGAGCTGAGTAAGGAGAGCTGTGAGCAAGGAGAGCTGTGAGCAAGGAGAGCTGTGAGCAAGGAGAACTGTGAGCAAGGAGAGCTGTGAGCAAGGAGAACTGTGAGCAAGGAGAGCTGTGAGTAAGGAGAGCTGTGAGCAAGGAGAACTGTGAGAATGGAGAGCTGAGTAAGGAGAGCTGTGAGCAAGGAGAGCTGTGAGCAAGGAGAGCTGTGAGCAAGGAGAACTGTGAGAATGGAGAGCTGAGTAAGGAGAGCTGTGAGCATGGAGAGCTGTGAGCAAGTGTGACAGCAGAGACAATGCATGCAGACAATTCCAATCACTTTCTTAAAAAAATATAATAATCGTCATGACGAGTACATTTGGTATTTGTGTCATTTGTATATCTGCTATGTATAGATGGGTAGTGATTGTGTGGGGGGGGAGACTATTTAATTGTCTAAGTTCATGTCACTGTACCGTCCCGGCCTTCATAGGTCCTCGCTAACAGCACTTGCCCCAACAGTCTGTTAAGGCTATACGGGGGGTCTTTGTCTTGTGTGCATGTTGAACTTCTTTCGCACCGTACGTAGCCAACCGTGCCAATCTGAGGTGCGGGTTGAAGGACAACACGCTGAACAACAACAACAAACAGTCCTAAAGAAATGAGCTTTCAATCTCCATTTCTAAACTTGTGACGGATCACCACCAGTGGTTCGCGACATAGTTGCTGGAAGTGGTCCACGTCGTGCTATTATTCACTACAGCACGAGTGCACACTGAACGCCTGTTAAAAGGTTGCGCACAATATAATTATTGCTGCAGTGGGAGGCACGGATTCTGACAATAATAATTACTAAATTAAACTTGAAACTAAACTATTTCATGTATTTTATTTTACCAAGTAAAGCCCATTGAGCTATACGTCTCTCTTTCAGTGGCTCATCATGGTGAAATGTATAGCAGTCAAATACTCGAAACGCACGTTTTATACCTAAACGTGGAGGGGGGGGAAACAGGAGGACCCGGAGAAAAATCCACGCGACCACGGCGAGAGAGAGAGAGAGACGCAAACTCCAAATATACAGCAGCAGGCGTCAGGGTTGGCATCGAACCTACGACCTCCTGTAGACCAGGCGAGGTAGTCAACATCTCCTGTCCACCGTGATGATGATGAGAGAGAGACACGCAAACTCCAAATATACAGCAGGCGTCAGGGTTGGCATCGAACCCACGACCTAATGTACACCAGGCGAGGCAGTTAACATAAATTGTGTTTGCCATTCACGCCACTCGTATAGCGCAAGGCTATCACAAAGGCCCTGCTGTGTTGCTGACTGTGCCAGGAGGGACCGTTGCTTGCCACGTGGTTTTTGCCCAATTAGGTACACAGGGGGGCGACTTTGTTTTTAAATGTCAGGTGACATTACTCTATAACGTCAGCCGTGAAGCACGCATTTAATGTTGAATTATTATATACGTACGCACGTGTGTTTGACCGAGTGCGATGTTCATCGTACAAATGCGAACTGCGTTCGTTATAGATTTACAACAACAACATATTTGTTTACGTGTCATTTGGCGTTAGCTATTCATGCCGTAAATCGACACCACGGGCCATCCTTGTGTAGTGGCTGACTCGGAGACACTAAGAGTTGGAGGCGCTCTGTTTATTTAACACGGCTTGACAAGCAAACACTTCCAATAACTCGTCTTTAACGGACTCCCGTTCCCAGTCAGGACAGCCGGCAGACTGCCTGACTGGCGATGCCGAGATGGTGAAGACGGAGACGGCCGTGAAGACTCCGGCAGCAGCACGACGGGGAGCCCCCCACTCCACACCACAGCCCCGAACTCACCCCCGGGGCCCCTCTTATACTGCCAGCGTGGCCTGGCTCCGCCCACGGCCACGCCCCCTTTCCGTAACCTACCCCCGGGTTCCTCGGGTTCCTCGTGTGCCCCTTCCGTGACCTTTCCCGTAGACCCTCCTCTGGTCTGCCACGTGGCCTGCTGTCGGTCAGGGCTGCTGTAAGCTGCAGATTCCCTTCCCCGCCAGCAGCCAGCGATATGCTGCTACGTGACAGATGCCTATGTTACTACACTTGTAAAACGAGGGTTATTGAGAGCCAGCTCGCCAGTATGGGAAACAAACCTAGGTGCCACCTTGCACCCAGGCATTTGGAGAGGATCGCAGATGGCATTGCTTCGAACCGAACGTTAACACCACACAATAACACGTAAGAATCACACTTCAGAGACAGGCAAAATCGATGTTTCTTCATTTGTTTAGTCATTTTAGTTTTTTGCTTTCGAGTAGGGGTTTTCATGTGCATGGTAGTCGTGGCTGTTTCTGGGATTTGGTCCTCGTATCGTATGTAGTTATGGGATGCGATTTGTGTGAATAACGATAAGAAAGTATCATGATATATACTATTGAATATAAAAATTACGTTATTCATACTATCCGAGACACCGTTGCTCCAGTGCCTGACCATCCTGCTGTTATTTTTTTTATTTATTTGAAACAGTGAGCACCGATTGAACGCTGCAAGGAAAATGTTTGCAAATTTAATCAGTACTTGAACGCCATCGATCTGGGTGAGTCGGGAAGGGTAACAAAAGATTGATAAAATACTGAGTCGGGTGACAATGTTAAAACACACACACTCGGGGAGGAGTATTAACCAGGGCGGCCGCTTGTTTGTTTTTAGAACTGCGAAAACTCTGCAGCTGCAGCAACAACAACAACAACAATTTGTGAGCGGCGAGTGCAGTGCTGATCTATGGCCGTCTGGAACGCTCTTCCTTCCGAAATTAGAAAGCCACAGGGAGATGCTGTATGCCCTCTTAAATATAGATTGAAAACGCATTTCTTTAGAATTACCTTTTGTGTTCAGTTTGTTGCGCGAAAGATTTTCAACATACGTACAAAACAAAGATCCTCCGGTACAGCCTTAACAGACTGTCGGAGGCAAGTGCTGTCAGTGAGCACCTATGAAGGCCGGAACGGCGCAGTGGCATGCACTAAGACAATTTATTTTGCCGTAAGATTGCGTCTTTTGAGCAAGCAAGATGGATAAGGCCCAGGCAGGGGCCTTGAAGGAAGTCATCGGGACGGGCCTGGTAGCTCTGGCTCAGCAATGAGGGAGAGTGGGAGGAGTGAAAAATGTGATTAGGGTTAAGCGTGAAGCTTCGGCCGGAGGAAAAAAAATTGAGGATAATCGAGCTGTCACCTCTCGTTACTTTAATAATTCGTTCAACAGGTAAATGCGTGAGAGTGGACATCAATTTCCCTTCCACTTTTTCAGCTCCCCCCACGCTCGCGCTGAGTTTACGATAATAGCAGGTATTTTTGTGCCATTTATAACGTATCAATATCTGATTATTATTTTTAATCGTGAAAAATGGTGCTGGAAAGCAAATTTGATAAATGTCGCCACCCCCACACACCTTTCCTCCACCACGCGTGCCGTGAGTTTATCAGCAGAGCGATTATTCTATCAATGAAAAATCTGTTGACATGGAGGGAAAGGCACTTTTGCTTGGGGGATGAAGGATTCCTGTTTCACGGTGCATTTATTTGACTGCCTTTAGTAACCACCACCCGGATCTTTACCTGGGATTTTGTCGTCAGTAAAATAATAATAATATTCAGTGCCTTTCCAGTTTAAACGTGCAAAGACGTTGAGCCAACGTTGCCTCAACGTTGATTCAACGTTGAGGCGAGGAAATCACCGAGCGTGGCCGGGTGACTGCCCAGCAGCAAACCCACTAAAGACGAAAGCGTAACCGTGACGAGATGAAGTTAATTAGCTTGAATGAAGACAACAGACCAGAGATAATCCAGTAACTTTATTAGAGACGGCAGTGCACTGTGAAGGGTTAAACATGTGTAACTGGCAATCGATGCGCATGACCACAGTTCATAGTTTCATAGTTCCATTTATTTGGGATAGCCCTGTGAGCCATTTGGCTCTTGAATCGGGTGCAACCGCAACAAACAAAAAACAAAAACATGAACAAGAAAACACCTTAAAGTGAGTATGTGACTGTGCAAACAGAAAATCCAGGAAAAAAAACATCTAAATATTCCTGAAATAGCACCGTACACCAACGCTGTGTGCAAAAATCCCAGTGGGATGCAAGTCAAACAACAACAACAACAACCACAAGACAACTAAGATTTAGGCCATCAGTCTAACTCCGTACTACAATAAACAAAAACATGGCCAAACCAAAAAAAATGTTTTCGAAATCACCAAAATAAAAGCCATAAATGCAATGTAACAGTGATCATAGGGACTGTGACCGAATTTTTAACAATAAACTACATAAATAAATTAGAACACCAAACCCTAGAGCCATATTTTAGGCCACTGAATAGCAGTGGCAGCTAGAGGTGTACAACTCCTCTAGAGCAGTTTTGTGAAGATCTCATAGGTAGTGATTCAAGTTGCAGTTTATTGGCAATAGCATTCCAGACTCTGGGGGCATCAATAGCAAAGGCCCTTCCTCCGGTTTTTGTACGGCAATAAGGAATGTGAAGCTGGTAAATGAGCGAAGACCTGAGATCAAATTTGTTCTTTGAAACAGAGAGGAGATCCAGTAGGTAGTCTGCGGATTTTTTTTTAAGTACATCGTGAATAAATAAGATCTGGTGCACAAGCCGTCGAACATTAAGAGATGTTAAGTTTGACCCAATGTAGATATCACAGTGGTGAGTCCTATATGGGCAGTTCAATGCAAATCTTAAGGCCGAGTGATAGATGGAATCAAGCTTCTTCAGTACAGTACTTGGGGCTGATTTATACACGATGTCACAGTAGTCAAGTAGAGGCAGTATGGTAGCTTTTATCAATTCTAAACAGAACATTGGGGGGAAGCAGTGCTTGTGTCGATACAGAAAACCAATTTTTATTTTTGTCTTTTTACCAATATAATCAATGTGATCTTCAAAATTCAGTTTTGAATCCAGGATGACCCCAAGATACTTATAGATCTTGACTTGCTCTATTTCATAATTATTCAAGGAATGTAATTGGGGAAAAATAACTTCCTGCTTTAGTCCCGGTGAGAAGCATATCACCTTGGTTTTAGAGGTATTCAGGACTAGTTTAAGAGAAACTAGCTGATGTTGTAGTTTGTTGAAATCACCCTGGAGCTTAGCAATCACGTCATCCGGAGAGCGGCCAGCAGTAATCAGTATCGTGTCATCTGCAAAAAGATTTACCCTGGAATGATCCAGGTCAGTGCCCAAGTCATTGACATAAAGAGAGAACAAGAGGGGGCCGAGGATGGAACCCTGTAGAACCCCTTTTGTTATCTCAACACTGTTTGACCTCCAACCATCTGTGAATACAGTTTGGGTGCGAGAAAAGAGGTAATTTTTTTACCATTTTACTGTGTTTTCGGAAAAACCGAGGCAACTCAGTTTACTAAGCAGGGTGTTGTGGTCTACTGTATCAAAAGCTTTGGACAGGTCAAGAAAAAGACAGGCACAGTACTGCTTATTATCAAAGCTATTGTAAATTTGATTCAGAAAGTCTAATGCAGCAGATGTGGTGCTGTATTATTTTCGGAACCCAGATTGTTTTAGATGTAGTAGATTGTTGGTGGACAGGAAACTGCTAATTTGGTAGTTCAATAATTTTTAAAAAATTTTCATCAATGGGGACAAAATTGAGATAGGTCGGTAGTTATTGCGATCATCTTTAGGGCCCCCTTTGTGAAGTGGACGGACATAGGAATGTTTCCATTCTAGAGGAACTGATGCTTCTTTGATGGACAGGTTGAAAATATGGGCTATAGGTTTGTATATTAGTTGACCAACAGTTAGTAGAGCAAAGACGGGAAAACTATCTGCTCGTACGTATGCATGCATGCAAGTGTGCTGGCGCCTCTTTCGCACCGTACGTAGCCAACCGTGCTAATCGGAGGTGTCATGAATATTCACACTCTACCTCTCAGGCCTTCGTGTTGTGAAGATGTTTTTTTTATTCCAAAAGTATTTTATGAAGATTTTAAATATATTTTGGACTAAACTCTCGACCGCTTTAGTCGACCAGAATAAAAAAAAAACCGGCTCCATTATCATCATCTTCGTCTTCTTAGGTAAGGCATTTTTGGGGGGTTGCAACAGATGACAAATCGATGTTGAGATTTGATATCCCAAATCGACTGCTTCAGGAGTAGCCGCGTGGATTTGTTTCGGATCGCCGTTTCCATGATCCGATTGCGGCAGTCGGTTCACGCTATAAAATGCGACCTTTTTGCCAATATCAAAGTATGAAAAAAATAAGAATGAGTTTTACCATCTCTGGCAATAAAACAGTTGTTAAGATGTTCAAACACTTTTTCAAGGGATCAAGTTCGCATTAACCACACACTGGTAGTGAGACTAGGCCTTAAAGAAGGTTGTCTTTCACTCTTTGTTTCTCCGGTAAAGTCACGTAGGTAAAACTAAAATGAAGACAACTAAATTAAATCACGACGTGCCGGAGGCAACGCAAGCTTCCGTCATCAGGTGTAAAAAAGGCACAGCAAAATAACTGTAGAGAGAGCTATTTGTGATGATAAACTGTTATACTGGTAGGAACGAAGTTGTAAACTGAGTGTACCAGCCTGCAATAGATTAATGTGTCCGTCCGTCCGTCCCCTTTCAATACTTTAAGAAGTGAAATCTCGTGCTGTTGGGTGTCAAATCAGCAATAGACAGCGCAGAGACTTGTCCTACCAGCCCACCCTGCAGGGACCTGTTATAGGTAAGAGGAGGGGGAGGAGTCAGGGAAGACGGGCGCAGCATAGTGTAGTTCACTGCTTATGTGTTCCTGGTCGGATATGCATTGGGCTCTATGATACAGAGTCTTGATGAGAGAATTCTTCTGTGATGGATGGTGGTGGGAATCCGGTTTCAGACAAGCATCCGTATGGGTAGCTTTCCTGTAGACAGAGTGGCTCATTGAACCATCAGGTCTCTTTTTAATTAGGACATCCAAAAAAGGTATCTTGCCATCTATTTCGACTTCCATGGTAAATCTGATGGCTGGGTGTATGGAATTGATGTGGTCGAAGAATTGGTCTAGAGCAGGCCGGCCATGTGGCCAGATGACAAAAGTGTCATCCACGTACCTCTTCCATAAGGTTGGGCGCAGAGTGGCAGTCTGGATGGCGTCAGTCTCAAATTTCTCCATGAAAATGTTAGCTATAACTGGAGAAAGGGGGGAGCCCATTGGGGTGCCCTCAGTTTGTTTGTAGAAAGTTCCATTCCAAGTGAAGTATGTATTGGTTAAACAGTGTCTCACCAGGGGGGGTACCTCAGTGTTTAGTCCTTGATGAACCAAGTCTTCAATGATTGCAATGGTGTCAGGTACAGGAACCTTGGTGAATAAGGAAACTACATCAAAACTGACAAGCAGGTCGTCTGGGGACAGGGAAATACCCTTGATTGTTGATACCAGGTGAGTAGAATTTTGTACCGCAGAGGTGGTCTTTCCAGTGAAAGGACGCAGGATTTCAGACAAAAAACGAGCTAGTTTGTAGGTGGGGGAGCTGATAGTAGAGACTATGGGACGAAGAGGTGTATCAACTTTATGTATTTAAATCAAAATTTAGTCATTATTTAATTCATTTTTTCTTTCAACGTGACTTTACCGAACCAAAGAGTCGGTCTCAGATGTTGGGAAAGTGTCCGAAACGTCTTCCATGGAGTGTTCAGATCTGACTCAAGGAGGAGCCAGATCTCCCTCGGTAGGCCAGTTGGAGTATTGTGGGGGTTTGCTGACGGTGGATGCCTGCAGCAGGTTGGTGTTTGCCCAAGGCCTTCCCTCCACCGTGCTTCGGTTCCATGAAATCCACGGACTCGAGACTCGACTCTTAAATCCACAGGGCCCTCGTCGATTAAACTAGCGGCTACTACTCAGATATAAAACGCGCCTGCAATGTTGACCAAACGGACACTGAGCTCACCCCTGGGCTGTTGCTTTCAACGTGAACGAACTTTTTAGCGCTTCCGCAGATTTCTATTTGCGCATCTCCTTAGGGGTGACGTGACCTTTGGGGCTCATTCGAGAACCCCCCCCCTCCCCTACCAAGGAACCCTACGTGGCAGAGGCCCCGGAGTTCCTTTAAATAATTTATCCGCTCGCGACACGTGGGACAGCTGCCGCCGTATACGAAAGCAATTGATAAAATATGAGAGAGCGCATGCATATTGCAACGGAGCTTAAAGGTTAACCAGTAGGTTTTAATTGTACCGTGATTATTAAATGCTCGATTCCTTTCGCAGGCCCCTGAGTGTTGATCGTGCCCTAGATTTGGTAAATGTGGCCCTCCCTCGATCGCCCAGCGGAGATTCATCCAGTAGCCATCCGCGAAGTCGCACTCGCTCACTCACATTGCGCATCTCACGCGATGAGCGGTGACGTTTCAAGAAGCACTCTCTGTTGCGAGGGTGGTTGGTGGGTGGGTGGGGTGTGTGTTTGTGCGCTCTCGGAGGTAGTTCTGCGATGTCCACGTCTGCGTCTCGCCACGGCGTGACGCGATGTCCGATGGAGCAACGGTCGACGATAATGTTCCGTGGAAAACAAATAAAACTTTTATTGGAAAAGGGAACGACACCGACAACAACAACAACAACAAGAACAAAAATAAAGCGTCTCATTATACAAGAAAGGTTTTAATATCAGCAAGAACATCTCGATATTAAGCGATCACAACTTCAAAGGGGATATACCTCGAGCGCTGAAATTGGAAACGCGGCGCTCTTTGATGAGACGGGCGTGGAGCAACCCAGCGCACTCGGGAGAGCCTAAACGATAACTGAACTTATCTACAAAGTGAGTGAAGGAGGGGGTGGGGTGGTCCTTGGCTGCCTTATCGCTCGTGAGCCAGCGCTGTTAACCGGCACGGCTTGTCTGAGACACTCGCCGATGCTAAATTAATCTGTAAGCAAATCTTAAGTTGGTGTCTTGGGGGGGGCGCTCCGGGTAAACAAACACAGATCGTGCCCCCCCCCCACCTTGCCCCCCCTCACCGATAAAATCTCACCAAGTGCACACGTGGGCTTTAGACTCAGCCCCGTAGCGGTCGAGGAAGGGGTACGGGCGACTGAGTAGACTGAGCCCCCCACCACCCCCCATCTATCGCCCCACTCCATTGCCCCCCACTTCTCTCCATCCACCCCCCCCTGCTCCATTACTCCCCCCTCCATCTCCCCCTCCTCAATCGCCCCCTCCCTCCATTGCCCCCCCTCCATCGCCCCCCCCCCTCCATCGCTCCACCCGGCCACCGCTGAAGTCGCAGCCCCCCCCCCCCACGTCCCTTCCTCAACGCTTCAAGTCAAAGAAGCAGCCGCGCAAGTCGCATGCAAACACCAGCGGAGTGTTCGCCTCTCCATTGCCCCATCGCTTCATTTGTACAACAGCAATGGCTCGGCGAGCGGCCTCACAGCCTCGCGCGTGAAGAGAGAGAGAGAGAGGGACGGAGAGCATCTCGAGTGCCAGCCTATCGCACAGTGGGATCGTTCCGTGTAGCGGTCGTATCGTTCGTGTGTTAAAAGTTTGTGTCAAGAGTTTGTGTTAAAAGTTTGTGTTAGAATTTTGTGTTAAAAGTTTGTGTTAAAAGTTTGTGTTGAAAGTTTGTGTTAAAAGTTTGTGTTAAAATTTTGTGTTAAAATTTTGTGTTAAAAGTTTGTCTAAAAAATGTTGTGTTAAAAGTTTGTGTTAGAAGGTTGCGTTAAAATTTCGTGTTAAAATTTTGTGTTAGAAGTTTGTCTAAAAAGTTCGTGTTAAAAGTCAACATCCACTCTATGGTGCTTTTGGCTACGCCATCGAGCAAAGTCGGTGGTCACCGCATTGGGTGACGCTTTCAGACGCGCCTCTGCGGCCGTCTGGAACGCTCTTCCGATATTAGGAAGCCACGAGTAGCTATGCACATTTAAATCATCTAGATTATTTCTTTAGAACTGTTTTTTGTGTTTAGTTTGTTTACTTTCCCCCGCACCTCCGATTAGCGCGGTTGGCTATGTACGGTGCGAAACAAGTTCAACGTGAATACGTAACTCCCAGCTCTCCGCGCGTCTTTGCGCACTTTACAGTCTATATTCCATTTTCTTTGTCAATGGAAACTTAGAGCCCCAAACAGCTCAAGGGGCCGTGCATTCATAAATAATTAGGGGTTCACCAAAGATCAACTAAAATCCTAATTAAGATAACAAAGCTAATTAATAGCTTGACTTTTATCTTGTCTGTGCATCTCGCTTTTGTCATCTGCCAACGTCTCTCCATGTAAGTCCACATTTCTCATCATCTCACTACATCCGTATCTCTTCTCTCCGTACCTTTTCAGTCACCTCACTCGAAAGAGAAAAACATTTTCTGAATCAACCCTCCCCCCCAGGCCCCCTCTAGTCCCCCTCCAGTCCCCCCATTCCCACCCCCTCACCCACATGGGCCAGCATCACCATCGATTGGTATCTGAACTCATCCCAGAATTCAGGGTCAGATGGCCTCTCCTTCCAAGATGCATCTCAGCCGTGCATCGTCGAAGCGTGAAACAGAATCAAAATATTCATACTGGATGAACTTGATGAGCTATGAAGCTCTTTGTTAACAAATGTCCAGTAGGGGCACAGGGTAAGAACGTTACAACAACAAACAGTACAAACACACGAAAGTCGTGAAGAGTACAAGAAAGGTTCACCAATTCTAGATTTGAAGCTTTCGTGACTGCAAGGATCCATACTCTTTGGTTCTATTCGGTAAAGTCACGTAGGTAAAAATAAAACAACTAAAATCACGACGTTTCGGCCACAACACAAGTGGCCTTCTTCAGGTGAAGGAACAGAACTGTCGGGACGACAGCACTTCAATGTGGGTGAGGGTGTGGAGTGCTGTCGTCCCGACAGTTCTGTTCCTTCAACTGAAGAAGGCCACTTGTGATGTGGCCGAAACGTCGTGATTTTTGTTGTTTTATTTTTACCTACGTGACTTTACCGAATAGAACCAAAGAGTAAGGTTCACCAATCTCCCAACACACATACAAATAAAACTAAACCATTCCCATCCTACCAGGCAAATGCCCACCGAGGTATTAACTTATTTCTCAGAAGCGACCTGGCTGCCACAAACGATGGCTCAACGAAGGGGCCCACCAGCGGTGATGCGTCCGTGCCACACAGCCGCTCGCTCGCTCGGTTCGAAGTCTCGGGCGTAGCCGAAGTTGGTGGTCGCGTGGATTGTTCTCCGGGTTTTCCCTCCCCCCACCCACCCACCCACTCCCCCTCCACATTCACAAACAACAACATGTTTAGATTGTTTGGCTGCTACGATACATTTGAAGAGGAGACTCGAGCTGGTTAAGAAGGATCTTTATTTTCAACGACAACTCGCACCACACTCCCACTCGTCATCAAAAACCAACAACTGAACTCTCCAACTCCGTTACCTTTAAGAGCCCCGTCTCCCCCCTCTCGCGCCAATCCCATCAGAGTGTCCCCCACTCAATAATCGGATTGCGTGTCGTGCGTGGCAGCGCTCCTGTGACCCCTTATCCTTAAGCCGTGGCTGTGTGGCGTTTGTGTGTGAGGATGTCCCGCACATCCTCTGCACATTCAACACGCGTGACGACGGCACTGATGGTATCAGCCAATGAAATGAGCTATCATCGCGTGTGGATACGGCTGATGTCGAATTTGCGTTTCGGGATATTGTTGAAAGTTTGTTTTGGGGGTTTTTTTTCTAATGAATGTCGCCCCCTGAAAAAGCACAGTTTTTACTTTTACGCGTGCTAAACTAATCAGGTTTAAAATGGCTCATCAGCTATCATGATCATCGGAGGGTTGGAGGGGGGACGATGGGGGGGGGGCGGGGTGGTGCAATGGATTCAGCGTTACACGTCGCACCCATCGATAGTAACCAGCGCCTGCCGCCTTCCAGGGGACGCGAATGATCCAACCGGCGGTGACCGAATTCTGTGAGCTCCATCTCACAAATGCACACGCTACATAATAGACGAGCGCCATCATTAGCCACGGTCAATTCGCTGCTGGTTGTAAGCCTCCACCAAACCGTCCCCGTATCTCATAGTCTTGTGAGATCCCCCCCCCCCCCATCCATCAGCTGCACGCGAACCAATGTCACCAACTCATCATGGCCTCTCAGCAAATGTCCCTTTGGCTGCCACTCTCGTTGGTCTCGAACGCTGGCCACGATCTCTTCTGGCCACGTGGCTTTCCCCACTTTACTTTTTTTGACCTACGCATGCTCCCTCTTCCACGTGATGCGTTCCTCCCGTTGCCCCTCAATGCAATTCTAAGCATGCAACACCCCCCCCCCCCCCCCCAAGCTCCTTTGCGCACTTTTCAGCTTTTTGTTCATTTGAAACTTAAACGATCAAAAGACAAATTTTGTTTGCTTTTACCAGGTAAGGCCCACTGAGCTTATCGATATTTTTTTTTCTCTCAGAAGCGACCTGGCTATCTCAAATGATAGCTCAACGACGTGGCTGATATCATGTGGACATTTATAGCATCAGGCAAACAATCTAACCGCGTGTTTATTCTAAATGTGGAAGGGGGGGGCGGAGGGGGGAACCTGAGGACCCGGTTAAAAATCCACATGACAACGGGGGAGAGAGACACGCAAATTCCAAATATACAGAATCAGGGTCGGGATCGAACCCACGACTTCCTCTAAACCAGGCGAGGTAGTTAATACCTCGCCACCGCAGCATTCTATATATGCCATTTTTATGTTATTTGCCAATATCCATATTTCTGATCCACATATCATAACAGGTAATATACGCACCGATGAATCACTTTTACTTTAAGGTACAGTCATAGGTCCACACGTGCACGATCACGAACCCGCTCGCTGCTCGGAAATTTCTTGGCCGTTTAAAGAGTTTCACAAATCTCTGCGTGAACTTCTTTTGCGCCGTACGTAGCCAACCGTGCTAATCGCAGGTGTGCAGGGGGGGAGACAAACTAAACACAGAAAGGGGGAACAAAAGGCAGATGGGCAGAGCTAATGAATGCACACTTTCAGCGTAGATTGGAAATCATTTAAAATTCGCGTGGACCAAGAATGTGGAATCCTTCGTCAACGGATGAGCATCTTTTCCGTACCGATAAACAAGAGGTCACACACACAGACGAGAAGAGAGCCGCGTTTGCGGTAGCAACACACGCGCGTAGTCCAGCACTGCGCGGATGCAGTGGCCACGGCTGGTGGATTGCCGGTCACAGATGGAGTGAAACTCCCTTCGCCCGGGGACGTCGAGCAGATGCCACACATACCCTGCTTCACCAGGAGAAAGACTCTACAGATGTAATGACAATAGAGCCTGCATGCGGTGTGAGGGGACTGGTAGCTACGGGAGGTAATGACAGGGGAGTCAGCTGTGAGTGTGAAGGGACTGGTAGCTACGGGAGGTAATGACAGGGGAGTCAGTTGTGTGTGCGAAGGGACTGGTGGCTACGGGAGGTAATGACAGGGGAGTCAGTTGTGAGTGCGAAGGGACTGGTGGCCATGGGAGGTAATGACAGGGGAGTCAGGTGTGAGTGTGAAGGGACTGGTGGCCATGGGAGGTAATGACAGGGGAGTCAGGTGTGAGTGTGAAGGGACTGGTGGCTACGGGAGGTAATGACAGGGGAGTCAGCTGTGAGTGTGAAGGGACTGGTGGCTACGGGAGGTAATGACAGGGGAGTCAGCTGTGAGTGGGAAGGGACTGGTGGCTACGGGAGGTAATGACAGGGGAGTCAGCTGTTAGTGCGAAGGGACTGGTGGCCACGGAAGGTAATGACAGGGGAGTCAGTTGTGTGTGCGAAGGGACTGGTGGCCACGGGAGGTAATGACAGGGGAGTCAGTTGTGAGTGCGAAGGGACTGGTGGCCACGGGAGGTAATGACAGGGGAGTCAGTTGTGAGTGCGAAGGGACTGGTGGCCACGGAACGTAATGACAGGGGAGTCAGTTGTGTGTGCGAAGGGACTGGTGGCCACGGGAGGTAATGACAAGGGTATCAGTTGTGAGTGTGAAGGGACTGGTGGCTACGGGAATATTCGAGAAGGGAGCGTGGTCGGGCGATGGAAGAGGGTGGTGGAGTCTGCTGGTGGAGGGAGCTTCCAGAGTCAGTGAGAATGATGGAGAAGTTTCAAGTTTCATTTATTAGGTATAGCCCTGTGAGCCATGCGGCTCTTGAGTCGAGTGTAACAGCAACAAACAAAATATGAACAGAGAACATCTTAAAGCGACAACGCACAACAGAACCATCCTGGATAAACCAGCAAATCTTTCAGGAAAAAAAAGGGGGGCGTGGCCTCGTGTCGGTATAAAAGGGGGAGATGCACGGGAGACTCGGGGCTGTTGCAGTGGGGGTCTCCGCCTGATGTCAAGTGAACGTGTCTTCACTCAAGTGTCATCTCAAGAGAAGTATGTCAAGTCGTCATTACACAAGCAAGTGGACTCGTCTCCCATCTGTCTTCACGCGTACGGGGGATAGAGCGTTGCCCCCTTTTTCGCGCAAGGAGTGGGGTTATCTCTCCAGACGCTCTGGTACACGATCGTTAATAATTGGCTGAACGCATCACAAAATACAACAACAAAAAACCCGCTGTGACAGCGGGTCCCTCCCGAAAAAATAGTGTGGCTCTCGTGGATATACAGACAAGTTACAAAAAAAAAGGAAATTGGTACGTGAGAAATCACGACTTGAACGGAGTCAAGGGGTTCGATGTTGACACGCTTTACCATTGCTAAGGGCGCTTACACACCTGAAGGGATATTGACGGTCGAGGGCCCTGCGCATTCTAAGCAGCACATAGACAAAGATGCCCCGTATAGCCTTCACAGGCTGTTGGGGCAAGTGCTGTTAGCGAACAGCACCTAAAAAGGCCGGCACTGTGGCACACGAGGGGATGGGTGGCCAGCACCACGCCCGGCCGCCTTTGTCTCCCGAGCGGCGATGTTTACACACCGCACGAGGTCGTAATTTTAGGCTGAGTCGACCTAGGGGGAGGCCCAGAACCGGTTCAGATAATCGTCACTGGTGTTGCTGGCCGCAAGCGGGAATCGAACTGGGGTCGCTGGGATTCGTAGCGGTGATGAGCATTCATTTGGCACGACACGATGTTACTGCAGGCGTGACCAATCCCAGCGTTGTCGCAGAGTGCCCTTCTCTCTCTAAGCGCATTACATGCTGGTTGAACACAGTGTCCTTGATTCCTTATCTGTCATGCTCACCTAAAAAAAAAAACATCTATTTAATTCCACAGACAATGTTAAAGTCTGGAACCGAAGTCTCGGGCTATCATCACGTGTGGCCGGGTCGCCTAAAAAAAAAGAGCTAAAAATCTCAGTGGGCTTTAACTCGTAAAATAAATCGTAGTTTAGTTTGGTGTTCAACCTTTGTTCGACTTTCGGCCACGGCTAACGTCAGTGGCGAGTGAAATCTGCACCAGTCCTGTCCCACGGGCACCTGCCCTTAACCCCGCCGCCAGCCTCCCTCTTCGCCAACCCCCCACACTGACCATCGTGGTGAAGTATGGTCAAACATGAAAAAATAAACCCTCATGACCGACACGGTGAAAGGGAAGGCTTTCATCAGAAATTTAATTCACAAAACGTTGATAATTGTTAGAAATAGTTAATATTTATAAAGCGTCCCTTAAAAATCGTTTTCAGGACGCTATATTTACAAATATGACACAGAGCCATTGACTTAGATAATATATTTAAAAATATATATTAATATAATATCACCCGATAAGTTATTTGCCAAGACCAAACACAATGCCAACCCAATGTCCACGCTCGCCACAGCCTGCGGCTGGCTGGGGCTGGCGTCAGGAACTGCGATGCGTGTGCAGAGTTACTTACCCGCATGTTTGTTCGCGTTGTTTCAACAAATCTGCCGCCCCTCCCACAAACACAACAAGCCGGTGTCATCTGCTCCCGTTTGTTCGTGGTTTCAGCGTTTCTAATACTTCGTTATCACCGCCGTCTCACCGCGATGCCCGAGTGCATTGGACGAACGTACCCGCGGTGCCTTTGGAATCGCGGGCACGTTCGTTCAATTTAGCGGTGACAACAACAAGAACAAGAACAAAAAAAGATGAAGGGTTTGTTTCTGGTTTTACTTCCAAAAGAAAAAAAAACCCCATATCGAGCAATATTCGCGACCGGCCATCAGACGATTCCCTAGGTCTTCCTTGCACACCGCGACCATTTACTCGTCGCCTCTCTATATAAATAAAATAACAGAGGCTGTGTCAAAGTCGAACAAGATGAGACGCAACAACAGCCACGGTGGGTCGTCATGACCAAAGAGGAGCCTTTTGATGGACGTGCAAAGAGAGCGAGAGAGAGAGAGATAGCGTACTCGTGATGAGCGCAATTTTTTTGTACTCGAGCCGCATAGGAAAAAAAATTGTGCCATGCCGAGCGCTTGTCTTGCTCCAGTAATTTGCTCTGTTCCATCACCCCCCCCTCCCATCACCATCGCTTGGCGCGAGATGCATCCTCACCACGGGGGAGGGCAGAGAGGGGAGATGTTGCAGCCGGCGCTCATCAGAAATGACCACGCGGAGTCGTCAAGTGGGACCGCCACGCGGGGCGCGTTGACTTAGCAGCGCGCGGAGGCGGCGAACGAGTCGTGGGCCGGAGAGAAACGAGGACGGGAGGAAAGAAGAGGGAAGAGGAGGAAAGAAAGGGAACGGCGCAAAAGATTGGGCAGGGAGTCGACAGCACGGAGGGATTGGAAAGAGGAGAGGTTTAGACTATGGGCAGCAGATGATAATGAGGTGATAATGAGATGATAAATGAGCCACCTCCAACCAATGGGAATGTTGAGGCAGCGATCCCAGCATTTTGCTTGGAGCGACATGGGAGGGGAGAGGTGGGAGAGCGCGTGGAGGTTGAGAGGAGAGTGAGATGAGAAGGGAGATGTTGGATAGTGCGTGGATAGATCGTAGCGCATTTCCGCTAACCAACGAGCCACCGCTCCTCATGCTAATACAAAGACAAAGCACCTATGAAGGCCGGAACGGTACACCAGGGGGTGAGTGGCCAGCACAACGCCCGACCGCCTTTGTCTCCCCAGTGTTTACACAAAGCAGCAGGTACTCATTTGAGGCTGAGTCGACCAAATGGAAGCCCAGGACCGGTTCAAATAATCGTCACTTGCGATGGCCGTGAGCGGGAATCGAACTCGAGTCGGCAGGTTCGTAGCGCAGCTCGCTAAACCGCTACACCACGCTAATACAGGCACACACAAGACAAAGATCCCCCGTATACCCTTAAGAGACTGTAGGGGCAAGTGCTGACAGGAACATACACACACATCCACCCACGCACTCTGTATATTTATTTGCGAAGGGACTATATTTGGATGCGTGATAATTATCACACGGAGTGTGTGAGCAAGTAAAGATAGCTGTGCAGGGTGACGCTCCTGTGCTACGTTCTTCCTCCTGGTGCAGCTCGCACCAGCTGTTTATCGGAAACAAGGCCAATGTTGGCCTCTGTTGTCCAATTCCCGTCGTGCTGTGCATTCTCATTTTGAGCTGAGCGTTTTGTTGTTGCTGTTGCCACGATTATCTGTATGCCACGTCACCGTCTCCTCCGGCGCTCCATCGACGAACACATGTTCATCGTCGGCCACCGATTTCCGAACAAATAGGTTATACCGCCTGCACTCATTACACACAGTGTGCTTTTGTGTACGTTGGACTTGTTTTGGCACCGTACGTAGCCAGCCGTGCTCATCGTTCGCCACAAATGCACCAAGACACCTTGCTTCTGTTCTCGCCAAAGGAGCTATGAACCATCATCACGCGGAACTCCGCTCATCCCCGCAAGCAACAGCGGCAGATTTTGGCTCAGCCGTCGAACAAAGGCAGTGGTCACCGCATCGCGCGGCGCTTTCGGATGCGCTTCTGCGGCCGTCTGGAACGCGCTCTTCCTTCCGATAGCACGAAGCCACTGGAGATCTGCACTTTGGTTAGAACTTATTTTTGTTTTTAGTTCGTTGTCCTCTCCCCGCGCACCTTCGATGGGCACGGTTGGCTACGCACGGTGCGAAAGAAGTTCAACAACACACACACGTGCCATGGCCAACCCACTGCTGGATGAAATCCTCCCCAAACGCCGTCGCCATCCCTCGCGACGCTGCGATGCAACGACCCACCCCAGCGCCTGCGCACGAATCGAACTCAACGCTCCGACTCCGACGCCGTAAACCTCCTCTTGAGGCGCGTTCGATCCTTGTGGCTGCTGCTGCTGCTGCTCCGTGGCCAGTCTCGACCGCCCGCCGTCGTTTCTTTGCAGCGATGGCATGTGTGTGCGTTGGTGTCCTTGACCGGTGCAAGGACACCAACGCTGGACCCCCACCACGCGCGACTTGCCCATCGACTCGACGCCGGTGGACCCATTTGTTCTACTAGTTTTAATTAATTTATTTATTATAACGAGTCTTTTGATGCCTGATCACGACCGCCTGTGTTGCGATTGAAACGTCGTGATTTGTTTTATTTTTATTTTCTAACTACGTGACTTTACCGAAAGAACCAAAGAGTATGGATTCCTGCAGTCACGAAAGCTTCACATCAAGATTGAGTCTTTTGATGGGCTGACAGACGGAAAATAACAGCAAGAAAGCACAGCGATTCTGCAAAACCTTTACAGTTTGAAAATAAAATAAAAAACACATTTCGTGGCAGTAATAATATCGAGAGCTAAATAGAACATCTTTGCGTGACTCGAAGGATGACACTGCCTGGGAATCGTAAAGTGGCGGCCTGGCAATCCCCTCGAAAAGAAGCCAGGCCAAAATATCGGGCAGCAGTGTGCCACACGTACTTAATTGCTTCATTGTAAGCATGTCTGGCTCTCGCCGCCGTTGGCCTGACAGGTATCGCGGCCGATATAGTGTCCCGGTAAACATTTGCAGACTCAATTTTTTTTTGTTCGCGACAAAACCATCACATTTTGGACGTGAAGCCGAAAGCTTATTCTCACGCCTCGAAGTGTCACCGTCACTCTAAGCCTCCTGCTGGCAGAACATTGAGCACAGCCCACCCCTCACTCCCTCCCTCCCCTCCGGGAGATAGCGCAACGCACCTGCGACACGCAGCTCCGAATAGCACGGTTGGCTACGTACGGTGCGAAAAAAGTCCAACATACACGCGCACATGTCTTGGCTGAGCACGTCACTTTATAAAAATCTGAGCACTTTGTCGTGATATTTGGCTCAGATTTCTAAGTAGTTCAACTTAAAAAATAGTTTACTGTATAATGCTTTTGTTGGATTATTGAAGGAGTTTGTCTTTCATTCGAAATCTGCTATTATTGTAACTATATCGTGTGGATTAAAATAAACTGGAGATGAGAATTTTTTTTAAATGCCATTCTTATCTGGGCCTCACAGTGCAAAGCGCAGCTTCCAACTCCAATAATCCACCCTATTTCTCTGTTCTCTCTATTCATGCGCTAGGAATACGGGCCATTTCTAGAAACGTCACCTGTCACATTCTTTGGTCTTTCGGTAAAGTCACGTAGATAGGTTAAAATAAAATAACAAGAATATGAATTCCTGCAGTCACGAAAGCTTTAAGTCAAGAGTCACCTGTCACGTATATTGTTCTCCTATTAAGGCTGCAGGAGTGTTATTGACGAACGCGCTGAGCGTTTTGTTGTTGTTGTTGTGAATCCGTCCATTGTTTAAAGAACGCTTCCGTCACTTGCGTTTTAAAAGGTGGCGAAGCGCCCCTAACTTGCGCTGTTTGCGGATGTGGCAGAGTTTGAAATTCGGAGCAACCGGGCCAATCAAACGCCAATAAGACACACTCACATGACAAATACAAAGATCCCCCGTATAGCCTTAACAGACTGTTGGGGAAAGTGCTGTTAGCGAGCAACCTATGAAGGCCGGTACGGCACACGAGGAGGTGGGTGGCCAGCACCACGCCCGACCGCCTTTGTCTCCTTAGTGGCAATGTTTACACACTGCACCGGGTACGCATTTGAGGCTGAGTCGACCTAGGGGAGGCCCAGGACCTGTTCAGATAATCATCACCAGTGTTGGACGTGAGCGGGATTCGAACCGGGGTCGCCGGGTTTGTAGCGCAGCGTGATAACCGCTCCACTACCGCTCCCCACACACGCACACACAACCACACGCATCGCTAAATCCGCTAAGTGGCCGTGACCTTGTTTTTATCCCTGGCACTAATCAGGGCATTCTGAATAAGCGGGCTCCTAACGAGGGCACTTTTCCAATCCCATTAAAATCAACACACGCACAGAGGGCAGCGTGCCCTGACGTATTCGCGTTGAGAATATTTCGTCCGAAGATTATTAAAAGACTTATACTTTTTTAACGGCATCGTTTCAAAAATGTTTTTTTTTACTAAAAACTATTTTTATATTTAAACTAAACTATTTTGATTTTACCAGGTAAGGCCCACGAAGCTGCGTAGCTCTTTATCAGAAGCAACCCTGCCACAAATGATAGCTCCACGAAGTGGCTTATCATCATCACGTGGAAATTTATAGCAGCCAAATACTCGAAACGTACGATTCGAAATGTGGAGGAAAAACCCGGAGGACCAGGAGAAAAAAAATTACACGCGACCACGGTGAGAGAAAGAGAGAGAACATGCAAATTTTACATATACATGGGGGGATCGGTGTTGGCATCGAACCCACGACCTCCTGCGTACCAGGTGAGGGAACTAACACCCCTCGCCCACCTTCCTGCCCGCAAAATGCACCCAGTTCAGGAATTAACCAAAATTGACCAAACATTGAAATGAGTCAATTAGTCCTTTCCCGAATAGAGAATGAATAACTATTTAGAATCATTTCAAATCAATAACCATTTGCAATTGGTATCTGTGAGCCTGATTGTAATTGAGATGGAAGAGGTTGTTGTTATTGTTGTTGTATGTTGATATTGACTGGCTCACACTCGGGATGGGGACCGTTCGCCAATGAAATCGATTAATTGGCTTAGATTTGTCATCGACGTAGATGACAAATCTGTTATGTGTTATCTGTTTATAGGCGTTGTATGTTAGAATCAGACTGGAGGAATCCGATGAGCAACGAAGCAATTTTGTTCCACAGACGTTCAGTATGAGCACGTGGTCAGCGAGTTACAACAGCGAAACAATTCACACGACGGGAGTGCAACGTTTGAAGGTAAAAACGAGTCACTAAATATAAACAAATGGTAAATGCATGAATTTCATTCTAGATTTGAAGTTTTCGTGACTGCAGGGATCCATACTCTTTGGTTCTTTCGGTAAAGTCACGTAGGTAGAAAATATAAAATAAATTAAATCACGACGTTTCGATTGCAACACAAGCAATCATCATCAGGTGTGAAAACTACAGCAAGAGATTTTTTTCTTAGTTGAAGTGGGAGAGTTGCTGTGGTAAGAGGTTTTATAAGTAAGAGAGGGGCATGTATGTAAGTCCGATTTATCAAGCTTGGGCAATGTAGCAAAAACAACAACAAGAACAACAACAACAGTCCCAGACCACACCAAGACAACACCACACAAAAGGTAGGGCCCTCCATAAAATAGCCACGTAAATGTTGAACCTTCGATAAACAGGTATCATTATGGCATTGCAATGTACAAGCAACATTTTATAATAAGTCTTAATACAATGGGTTTACAGTAGTAAAACATTTATAATTATTATTGAAGTGATTGACTGCTCCACATTAGCTACCATTAGGTAACATTTTCTTTATAAGTGTTATTCTCATCAGGCCCTGTGGTGTACAGGTTGGTCCAGATGTATTGTGACTCCCACATTTAAATCTCTAAAAACGTTTCATTTTTGTTAAGTAAAGTTTATTCAAAATATAAATGAATATGCGATGCAAAAACAATGTTAGGGGGTCGATTAATTATGGGGTCACAAAACATATGGACCATCCAGTACTGTGCAGTTTACAACTCTTATTATCCGCTGTCTCTATGTATTTATGTGCTCCGAAGAAGGGACATTGCCTGAAACGTCGCATATTTTATATATATTTAGTTTTCTTTAAAGGCCACAGTGCTTCCGATACCAACGTTCTTTGCAAACCCACGGGTTTTTATCAGAGATTTGTTCACGAGGCAATTCAGATTTACAAACACAGACACAATTTCAACCGAGAAGATGGTTTCAAATTAAGCAACCATTGGAAAGATGTTCTAAATAGAACCAAACATTAAACTAATTTTCAATGGTACAGTATATTTTTTCAAGTAGTGGTATCCCAAACTTCCGCAGCTGCTTAAATTCCCTTTTCACACCATCAATATGTAAACTCTCCCCTCCCCCCCTCGCCGGTCTGCACATGCTCCCCCCTGTACATCGTTCATCATGCTAAGTCCGCCAATTAAATGCCAATTTTTATGCTGATTCCTTTGTCAAGGCGCTCTGCTTCCTCTCACACACCTTAAAGGTCGCGGTCTGAGCTTGGCTGTGTTCACTCCAGCGCTGTCCTCGAGACAGTCTGGTCCCTTCACCTGATGAAGGCCACTTGTGTTGTGGCCGAAACGTCGTGATTTTTTATTTTTTATTTTTGTTGTTTTATACTTTTACGTGACGTTACCGAATAGAACGAAAGAGTATGGCCACAGTGCTGATGACTTACGTGTTGCGTTTTTGTGACAAACACGGGCGGCAATTGGAACGGAAGCGCTCATTTGTGCTTTCACTTTAATTAGCGCGGTGATGAACAGCCCCGCATCACCGTGGCGAAAGCAACATCACCTTGTGACTTGTGGACTGAGTGAAGCATACCACGTAATAATTCTCCTGCTGAAGTAACTGTTCGTTCGTAGGTGCGCATAGAAGGTCTATTGCTTTCATGAGATACATTGACAACGAATGCAAATGTAAACAATGGTGTGTTAGCGGAGCAAGCAGTCCACCTCTGACACTTAACCTGCGAAGTTTCTCGTTTCTTCACTGGAGGCGGGCGAAATAAAACATTAAACATTGATATTATTATTAAAGCACGATTCAGCCCTCATGTGCTTGTTAAGTGGGCACTTTCGAACACGTATATTGAATGTGTTCAGTGTTTAATAAAAAAAAATATATAAAAATAATAACTTCAAATTAAAGATACTTTGCGTAGCAGAACGAGGCGAGTGGTATTTAAATTTCCCCAATGTCCTCGCCACAACGTCCCGACCAGCGAGGCACAGTGTTCTGCCAGACGAAAGGGCATGCTGCTCCACACTTTGCTGCGTATTGCAGTTTGTCAAGCACACACAGAGATAAGGATCCCCCCCGCATAGCATTGAACAGACTGTTGGGGCAAGTGCTAGTTAGCGAGCAGCACCTGTGAATGCCGAAGCAGCACACGAGCGGGTAGGGTGGGTCTGGTGGCCCAGCAACACGCACGGCCGCCTTTGTCTCCCCAGTGGCGATGTTTACGCATCTCACCAGGTACTCATTTTTTAAGGCCGAGTAGACCCTAGGGGAGGCCCAGGACCGGTTCGAATATTCTTCACTGCTGTTGGCCGTGAGCCAGAATCGAACTCGGGTCGCCAGCAGGTTCGTAGCGCAGCGCTCTAACCTTTACACAACCAGTTCCCCACACACGCAGCAGCAGCATAGCACACGGGGTTGGAGATAGTACATCAACTATTTTGTGATTCTGTTCAAACAAGATATCAGCCAGGGCAGAGCACAGATTTTGGTCGGAGAAATGGAGATGACACGAAAAAAGTGCACACCGAACACACTGCACAGAACTTAATTAAACCACCGCATTCAATATTTGAAATTGCCCAACGATTGAGACTCGGGCCGCAATGGGTCCTATCGCAGTAGGCACGATTGTGTATTGGGCCAGCACCTGCGTTGCAAGCCCGTTTCGAGTTGACAGACGCAACATCTCCGCCAGAGTGTGTAAGTGGGGGTAGGAGGGCATCAGGCTTAAATTAGCTGCCCCCCCCCTACCCCATGACTTCTCATGGAATCGTGGTGATTCGTGAATTTAATGAGATCAATTGTCAGGGCAGAGGCTGTGGTGGGGGTGGGAGAGGGTGGGTCTATTTATCTCTAGCGGATGTACAGCACCAGGGAAACCCCGATTCATATTAAATTGTTACCTGTGACTGGTTTAGTGTCCCATGAATGTAATCGTTGGCTATAAAGTACTCCAGAATGCGGCAGCGTGTTTACAATTACACGCCACTCGACCGCCCCGTGCAGATGTTAATTCAATAATCTGCAGCGTCCTCCTCGGTTCTCGGTAAACCTGCAACATGCAGAATGCGGTGGCTCACAGGCATCGCAGTTTGATGGTCTCTCGTGGCAGTCATTGCATACCTTCACCAAAGGGAGCTTCAACGTTACATCCAGCATTGGCAATCTGACATTATTATGTAATCATAACAGAGCTCCTTTTGTCAAGGCGCATTAACGTAACTTACAATAACAAACAAAAAAAACCGGCACAAACAGAGAATTGATTTATATCAGGAATCGCAATGTTTATTTATACCGCAGGAAGTATCCGAAGCGCTATACAACTCTTTTTTTTTCACAGATGTCCAGTCCGGGGCACGGGGTGAGAGCGTTACAACAAACTGAAGAAAAAAAAACACGATCGCGTACGGCAGGGTCGTGCAGGGGATGAGGAATGGGTGACGACGAGAGAACGGGACGTTGTGGGTCAGGAGAGTGGGAGGCGAGTGAAGGGGTGGAGTGGGGGGGGAGGAAGGGAATGGGCGATGGAGAAGAGGCGAGGCTTTAAGAGAGGAACGGAAAGAGGTTAAGGAGGGAGCTGCTTCGTGTGCTGTGGAAGTGTTGAGTCTATGGGCCGTACAATTTTGACCTAAAGCTTTCGTGACTGCAGGAATTCATATTCGTTTGGATCTTTCGGTAAAAGTCACGTTGATAGATTCAAAGAAAAAACAAAAAATAACAAAATAAACTACGACGTTTCGATCGCAACACAAGCGGTTCTGATGACGACGTTGATCGTTTCTGCGTGGATTAAATATCGGCCGTTCTATAGGATTCGGGGTCGGGGGGTGGGGTGCGTCAGGCGTACGTACGCAGGTGGGGGGTGTAAAATGTCTGTGTGCGTACAGGGAGGGGGGGGAGGGGTCAAGTTGACGGATTTTTGCGTACCCACTCAAAGGATGCCCCTCCCCCACTGTTGCCCCCAGCTCTCTATCTTTGTGTGGGCCGCGTTGATTCCGGCCACGATGATCACTGCGCACGAGCCGCTGTCTGGCGGCCACCGTTTGGCTTTCCTTTCAAAGACGGGACATTTTTTTTTCTTTAAAGTGCCCGTACTCTATATGTGATATAATAAAATTATATATTGGTGGGGAGTGGGGGGGGGGTTGTACTTGTGGGTAATTTGCATCAATCTTGGGATAATTTCTCTGGTCAGTGTCTAAAAATACTCAGAGCACAATATAATTGCAGAATGTTCCGTGGCACTACCAACTTATTAAAAGTGATGGATTTTGTGCAATGGCAAGAACGCAGATATTGAAACAAATTACAACGGAATGTATGGGGCCACTTTGGCATTGCTAATCTTCATCAACGCCAAAAGTCCCAAAAGTCTCCTTCCTGACTTGTATTTCTCCATGAGCTTATATTCTGGGCCCATTCTATAGCCACATCTGTACAAGTCTGTGGGTTTCTGTGTGAGTTTATGGGTTTCTGTGTGCAAGTCTATGGGTCTGTGTGTTAGTCTCGCAATGAGTGCGACATGATGACAAAAATAACTAAATTACCGTTGTGCCTCGTGGCAGGGGCTCTTTGAATTAGACAGCAGCAAAGGACCCACGTCCCGAAGGGCAATGAGCGTGTTCTACTGAAATATTCATGAAGCTGCAACCCCTCGGAGCAGCAGGAGAGGAGCTTTCTCTGGAAACTCTCACCTCGCCGGCGTCTACGCCAGCTCGTGAATCGTGACCCCCGACTCGGGTGCGATATCTGCGCAAATCCCAGGGTCATCAGCGGAATCCGATGAGCTATAAAGCTCTTTTTGTACTCACATTTTTCCAATAGCGTATCCCTCTACTACTGCCCTCGTCATTAACACATTCACCATCCCCCCCCCTTCCCCTCCCTAACCTCGCCACTCCCTCTCCCGACCATCACCCTCCCTTGCCATCCCTCCCAAATACTCAAACTCCATCCCTTTTCCCCGTCAGCCAAGAACTAATGTACAACGCATAATTCTTGCAAAGCGCTTCGACAAAAATCCGAGATAAGATGAGAGAGTCCCTCTGCGGACGGCACCCGCAGCTGATGTCCGCGAGATATCGAGACTCGAGCACGGCTATCCGGCAGTCCCCTGGCGAGTTTCTGCCCCGAGAGGAAGCAGTCGGACCTTGCGTCTCCAAATGGAGATTCGGCGCACGCGTTGGACGCTTGAACGAATGGGGCAGAGCAAAACAAACAACACAAACAAATATAAAACTTGAATTCGGAACTGCAAGAATTCGCATTGAGAAATGTCCCACCAGATAATATCCGAGGCCAACATTTACAAAGAGTTTAAGTTTCACCCACCCCTTCCCCACCCCACCCCTTCCCATATTCAATGTTTAATGATTTTATCAAAGCTCTTTAAATTTCCAACACATTTCTTAACGCTATGCGCCCATACCACACGTACTACAAACTGACGTGGGTGTTTAGCGGTGAGCACAATGATCTCCTAATCCCGAGGTCACCACCACTCGGCACAGCACTTGAAACAACAGTGGAAGTTTTTTTTTTTAAACGTGACGCCGTCGGCTCCCCAATCTCTGTCTACCCAGCATTATAAAATAATACTCCTTCGGTTGCCACCTTTTTCCACTGTAGGTGAAACTCCGGCATATTTCTCAGTCAGAACTGGGTCCATAGTCGTTGGCTACGCGAAAGAAATTCAACACACGTCCGTGCAAAACGACGCAGCATACTGCGATGAAGTTAAACACAGATCCCCCAAATCTCGTACACAGATGATGCCAATTCCTGAACTGTCCGGGTCAAATCAGGACAGGTGGCAACCCTAAGTTCGCCAGCGTTAGTCGATCGGCGGGCCGCGAATCGTGCGGCTAATTGTGTGGCCAGTGTGGAAGAGTAGGCCAACTTACCCTCGACGAGATCCCTCTAGCGGAGGCCCTCCCGCCAGCAGTGGCGTGAGCAGGCAATGCACGGCCATTCCTGCCTTTACCTCTCTTTAATGGCGTACTCAGGTTAGGACGGAATTACACGCGCAAGGATCACTATTCATCGCACGCACTCGCTGTAATTGTGCAGAGTACGCTATTAATTGCAGCGATTACAACTTTGTTCGCAGAACAGCGGTGCAATAACAACACGCCCCCCCCCTCCATAGCTCGCGGGAAAGAATAACATCAGCCACGGAAATAACTCTCCGTGGCAGATGAGACGATAGTCCAGAATCTGCGGAAAAGTTTAGAATTAAGCGCAAGAAGACCCTTTGCCAATTTACCCAAATGCCACAATTTTCAACAACGGACCATGTTGAACCCAACAAAACAAAAAGAGCGAACACGTTTTCGACGGACCCGTGATTGAATTGTGTCCCTTTAGAAGAGGAACGCTGATAATAATCATTGGGAAAGAAAATTGCTAGTAATTGAAAGGCAGGCTTCGTTAGCGTGCCCGTGAAGCTGTGAGCAGGCCAATAAAATCACAAGTTGTGAAAGGTAATCAGGGTGAAATGTGTTGCCTGCTGCGTGCGTGTGGATTATCCGCAACTGGCATAGCCAACAATATAGGGGCCTATTTGCCCTGTAATTGGCCAGGTGGCTCACAGCAAAACAAAAAAACTCAAATATTTTTTTGTGTTTTGGCACGTAAGACCCAGTGAGCTGTATAGCTCTTTTTCAGAAGCGACCTGGTCACACATGATAGCTCAACGACGTGGCTGAACGTGTGTAAATGTATAGCAGCCTAATAATCTAAACACACGGCGATTCTAAAACATGTGGAGGGAAAATCCAGAGGGAACTCGAAAAAAAATCCACGCGACCACGGGGAGAACGTGCAAACTCCAGATATACAACAGGCGTCAGGGTTGGATATCGAACCCACGACCTCCTTGTATACCATGCGAGGTAGTTAACATTTCCTAGCCACTGTAGGGCCTACCAGAGCGAGCAGCTCCCAATCAAAATATTGCGGGTTCAAATCCTTGTCTGGGGGTTTGGCTCATGCCATCATCCCTCTGCAATTGATAAAAAAATATATATTTTGGGAAGGGAAGGCAACAATAATTGGCATATGGATAAACTCACCTCCCTGCCATAGGAACGCGGAGTTTCCACCACTGGCTCAGAACTTTCAACGGCAGATGAGCACCAATCAAATTAAGCAGTGACTGTTATGTAAGCGGCTAGTCTTGCACGCACGTTTGCCCAGGAAACTTCTGCACTGCTCCCACCCATTTCAACAAACACACGTTTGAAATTTACGTATGACAAGTAAAGGTCAATATTACGAACAAAACCGTTGAGTTTTTACCCAATAATCTGGCTTATCTACCCTGGTGCCCGTTCCTCCGTTCGACTGTCTAAAATCATTCAGATTCATTCCTTTATTATACGGTTGTGGCCCCGCCACTATCTGGCCAAATTTGTGCGGCAAGACCCTCTCAACCAACCTGACGAAGTCAAACAAATTAAATTGCCACGTGGTGTGCAAGCCTTTGATGAGATCATTATTGTTTGTATTATTATTATTGCAGAGTTGAACAACGATGCTCACAAGATACATTTCACAATCGAATAGCCATTTGTATGCTGCCGAAAAGCCAGGGCTTTGTGTAATAACTTCACGGAATGCGTCTTGGGATTACTGCCAACATTTATATTCCACTAGAAATGCAAAATTGGCTCGTGCATGATTTGAGGTGTAAAGTTTTGCAGCGAGATGAACGGCTGATATCGATGTCTTTACCGACTCGCTCCATTCGCAATTTTGTGTGGGGCGGTTGAGAAATAACATCGCGTGCGTGATCTTCACGCGACGAGCTTCGCTCTCATATGCAGAGCAGGTGGCAGCGTTCGAGTTGATTTTGTTTAACTGGGGTGAGAACTCAAGAGAGCAGCATGGAGTCTGACTTTGCCAGAGTGACCTTGGGTTAAAAAAATAGCCCTCTACTGTGGCGTTGGCTTTGTGTGGTCACCTGGAGGGATCTCAGAGGTAGCTCTGTGACATCTGCTTCCCTGTGGGCCGCTCTCTATCTCTCTCGAACACACACGAAGTGCGGACGCGATGCCGATAGCGCGATCAATATGAAACAAAATTAGAAACCAGAAAAACATTGTGACGTCAGTATTTGCAAATATGCCAACACTTTTTTTACTGTTTTATATGTTTTATTATTTTATTGTTTCCCTTCAACGTGACTTTACCGAAAGAGCTGAGAATATGCCAACACTTATTGTTGTCCTGGCAGCTTTCCATCCCGCTAATTATCCACTGCTGAATACAAAGAAGAAGAAAATCCGTCCTGGTGCACGGATTTTTTTTCCCGATTAACCCCTGCACCTCCGATTAGCACGGTTGGCTACGTATGGTGCGAAATTCGTAGACAAAGATGCCCCATATAGCCGTAACAGACTGTTGGGGCAAGTGGCGTTAACGATCACCTTTGAAGGCCAGCACGGCACACGGGGGGGTGGGTGGCCAGCACCACGCCCGGCCGCCTTTGTCTCCATAGTGGCGATGTTTACTACACACCGCACCAGGTACTCCGTTGAGGCTGAGTCAACCTAGGGGAGGCCCAGGACCGGTTCAGAGCAGGAATCGAACTCGGGATCGCCGGAATCATATATCGCAGTGCGCTAACCGCTACACTATCGCTCACCTTCGCACACACAAGTGCATACATGCATGCATCTTCCAACTTATTTTGGGTCGCATCTCCTGTTGCGTAGCACTTGGCACGTAAATACATTGACACCAGAGTCCACCGTGAGATCCACTTTACTTTATTGTTACATCCAAACAAAGGGTATGCCTGTGTACAAGCAAATATTGGGCAGCGTTTGCACCGCCTAACTTCATGACAACGAGGATATGTTCCCCCGTATACAATCTATAACAAAAAAAACACATTCGGGTTCCCAACTGGTGTGAGACAGGGAAACCCTCTAGGCCAAAGCGTGGCCTGGCTGCGGTGTATTTCTCGTGGTACAGCATGTGCCTTGGCCATCCGCAAAGGATAACAGTGGGATAATTTTCAGTGTAAATCTTTGCCCAAAAAAACCTGTAAATGTAATTTGGTCTCTGTTTGTGTGTACATGGGGGTTTGTGTGTTTAAGTATTTGGGTCTCCCTGTGAGTCGATGGGTCTGTGTGTGAATCTATCAGTCTGTGTGTAAGTAAGTATACAAGGGCTCTGTGTAAGCCTTTCGGTTTCTGTGTAAGTCTATGGGTCTCTGTGTGGGTCTGTGTGTAAGTATATAGGTCTCTGTGTGAGTCGTCGATGGGTCTCTCTGTATGATGCAATGGGTGTGTGTGTGTCTGTGGGTTTTGTGTCCAATGGTCTCCGTGTAAACCAGGCTTTTGAAGCTCGGGACATGAGAGCAACACAATATAACAATCTAAATGACGTCTGCAGAGCGTGTGTGTGGAAGGGATGAGCTGACTTGTACATCCTACATTAATTTTCATCACATCTAAAAATCTATGCAGGCTTGGGGCCTGGTTGGTATTTGTATTGTAGACAGGACCTTCCTAAAAACAAGTCTTGTGGCTCTGTATGGCTTTTACGGTCAGTTCAATGGAATTATTATGATTATTATTAACAGTAGTTAATGTGTCAGCGGTGTTGAGTGATTAATGTTCTCAAAGAGGGGTGGTGTAGTTGAAATTCCCATTAATGATTACCACCACCATCATCATCCACAGGCATGATCTACCCACTGCTGGATGAAGGCCTCCCTCCCAAGCAGGGGGCATGGTGGGGGCTCGAAAATAAAAACTCAGGAAAATTGTAACTCGGCGATTGTACAGTTTCTGTGAGCATCAGAGGAAGCTTGCAGACGAGCGCTTGGGAAGGCAGCCAGAACTGGCACCAAAACAATTGCCCAAGCTCTGTGATCCTACATTCGGGATGTTTGGCCAACTCCGCAGGTAAGGTGTGGCAAGTGACGGGCTCAGGCGGCGAGCGGAATCTGCATTGCACCTCCCGATTTAGCACCTGCGTGGCTAGGTACGGTGCGAAAGAAGTTCAAACATAGTACACATAGCACGCCGTCCATCGCCTCCCCTGTTTCACACAAACCCGTTAAGAGCCCAAAAAGGAGGTGGCCCCGGGCTGCATGACGACACAGCGACGACGCTTTCCTGGCACTCGCTCGCGACAAGGACGCGCTGGACAGATGCACTCGGCTGGTATTGAACTCAGGACGAATCAACAAAATGGTGGGTGTAACGCGTGCGCGTGTGTGCGTGCGTGTGTGCGCGTGTGTGTGTGCGTTACGTTTCGTCACTTGTTCTATTTGTCGTTTCTGTTTTTCGGTGGCCTAGTTCCTTCTTAACTTAACGGCAAACGAGGCGGCGTTGGGAAATGTAAGAAAAAGTGCGAAAAAAATATGTATACGTGACGTGAAAAGTCGGGTGTACGAACCCACTCGTCCACGTTCAACCAATGAGACGTTCCACAATTTGAGTACCAAGCACAGACGTTTCGTAAGTGGCACTGCCGTTTGCAGGGCGGTGGAACGGCAGTGCGGATAATAATTTCCCGCTTACTGACATGAGAATGACAAAATGATTAATATTTCACTTCTAGAGTCGGTGGTTAAATCTTCCCAAAAATTATTTTTTTTGCAGTTTTTCGTAAGTTCACGGTAAAGGCGTTTAGTTCGGATATCAGTTTTAAATTTGACAACTTTTGCGATCGTTAAACATGTTTTTTTGTTCGCTTATTCAATCCACCGCGGAATATTAACGCGTTGCCGACAAATCAACACGACTCACAGTCACGGGAAAAATCATGTCAGGGTCTATTTTTTTGTCGAAAACATTCGCTCTGCAAAAACTCTGCTTTGGAAACAAACACAGCGCCGACTGGGATTTGGTTAAAAAAAAAACACTTTATAAATCTCACACTGATCAACGTGTACGTGTTTGTCAACACAGTAAGGCGCTGGGCTGGGGTGATTGGGTTTGCGACGATCAAGCATTTTCTCTCTCTCCGCCACATTTTGTCCACGGTCAACATTTCCCACGTGGGCTGAAGGCCGTCTGGTCTCGCTTGGCTCCCTGCACATCGCCAAACACTGGGTTCGAATGCCAGAGTCGTTCGCGGCAAGAGCTTGGCTTCATCACAATGAAGAGCATCGCAAAGTGGATATTAATGTAATAATTTACAGCCCTCTGCCAATCCACTGCTGGATGACCCTACCTCACTGCGATCACCGACGGCGGCTGATGAAGAGGGGGGTTGTGGGGGGGTGTTGTGGTAGAACTCAGCACCGGTTCAGATATTGCTCGCAGCCGATTATTATTATTGTTATTATTATCAGCCATGGCCCGGAATCGAACTTAGGTGAGCAGGCTTTGTCGCGCGGTGTGATAGCCACTGCTCCACCCTCAATCAATCGTGATTTGTGGTTTTCAGATTAATTTACCTACTTTTGCAAACGACCTTTGCACCTGCGAGTGCAGAGTGTGGCGATGAACCAAATGCGATAGTTTCCCAGTACAGTATCCTTTGTAAAGACAATCCATGTTATCCATGGGATGTCTACTGGTGGGTGAGTGAATTGCTCGGCACGAGAATTGAGGATCTTGTTCCTGTGTTGCAGCGGTCGGCAACCAGAAGCAAAGAACAAGAGACGATTTTTGTTGTTGTTGTTGTTGTTTTCGAATTCGGGACAAAGCTTACTGCTTCAAGAGCCGCGTTTGCGCGCGAATGCGCACGCTGTAGTGCAACTCCCTAACACGAGAGAGCATTCACTTCATTGGGTTCCTCTCACCCGCCCAGCATGAGAGATGATCAGAATTGAATCGGGAGGGCATCATGAATACATGGGCTCTCGTCTGGTTTTAATTGAGGGGGCTTTAGCCGTGCGACTAAAAATTTGAATTGTACGCATCGCAATGACATCGAGGTTGGTGACCCAACATTTATTAAATGAACGGCAGAGACGGGCAGTGAAAGCCATGGGTGGAGTCCTTTCACGCCCTACCCTGTAAACACGAAGCTTTCTCCCTCCTCCCCCCCGCACTGACAACGAACTTGAATAATTTAATACGCAATTATTTACCGTAAAACGGCACAGCACGGCAAAACATTTTATAACGACTCTTTATATTCTTGGTTCTTTCGGTAAAGTCACGTAGAAGGGAAACAATGAAATAATAAAAATATGAAACAATAAAATTCACAAATTTTCTTGCTGTGGTTTTCACACCTGATGATGATTGCTTGTGTTGCAGTCGAAACGTCGTGAGAATGTTATTGTTTTATATTTTTATTGTTTTATTGTTTCCCTTCTACGTGACTTTACCGAAAGAACCAAGAATATGAATCCCTGCAGTCACGAACGCTTTAAATCAAAACGACTCTTTAGCTCTCTTTTAGCATAGTGCGCCGTAATAATTGTTAAGGCGTTAACTTTTAACATTACTCGGACGTTTAACAGATACATTTTAATTAAGCGTGAGTTCATGACCTGTATGCCACGGTAGCTTGAGTCAGCGGTTATCTAAAAACACTTAAACATTCACGAGATTTGAATTCCACCCAACTGATGCTAACAGTGTTTTCAGTGACAATAAGCGGTGGTACAACTACAGTTGTAAACACACACACGTGATCATTTGTTTGGCATATGAATAATATTTCCACGCAACTTGTCATGCTATTGTTGTTATAGGTGTTTGTGTGCGCGTTTTCCTTGATGGCCATGGCGAGATCAGAATCAGTATATTTATTTGTACTGCAGGTATCCGATGAGCTCTGAAGTTATTTTTTCACAGGCGTTTATTTAATACGACGGCATCGCCACACGCACTGGACCGGTGTCGTTTTCCAGAGTTGAGATTTATTCAAACGGCAAGAGGTTAACGTCAAAGGAGGTTTAAACTATTACATCATTGGCACTCGTTTGATGAGTCACACCGAAAACACACGCCACATCCCCAGCACGAGAGAGGCGAAGAAGCGAAAACGAGAAGAGGAGGGAGGAGGAGGAGGAGGAACGAACCGCACGGTCTTCGTTAGCAGCTTGTGCGACGCAAAATAAAACTACGGCACGTGACAAAAAAAAAAAACTTTATTGTGTACGATCGGGTGATTCTTTCGGGAGCACATCTACCCAGAAGATGTTTCTGCATCCTTCTAAAGCGAGCAATGAGCGCAGAGATTCGATCGACGGAGTAGCCGCTCGCTCGGATTTTTTTTTATCAAGTCAAATTATTTGTTTTTTTTCTTCTGCCACCGGAGAAACCCACCGCTGCAAAATATGACGACGCTCTAAAATACAAATGACCAGTGAAGTGCTCGGCACCCCCCGTAACGTCGTGCGACGAGCACGTTCATATTAGGTAGAAAACAAACACGAAATCATAACACACACGCGAGACTTACACGCACGCGCACGCACGAGTGCCACGTCTCTCGCCGCCAGTAAACTCTGCACGAATGCTCTAAAAACAATTGTGCATTTCTTTTTTGTTTCTCTGGTTAATCTTTCCACCGCCAGGACCCGCCAGACACGGGCACGCAGCCTTACTTATTCAAGGACCAGTCGCACGAGCCAAATTGTCTCATCACCCCCCCCCCCATCCCCCCCTTGCCACCGAGACTCAAAAACGCTCCAGAAACGGCAGCCTAGACCCCCAGTTCGTGCAGCAGGAGAGCGACTCCAGGTCACGATGGGTACAGACCAATACAAAGGATGCAAAGGTTTACAAAATACATCCGCTGTAAGAGCATTACAGGGCATAACAGATAGCCATTGAACATTAAAGTCAAGTCTTTAATGTATCCGTAATTGTATATGTCTACGTTGTAATATAATATTAACAATAAATATTAAGAATAGTAAGACTTTAGTTATTTTATTAAGGTGTGCAGTAACACGGTCGGAGAGGTTACGAATATATTTTGCGGACTAATAAATGTCTATTGAAAACTACTGCATAATTAGCTAAAACCATACGTGTTCGTCTTATAATATAATCTCTTACAAAACATCGCACATGTTGGAAAAGCGTGACTGATGCTCTCGCAAAAACACCACCGGACGTGCCGTATAAACGTATACTTGCGATGCGTGTGGACGTGCCCCGAGCGTGTTGTCCGCTTAACGCGTTTTCGGTTAACGGCAATGAATTATTTTTTTTGTCAAAATATACTTTCAAATAAACGGTTCATAATATTGCAAATGAGTCCTTCTAAAGGATGGAAGATAAACTTATTATTTATTAAAGCATAATTCGAATCTCAAACAAAGAAGAGAAAAAAAAACCTTTAACGCGCCACGTCTCGAAACGATAAAGCCAACTTTATAAACGAGAAAAAGAAAAGACACCTTAAGGTTTTCAAGAAAAAACGTATCATAGAATATTTGTTTATACTGGAGGAATCCGATAAGCTATGAAGCTCTTTTCCACAGTCGCCCAGTATCGCACTCCAGGACCTATAAAGCTGAGTCGAATGCGGCTCCCATCGTGCAGCACAGAGTTTGGCAATGCGGTGATGAACTTTTAAACATTGCACTTCCCCCTGCCACTCCTCCCCACATCAGCCCGCCCGTCCGCCCTGAACCCTACGAACAATATCCACGCGCAGAAACCCCCATTCCCACCCGCACACTCCCGCCTCCGAGCTCTCGATACGAACGTGCCAGGCGGGAACGTGTGCTACGTTAACCTTCGCGACGCAGGTTAACAGCTCGGCGTTGCCACTTGGCACGATTGCATCTCCACTCGGGCCGCCCCTCTGCGAATCTCCCCCTGCACCTTTACACCGGAGCCCGTCCGTGTCGCATCTTTCCCATGTGTTGTTGTAGTTTTGTTTTCGATTTTTTTTTCGCGTGTGTAAATATTCCATTACCGCCGGCGCGTCCCCTCTCTCCCCGGAGGGATGGGTGGTGGTTGGGGGGGGGGGGTTGCAGGCGCTCGGACGTCCACGCGGGCTGGGATTGTCTCCGTGCACAGGAGCGCTTGCGGTCACCGGCGGTGTTTGCGCGCTCAGCGAGAGCGAGCGGGCGAGCGTTCGGAGTGACTCTCTCTCGACCCCCGACCGTCTCCTGGGCGGGACGGCGATCGCGGCTCCTCGCTGCTCGCCGCGTTGCCTCACAGTTGGTACCACTTCTTGTCTTTCGTCTTCAGCATCATCTGCACAGTGACAAAAGGCAGGCACACTCGTTGTAGTAACAAAACATTCATTACTTTCATCGTAGTAATAATAATGATCGTCTTTTCCCTAATTTGATCCTCCGATCGCGCTATCGGAGTCCACTTTTAATTGCAGGGGCTGCGCCTTTGCCCGTGTAAGAACGGCATAAGAACGAGCAAGAGGTTCCATTCATCGCAGAGCAGTGCCAAGCCCCTTTGCGTTCGAGAATGGCCTGTGTCTAATTGGCCACCACAGAGCTACCGCCGGAGAGGCCTTCAACTTCCCGAGCTTCACATTTTTATTTTGTTGAACCACGTGAGACATCAGGAGGCCAAGAAGAGTTTCATTTGCAAGAGCGACCTGGGGCTTCATGTGCGTTGAACGTCAACATGTTTTTCACCGTTCTGCAGCCATCCGTGCTAATCGGATGTGCGCTGAGAGGAAGCACAACAGACTAAACACACAAAACGCTGTTATAAATAAGTCTGCCGGTCAGGGGGCAATCATTGATATATACAATCCCAATTGAGTTATTTCATTTGTGACCTCTCGTCCATACAATAGAGAGCAGAACCTTCCCACCCACTCTGCATACGAGGGGGATGGTGCCATGGTACATGACAGTCAGACTGATATTTTAATTCCCAGAGCAGAAATGTATCCAAAATTAAGAACAGAACCAAAAGGTTAATGCGATGGGGTTTTGTTGTTGTTGTTGTTGTTGTTTGTGCAGTCATTCCCAGTCGTTTGGATATTGTTAATTCAGGGAGCAGGAATTGAGCAAAATTAATTGCAGACATGTTTTATGCTTGTATGTTGAACTTCTTTCGCACCGCACGTAGCCAAGCGTACTAATATCGGAAGGGAGGGCACTCCAGGCGCCCGCAAAGGGGCATCTGAAAGCGCACCATGCGGTGACCGTCTTTGTTTGATCGTTAACCAAAATACCGCTGCTGCGAGGATGACCGGAGTTTGCGAGATGGTTCATGCCCCTTGATGAAATCGGCAAAGGTATTGTTGCTTCCTTCGTGGCAAGCACTTTGCATGTAATGAGTGCGACCTTGCTGATTGAATGTGGCAAATATTTTTCGTTTTTTTTTTTTACGTGTGCGGTCATGAGTATCCAGACTGAGACCATCAACTCACGATACTTGAGAACCCGAATCAATCACAGGCGGCGGCTGAAACCTGGATTTGAACCCAGGATCTCAGTAATGCCAGCTCAGCGTCTCTGACCTTTGACCTCTGAGCTACCCGGAGACTTCTTCGTTTTGCCCTGCTAAAGCGTGGCTCATTCGTGTTCTGACAGTTACCAGATCTTTAGAATGAAAATTGGAAATGTAATACGTTTTAGCTATTTTTTTATTTCATACATGAATCATTGATTTTTTTCTTCGTATTAAATGAGTCACACTGTCACCACACACGAACACGGGCACCCACAAATGAGTTGTCATGATTCAGGGTTGCAAATTCATTTCATTGCGGCCTTTTTTTTCTCTACTGCCAAGTCGGTATTCTTTGTCATTTGTGTGGCCTTGTGAATCACCACCGTTCGCTTCAGTGCAACATTTGCGTACAATTCACACAAAAGGTAAAATGCAACACGAGTGTAAAGGATCGAGTCTGATAATTATCGATTCAACCGGTCGTTTTTTTTCGGGATGAGGGCCACCGAGCTAAGACTTTTTTTTTCACGGCGACCCTGCCAAAGGTGAAAAGCAAGTCACATGGGAACGGTGGAGTTTACCAGGGGTTGCGTAGAACGGCTGATACGGTGGTAGTTGGCAAGTCACATGGGAACGGTCGAGTTTACCAGGGGTTGCGTAGAACGGCTGATACGGTGGTAATGGGCAAGTCACATGGGGAGGGAGGGTTGACCAGGGGCTGCGTAGAACGGCTGATACGGTGGTAGTGGGCAAGTCACATGGGGAGGGAGGGTTGACCAGGGGCTGCGTAGAACGGCTGATACGGTGGTAGTGGGCAAGTCACATGGCAAGGGAGGATTGTGATGTTCGTCCATTATTTTCACTTTTGTCATGTGACACCATTGTTTTTGTTCCGGTTTCTATTCGCTTCATTGGCGTGCTTTATTTTACTTATTTTTAACTCTCACGTCATATTGGTGACCCCAGGTCACTCTCGCTTGCTCATCCTGGCCGCGTGAATTCTCACCTATAAACTTGAAACTTGATTTATCATCATAATCGTCATCGTTAGGACTACTGTCTTTATTGTTAACATCATCATGATCTCTCATCCTTTCTATCATCATTCATCATTGTCGTCAGCATCACCGTCATTGTTCTTCAGCGTCGTTAAGGCTTGGGTTGGCACCTCCACAACAACACCGCGTGGCATTGCCCTTGCCACTCGCTGCAGAGGTTCAAGGCTCAAATAAAAAAAATTGCCGGTATCAAAATGATGAAGAAAATAAAAAAAAAATACAAGAAGAGGCTTTTACCCTTTCTGGCAATATAAAACAGGCGTTAAGATGTTCAAACACCACATTGATATACCTACGTAGCAACGCACGCTTGTGGCAAAATACATGCAAACACACATTCTCTGATCATATATGCCTATGTCTTTGAAACGGATGCAAGTGTCAAAAGTATTAAGAGCAACCCGAGCTATTAATAATTTGATACCTTCATCGCTTTTGTAGCGTTCACCTTTTGCTGCTGTTCTCTGGCCTAACACTGGTGGTGAGACTAGGCCATACACACGTAGGCTGTCTCTGGTGTCGGCCAATCAGTTTCAAAGACAATACATGGATTATTATCATGTACTATTAACACGTATTATCATCATGTATTACTATCACGTATTGTCATCATGTATTTTTAATCACGTATTACCATCGTGTATAATTATCAGAGCACGAGGGGTTAAAATGTCGTTGCCGATACCCCCGCCCGCCCAAAAAAAGCTAAACTAAAATAAATATGCCCGAGATGAGCTGCAAGTTGATGAGCGCCTGACATCACATCCACCAATCGGGGAGCCCCGCGGCACTCCCCGCACTCCGAGGCACCACTCGGTCGGCGCGGGGGGGGGGGTGTTGGTGAGTGAGTCAGAGAGCCGCGAGCGATTAGGTGAAGTGTGCTCCTGCCAGCGGCTCTCGCCCCCCACAATCACACCCAACCCACCACCCACCGGGAAGGTCACGGCGGCGGGAAGGCAGGGGGAGTGGAGGAGGAGACTGAATGTCTTAGAGTGTGGGAGAGACGAGTGGAGAGGGGTAATCCCACTTCACTGGCTCGCTCGGCCAGGTGGGAGCGTGTCGATGCCGCGACTGAGGCTGGGCCGATGGGGCAACGGAGTTGCGGTGCGGCGCTGTGCGGGTTTGTGCGGTGGATGTGCAGAGTAGTGCGGTGCAGGCTGGCGCAATGCGGTGGGCAGCGCGGTGCACAGCGGAGGGCGGCGGTGGTGCCCGTGGTAGCGCCGTCACCTCGTGCGCGTGCTTGCTGAAGTTCTCGGCGCCGGAGAGCATCGCCGCCGTGCGGTCCTCCAGGTCGCCTAGCCGCTGCCCGCGCTCGTCCAGCGCCAGGCGCGCCCGCGACATCTCGGCCGCCACCCCGCCCGCCGCGGCCTTCACTCCCTCGGAGCCGGAGCCGTGGCCCGGGATGTGCTGCGCGAGGCTGCGCGACGCCCTGCCGGATCCGGTCTCGCCGACTTTGTTTCGACCGAGAAAACAACGGCACGCCGCACCGGTTGGGCACGAGGAGGGGCGGCCGTCGCGGCTCGCGGCGATCGCTCCCGTTCGCGAAGTTCGTGACCAAAAAATGTTACCGAACTAAACTATGTTTTATTTATAGGCCCACACCTGTAATCTCTCACAATACTGTGTGCTTTATGTTTTATTTACCAGGTAAGGCTATGTAGCTCTTTTTCAGAAGCGACCTGGCCGTAAATGATGGCTCAACGAAGTGGCTTATCACGTACGGATTTATAGCAGCTAAATAATTGAAACGCATGTTTCTAAATGTTGGAGGGAAAATAATCGGAGGACCAAGAGAAAAATCCACGCTACCACGGTGAGAACACGCAAACTCCAAATATACAGGCGTCAGGGTCAGGACCGAACCCACGACCTCATGTACACCAGGCGAGGGAGATAACATCTCGCCACCGCGGCGCTATGTAAAGTTCAAAACAGCAACACCGGTACGGGAGCTCGGTTACAAAATCAAATCCCACCGCTGCCACCCGATCACGGACGATGCCAATTCCCGGACTGTGCTGGTCAACCACGGACAGTTGGCGACCCAAATAGCACCCCATCGCCGGAAGGCACGGCCAGTGGGATCCCTTTGTCCAGCGGCAAAAGCCGACGAATCCCCGCCGCTGAAAACATTCCCGTATTTATTTTCGCCGACGTCACTGCGCGGAGGCTCGCGTCCGCCGGACAGCGGCGGGCCACTCACAGAGCTCTTCCCTGTCGAGCGAGGGGCTGTTTCCGCCGAAGAACCCCTTGAAGAAGCCTTTGTTGGGAGCCTCCGGGGTCTGCACCGGGATGAACAGCTCCCCCAGCATGTCCTGCGGCAGACAACGATCCACGGGGCTCGCTCAGCCACGTGGTGCGGGGGGGGGGGGGGTTATCGCGTGCGGGGTGCCGTGTGTGATCGGCGTGCCAGCCGGCGGTGGAGGTGATGGGGCAGCTCTACGTTCCGCACTGCCACTCGCGAGGAGCCGTTCTTTCTTTGCGTCAGGGATGGGTGGGGGAGGGCGGGCGGTGGGGGATCTATGGACCTACGGCCCGTGGGTCCAGTCAATTAAAAAGTCCCTTGACTCCGTTTCGAACGGCCGCACCAAGGGAGATGGACAGGGTTTGGAACGCTACAAAGATGGAGAGGGAGGGGAGAATGCAAAGTGGAGAACGAGCAAATACACCACGTGGAAAGAGAGGCAGTCACCAGCAGAGAAAGAGAGTTACTCCAAATCAAGGCTGAATACGGCCCACGACTTCACTTCAGAATAAGAGTCAGAATCATTATTTATACTGGAGGAATTCGAAGAGCTATAAAGCTCTTTTACACAGATGTCCAGTAAGGGGGGGGGGGGGGGATCATAAAGTTACAACAACAAATAGTACAACATACATTGGGAGTGCAAAGTTAAGGAAAGGTTAGCCAATCAGCAATAAAATAGAAAATAACTTTTTTTTATTATGTTGTACCAGGTAAAGCCCACTAAGCAATTAGCTTCTTTTTCAGAAGCGGACCTGGCCACAAATGATAGCTCCACGAACTGGCTTTTTTTTCACGTGGAAATGTATCGAAAGCCAAATATTCTAAACACGTGATGATGTTGATTCTAAATGTGGAGGGAAAAACCGGATGACGCCGAGAAATCTCCACGCGATCAGAGGGAGACACGCAAAGTCCAAATATACAGCAGGTGTCAGGGTGGGCATTGAACCCACGATCTCCTGTATACCAGGCGAGGTAGTTAACATCTCGCTGCACCCCTGCTTTACGAGAGCACATAAGACACATTGTATTTATATATGAATTAGTTTTCTCACAGTCTGTCCAGAAAGTGCCAATACTGTGTGCTTCAAAGGTATGAAACAATTCAGTTCCTCTATGATTCAATATATTGTCAGGATTCGGGCATTAACATTCATTTCGATAATCTATATATATAAAAAAATTAGTCTTATTTGCAAACGCGTCGATAATTTTTTAAGATTTTTTTTTCCTCTGGCAGCAGCAGCTGCTGACGAATTTTGGCCCAATTCATTATCGAGCGAGGTAGTTAACATCTCGCTGCACCCCTGCTTTACGAGAGCACATAAGACACATTGTATTTATATATGAATTAGTTTTCTCACAGTCTGTCCAGAAAGTGCCAATACTGTGTGCTTCAAAGGTATGAAACAATTCAGTTCCTCTATGATTCAATATATTGTCAGGATTCGGGCATTAACATTCATTTCGATAATCTATATATATAAAAAAATTAGTCTTATTTGCAAACGCGTCGATAATTTTTTAAGATTTTTTTTTCCTCTGGCAGCAGCAGCTGCTGACGAATTTTGGCCCAATTCATTATCGAGCAAATGTCCGTGCGTGGAAGGAGACTGGAGTGCCCGGTTGGGAATACCCACGCACGTGAGTAAAACAAGACACCAGGAGTGCAAAGAAAACACACCTTAGAAGAAGAGCGGACCTTCGGAGCACTGTGACCTTTACAACAAATCGTCGTATTGCTTCCTTAATGTCTACACGACTTTCAGACCGCGCAAGAGAAGGGGGTGGGTGGGGGGGGGGAGGCCTTCCTATGCGATGCGAGAGTAGCCCGGTCAGCGTCACGTCCACTGCTAAGCACGACGCCCGTAATGGGGTTATCTCGCTCACGTATCGATTCACGCTTTCCGCCTATTTGTTTACTTACTCGCTTATTCCCCCGGCAGTGAAACCGACGGGTGGATAAAGTGCGGTCGGCCCGACCGAAATCACCCGAGACAAATAACACAACGGGACGGCCGCCCTCGGGCCCCACGTGCGACGAGCTCATTTGGACCGTCTGATTGGTCGCAGTGCTCGCGTGTCCGCGGGGGTGGGGCGGGGGCTTCTGCTGATACTGGCTAATAACTGGCCCAGAATGAACAACCTGAGGACCGAGGTCCGTGTCCTACCTCGCTCCGTGAGCCCCTCTCTGTGTGTGTGAGTGCGTGCGTGCTTAGTCGACCCGTGGCACCTGCTGGGTCTGCCCCGTGACCTCCTGCCAGCGGGCGTTCGACACTTCACGTGGCCTCAGGGTGCACATAGCCTGGCACAAGCGTCGTGGTGACGTCACCGCCACTTAGTGGCGAATGGCGGTTGTTGTTGTTAGTCCGTTCTGCTCTGCTCCAGCCGCCAGACCCGTCCTCCGCGACCCACAAGGAAGGGGGTCATGGAGTGGTCATATTCCTTATTTTTCCCTATTTATTTCTTGAACCGGGTTAAGTGCCCAACCGAGCCATGTGGCTCTTTTTTTCAGCAGCGACCTGGCGATCACAAATGGCGGCTCGATGAAGTGCCGTTTCATCACGTGGAAATGTACAGCAGCAGGCAAATTATCTTAAACGCGTGGCGATGTTGATTCTAAATGGGGAGGGAAACAATCGGAGGGCCCGGAGAATAATCCATGCAACCACGGTGAAAGAGACACGTAAACTCCAAATATACAGCAGCAGCAGGCGTGAGGGTCGGGATAGAACCCACGACTTCCTGCATACCAGGTGAGGTAGTTAGCATAGAGCAGTGGTTCTCAAAGTGTGGTCCCCGGACCACACTCACCTGCTTCACCAGGTCCTCACCTGTAATCTCTCACTCACATCACCAGGTTCTCACCTGTAATCTATCACATCACCAGAACCTCACCTGTAATCTCTCTCTCACATCACCAGGTCCTCACCTGTAATCTCTCACTCACATCACCAGGTTCTCACCTGTAATCTCTCACATCACCAGAACCTCACCTGTAATCTCTCACTCACATCACCAGGTTCTCACCTGTAATATCTCACTCACATCACCAGGTCCTTACCTGTAATCTCTCACTCACGTCACCAGGTCCTTACCTGTAATCTCTCACATCACCAGGTTCTCACGTGTAATCTCTCACATCACCAGACCCTCACCTGGAATCTCTCACTCACATCACCAGGTTCTCACCTGTAATCTCTACTCACATCACCAGGTCCTCACCTGTAATCTCTCACATCACCAGAACCTCACCTGTAATCTCTCACTTACATTACCAGAACCTCACCTGTAATCTCTACTCACATCACCTGTAATCTCTCACATCACCAGAACCTCACCTGTAATCTCTACTCACATCACCAGAACCTCACCTGTAATCTCTCACATCACCAGAACCTCACCTGTGATCTCTCACATCACCAGAACCTCACCTGTGATCTCTCACATCACCAGAACCTCACCTGTAATCTCACACACCACCAGACCCTCACCTGTAATCTCTCACGCACATTACCAGAACCTCACCTGTAATCTCTACTCACATCACCTGTAATGTCTCACATCACCAGAACCTCACCTGTAATCTCTACTCACATCACCAGGTCCTCACCTGTAAACTCTCTCTCACATCTCCAGATGCTCACCTGTAAACTCTCGCACATCTCCTGGCTGTAGGTGATTCGCTGGATCTCCGTGGGCGAGCACAGGTACAGGGCCTGGCCGCCGTTGGAGAAGCAGAACGTGCGAGCCGCTCGCAAGTCGGCGAGCGGCAGGAAGTTCACGTCCAGCAGGGGACGCAGGCTGGGGAGGCTGCACAAAGACAAAGATCCCCCGTATAGCCTTAACAGACTGTTGGGGCAAGTGCTGTTTGCAAGAAGCACCTCTGAAAGCCGGTACGACACACGAGAGGGGTAGGTGACCAGCACCACGCCCGGCCGCCTTTGTATCCCCACTGGCGATTTTTACACACACCATGTACTCATTTGAGGCTTGAGTCGACATAGGGGAGGACCAGGACCGGTTCAGATAATCGTCACCGGTGTCGGCCATAAACGGGAATCTAACTCGGGCCGCCGGGTTCGTAGCGCAACACACTAACCGCTACCGCTCCCCACCATGTGCACGGTGTGCTGACGTGCAAAGTGTACGGCCAAGCGCTCGCTGGGAGCGCGGTGCGTTTTCGCTGCAGCCGCACGCTCTGCCATTTAGGGGAACAACGTGGAACATGCGCACCGCGTTCGCGTGCCGCTGTAACGCATCTCGCGTTACAACGGCACGCGAGCGCGAACTAAACCGTCACGCAAACTCCGATCACCCTCGCAGCGGCGGCTTTTGGCTGGCCATCGAGCAGAGATCTTCACCGCATCGCGCGGCTTTCAGATGCGCTCATGCGGCCGTTTGCAACGCTCTTTCCACCGACATTAGGAAGCCACTGGAACTATGCAACTTTTAAATCATCTAGATGGAACACTCATTTCTTCAGGACTACTTTTTGTCTTTAGTTTGCTGACCTTCGCCAGCACCTGCGATTAGCGTTCGGCTAAGTACAGTGCAAAAGAAGTTGGACATACGTGCATGCGTACGTACAACGCACGCACCGTTATAACGTAGTATGATCTTCTTTGGTTCTTTCGGTAAAGTCACGTAGAATGAGAATAAAATAATAAATTGATAAAATAAAATAACACAATAATACGTGTTATTCTCATTCTACGTGACTTTACTGAAAGAACCAAAGAAGATGAATCCTTGCAGTCACGAAAGCTTTAAATCGAAATTTAGCGTAGTATGAGCAACGTGGTCCGTGGGTCAAAAGAAAAGTTAGAATAATAAATGAAAACTACTGCCCCGCCTCACTGCCCCCCCCCCCCCACCAACTGTCTCCCTCCCCCCACTACCCCGAAGGAGGTCAGCAGGGGTTCAATAGGTCATGGATATAGGTCGTTGGTGCGAGCCCCTACGAATGCTTTGAAGGTTAAGAGTGCAATCATCTCGAAATGGAACCCTGTGCCTCGCTGCTGTGAGCCCAGTGCAAGGGGGCCACCACTGGGGGATTGAATGTTCGGAAGGAGCAGCAGTTATCAATAGAACCGTTTTATTTTGGTGATTTCGAAAAGATATGGTTAAGCCATGTTTCTTGCGGAAGTGCGGAGTTGGCCTGATAACTTTAATCTAAATTGTCTTATGGTTGTTATTGTTTGACTTGCATCACACTGGGATTTTTGCACACAGCGTTGTAATACGGTGGGGGTTTCTTTTTTCCTGGAAGAATTGCTGGTTCATCCAGGATGTTTCTGTTGCGCGTCGTCGCTTTAAGATGTTCTCTGTTCATATTTTGTTTGTTGCGGTTGCACCCGACTCAAGAGCCGCATGGCTCACAGGGCTATACCTAATAAATGAAACTTGAAACATTCTCAACACTATATTATCAATGGTTTAAAGAGCAACGGGAGGTCATAGTAATAGGTCGGCACCGGAGAAGATGAGTGCCTGGATTAACTCCTCTGCATCAGAGGTGGAGAGGCAGGGTGTTACCCAAGCGATGCTATGCAAATGGACATCAAGAAAAGTCCGTCATGTGTTTTTGACATGCACTTAAAAAGAAAGACAGAGCCGGATCCGCGATGACACCTAGGTTTTTTTTGTGTGTGCAAGGGTTGAAGCAAAGAATGTTACGATCGTCAAGCGACAGACTTAACGGCTTTGACAGGACGACCCTATGCAATAGATATGGGGAGCCGATCAGCACCACCTCGGTTTTGTCGACGTCGTGGGACATTAGGATGCAACCAGGATTTTACACCGGTGAACTGAGCGGTGAGAGGAGAGGCGGCAGATGAGAGGTCGGAGTTGATGTGTTAAATAAATGAATGCGAATGTCATCGGCATAGAAATGTCAGTTGATGCATGCATGCATGTTGAACTTCTTTTGCACCGTACGTAGCGAACCATGCTAATCGGAGGTGCAGGGGGAGCACAACAAACTAAACACAAAAAGCAGTTCTAAAGAAATGAGTTTTCAATCTCGATGTTTTAAAAGTGCATATCTCCAGTGGCTTCCAATAATCAGAAGGAAGAGCATTCCAGACGACCGCAGGAGCGTATCTGAACTCGCACGAGGCGCTGTGATGAGTATACTTGCAACTGGAGTTTCACGCGATGGTTTATGCCAAATCGACGGAAATTTTGGCCAAGTGTAGTCACGTGGATGGAGAATAGCAGTGGGCCTCAGGACGGAACCATGAGGGACACCAGAAGAGACATCGCCAAAGTCAGATTTACAATTTCGCAGAGTCACGAATTGTTGCCGATTATGAAAGTAGTTACCGGAGCCACTGGACTGCCAGTGCCGTCATGCCAACGTTGCTTTCTAGGCAATTTCAAAACGATTGAGTGATCAACCATGTCAAAGGATGCGCTAAAGTCAAGGAGGACGGAAGCAAGCATTTGATGGTTCAATTGAGTGAATTATGGAGCAGGCATTGAATTGACTGGGTGAGCGAATCACGGAGCAATCGCTTGAGGAAGTGAGTGAGATCATGACGGCGCTGAACGTGTCGCGAAGCGAGCGAGCGAGCGAGCGCTCACGGCAACCGGCACCTAAAGATGATGATGTGGCCATTGGCACAGAAGCTCGCGAGGCACGCGCTGGCGCCGATGGCGACGGCGTCGGCGCGCAGCACGAACGACGTCTCCGTGATGTTGTGCTTGTAGACGCAGCTCTGCGCCGGCAGTGCCACCACCTTGGCCTGCTTCTCGGAGCACGCCACCACGTACTGGGTGGCGGCGCCCAGCTCCTGCGCCGACGCCGACGGCGTCACCGACTGGGGCCTGCGGCGCCGCGCCCGCTCCCCCCGCTCGTCCCGCTCGTCGCTGTGCGA